>NW_027555847.1:625396680-626032514 GCF_003287225.1 Phascolarctos cinereus | reverse complement strand
AACAGCATAGTGTCTGCTACATAACAGTCACTTAATAAACCCTCCCCCTTTTACTTTCTTTTAAAAAGAGTTTTACTTGTCTTTAAAAACCATTCTCAACTTTCTTAACCATCTTCCAGGTAAGTCTATGAACTATATTTCCATTGGCTGTTTTGGTTAATTTTCCTGTAATACTTATTCTCATAACTTTCTAAAGTTTTAAATATTTTTCCTTCCATTGCTATGAGACTTATTGTTGGTTTGATCGCTCAGATGATAAACATTGACAAGACTTCTCATCTGTGCTTTTTCTCTTTCAATCCTTTCTCTTCTCTTACCAGTGGTGTGTTTCTGGTTTTCCTCTAAACAGTTTTCCTCTTCCACTTTCTAGTGATCTTGTCCACTTTCTCCCACAAATAACCAGAAGGTTTGACATATTTACCCTCCTTAAGTTGGAGGTGGCATTGGTTGGCTCTATACCCAGAGTAAATTCGTGGGAAAAGACCTGACCTCAAATAGTTTACCTGTCTCTTTTATCTTAGATGGTGAATCCCTATCTCCTCTTTCTAGATCTGTGATGTCGTGTTTTCTGTTATATCACACACAGCTTCAAATTTCCTTCATTTGGGTAGAATCAGCATTTTCTGTCTGTTATGAGGTGTGTGGGTGGTTTTGGAAAGAATTACTTGCATTAGTGAATTTTGTCAGAGGTCCCCCACAGTTAGACCTTAAAACACAAGTGTGTGATGTTGTCTTGGTTGCATTCAGCACAGAGTTGGGCTAGGGTTGGTGGGTAAGAATGTTGAATAAAAAATAGGTGTATCTAATTTCTCCAAAATTATTTCATAAAGCTTTTGCCCTATGCGGTGTTTATCTCTTCTTGCTTTGTGGATAGACATTTACTAGATTTACTCTAGATTCGGCATATATTTTCTTCTTTTCTTTTTTTCTTTCTTTCTTCCCTCCTTTTCTTTCCTTCCCTTTTCTTTCTTCCTTCTTTTTCCTTTTTCCCTGTCTTTCTCTATTCTTTCCTCCCTTTCTGCATTCCTTCTTTCTTTCCTTTGTTCCTTCCTTCTTTCTATCATTCCTTCTCCATCCTTTTTTCTCCTTTCTTTCTTCCCTCTGTTTGCTTCCTTCTTTCCTTCCCTCTTTCTCCTTCCTTCCTTTTCTCCCTTTCCTTCCTTCATCCTTTTCTTAAATTTTTTAGCTTTTTATGTCAGAAAGGTAGGCACAAATCAACTGTTCCACCGTCTTGCTGATCATGCAACTCAACTCATATGCACCGTTTCCATTATACAAATGGTTAATTACTCCAATTATTTGTTACTCCACACACTCTGGGGTGATGCAGATAATGATCACTTTACAATTTCGATTGTTTTGTCTTTAGAACTGATGTTCCCACTAATGAGGTTAACATCTTTAATATCACAGCAGCTTCCTTCAAACTTCTGAAAGTCTTTATGACACTTGTTTTTTAAATATTTTACTTTTAGAAAGAGAGATTGCAAAGGTGAGATAAGAGGTAACACAGCAATGATTTGAGGTACCTGTTATCCCAGAGATACCTTCCCTTTAGATCTTCTCTCAGCACTGCAATTCAGTTCAATGGGTTGTAAAGATTTATCCAGTAAGTGCAGCAGTCAGGAGACAAGCACATTTCTCATTTACTACCACTCTTGAAACAAACAATTGTGTCCTTGTATTTGTCTCCATTGAATCTATGTTTTAGCAATGTTTTATCCAGCTAACTTGCCCAATTGTACTGTTCTCCATTCATTTTATTATAACCCCACAACACCAAGAAAGTGTTCTATAGTGCTTGTTAATTGAATGGTAAAGTGATGCTATGCAATATTATTAATAGCAGTCCAATTTCCCAATTGCCTCCAGCTCTAATAGTTGCTATGAAGCACATCAAAGAACAAAAAAGTGCTCTTTTGACTACATTCAAATTAAGAAAACAAAAATCTTACAGGGAGGTACATCCTAAAAGAAAAACAAGTCAAGGAGCCATCCTTTAAAGATAAAATACATCCTGTCACATCCTTCCCTTGATATTCACTCACAGAACCTCTGAGACCATGCATATATCTACAGTATCCATGCTAGTCCTTCAAAGCTATGGTTGTTCCCATTTATTGCATGTGACCTTGATAAAATCATTTCTTTTCTCTGGGACTCAGTTTCCTAATCTGTAAAATAGGATGATAGTATTAGATTACTTCATAGGTCCCTTCCAGCCATAAAATCTCTAATTGTGTATGTATATGTTTATGACAGGGAGAGAGAGAGAGAGAAAGAGAGAGAGAGAGAGAGAGAGAGAGAGAGAGAGAGAGAGAGAGAGAGAGAGAGAGAGAACTTTAATATTTAAAAAGTATTGTAATCCATGAACACATTTGATCCTTACAACAGCTCCATAAGATAGATGTTATTATTATTTACAGATTAAAGATAAAAGTGTCAAACACAATTGCTAAAGGAATAGGGTAGCATCTTAAGCAATTGCCCTTAAAGAATGTAGCCGGCACTGTATATGAATTACCATGTCATACCAGATATAACCTTCCAAGATAATGGTACAGATGAGTATTGAGGCAACCACAGTGTCTCATAAGACACCTCAAGCAGGAAATACATGCACACAATAATTACCCCCCTCCATCATCCCAGTGTGTCAGCACATTAGTGGAGCATGCAAAGCACCTTCTAGAGGGAAGAATCCCTGGGTTACTCACACAGTGCAGCTATTCCCTTCACCACAGGCTATAAAGGCAAAAAGGATGGATGTAGTAGATCTTATATCTGCTAAAAAAGAGTAATCTTCCCTTTATCTTAACCACCCCAGCTAAATGCTGCCTCCCCCAAGCTGCAGACAAGGTAACCAAGCTGCAGACAAGGTAACCTCATTGCTTTTGATGCACTCATAAGTTCCCCTTGCTTCTACAGACCTACTGGGTTCTGTTACCATATTAGCAGAGATTAGGGAAAACTGACTAGAGTGGTGTGGTAAAGTACAAATAACTCAAGAATCCCCAAAATAAAGGCTAGGTCTGAATCTTAATCAAGGCTAGGTCGGCTCACAAACCCCTTTGCAAGATTTTGCTGTTGTTCTTTTCAGGATCAAGGACCTCAGACTGAGAAAGAATTTGCTAAGTGATGAGTAAAGAGGGTGTTTAGAAGTTCCTACTCAGGAACCACATGCCGTTGATTTCACACAGAATGATACTTAAAATAATAATCATAACTCATATTTGTGGCAAGATTTATGGTTTACATACTGCTCATATGTGCCAAATGTTTTGCACCTAGTAAGTACTACATAAATAGCTTTTACTCGTTCATTATTTGTGTTCACAACACACATGTATATACATACATATTCGGACACATATTATATATCACTATATGCTTATACATATACATATATACACACACACACACACACACACACACACACACACACACACACACAGAGCATATTTGCCAGCAGGGAAACAATGCATATATATGTATGTTTCCTTTTTGTAGGAAATGTAGTGTAAGAGAAAAGTTTAGCATGCAAATACATCTGGGGTACAAGGCCCTCCCTATCTTGTCTCAATTCCTGATCCGGATTCAAACTCTAGAAATTCTGCACTCTCTCTTGATTCTCTTTCTACCTATATGACCATTTCTTTTCAGTCTCTCTTGCTAGATCCTCATCTTCTCTTCATCTTAATGCCTTCCAACAATGAATATCCCATAGGGCTTTGTCCTCAGTTGTCTCCTCTTCTCCTTCTATATGACTTCATTTGCTGATCTCATTAGTTCCCATGGATTCAATTTTAATCCCCACCCTGAAGATGCTCACATCCATTTATCCACACCTAACCTCTCTGCTGACCTTCAGTCTCACATCTCCAACTGCCTATTAGACATATTGAACGAGATATCCCATAGACATATTAAGCTCAACTTTTCCAAAACTGAACTCATCTTTACCCCCAAATCCTCCCCTCTTCCAAATTTGCTTGTTACTGCAGAGGGTATAACCATCCTCCCACTACCCCAGAATCCCAACTGAGGTATCATTCTCGAATCCTCAGTTTCACTCTCCCATATCCGATCTGTTGCCAAGGCTTACCCATTTTACCTTCAGAATATTTCTCATACATACTTTGCTTCTGTCATCTGACGGTGACACCACTTTTATCATCACCTCATACCTAGACTATTTTTCATCAGTCTGCTGCTTGGTGGTGGTGTTTAGTCATTTCAGTGATGTCCAACTCCACAGCTCCATTTGGGGTTTTCTTTGCAGAGATAGGGGAGTAATCTGCCATTTCCTTCTCCAGATAACTTTATAGATGAGGAAACTGAGGCAAATAGTTAAGTGACTTGCCCAGGGTCACATAGCTAGTAAGTGTCTGAGGCCAGATTTGAACTCAGGAAGATGAATCCGGGTCTGGCACTCTATCCACTGTGCCACCTACCTGCCCCTTGCTGTTTGGGAAGCCTGTTACAGTCTTTCCTCATTCCAGTTAATCTTCCATTCAGCTTCCAAAGTAATCTTCCTAAAGCATAGATCTGACTATGTCACCTTCCTACTCAATAAACTCCCTTGGCTCTCTATCTCCTCCAGAATGAACTATAAAAATCCTTTGGCTTTCAAAGCCTTTCATAACCAGTCCCCCCCAGCTTTATACTGTGTCCCCAGGCACTCTGCATGCCACTGACATTGACCTTCTTGCTGTTCCTCACACAAAACAATCCATCTCTCAGCTCTGAGCATTTTCATTAGTTGTTCCCCATGTCTGGATTCCTCTCTCTCTCTCTCTCTCTCTCTCTCTCTCTCTCTCTCTCTCTCTCTCTCTCTCTCTCTCTCTCTCTCCTTATCTCCATTTCTTAGATTCCAAGTCCTAGCTAAATTCTCACCTTCTACAGTGAACATTTCCCAAACCCCCTTAATTCTAGTCCCTTCTTTCTATTGATTATCTCCAATTTATCCTGCATCTACATATATATATATATATATATATATATATATATATATATATATATATATATATAGAGAGAGAGAGAGAGAGAGAGAGAGAGAGAGAGAGAGAGAGAGTATGTTTGTATTCTGTTTGCACGTGGTTGTTTGCATGTTGTCTTCTCCATTTTACTGTGGGCTCCTTGAGAGCAGAGAATCTATTTTCACCTTTCTTTGTAACTCCATTACTCAACACAGTGCATGGTGCACAGTAGGTCCTTAGTAAATCTTTATTGCCTGCATGACTGAACTATAATTATGAGGATTGGCTTCCCTTTTCTTACATTCACCAGCTCATAATAACTGACATTCTGGCATCTCAGTGACAATTTACTCATGGTTTATGTTACATGTCATGTAAGAGTCTTCCCAAAGTGGGAGATTAAAACAGGTACTCAGTGCATAACAGGAGTTGGGTATAAGGAAGTTAGTTTATTTCTAATTTTAGTCACCTCAGTCATGTTCAACTCTTTGTGACACCATTTGGGGTTTTCTTGGCAAAGATACTGGAATGGGTTTGCCTTCTCCAGCTCACTTTACAGATGAGGAAACTGAGGCAAATAAGGTTAAGTAATTTGCTTAGGGTCACATAGCTATCATCTGAGGCCATATTTGAACTCAGAAAGATGAGTCTTCTTGATTCCAAGCCCTACTCAGGAGAAATCCCAAAACTAGAAAAAAAAAAAAAGTCTCACCGTACATTAACAGAATGCATTAAGCAAGATTCAGTGACTTAAGTTATAACTAATGTTACAATCATCTATAAGCTAATAATTAAGCCTCATCCATATTTAAAGCAGTTTGAAAGGGTATAATTAGCGATTTTATACTTCATGTTAGATCAGTCCAATCAATTCTGCTGGTATAACTGATTTCTCAAGTGTCACAGCAATAGTAGCCAGTGACTTCCACTGTTGCTATTCAGCTCCTTCCATTTCTAAGAACCATATTCATAGCAACCACACACATAGGCCTCCTAGAACCTTTACACCTTTGACAATTTGCAAGATCACTACTAGTCCTGGACACTTCTGCCATTGAATATTTGTTCACCCAAAATCAAGAAAGAACAAGCAAAAAAGAGGCAGGAAAAGATATTTAATTATAATAACTAACATTTATAGAAAACCTTCTATGTAGTAGGCACTGTGTTAAGCACTTTAAAACTATCTCATTGGATACTTTATAGAGATAAAGCAAGTGCGCCCATTCTTGGGATGTAGCTAGAATTGGCCACACATTTCACTATTGTAAAGACCGAGGGACTCCAAGAGCCCAATACCTTGTTTTTGTATATTCCCTGAGCCCTCTGGCTCAGCAGTCAATTTGGGGACCCTGTGCAAACCCCAGGGTCACACATTGGAAGAAGAACCCCAAGCTTCCATGTAATGAACTATAATGAGAGAAGAAAAAAATGCATGCTCCGAAGAATGACCTCTCTCTCTTCATTCACTCATGCTATCCCTCCTAATCTCTGACACTTAGACTCCCTGGCTTACATTTAAACCCAGCTCAAATGCCACCAAACTATTCTTGACAACATCAACTGCTAGTATAATCTTCCCTAATATTACCTTCCATCATCTAGTGTGTATTTACCTTGTATATTTTCATATATATGTATACACACACATATATACATACATATATATGTATATGTGTGCATGTGTTCATATATATACGTGTGTGTGTGTGTGTGTGTGTGTATAGTATTACATATTAGTATGTAAGTTCCTTGAGGACAGGCATTGTTTTGGCTTTTTTTTTTTAAATCTCCAGTACGTAGTAGAGTGCAAGTATGGGAAACACTTAATAAATGTTTGTGTGTTGATATGCATATGCATATGTATGTGTCTTTATATTCACAGTTATATAATTATTATACATGTCTGTATATGTTATTTACTTATATATGTAGAGAGAAAAAGACAAAGGAGAGAAAAGGAGAGAGAATGAGAGAGAAGAAACAAAGACAGAAAAAAGAGACAGAGGAGAAAAGGCAAGAGAGATAGAAAGAGAGATACTATGTTTATAGATGGACTGTCTAATATGCATTTTTTTCAAATGTTTGGAGAGAGAAGGGTCATTGCTTTTGGCAATTAAGAAAACATTGGTAACTTTGGAGACAGCAATTTTGTTGAATGATGGAGCTGAAAGCCAGATTGCAGAGGGTTAAAAAAGAGTGAGGAAAGGAAGCAGAGTTACTTAGCAAAGACAGCTTTTTGTAAAACTGGATCTCTCTTTTCACCTACACTAGAAGTCAAGCAGTTACTCACTCACCCAACTCCATAGCCGATCATCATGGCAGATTTGATTTGCTCCATTTCTAAACTGGGTCAATTTGTCCCTTCTTAAGAAGCCTAGTAACACCTTATTGCTGCCTTTAATGTGGACACCAAATGAGCTTTAGCCTATTGTAGCTCAGAACTCCCAAACTCAAGTGATCCACCAGTCTCAGCCTCCTCAGTAGCAGAAACTACCACCACATCCCAGAAAAGATGAATTTCTCAAGGAGCTTAACTGTGAAGCAGTGGAGAGATATAACTAGTAAGAATGGTCAGATTAAGTGAGGATTTCCAAGGATGGAGGAACTATGGGAGCATCTGTAAGTAGCAAAGGAGTCAGTATACATGGATGGGTTGAAGGTAAAAGAGAATAGGATTGATAGAAAGGGAAATCTGCTGGAAAAATTGAAAAGGAATAGGATAGAGTTCATCTTTGGAAAGAAAAAGGATTTGCTTCCTCATCTGGGACTAGACTGGAGGAGGGTTATAGTAGAGGAAGATATTGGATTAGCATTAGGTGAGGAAGAAGGGAGAAGGGGGAGCACTTGGTAAGTAGCTTCATTTTTTGGTGAAATATGAGGCAAGATCCTCAGCTGAAAGAGGAGGATGTGCTGTGAGAGACTTGAAGAGAGAAGAAAATGCTAGAGCAGCCACTGTGAGAACTAGGATAGCAAATTGGAGAAATAGAATATGTGAATTACGGCAGTGAGGGGTCCTGCTGAGATGAAATAACATAGATTTGAATGGCCCCTATAAATACAACTTTGTGATTTTTCTCTCACTTCATTCAGCAACATGTGAACAGGAATAAAGGAGGCAGATGGCAGGAGTAATTCAAGGTTGGGCTTAGCAATAAGAAAGGCATGATAGATAATGGAACAAGGGAGCAAGAGATTTGAAAGTAGAGAATAGTGTAGAGTAGATCTGGTTCACCAAAGGGGTGGGGATAAGGAAGAGTGGAGAGTTTAGCCAGTTAAAGGCTAAGGGAAAGAGCAAATGAAAGTCATAATGAGAACAAAGAACATTGTCAGACAAAGGGAAAGATGGGATGATAAAAATTATGATCAAATAAAGGATTTTTGGAGTTTGTGAACAAGGAAGTGAAAAATTTGTGAGTGATGACAAGATCAAAGATATGAGCTCTGTGTGTAGCTGAGGTGGAATGGAGGGATGAGTCATGGTAATTGGGTAGACTGAGGAACTAGGAAGTTAGATAATATTTGAGAGACTATCATTACATAAACTTAAGTGCCCCAGTAGGGAGAAAGGAAATGGAGAAGAGAGAAAGACATTAAGGAAGAAGAAGAAGAATGTACTGGAGGTTGATAAATAACAGACCCTAGGATCAGGAACTGATGATAAATTTAGATAGCATGAACCTCAAATGAAGGTGGTAAAAGCTTCAGTTGACCCAATTTTTCCTACGGGTAAGGGACTTTAGAGATTATCTCATAACCCCTTGTTCTATAAATTCTATGTAACAAAACAGACAAGGTGGTCATCTAGCCTCTGCTTGAAGATTTCTGTTAACAAGAAACTCGATCATATGAAGCTTTCCAATTTGGAACAGTTCAAACTTTTTAGTTATTTCTATCTGAAATTAATCAAGAGTCTGATTCCCTGAAGCTTTCCCCCCACTTGGTCCAATTCTGCCCACTGGGTACAAGCAGAATAAATATGGAACAACAGGTTAAAAGAATTTGAAGGGAATCCATACATATCCAAAAATCCCATTTCAACATTCCTGATAAATGTGGGTTAGGGATAGTGATGGAGGGTGACTGACACTAACCCTACCTCTAACCCTCTAACCCTCTCAATTGATCATGACCCTATTTTTTTTTCTTTCCAGGGTAAACATTCTCAGAAAAAGTTTTCAAAAACTAAAGGAGACTAAATCTGTAGTCAGAAGTGTGTATTGCCATGTGCCACTTATTACCTAGGACACATGAGACCATTTCCTTCACTACTTTACTTCACTTCTCTGAGACTCTTGGGTACTTGTTAATAGCAAAAAGAGGACCTGGATTCAAGTCCCATCTCTGTTGCTTATGACCTAGCCTTGGACAGGTGACAATCTCCCTGCATCTCAGTTTCCTCATTGATAAAAAGAGGGCGTTGGGCTAGCTGACCCCTGTTATGCCTTCCAGCTCATGATTTATGATATCATTATCTCGTGGTCTTTAAAAGTCCCTTCTAACTTTCATATTTTATGATTTATCATTTAAGGGCCTTCAAATAATACCATTGCATACAGCTTTAAGGTTTGTAATGGACTTGACATATATTATCTCTTTTGATCCTCACATCAAACCTGGGAGGAAGGAACTCAGATATTATCTATTTTACATGTGAGCAAGCTCAGGCTTGATGGCTAACCAACTTGCTCTTGGTCACACAGTTAGCAAGTGCTGGGTTGGGAGCAGTCTCTCCAGACTATAAATCCACAAATTTTACGACTATACCATATTGCCAGTCACAGAATCTACTGCTGGATAGTTTCAAGTATCCTCAAAATCATAGTCAGCCTTCTCTGACTCAAGAACCATAGTTCTTGAAAGAACCATATCATCTCTCTATATATTTATGCATATATATATACTTATACACACATGCAAATATATGTCTGTGTCTATATATATGCATATATTTATATACCTATCATGTAGGTATACATACACATGTCTATCTATATATGTATAACCACACATACACACATACAAAAATATATGTGCATACACACGCACACATATAAGCGCGTATATGTACATGTATGCCACATATGCACAATACAACACACATGCGTTGTATGTTGCCTGTACATGCATGCACATGTGTTTACTTGTGTGCATCTATAGATTCATGAAAACATGCATATATGCATATATATACAACACTTATGTGCAAAGCACTCTGCTAATCATAAGGGACACAAATAGATAAGTAAAATGGTTCCTGCTCTCAAAGAGATCACATTCTAATGGGGGAGAAAACATATGGAAGGCTTCAGCCTCAAATTAGATAGGAAGGTCTCACAATCCTTAGGGTGAAGCAGCAAGGAATATGACAATGTCTCTTCTTTAATGTTATTTCTACTGATAAAATCATATCAGTTTTTTATGTTGAACCATTTGAAATTACTAAGAATTTTGTTCTTTTCTGGGTCTTCATTAGCTGTGGCTCTAACACCTGCAGAAGCAGTTGCAAGTTGCTTCTCCATAGGGTTCCCTGTACAGCATGGTGGCTGTGGACATGAGGCTAAAAACATTATTATTCTAAAGTTTCTCGTATTCATAGTCTTGGGCAGTGTCATCAAGGTCTAAGGGGAGGTGGTAGTCAAGTTGGTGGTACAGTTTGATTTGCCTGGCACATGATTCCTCCTGTCTCTCTCTCAGGGTGCATCAATACTTCAACTAGGCAAGCCTATTTGACCTGTGAGTGGCAGTTTGTGGCAAGGGCCGGCCCTTTCTTCTCAGGAGTTGCTTCCTTAGATGACGGCTAGAAGAGCTGGGCTAAAAACAGAACCAACTCTCTAGAAAGTACCACCATTCTCAGATCTCCTGTGTTGATTTGCTTGTGGGTGGCCCTGGACTATCAGTTGTTGCTATTGATGATGAGGAAGGCGGTTTCCTTCTCAACAATGAATTTTCCCCTCAATGATAGCTATAGGGGCTGAGCTGGAAGCAGCTCTGGTAGTGTCAGGGACATTGCTATTCTCAAGGCTCTTGGCCTTAGGGTCCTGAGCTGTCTATTTCAAAGTCTCAGGGAACATGATGGTCAAAGTGACAGTAGTTTTACTTGTCAGAAAAATACTACCTCCCATCTGTCCTTCAAGGCACCCTTTTCAACTTGTACTCTGCCCTGATTGTCTTCAGTAAAAGTGACAAACATCTTTGGTCAGAATGTCTCCCTGTTTTATGCCTTGGCTGTTAATAATCAGAAGATGGTCAAACAAATTTCTCTCATAATGTTTTTTCAAGGAAGCTTGTATAATTTTGAATATGCATGGGAATCACCTTGGTGGATGAAAGCTTTTAAGAAGACGTTTTGTTCTACTTAATTAAATGTTAAAAAATAGTCAACAAACAATAAACACAAGGGGATTTAATTTTCTTTACATCCTTCAGTCAATCATGTGATTATAAAGCTGTGGCTTACTCTTTAATATTGTTTGCTAATGCCTGTCTGTTCCCTCCTAAAATCCTCATCAGGGATGTTCTTGATGTGCATTCAGCTTATTATCATAAACATGACATATACATAGGAAAATTGATGCTGAGAACTGAAATTATTGATATTATCTTGCTCACCCTTTTAGAGGGATAGTATTTTTTCTCCATCTGTTTAGTTTCTCTTCCCTCCTTCAGATAAATGAGAATTGGTCCTTCAATGCCCTCAAAATTGGGTAGTCTCCCCCATGGAACTCTTTCACTTGGTCTATTCTAGATATTTTCTCCTCTATTTTCTTTAGCTCCATTCCCATTTCCTCAAGGAGCATACAGAACTGTGATGTTAGAATCCAAATGTGGTAGCTCTATAGCTTGTGAAGGTGGGAGGGAAAACAAACTTGCTATAAAAATCTTTATAAGTTGTTTATATTTTTTATCTGTTTGTCTTCCTTCAAATGTATTGTTTAATTATTGTCAAGACTATTTTCTTTAGTTGAATCTGTTATCAAGATTTCCTTAAACTCACTTTTCCTTTCATGATTTCTCACTTTTATTTAAAAGTTGACAGTACAATATCACCTTCATTGGTACTACATTGGTACTATCACTTTCAAGTGATACTACACAATCACTTTCATTTTCCTTCTCTGAAGATTTTAAAAACTACATCATAAACTGCTGTTATCCTTTCCTGCCAAGTTATTCTGCTAGAGGAAGAAATAAAATATGTTCATTCTAAGGTAGATTTCAAGCACTTTTGGTTTAGTCTTTATGGAAATTATCACATCCCAATTAAACCAGAACAAAATCATTATAATCAGTGCCAATCTCCTTTCTCCCATCCACTTCCCATTTTTGTCCCCAATAACTCATTTAAATAGGTCAAGTTGGAGTGGAGGGAAAGATTCGATTTGTTCTTCTTCTTGGCCCAAGAGAGAATAAGGTCAATGAGTAGAAGTTGCAAAGAAGAAAATTTTGGCTTAATCTAAGAAAACATATAAGGCAGGGAGGTGGGGCAGTGGTTAGAGCACCAGGCCTGGAGTCAGGAAGACCTGAGTTCAAATCTGACATCCGACCCTCCAACTCCACTTCCAACCCTCCAACTCTGCCTCTGACTCTGACTCTAAGACCTTGGGCAAGTCACTTAACCTTGTTTGCCTCAGGTTCCTCATCTGTAAAATGAGCTGGAGAAGGAAATGGCAAACCGCTCCAGTATCTCTGTCAAGAAAACCTCAGATGGGGTCACAAAGCATCAAACACAACTGAAAAATAACCGAATGAGAAAACAGCTGGCTCATCAAACAGAACTATCCAAAAATGGAATAGGCTTCTTGGGGAAATAATAGGTGTTGTTTCATTGGAGTTCTTCAAACAAAATCTAGATGACATACCAGGTATGTTGTAGGTGACATTTCATTTCATATGCAGTTTAGAATAGCTGGCCTCTAAAGACCTTCAGCGCTGATATTCTGTAATTTTGTAAAGATTGTATCTTATAAATTCCATCCATCATTTCAGTCTGTTGAGACCCTTTAGAATTCTTTCTGTCATCCCACATAATAGCCATCCCACCCAGTGTCGGGTCATTTGCAAATATTATAAGTGTGTGATCTAAGTCTTTATTCAAATCATTGATAAAAATGTTGAACAAGACAAGACAATGGACAGAACCCTATAATCTTCAATTAATTATCACTCTTCAGGTTCAAATAAATTTAATTCAAAACCCATTTATTAAATGCTTGCTATAGTAAAACTCCTCCCCTGAAGATAGATGGGAATTTAAAAAATGAAAAACAACTGTGTCTACTGTCAAGGAACATGCTGGATAGAGGAGGGAGACAGGATGTGGGGTGAGGAATGGAAGAACATAACATATACAGTTATAGTCACACAAGTGCAAATAATGTAAAAAGTCAAAGAAAAAATCTAGATAAATTCAGAAAATTAAAGTGGGATAAGATACCTTCAGCTGGGGACTTTCAGAAAAAGATTCATGGAAGAAACTGAACTTGAATTGAGTCTTGAAAGAAGCTGACTACAATTCATAGCCAATTTAAGGAGACTTAAAGCTTTTTTTTTGGCTAGGCAACAGGGTCAAGTGACTTGTCCAGGGTCACACAACTAATCAAGTGTCTGAGGCCGGATTTGATCTCAGATCCTCTTGACTCCAAGGCCAGAGCTCTATCTACTGTGCCACCTAGCTGCCCCAGGAGACTTAAGGTTTATAAAGCAATAATTGTTGTTTTTGTTGTTCAGTGGTATCCAACTCTTTTTGACATTGTGGGCCATACTGTCCACTGGGTTTTCTTGGCAGGAATACTGGAATGATTTTCCATTTCCTTCTCCAGTGGATAAACACAAAGAGAAGTTAAGTGACTTGCCCATGGTCACATAGCTAGTAAGTGTCTGAGGTCAGATTTGAGGTCAGGTCTTCCTTTCTCCTTGCTACTTACTTACTTTCTTATTTACTTACTCCAGCATCCTATCCACTGAACCATCTAGCTGCCCCAAAATGAACATTACGTACATCATTATAATTGATTCTCAACATAATTTAATGAGGTAAACATTACAGGCATCATTGTTCCTATTTTACAGACAAATAAACTGAGGCTCAGCGACCTGCCTAAAGTTACATAATCAGGAAGTGTTGCAGGCAAATTTCAAACCCAGGTCCTCAATTTCTACATCCATCACACTTTCCACTGCATCACACCATGTGATAATCACCTACTTCCAGATGCATCTGTCTTAGTAGTCTATACCAGTGTAGCTTTACCCACAAGCATAATACGAGAGATCATATCAATAGTTGTTGAAATCCATTTGTATACTTCTAATGCCTTTCCACATTCTACAAGTCTGAGTCTTTTTTTTTTTAAGAAAAAAATTGAAATTCTTAGTCAGCATTTCTAGTTCCTAATGAGAATATACACTTGCTCAGAGAGATCACAGCTGTCTCCTACTCTAAGTAATCACAAGTCATCTGTACCTCTTTCAGGCTGAGAATGTGATTTCTACCCCCATAATCATTTTAAGGCTATTCCATTATGACTAAACAATTTTGACATTCTAAATAGTTCATTCTAATGGGACATTCATTTCTTCAGGATTCAACTGACACTTATCAGGAACTTGTTATTTATAGTGTCCCAGGCTATTATAAACACCCTGGTGTGAAGAAATCCCTAGACACTGGGAGAAATAGCAACACAAATCAGACTCATTCCTTACCCTCAAAAAGGTTATTTTTTAGTAGTACAGGTGATAAACGTGTACAGATGAGTTTGTTATAAATTCTATGATGAATGTATGAGTCTACCCTCACTGCCCCACCCTCCATCACTATTAAAATGTGAGCTACTTGAAGATTGAGTGTTTTTGCTGTTGTTCGTTTTGCTTTGTTTCATCTTTATCCACAGGACTTAGCAAAATGACTGACATACAATAGTCACTTAATAAATGTGCATTTACTATATTGGATTGGACTGGATTAGATAAGAGTTGTATAGAATGCCATGAGGTAAGATGAGTTAGATATTGCTTCTAGTTGTGGGGTAGGGATGATCAGGGGAGGCTTCTTGGAGGAAGTAGAATCTGAACTGAATCCTGAAGGCTAGGTAGGATTCTGCCTCCTTTTGTTTGTTCTGCCTTCTAGCTTCCCTATTTTTCTTGAAGTCTCAGCTAAAGTTCAACCTTCTTCAAGAAATCTTCCCCAGTCGTCTTTAATTTTAGTGCCTTCTCTTTGAGACTATGTCTAATTTATCCTTGTATATAACTTGTTTGTTATACATAGTTATTTGCATTTGGTCTCTCCTAGAGAGTAAGGACAAATCTTTCTTTATATCTCCAGTGCTTAGCAAAGCTTTATCAAGGCTTATTGACAGAACTGACTGACTAGTGATGCTGTATATTGTGGTTATGTGTCCTGTTCCTCCATTTCTGGAAAGCATTTTTAAATTTTCACTCTGGATCTTTAAATACCCCTTTGTGAAGTAACAGAGATGATTTTTTCAGGTCTGACTTCCTTTTGGAAAAGAAGAATAATCTCCTCCTTTGAAATGATGGGCTCTCCAAGGAGCTTCCTAGCTGCATTCATTATATGACATATTCAGTGATAACTGAACGCTAAAAAAAGAAAAAGAAAAAAAAAGTGCATAAGATGACAATGACAGTCTAGACAGTTTAGAGGAAATATGCCTTTGAACTGTCAGGTAGTTCAATGGGAGGCATAGACATATTAGGTTTCGATTCATCCATGCTCCTTACAAATAAAAATGTGGCGAGCCTACTTTTTAAAACACCCTAGTGGGGAAAATAAAAAAGAAGTCTAAATTTCCAAGCATAATTAAAAATGATGGCTACATTCAATTCACTTCTATATTTTCCCAGTGCAGGTTTGATTCCTGCTTTTAACTCCTGTGACTCCCTGAGTCTAAATTCCCAGCATCCATCTTACTGATGAGATGTAGTAAAGTATAGGAAATGGAGCCTTGGATGTATAAAAACAAGACCTGGGTTTGAGGCCCAGATCCAACATTTAGAAGCCTTTCCACCTTGGACAATCTAATTCAATTATGTGCCCACTATTATGTGCCCAGTACGTGCCAGATTCTGTTCTGTGCACTGGAGACATAAAGAAAAATAAGATGGTCCTTTCCTTCAAGGAGATTACATTCTACTGGAGGAATGCCAAAGATGCACAAGTAAATACATAAGCCATTTCAGTGAGGTGGAGAGAAAACAATCAACTGGGAAGATTAGGGAAGGGTTCCTATAAGAAGGGAGCACTGAGCTATACCTTAAAGAAAAGTGAAAAAGAAGAGCATGGCAAGCATGGAGGAAAATGTTGGGTAAAGGCATGGAAGTAAAAGATAAAATCTGTACATGGGAAATAGTTAATATGCCAGTTTGGCTAGAATATAGCATGAAAGGGAATTAATATTAAAACAATTTGGAAAGACAGTCTTTAGCAAGTTTGTAAAGGGCTTTAAATTGCAAAAGAGTTTGTATTTTGCACTATAGGCAACAGAGAACTAATGATGCCTTTTGCTGGGGGAGTGAGATAATTGGATTTATGCTTCAGGAATATCTATTTGGCTACTGTGTGGAGAATGGATTGGAGAGGGGAGAAACTAGCATCAGAAGACCTATCAATCAAACAGATGGCATTTATTAAGCTTCTTTTGTGTTCCAGAAATTGGTTAGCACCTGGAGATACAAATGTCAGAGTGAGACAATCACTGAAATCAATGACTTACATTTTACTGTGACCAATTAGAACCTCAGTTTCATCATTGGTAAAATGGGGGCACTAAAATTTGTATTGCCTGCGTCGTAAGATTCTTACGAAGGAAGCACTTGGAATATCTTAAATGTTATACAGATATAAATTATTGTTGATGTGTTTTACTGGCAAAAGGTTTGCACATTCCAAGCTATAACCAGGTACATTTGTATACCAATCTACATTGTATCAGAATATTTCAAGGATTCTAATGTTTGAGATAAGCAGTCATACAATAAGGAATGTATTTGACATTAAAAAAAAAGATGGAAAAATTTAGTAAGCACTTTTTAAATGTTGAATAGGTAAAAAAATAGTAACATCTAATCCATCTAATACATCCTGGACTACCTTCATAAAACTGTAGAAGGTCAGATATAGAAGGAATTTAAGAGAATATCTAATCTAACCCTCTGAATTCACAACTGAGGAAATTGAGGTCCAAGTAAATTTCCTCCAGGTCATGGAACTCCTTAACAGAACACCTAAGAATCAATAAATCAATTAGTTAACAAGTATTTATTAAGGGCTAACTACATGCCAGGCATTGTGCTAAGTGCTGGGTATAGAAAGACAAAAATAAAATAATCCTTGCCTTCAAAGTGGTTAGATCCTATCAGGGAGACACCCATATATAAATTTAAATAGATATGAGATAGTGTTAAAGTAAATATGAAGAAAGGGGGAAACACTAGCAATAGGGATAGGGAATTAGGAAAAGCTTCATGTAGAAGGTCAGTTGGTCATTAAGCATTTATTAAGAGCCTAATATGGGCCAGAAATTGTGCTAAGTACTGGGAATGTGAAGAAATCCAATGAGGGAGATAGCATATAAAGAGTATTCTAAAAAAAAAAAAAAGCTATATGGAGGATAAATAGGAGATGATCAGTAGAGTGAAGACACTAGGAGTAAGGGGAATCTAAAATGACTCTTTTTAGATGGGAAGACTTTAGCTAGCATTTGCAGGAGGACAAAGAAGCCAAGAAGTAAAGATGAGCAGGGAGATAATTCCAGTTATGGGGAATAGCCAATAAAAATTCTGAGCTGGGATGGAGAGTCTTGTTTGAAGAAGGCAAGGAGGCCAATGTCACAGAGCTGTAGGGTAGGGTAGGTGGGAGGAACAAGACATAAGAAGACTGGAAAGGAGGGGGCCAGGTGATTAAGTCCTTTGAATGGCAAATGGAGGATTTTATATTTGATCCTGGAGGTAATAGAGAGCCCTGGGTATTGACTCAATGGAGGGAGGGTAATGTCATCAAACATGCTTTGGGAAGATGATTTTGATGGCTGAGTGGAGGATGGACTGAGGTGGTGAGAGCCTTGAAGCAGGAAGGGTTATCAGCTGGCTATTGCAATAATCCACGTATGAGATGATGGTGTCCAGGTAGTGACAGTGTCAGAGGAGAGAAGGGAGCATATATTACAGATGTTATACAGGTAAAATTGACAGGTCTTGGAAATAGATTCAATTCAGATGATGAGAGAGACTGAGGAGTCAAGGATGATACCTAGTTTGTAAGAATGGTAACTGGAAGAATAGTGGCACCCTCAATGATAATAGGCATTTGTAATATGGGAGGGTATGGGGGCAAGATACTGAGTTCAATGTGAACATGTTGAACTGAAAATATCTATATGACATCCAACTCAAGATGTCCGATGGGTAGTTAGAGATGTGAGACTGGAGTCCAGGAGAAAGTTTAGGGTTGGATAGATAAGTGGATGTGAAAATAATTTATGTAAAGATTCCAGTTGAATCCATGGACCTAGTAAGAGCAACAAGTGAAACAATACAGAAGAGAAGAGGGACAAGAACAGAGTCATAGAAAACAGCCACCTTTATGGGTACGACCTAGATGACAATCCAGCAAAGGAAAATGAAAAGGAGTGAGCAGATTGACAAGCACGAAACAAACTAAAGTAGTGTTATGAAAAGCTAGAGAGAAGTGACTATTAAGGAAGAAGTGTTATCAACTGTGGACACATGCAAAGAAGTCAGTCAAGAAGGGTGAGGATTGAGAAAAGGCCATTGATTTTGGCAATTGTGAGATTATTCATAACTGAAAAGAATAATGAAGTCAGAAGTTAGATTGTAGACAATTAAAAAGAGAAAGAGTGGAAAGGAAGATGAGACATTGATTGTAGATGACCTACTAAAGGAGTTTAACCACAATAGGGAGGAGAGGTATGGGGCATTAGTTAGTGGTGATGGGTATAAAATAAGGGGGCTTTGAGAATGGGAGAGCCATGGGTATGCTTGTGGACAGTAGAGAAATATCCGTGAGACAGGGAGAGAGTGAAGGTAAGAGAGAGAATGGGTATAAGAGGGGGACAAAATTTTGAAGAATGGAATGGAACCATTTGTTTGTGCAAGTAGAGTAATTTGCCTCGACAAAGAGAAGCACTACCTTTTTATATGAGACAGGAGGAAAGGAGGAAACAGCAGCAGAAGGCATCTGAGTGAAGTGAGATGAGGAAGGCAGAAGACAGAGGTCTTGTTGAATGGCCTTTTTTTTAAGTGAAATCTGTGACAAAGTTCTCAGCTGAGAAGGTGAGGGAGAGTGAGGGATGGGAGTTTTGAGACAGATGAAAAGGTGATACTTGAGCTGAGTCTGAAAGTAAAACAAGGATTTTAAGAGATGGAGGTGAGAAGGTAGAGAATTCAAGGCATGGGGGATGGCTAGTGCAAAGCACAAAGATAGGAGAGTGTCCTGTGTGAGGACCAGTCAGTAGGTCAGTATGACTAGTAGAATGTGTGGAGGGATAAAATATTCGAGAAGACTAGAAAGATAAGAAGGTCAAATATTATAAAGAGTCTTAAATAACAACGAGAAGAGTTTATATTTGGCACTACAGATAGCGAGTTTATTGAGTAGCAGTTGAGTGGTAACACTGACAGACCATTGTTACAGAAAATTAGTCTGGCAGCCATGTTGAGGATGAGTTGGAACAGAGAGAGATTTTAGGCAGGGATACCAATATATTTGACTTGTATTCAGGAAAAATTCTAGATCACACTATTAAAGGGATTTTTGAGCACCAGAAAGTGTAACCTTGATCATTAAAAGCAGATAGGTATATATGTGTCTATGTATGCATGCATGCATGTGTATATATATATATGTGCATATGTGTATTGTGTACATACATGCATGTGTGTATGTATTTGTGCATGCATATGTATGGACCTGTATGTGTGTATATGCATATGTGCACATGTATATGTATAGATATGTGGGTATGCACATGTGTATATACACATATACACGTGCATATATATGTTTATAAACATTTACATGTTTGTGTATGGTCTCCTCCACCAGACTGCAATCTCTCCGAGGGCAGCAGCTGTCTTTTGCCTCTTTTTGTATCCCTAGGTTAGCAAATAACATCTATTTATTAGAGGTTTATTGATTAATTGATCTGATAAATCTGTTAATTTCACAAATTTGATTCTTACATCTTATATTTTGTAACAAGGACCCAGGCTAAGGACATTTGCATATTGCCCAGGAATCAAGTTTGAGGCCAGTGCTATATACAGGAGAATTGGGACCTTTTGTGGTGCATTATTTATGGAGCAAAAGGAAAGCATTCCCCATCTCAAAGTATCTCCTTTGCCCAATTCCCTCTGAGACTAAAATTTCACCCTTAGAAAGGGATAAGATTTGTTCTGCTGGACTGCAGTGTCCAGAACTAGAAACAAGAGATAAAGTGTGGAGAAAGGCAGAATTATTTTGTGTAGGGAAAGCAGTCTTAACAATTGGTGCTGTCTAAAAGTGGAGTATGGTTCCCTGGGAAGTAGAGGGTTGTCCAACTGTCACAAGCATTTCTGGGTCTGAGGCAAACACCACAAAATGTACCCAGGGAAACAGCATATGAAAGGACCCTTTAATTTTTTAGATAAATCCTAAACTGGGAGGTGGAGTTGGTTGGAGAGATTTTAGACCTCAGGATACTGGTCCTCATTGGACGGATAGACCAAGGAAACATGTTGAAAAGACAGATACCTTGCGGATACAATGAGTGACTTTTGGAAAAGACCACTGGGTAAAAGAGCAGATTAGCAATGAATCAAGAAAGAACTTAGAACCTCTTCAAGTATTTTCCTACTTTAATTATTTTTGCAAAGTATGTGCTAAGCTTATTATTTCTACCTACTGAAGTACTGAAGCCAGAGGCCTAGATTTCTATACCCTGGAGGAAAAGCCTAGTCACCCTGCCCTAATTACAGTTCTACTGGGTTTCCATTTACTTAAATTTTCAAGCAATCATTGGATAATATGTTGGGAGCATTGTGTTAGTATCTGAGCTCCCTTTCATCTCACTGATTCTATTATTCTCTGAGCCCTTACTCTGTGATTCATTCGCATTGTAAGTTTTTTTTTTCCCCAAGGTGGGAATCCTTATATCAACCAAAATTTTGTAATCTGAATCTCTATTTAGCTCTATTTAGCTCCAATTTACATGTATGTGTTACTTATTTTGTAATATATTGACATGTTACTATAGTTAATGAAATGTAATTTCATTAAATACTTGGTTTATGGTAATGTAGTTCCTTGAGATGTGGAATACAATGCCCTTCGGGGCTTCTCAGGACATCTGCACCAACCCCCACACCTCTGCACCAGTGACTCATCTCTGCATTCTTTCTTATTTTCTGGGTTCTAAGGCAATCCAAAAAGTATGCTCTATAACAATATCAGAAGATAACAAAATTACAAAAATTTCCTAATTGATTTGCCTTCCACTCTGGAATGAAACAGAAAAAAAAAAACACTCCTTTCTTCCTTGGGATAATTTCCCATCTCTCTATCTTGCAATTTAAACTTATAGGCTAGAAAAAAGCAGATGATGGCTAAGGAGTATGATGTATCATTGAGTTCATTAAAACGTGAGATACAGAAATCTCGAACCTTAGGTTACTTCTTGCTCTCCTCCTATACCCTTCCTTTAGCTCATTTGAGGGTTTTCTTTTTTTTTCTTTTTTTTTTAAAGAAAGAGTCAGAGAGGTAAA
Organism: Phascolarctos cinereus; assembly: GCF_003287225.1. Classification (NCBI taxonomy): domain Eukaryota; kingdom Metazoa; phylum Chordata; class Mammalia; order Diprotodontia; family Phascolarctidae; genus Phascolarctos; species Phascolarctos cinereus. The sequence goes on along the minus strand of NW_027555847.1, from coordinate 626,010,753 downwards.
CTCTGAATGAAGATTTTCCCAGCATTGTTCTCTCAGAAGAACTGGTGGAAGAAAGATAACTATTGACTGGACTTCTGCCACCACCACCACTCATCTGTCTTCTCTGCTCTCTGACCTGTTCACATCTCGCTCACTGATGCCTCTCCACTTCTTCCCTATGGTGTCCCAAAACCTAGATGGAAGTCGCTTCCTCGAGGCCATGGGAATTACAAAACAAACTTGACTCTCCTGAATGCCTACGAACCCCAGGATTCTCTGTCCTCCCAGGAAGGTCATCCAAGTCTCTGAGACCCTGGGGAGATCATCAGAAGATTCTGTGACCCAGGGAGTTCTCAAGTCTCTATGATCCCCAGTCTTCGAGTTTCAGGGTAGCAGTCACTTTTGTCAACACATATTTTCTCAATGAACATGATGCTTAATAGTTCACTGACTATCACGAGGGGTTCAAAAGTAAGTCTTCATACTTAAAAAGATTGGCAAACATGGTTTTTTGCAATGTCTTCTAGCACAATCCTGGGGAAAAAAACTGGGAAAAAATAAAACCCTGGGAATCATAACATTTTAAGCCATGTTCAGCTGTTTACACCTTATATAAATACATTAGTGTTTGTCAGAGCCTATGAAAGGCAGCAATTGAATGAAACTGGGGTTTGATGAGGCAAGGATGAACAGATCAATCCAATAATAAGCAGGACCATGTGTGGGAAGATGACCTGAACACCCCTCAAGGACAGTTTGAGGGCACTAGGATTCCAGGAGGGGAAATGACATGAGGTAGATGACACTGAAAGCAAATTTTATCTATTTTATTATTTTATACAGAGATAGCTTTGGTTAAGGCTTAGTATCTTACTTAAGGAAATAAATAAGTGTATACTGTATTCTCTCACAAGAGGTTCTAAGAAAAACAAATTGTAAACAACGAAGTGCTATGTAAATATGACTCTGTCATACTCTTCCCAATAGAAGCAAGATGAAATCCTGATTCAAAAATTACTGATTTTCCCTTTTGTACAGATTAGTCACTTTTTAGCCTTTAGTCCTAACATTTATACAACCCAAAAAGGATCAGAAACTGGATAATCATACCCATACTAAATTAGCCTCATTGTGTCAGGTAGACAGTATCTCCTTTAAGAAAGGTTCTTTTAAGTCAGACAGCAGGGGTACATAGGAGGAGAATGGCTTTGACTTGCCCATGAAATTAATATTATTATTTTAATTTTTCTGTTTGCTATCAGGAACCAAGCAAAGAGATGGTTTGAAGCAAACCTTTTAAGAAATCTAATAAGCAATTTAGAAAACTAAATACCTAGAAGGCAACCTAAATTAGGAATGACGGGTATTAAACCTTGTTAACTTTCTGTTCATTTGAAGAGCTAGAACTGATTCCATATACAAATATAAGCATATACATATGTGTATGTATGTATGTAGATAGATATGTGTTCATGTATATATTTATGTGTATATTTTGTGGATGGATATATATTTGCATGGAACCTGTGATTTCTTTGATGTGGGGAACTTCTGGTGCAGACTTTTCTCTACAAATAAGGATTGGCAACTTCTCTGAAATTATGGTCATAGAGGTCTGAGAACACCAAAAGGTTAGGTGCCTTTTCAGAGTCAGAAAGCCAACACATTTCACAAGCAGAACTTAAACCAACATGTTCGGGGCAGCTAGCTGGCACAGTGGATAGAGTGCCGGCCCTGGATTCAGGAGGACCTGAGTTCAAATCCGGCCTCAGACACGTAACACTTACTAGCTGTGTGACCCTGGGCAAATCACTTAATCCCATGGCCTAAAATTACAACAAAACAACAACCAAAAAAAAAACGTTCCTGCCTCCTAGGACAGCTCTCTATCCCCTGTATTATAATACAATGATTCTCAGCTACATGTATAAATATGCGGATATTTAACTAGTTAAATGTGTTCATTTTATTTATATGTGCATATGTGAATGTGTATATAATTCTAGCTCAACATGCAAACACACTTTTATGTAATACATATGTGCACTTAAACACATGCATCTATACATAAATATAGCTATAGATGAATGTATTGTGCATGTGTGCCTACATATATGCATCTATATGTGCATCTATGTATGTGTGCGTGTACATTGAGTAAATATACATGTGTGTACACAGAATATGAAAGAGGGCTATCCTGTCAAAGTGGAGAGAATGCTGAGCTTGAATTCAGAAAGACCTGGGTTCAAATACTGCCTTTGATACTAGTTGTGTGGCCATGGGAGTCACTTAACTTCCATGTTCCTCAAGTGACTAATTTCCTCAGCCATAGACTGATTGTAATCTGCCTCTGAGGGAGTCCCCACACTAGGAGTTCACTAAACTAATGAAATCACAAGCCCAGATGTATGCATGTATTATACAAGGCATGCATAGTACATAAATGTACTGTATGTATATGTGTATATATCCTTTCACTCTATTGGTTGTTCTTTTCTGAATATATATCATTTTGTCCTTGTTCTTCTTAAAATGAGGAGTCTGGAACTGAACATAATAATATTTCACATGCATGTTGACCAGGTAAGCACACAGTGTCACACCACCTCTCTCCTCATAGACATTATATTTCTCTTAATATCCAGGCATCTAGGTGGCAATTGTTATCCTTATTATACAGATTAGCAAACTAAAGCTCAAAGGGAGGTGACTGGCCCATGATCACATAGACAGTAATTGTTAGAGTCAGTATTCGAACTCAGAATTTTCTCTCTACAGATAGGGCTCACTGGACATTACAATATTTATCCTTTTTCAATAATAATATTCTTTTTTCACATGGGCTTATTTGTAGTTGTATGTATTGTAGTTGTAGTTGTAGTAGTATGTATGTAGTTACTTGTGCAAATGATTTTGGTTTTCTACTCAGCTGCAGGAATTTATATATCCCTGTTACATATTCTTAATAGATTTGGTCTATCGATCTAACCTGTCAAGATATGTTTGTATTCTGATTCTACCATTCACCTAATTAGAGATCCCTGATGAATTGTTATGAATAATTCACAAATTTATAACTCATACCATCAGTGGCTTTTCAAATCACTGATAAAAATGTGGAACCAAACATTGCTGGTGACAATCATGTAGAATGTTATGGTTATCTTCTCCAAGCTCTATATAAAGAATTAATCTCTGCAACACGTCTGACAAATGGTCATTCAGATTTTTCTTAAGAAAGCATAGAAATAAGGAACCTACAATTTAACAAGGCAGCCCATTTTACTTTCAGATGGCTTAGACTGATTTTAAAAGGTATTTTCCTTATATTAAGCTAATTATCTGCTTCCCATATATATTCATTCATTCAGCAAATTCTCGTTAAACACGTACTACGTATAAGGTTCTGGGAATACACAAACAAAACTAAATAAAAACAATGCCTGCCCCCATGGAGCATATATTCTACTGAGGGATAAATCATTGTATTTGTTCATCAAAGTTCATACATTATACTTATGACACTTACTAGGCCAGATATTAATGGAGGCAACAGGGGAAACTGGCTCTGAAATTAGAGGAACTAGGTTCAAATTCCCTATTGCTACTTAGTAAACACATATTGGACAGATCATTTACCTTCCCTGGACCTCAGGCTTCCCAGCTGCAAAATGAAGAGGTTGGATTAGAATCCTTCTAAAGTCCCTTCCAGATCCCTATGTCTATATAGCTCTATAACTCTCTATATTTATGAGTCTGTGATTCCAAGTAGGAAGCAGAAGTGATACTTCAACACACTTTGGGGTCTGCCCAGGGATATTTCTGCTAGACAAGACTATCTAATGGTGTAAATGAAATTAATATAGAAACTCAGGCCACTGAACTGTACACGAGGATCACCAAGGGCAATGCTGACTTAGAAAACCATGCATTGATATTATCTTTGGTTTATTCTATCTTTCTTTCTTTTTCTTTTTTTTTTTTTTAGTATTTCCCAATTCTGTTTTAATTTAGTTTGGGCCAAACTAGTTAATACTGTGAGCCATATGCAGCCCATAGACCACATATTTTATACTTCTGGTATGAACATGAATTTCTCTGATCCATTCCATTGGCACTTAGCACACACCACGACCTTAGCACAGGAACTTAATTAGCTTCTCATGTGTATACACTTCACCCGATACCCAAGACCTAGGACTGTACAAGACCTGTACTAAAACCTGTACTAAGACAAGCTCAATATATATTTGATTTGACTTACTGATTTATCCTGCCCACAGCTACACTGTAGACAGTGAGCTAAACTGAAAATATACCTCTTTGCATTCCCCAGAGCACCTAGCAAGGCTGTATACAGGCAAACACAGCTCAATAAATATTTGTAGATTAATGGATTAAAAATCATGAATTGCTGCATCAGAGCAGAAATGGAGTGAGGAAGGAAAAGGATACTAAGATTGACTTTAGAAAGGGCAAAAAAATCCCAAGGTTCAGAAAGTGAGGAATTAAACTCGACAAAGATTAAGTCAATATTAATACCCAACATCAGGGACAAAAACACCTTGAGCTATTTTCTTCCATATTTCTATGTGTTCCTTGGCCTCTCTTTCCTTGGCTTAAGGAAAAGTAAGGAGTGTGATGCTGTAAAAATAGTGATAGACTTGACCATTCAGATATCTGAGTTTTAGTCTTTGCTTTGCTATTTACCAGTCTTTTGATCTAAGGACCCTCTCAAGACCTGTTTCTTGATGTATAAAATGAAAGGGTTGAATCTCTGAGATCCTTTCCCATTTCTGTGGTCCTGCTCTATGATTTCCCTTCCTTCCTTTCCGTGTTGGATCAGATGAAGATTACAAAGGGCAGCATAGTTGAAACAAGACTGGATGCAGTTCCAGAGTGTTTGAATTCTATTCCTAGCTCTGGCACTAAACAGTTGTATGTGCTCAGGCAGGTCAATTAGCTTTTATGGACCTTAATTACTTCATCTGTAAAATGGAGCTAATAATCCAATTGTACCTCATGACAACATCATTGTAGGATTCAAGTGACGTAATGCATGAGAAAAAAAATAAAACTCTGCAAACCTCAAAGTGCTATGGAAATAACAATTATCATTATTCCTTATCATCTAGCATAAAGTCCTTGAACAAAGTAGGTGTTGAATAAAAGTTTATGAATGAATAATGTGTATGAGATGCCCTAAATATGACTTACCTTAATCCATTTCTTCTCACGATAATTATTTGTAGTTGTCCAATTCCTCCTTCACCACTATCATAAAACTTGGTGGTAGTAGACTTTTGAAGCCAGAAAAGTCTAAGTTCCTCATTTTACAAATAAGGACAAGAAAAGGTCAGCAACTTGCTTAAAATTTGACATAAACAGGGTTAGGATTAGAGCTCAGTTACTCTGGTTCCAAATCCAGTTACCTTTCCTATATATCACCCTATATCATTGAGCTCCTAGAAGTCTTAGATGCCTCATTATCTTTTGTTCCCATATTCATTCTATTGTTACGTACAACTCACTCAGAATTACTATCTCCTTTCCATTATGACTGTTGAAGTGTTGGAAAGCACTTAGTAACTTTATAGATGCACCCACCCCTGTGATGACTCACTTGTAGGCCCTGCAGACTGTTTCATTCTTCCATGTCTAGAGTCAAGAATGAACTGGGTTCAAAATCTGACTCTAAGACTTATTAGCTATGTGATCTTGGGCAAGTCATTCAACTCTTCCCAGTTTCAGTTTTCTCATTAGGAGATACTATCTACCTCACAAGACTGTTAAGAGGAGAGTACTTTATCAGTCTCAAAGTGTATCATAAATGTGAATTATGATGTTTTATACACTACAGCAAAAATCACTTACCATGCTGCCCACATTGACTAATACATTCTGTTCAGCCCTCCAATGGCTAAAAATCAGCCTCTTGATCAATATAAACTTTTGACTGTTGCCTTGAAAATTTTCCACTGACCCACTTCATCCTCCTTCCCTATCTCCTCTCTTCTCTTACTATATTGAATTCGAGTAAACAATAATTCAATAGACATTCATTAAGCATGTACTGTCTACAAGACAGTGTGCTAGGAGCCAGAGAAAACAAAAAACTGGTAATTAGTATAATAATAATAATTGATACATAGTGAATCAAATTTGTGAAGTATTTTATACATGTATATAATTTGAAGCTTACAACAACTTTACGAATTAGGCAAGACAGGTATTTCTATTCCCATTTTACAGATGAAGAATCTAGGACAGAAATCTATCTACTAAACTAAACAAATCCCTCTCTGATGAAGATTACAGTCTGTTTGGGAGAAGGACACACACACAGATAACTATAATACACAGTAGAATGTTATCAATGTATTAAAGAAAGTCAATATGGACTAGTAAATAGCTCTGGAATTAGAGTATGGTATGTTTTCTAACTGCGTGAGTCTCAGCAAGTCAATTTACATGCACATGTATACACACATATACATACATATGATATATCTATATAGACACACACATATATGATACACACACATAGACGCATATATGATATATATGTATATAGACATATGCATACATATGTGTTTGTGTGTATGTACTAGGACTTTTCTACTATGTAAAAGACAAATTGCATCTTGTGTTGGTAAAGAGACTTCCCACACTGAGAGACTATGTGATAACAAAATCACAGAATGTTTGTGGGCTTCCATACATCTTGAGATGGGAAAAAAAGTCCTATGTAAGTTCTGAAGTGAGGGGGATTCATTATTAAAAGGAAAAAATCAGTTAAGGTTTTATAAAGAAATGATTATTCATAAAAGGAAACAAATTATTAAAACCCAGAATTACCAGGTAATTTCAACAGACTTATTTATTCTTTTTTAGAAGCTTAATGGTCAGAGGAATGCTGTTGTTAGTTTCCCAGTTTTCAGCAAAATACTTGGCAATGTTTCTAATGCTATTTTCTCAAGATAAAGCAATATAGGCTAGATGATTATAATAGGTAGATCAGAACAAATTGAATATCTAGACCCTAAGAATTATAATTAACGAGTCAATGTCAACTTGGAAAGAGATATCTGGCAGTCTTTCCTCAAATGATCTTTTCTTGGCCCTGTGTCATTCAGTATTTTTATCTCTGACTAATGAAATACAGAAAGCATCATTCTTAAATTTGCAAATGACATAAACTTAGAAAAGGTAGCTAACATGCAGACAAAAGTCAGAATTTGAAAAGATCTTAATAGATTAGGAAAATGTATAAAACAGAGTAAGGTGAAATATAATAAGAATAAATATAGAGTTCTATACTTGGATTCAAAAATCAATAAAACAGGCTTGATGAAAGATCCTGTGCAAAATATTTAGTGGTCTCAGTACACTGTTCAGTATGAGTTGACAATATTATACAACAGCCCAAAACAAGTTGTTACCTAGGATTATTGAAAGAAGACAGAAGTCCAGAACATGAGGGTTCACAGTGGGAATTGAATGAAGGGAGTTTTCCTAAATAGGAGGGGAACCAAGCTATAATCTTCTCGGGTAAACCATATCAACTCCTAGACTAAAAGAAAAGCTACCTCCACCCACAAAGGGGTAAACTCACCCTCCTTTTGAGAGATCAAAAATCACACAGGAAAGCTGGAATGCTGAGTCTAATGATTCTAGTCCAATAGTATTTCCACTATACCATACTTTGCATTTGCTGAGTTCTCAAGGCCATGGTGCATATGTATGAGGTAGCTAATCAAATCTACCTGGCCTACACAGGGCTCATATTCACATTCTTGGTCTCCAGGGTCTTAAGTTGCTTTAAGAATGCCTTAAGCAGCAAATCCACCAAAAACATATCCATACCCTCAATGCATGTAACTCTGTTAGCCACCTTATGGGTACTTGGTACATGCTTATGCGTTTATTCATGTTACAGCAAAATAGACATTTATAGGACAGATTCAACCGGAGATCTCAACAAGCTGCTCTTCATCTTGCACATAATGTAGAGAAATACTGACCAATCAAAATATAGCTCCACAGATGCCCAATCTGACAATTCTCCAAACTTCATCAGTATTTTCTCTAAGACAGTAGCCAGTAAGAATAACTCTGGGCATAACTGTTTTCAGGCAAATGGGAGCCAACATTTTATGCATATATTATAATTCACTTACATAATTACCCAAATTAAAAATACCATCAGATTTAAATGGATTTGGAATGTTCATTCCCTCTCACAGGCATATGAGGCGGAAAAGGCCAATTAAGAGTATTTCCTTCTTTGTACTCACTAACACTCTCCTCAGAATGATTTTAGATTTCTCAGGGGAGAATAAGGAATAGGGGAGCAGAGCAGCAAAGCTCTCCTAGGCACTCAGGGGGAACCTCAGAAAGGGATACCAATCCTTCCCCCACCCCCTTTCTATCCATTGGCTTTCTGGCTACGTGGAAGGAGAATTTAGAGGGTAGGCTCCCATTTAGTTATTTTTAATTTATTGAGTCATCCAATTAAAATAGTAAAGGCTATATGCATATAATAATGTCTTCAGCTCAATTCTATTCTATTCAACAGGGTCCTGGATTTAGAGCCAAAATTGGGAACTCATCTAATCCAAATCCTTTATTTTGTAGATGAGGCCCAGAAGATTAAAGCATTTTCCCAAATTTACACAGATTGTCAGTGGGACATCTGTGATATGAACCCTGGTTATCTGACTCCATTTCCAATACTACTTATACATCATTTGATAACATTCCACATTATTAACCAAAGCTGGTACTCAATATAATCTAACTCATAATACTAAGCTGATGAAGTTTAAGCCCACATCCTTTTTAGTTCCCTTTTACCTCATTTCAGAGTATTGCTGATAAATCATACATAAATCAATAAATAAATCAATAAATCAAGTCAAAAGGTATTTATTAAGTGTCCACTATGCGGTAGTCACTGTGCTAAGCGCTAACACAAAGAACTGTGATATTATCTCTCTGAGATCTGACAAAGAGTGATGGTACACTGTCATAAGAAGGGAAAACCTCGTTCAGAGGATCAGCTGAAGAAACTGGGGAAAGAGGAGACTTAAGGGAAACATTATTGCTATTTTAAAATATTTGGAAATCCCTTATGTGGAAGATAAGTTACAATTGTGCTACTTGGCTCTAGAGGGCAGCATTAGTAACAATGCAGTGGAAGGGATGGTTTACGGAATGGCAGACCTTGTTTCAATTAAAAAAAAAATCCTAACACTTAGAGCTGTCTGAAAGAAGTGTTACCTCAAACAAGAATGAGTTCCCCCAAACTAGAGGTGTTCAGACAAACTACATGACTGATTGTCAAGAATGCAATAAAGCAGATTTCTTCATGTGCTGGGAGGCTGTACTACATAGGTCCTGACTCTTAGATTCTATAATTTCTCCAGTTTCACTCTCCTATCACCCATTCCTACCCCCAATAGTTAATTCATACCAGATGCAGGAAGGAATATCCTGCCTCTGAAAATGGAATATGAGGTATGAGGCACAATGGGAAAGCTCGTTTAGCTGAAATTTAGTATGTGATGGGAAGTAATGCAAAATCAGCCTTGAAAACTAGACTGGAGCCAGAATATAAAGGTCTTTAAATGCCGAAGGAGTTTTTAGGTTATCCTATAGGAAGCAGGGAGCCACTGAAGCTCTTATCTCTATGGCCTAATGGTCTCAAATAGAAACATCATGTAGTGGATAGAGAGGCAGCATCAGATTCAGGAAGACCTGCATTCAAGTCCCACCTCTTAACTGGTTGTATGATCTTGGAAAATCCCTTAACCTCTCAGTGCCTCAGACAACTCTCTATGACTACCATTTCAGAGGAAGCGCTGATCTGTATTGGGAGAGGGAGTTTCTTCATTGGGATTTCCCTAAACCATTGAACTCACAGGAACAGAAGCATACACACACACATACACACACACACACACACACAAATGGTATGCATTATACATATACCACATTTCACCACATAATTGTCTCAGATTTTATGCCAAATTTTTGCAAAAAAGTGGGGTGTGACCATTATGTGAAGCTTTAAAAATATTGTGCTGCTATTACTTAAAGTCATTTATTAGTAAACTGTCTTTGGTGCAAGATTAGATCCATGGAATACTCATGAATATATGTTAACATTTAATATTGACAATGCATGTGCATTGGGAATTCTAGTTTCCTGGCTTTCAATGTGCAAGAGATAAATGTGTATCCATATGGTACTCGTGAATACATTGCTGCTCTGTTTACCTTTTAAGTGGCATGACAAACAGAATTGTATCAGGTGAAGATTACATGACGAAAGGTTATAAACCAATTTTTTAACTGAAAAAATGGTGTGATGATTATGAGGTGGTGATGATGACGTGGTGAAATACAATAATCTGCCCTAATCAGACCACACCAGCATTGTATTCAATTTTGGACGTCACATTCCAGGGATTTTAATAAGAAGGAGAGGGTCCAGAAGAGGACTACTGTAATAATAAGAGGATTTTCAAACATGCCATAAAATAATAAGTTGAAGGAACTGGGAATGTTTATCCTAAAAAAGAAAAGATTTCAGCAAATGTGATAACTGTCTTTAAGGACTGGAGGAGATATTATGTGAAAGAAAAAATAGATACTTTCTACTTTGTACAAGAATAGAAGTAGGAGTAATGGGCAAAAGGGAATTATAGGGAGGTAGATTTTGACTAGATGTAAGGGGAGAAAATATAACAATAAGAACTGTTCCCTATTGGTTGGAGTTTCTTCTTGGAGTGAGCTCCCCTTCACTGGAGGTCTTTAGTCCATCAACGGATGGCTGTTTGTTGAGGATGAATAAATGGAATGTTGGTCAATTGAAGGTAATGACATCTCAGGCACTTTCCAGCTCTGAGATTCTGTGCTTCACAAAACATTTCTCTCATACAAGATCTGTGATTTAGGTTCACACTAATTACCATTCAGGGCAGATAGGTGGCACAGTAGATAGAGTGCCAGGACTGGAGACAGAAGATCTGAGCTCAAATTCAGCCTCAGACACTTACTAGCTGTGTGACCCTGAGCCAGTCACTTAACTCTGTTTGCCTCGGTTTCCTCATTTGTAAAATGAACTGGAGAAGAAAGTGGCAAACCATTAAAGTATTTTTGTCAAGAAAACCCTAAATAGGGTCACAAAGAGTTGGCCACAACTGAAAAATAGCTAAACAATGAAAGTTAGCATTTTAGAGAGAAAAAACTGACGTTGAGAAAAGTTTGATCACTTTTTTTCAGTAGTATTACATCTAATAGGTAGCAGAGACAGTACTAAAACCCAGGTCTAGCACAGGATGGGCTACTTTCAGAGGAAAGAAGATTGGTAATTTTATCTCTGGCCATATTCCTAGCCATTGCCTGTCTCTTTTTCTTCCATTCAGCGAAAATATCAGCAGCAACTCAACATGCAAGAGGAGACAGAAAAACACACTTTAGCAGTTGCCTTGGACAGTATTTAAATGAACCTACCTTTTCTGATGTTTTGCTTAAACATGAAAATTATGTCATTTCCAAATATGCGATTTTAAATGTGATAATATAGCTTTTCACAAGCAAAGAGTTCTGACATTTTCACAAGCAGAATTTGATTATCCAAAGGGTTCTTTCCTCTCTGTTTTCTACCTTTTGCCCATGATAAAATCAAAATCTAAAGTAATTTTGAGTCAGAAAAGGATGTGGGCTGGTCACATAACAAGACTAAAGAATGAATGATGCACAACCCTAGTGCTGCCCTATCACCCATGGAATGGCAATGTAGTATATTGGAGAAAGCACTGAATGCAAAGGATCTGTATTCAAATCCTTCCACTGCCATTTACTCCCTGGATGGTATTGGGCAAATCATTTTTTTTTGTCTGTTTCCTAGGCATCAGTTGCCTCAACTGTAAAAATGAGGAATTTATACTAGATGATTTCTGAGGTTCCTGTCATCTCTCACACTGTGATCTTATTTCACCTAGGAGAAAACCATATTGTGAGAGGATCATGTTTGAAAGATTTGTGGGAAGACATGTTCAAGAACAACAACAAAAAAGAAAGCTTAGATGCTTATCTGCCTCAAGTCTATGCCAGTCTTTCCTTTGCATGGCTGCTAAAGCAACATTCCTAAAAAAATAAAAACAAAAAAATAGGTCTGATGATGCCACTGCCTCGTTCATTAAACAGCAGTGGTTACCCATTACCTTTCAGGTCAAATACAAACTCATCTGTATAACATTTAAAGCCCTTCGCACATTGGCTCCAACCTGCCTTTTCAGCCTTATTTATAGAATATTCTTCTTCATCTTATGTTCAGTACTGCCATTTCATCTTTCTCTTTACCTTTGCTGTGGCTTTTCCCTGTACCTGGACTGCAGTTTCTCCTCATCACCACCTTTTAGAATCCCTAGTTTCCTTAAAAAATCATTTCTACTTCCTATTTGAGGCCTTTCCTGCTCTCCTCACAACCCCAGGTTCTAGAACTACCTTGCATTCATTTTGCAGTTTTTTAATTTTTATTTTGTGAATATTTATGAATATATTTTCTCACCTAATAGAATGTGTACTCCTCAAAGGTTGTTTTTACCTTTAGCACAGTGCCTGATGCTTAATAAGTTGCTAATAAATGCTTGTTGACTCATTGAGTCATAGGAAGGAGAATCCCTATCAATGAGACTTTGCATCTATTGAAGCATAACTAAATATATCTTAATTTTGCCCATGATCAGTCTTTCTGCTGATTAAACTTTTTCCCTTCTGTTGCCCATTTTCACATTTCCAGCCCTCCTTTTAGTAGACTGAGTATAATTAGTATACTAGCTGGCTATATACCATGCCAGGATCTCTCTCCCTCCTGTTCTCCCCCTCCTGGCTTCCCTGGCTTCAAGCCTCAGCTAAAGTCCTGTCTTCTGAAAGAAGCCTCCTTAATCCAGTCCTCCTTAATCTTAATGCCTTCCCTCTGAGACTATGCCCAATTTATTCTGTACATATGTTGTTTGCATGTTGTCTTCCCCATTAGACTGTTAGTTCCTTGACTACAGGGACTGTGTTTTTGCCTTTTCGTATCCTCATGCACATAGAGGCATCCAGGCAGCATAGTAGATTGAGCACTAGAATGAGAGTCAACAAGAGGGGATTTCAAATCCAGCCTCAGACATTTACTATGTAAGCCTGGGTAAATCATTCAACCTGTTTCCCTCAATTTTCTCATTTGTAAAATGGGGCTAATAATAGCACTTACTTCTCAGGGATGCTGTGAGGGCAAAATAAGATAATATTTGTAACAGACTTTACAAACCTTAAAATGTTATATAAATGCTAGCTATTATTACAGGTGCTTCATAAATGCTAGTTTCCAAAGGGGGAAAAGATTCCTTCAAATTATTTAGCTGAAGCCAGAGTAGATCCAAGCAGTCTTGCTCCTGTGTCTGACCGATACATTTTAGCTTAAAATTCGGTGGTTTTCATCTACACTCAGGAACACTGGGCCTCTGTCTAGTGAGGCTGATCACATGGTTGTTTCCCAACCATATTGCTTAGCCCATAACATTTTTTTCTTCCTCTAGATTTTTATTCTACATGGGAGCAGGATTTCCTAAAACATAAGGAAGGGTGGAAATCCAGCCCTAGCTCTCCTCCACACAATAGAATTAAGTTTTAGAACTGGACATAGAAGGTTTCCCATGACAGGAGTCTTTCTCCCAACTAGAGGTGCAGATTCATCCCAAAGGCCTGGCTTTCCATATAGATAGAAAGAGCAACCAGCTAGATGATGTGATTTCAGGAGTGTCAAGATTTTCCTTCTTCTTTATTGCTATGATGTAACCATTACAGAACAATTATGTTCCTAACATCAAAGGATCCAAATTTGGATCTAAAATACATCTTAGAGGCCACTGAGTCCAATCCTCTCATTTTTCAGATAAGAGGTCCAAAGAGTAATTTTCCCAAAATTATACAAGTAGGTAGCATTAGAGGAATTTGAATTCAGCTCATATGACTAGGTGGCACAGTGGCTAGAGAAATGGACCAGAAGTCAAGAAGACCTGAGTTCAAATCTAGCCACAGACACATACTAGCTGTGTGCCCCTGTCAACTCACTTAACCCTGTTTGCCTCAGTTTCCTCATCTGTAAAATGAGCTGGAAAAGGAAATGGCAAAGCACTCCAGTATCTTTGCTGAGAAAATCTCAAATGGGTTCTCAAAAAGTTGAAAATCACTGAAATGACAGAACAGCAACCTATGATTCCTAATCCAATTTTCCTTCCATTAAACCTCACTGCCTATCAGCCTTCTAATTTATATGGCACAGAGAGATTTAGCCTAAAGAGTATTATATGTAGAATCAGAACTTTGCTTCAAATCCTGGCTCTGTTACTTACCAGTATGATATTAGGGTGATTCTTCCACATCTCTGATCCTCAGGTTTCTTATCTGGGTAACACGGGGATTGGACAAAAGCATCTCCAAGCTTCCTTCTAGCTCTAAATCATGTTATTCTTTGATGGAAAATATAGAACCTAGGAACCTAGGTTCATCTCCCAGACCCAACACTTCATTGGCTATATGACTAAATATGTTTCTGTGAGCCTTCGTTTTCTCATCTGTAAAATGGAGATACTAATACTTGTGTTATCTACCTTACAGTATTATCCAGAGGAAGATACTTTATAAACCTTAAGGTATTATAAAAATGTGACTTATTATAATTAGCACATTAAAATGAAAATATGCCTGGATAAATTAACTCCTTAAACTGTTCTTACTCAATTACACCTCACTGAGATAGTATATCAGCTTATTTCCTGAAAAGAGGTTTTTTTACAGAGGATAGAGGAAAAGTAACACAAAAAAAATACCAAGGGACAGTATCACTTTTTTGTTCATTATTTGAAGACTAATGTTTTGGACTAGATATGAGTTAAAATCATAGAATTTCAGTTAGAGGAGACTCCAGACACCTTTCTCCTGAGTAGAATGTAAGCTCCTTGAAGACAGGAATTTTTTTTCTCATTTAATGTACATGTAGCACAGAATCTTACACCTCACAGGCGTTTAAAAGATATTTGTTGAATTGAATTATCAGTGCATTTTTTTCATTTTACAGATAAGGAAATAGAGTCCAAGAAAAGGGGTAAAACTTTTTCAAGATCAGGCCTCCATCTACTGTGTCTGGAGTCTGAAAGACCTGAGTTCAAATCCAGACTCAGATCTTCGTTAGCTGTGACCCTGAGCATGTCCCTTAACCTCTGTTTGCTTCAGTTACATCATCTGGAAAGTGAGGATAATCATAATAGCTAACATTTATATAGTACTTACTATGTGCCAGAGAATGTGCTAAAATAATAATGATGATAGCTAGCATTGATTCAGCACTTACTTTGTGTACCAAACATCTTACAAATATCTTATTTCATCTTCATAATGACCCTGGGAGGTAGGTGCTATTATTACCCACATTTAGGAACTGAAACTGGGTGATGATGATGATGATGATGATGATGATGATGATGATGATGATAGCACTTACCTTGCAGGGCTGTTATGAGGCTTAAATGAGATATTTATAAAGGCTTGGCTTTTTTTTTTAGCACAGTAGCTCTGTTAATCACCTAGTAGGTCCTACATAAATAATAACTATTATTATTATTATTATTATTAGGTCTTCCAACTCTTAAATTCAATATATTCTCCTAATTCAACCCTCTTTTTAGATACTGACTATCCAGGAAAAAAAAGAAGTAAAAAAGAAGAATAAAGAGTATTTTAAAACCCAAATCCCTCCTAATAAATTCCTGAAACCATTCCTGTTCTGAGTAGTATGATTAAATATTTGCTAGAAATTCCTTTTGGCCCCCAAAGGGCAGCCATGCTGTCAAAATTCTGAAGGCGTTGCATCGTTCTTAGAGGTTGACCTTCCAGGAGATTAATTGACATGCAGGCATGTCCTTGAAGAAGCTCTAAGCTGTCACTTCTCTTCTCCTCACCACTGTAGTGCCCACCTGAATCTTGAGATAGTTAAATCTTACTCCAAGTCAAAGAACATCAAAGAGGATCTTGATTTATTCTGGCTGGACTAACATACCAGCCACCCAATTCCAATATTATCACAGCCTTGAAGTGTGCCCAGGACTTCACATGCTAGAGGAAAACTACATCAAGACAGAATCACACACCCCCCAACCCCAGACCCATCTCCTTGTCTGGGTCTTTTGGGCTTCAATAAGAAGCAGCTTGCTGAGGGTTTGTGTGGAGAACTGGGGCCATAGTGTGTATAATGCAAAAAGCAAATGGTAGAATATTCAGTTTTTCACATTAATTGTCTTCATGTGCCTCTGTTACTGACACATAATCATGGAGAGATAGTTTTCTTTCTGCTATAGAAAAATTATCCATTGATGGAACATATATATCCTTGAAATCTATTTAAAGCTGTGGGCAAATGGTAACTATGATTAGATCTCATATATATATATATATATATATATGGGATCATATATACGTGAGTGTGTATTTGTATATATATACATATTTATATATGAATGCTATATACATGTTAACTTTATCATTCTGAAAACAGTCTCTGGAATAATTTTACCAATGAAGAAACTGAGGCCCAGAGAAGTTATGTGACTTGCACCTTCCACAGATAAGAAGTAGCAGAGCTAAGATTCAAGTCCAAGTGTCTGACTGGAGATTAAGTGTTCATTCCACTATGCAATGCTCATATGTTCTTGGGGTAGAGGGTAGGAGGTGAGGGGTAGGGAAGACAAGGGAGATAATAAAAAGAAAGTGGGAGAAAAGATAAGAGGATAAAGATAAGTGTATAAAGGTGCAATCCTTCAGATGAGAAAAGAGTTGAGGCTGAAAGGCTAAAGATAGGGCTTCTAGTTCTAGCTTTGCTAATCACTAACTGTGTGATGTTGGACAAGTCACTTGGGCTTTCTGGGTCCCAGTTTCTTCATCTGTCAGATGGGAATAAAGCAATTGCCTTACCTATCCCACAATGCTTTTATGGGGCTGCAATGAGATAATAGATGTGAAAATGCAGTGAAACACTACAAGTATTATAAATTAAGGTGTGATTACTTCCATTATTCACTTATAATGAATAACACATTATAATTGTGTTTATGAATAATAAAATAGTAATCATACTCTATAGCATTTTCCACAAGTAAAAGGGGGACAGTAGAATTGATTTACCAACAGAGTAAGAATTTTCCTTCCCCCAAAAAATCTGGACAACTTAGGATGACTTCTGTTGAAAACCTGCCTCTTAAACTTAGCAACCGTGTGATCCCAGGCCAGTTTTTCTCCATTTGCAAAATGAGGATAACAATACCTATAATTCATAACCTCACATTTGTAATGAGTTTCATGATATGTTGAAGAAAGGATAGGACATATGAGAGCTCGTATGGCTTGGAAGGCCAGAGACTGGAACAGAACCAAGGTTTTCCAATTCCAAGTTCAGCTTTCTCTCCTTTATGCAATGGGTTTTCCCAGTGGAACCCTCTTTTCAGTCACTGACTATACAGAAATAAAAAGTATGCGTGTAAAGTATGGGACAAACTTCAAGCTTTAAGACTATAAATAAGAACAAAAGATAATATGACAACCAATATTATAATTATTAATTCAGAAATAATTCTGACATATTCACATTATTAGTAATAGCAATTGTGCACAATAATTGCAGCTATGCTAAATTAATAATTATGAAACAATTCACTGTTGCCTTAGTTTGCATCTCACTGCAAGGATCTAAGTGATGCAGAGAATGGAGTCAGGAAAATCTGTGTTCAAATCCAACCTCAAACAATGCTAGTTGTATGATATGTTACTGTGGATAAGTCACTTCATCATTGTCTGCCTTGGTTTTCTCATCTGTAAAATGGGGATAATAATTGTACCTCCCTCCCAGGGTTGTTGTGAGGAACAAATGAAATAACATATGTAAAACTCTGTGCAAACCCTGAATCACTACATAAGTGCCAGGTATTATTACTAGTATTATTATTATATTATTGCTGTTGTTGTTGTTGTTATTAACATACCTAGTAACTACATCATATGTATTCTCCAAAACCCATTCAGGTTTCCAGTTTGCCTCTACTTACAAATGAACATTACAGAATCATAACATTTTAGATTTAGAAAGGATCTTAGAGATCATCTGACTCTACTCTTACTTTCACAAATGAGAACAGTCAGATCCAAAAAGAAGTAACTCACCTCAGTTTAGGCAGGAAGTAAAAGTAAAGATAGTGACAGAGCTCAGACTAGAACCCAGAACTTTGTTGTTGTTGTTGTTGGGCAATAGGGGTTAAGTGACTTGCCCAGGGTCACACAGCTAATTAGTATCATGTGTCTGAGGTCATTTGAACTCAGGTCCTCCTGGCTCCAGGGCTGGTGCTCTATCCACTGTGCCACCTAGCTGTCCCTAGAACCCAGGACTTTTGATGGCCAAATCTTTTCACTTCACCATATTGCATGTTATTTGCATAAGGGATCATCATAATTACTTTAGTTTTGGTTATTGTACTTAGAGAAGGTGTATCATGCTTTAGCTGCATTATGAGGTGGGTAGAGAATTGAGCTAGGATGATATTGGTCACTTGATTTTGCAGTCTGCTCATTTCAGACTTTAAAAAAATGAGGTGGGAAAGACTGCAAAGAGTAGATACAACAAGCTGACTTGCTCTATGTTGAGCTCAGCCTTCCTATCTTCTATTCTGCCTTCAGTACATGATTTCTGGCACCTCCCTTTTGCCAAGTCTACCATCTGGACTGGGAAAACAAGGTTCCTGGGCCAGAAAGACAATCAATGGAGCTCAAAGCCAAACCCCCTGAAGGCTCTTGGCACCCACTTACCTAAAACTATGGATCCACAACAGAACTACAATAACAATGGTAGAAGGAAGGAAGGAAGGAAGGAAGGAAGGAAGGAAGGAAGGAAGGAAGGAAGGAAGGAAGGAAGGAAGGAGGAAGGAAGAAGGAAGGAAGGAAAGGAAGGAAGGAAGGAAGGAAGGAAGGAGGAGAGAGAGTGAGAAGAGAAGAAAGAAGAAAGAAAGAAAGAAAGAAAGAAAGAAAAGAAAGAAAGAAAGAAAGGAAGGAAGGAAGGAAGAAAAGAGAGAGAGAGAGAGAGAGAGAGAGAGAGAGAAGGAAGAAGAAGAAAGAAAGAAAGAAAGAAAAGAAGAAAGAAAGAAAGAAAGAAAGAAAGAAAGAAAGAAGGAAGGAAGGAAGGAAGGAAGGAAGGAAGGAAGGAAGGAAGGAAGGAAGGAAGAAAGAAAGAAAGAAAGAAAAAAGAGAAGAAAGAAGAAAGAAAGAAAGAAAGAAAGAAAGAAAGAAAGAAAGAAAGAAAGAAAGAAAGAAAGAAAGAAAGAAAGAAAGAAAAGAAAAGAAAGGAAGGAAGGAAGGAAGGAAGGAAGGAAGGAAGGAAGGAAGGAAGAAAGAAATTCTAGGCCTTGATATCAGAATCACTCTCATCAGCTATAGAATCTTAGACAAATCATTTCACCCTCTGGGCTTCAGTTGCTTCCTCTGCACAATGAAGGGAGTATATCAAATGACGTCTAATATCCCTTACCACTTTAATGTACTATATTTTTATGATATTCTACTTCCTACCAGGCAACATGGTGTAGAGCATAGAGTTGGTCTTAGTCTTAGACTCAGGAAGCCCTGGGGTCAATCCCTCCTTCTGACACAAACAAGATATGCGACTATGGGCAAGTTATATTACTTCTTATAAATTTCCCTGTGCAGCTCTAAATCTTAAAGTCTATGGCTTGATCTATATCAATGGAGGGAATTTACACACTAGAAGTTCCTAAAGGATTAAATCATAGGTTTGCACTCCCCCCTTTCTTAACTCACTCCTGTCCCCTCCCAAAGAAAAAGGAAATAAAAAGTGACTCCTAGGTTTGCCTCCTGAGCTAACCAATTCCATTTTTGGAGAGCTCAAAATATTTAGAAGTGGTTGTTCCATTTGAGTTTTCCTTGCATAGAGCTGAAATCTGCTTCTCTGCAACTCGCCCTCATTTTTCCTAGTTATGCCCTCAGGAGACAAACAGAACTAATTGAATTCCTCTTCTACATGATGGCCTTGTGAGTATTTCAAAACAGTTATCATATCCCACCTAAGTTTTATTATAACAAAACTGTGAATAGAATCTCCATGTTGCAATTGCACTTCGTCCAATCTATTTCAGAACAAGAATCTTGTGTACTGCTCACCTAATAGGTGGTCATCCAGTCTCCTACAATTTCACTTCTAGGGATTTGGAAGCACATCCTTTGTTGTTTTTCAGTTATTCAGTCATATATCAAACTCTTTGTGACTTTATGGACCTTAGCACACCAGGCCCTTCTATCTTCCACTACCTCTTGAAATCTGTCCAAATTCACGTTCTTTATTTCCATGACACCAACTATCTATCTCATTCTCTACTGTCCACTTTTCCTTTTGCCTTCAATCTTTCACAACATCGAGGTCTTTTACAATGAGTCCTATCTTTTCATTATGTGGCCAGAATATTTAAGCTTTAGCTTCAATATTTGACCTTGCGGCGAACAGTCGGAGTTGATTTCTTTAACTATTGACTGATTTGATCTCCAGCACCACAATTTAAATGCATCAATTCTGCTACTCAGTTCTCTTTATAGTCCGACTTTCACAGCCATACATTGCTACTAGAAAAACCATGTCCTTGGCTATATGGACCTTTGTCAATAAGGTGATATCTCTGCTTTTTAGTGTGCTGTCCAGATTTGCCATAACTTTCCTTCCAAGAAGCAAGTGATTTTTTATTTCATGGCTGCAATCACTATCAGCAGTGATCTTTGAGCCTAAGAATATCCTTTATATCATGTCTACACTTGCCTCTTTACATTGTCCATCCATTGTTTCTACTCCTATTTCCATAGTGATTTAAGATTTACCAAGACCTTTTCTTCCACTAACCCTATGAGTTACGGAGAAAAACTATCACAGTTTTAATTTTACAAATAAAGAAACTGAGGTCTAGAGAGATTAAATGTCTTTCCCAAAGCTAGTAAATATCAGAGACAAGATTTGGGCCCAGGTTTCCTGATTGCATATCTAGCCTATGTTCTGCTATACCATTCTGCCTCTTGCTGTTTTCTCATCACTTAGCCCATGTTGTCTCACCTATAAATCTCAGTTGCCAGCCCTAAACACATCATCTGGGGTGGGCTAGACAAATGCTGCTTTTGACAAGAAGACTGTTCTGAGCAACTCACTTTGTTTATGGTGCATTTAATTTATTGGCCAATTTCTTGTTCTTTTTTGTAGGTTAGGTCAATAGAATGGAAAGAAGTTGGTGCTGAGGAAACATAAGAAGGTTCAAAAGAAATTTTCTACATACCCAATCCTTCTCCCCGCCTCCCCTTGCTTCAGTACAAGATGCTTAAAAAATACATATCCAAAATCTGAACAATGAACCAGATGGCAGATTCGCTGGCTCAGTAAAACACTGCTTTGTTGATCAGTCAAATCCACAGCAGCAATTGGTGATTTAATGGGCCTGGTCCTAAAACTAAGCACCATGAGCCATTTCAGTTTGTTTGAGGGCTGTGTTAACTCAGTACATTTAGTGAAATACAACACTGAGACCCTGTGGAGGAAAATGGCTTAACTTTTTGTGAGTCATTGCGATTCCGAAGGGATTTGGGAGTCACAAGAAACTGAAAAATAGTCTGATTTAGTTCTAACCACTAGTATTGCTTTTATGTCTTTTTTCACCTGGCAGAGGTGATGGATCCGTGAGGGTGAGGGGAACAACAGTTTCTGGCAGGCAGGTCTTGAAGTGTCAGTTGTTTGAGTCCTTGGCTCTTCAAAGAATCTCAGATTTAGAAGGGGCTTTAGAGATCATCTAATGCAACCCCTCCATAAAGTAAGAATCACCCCTTACAAAATTTCTAACCAGTGTTCTTCCAGTCTTTGCTTGAACATCTCAGTGATGGGGAACTCAACACTTCATAAAAGCATGCATTCCTCTATTTACAAAAACAAAAACAAAAATCCTCTTTCCTATATTGACTCAAAAATCATCTTGTTCTGAAAGTTACCCTCCATACAATCCTAAGATGGTGCAAGAGTACTGAATTTGATGTCAAAGGACCAGAGTACAATTCCCAGCTCTGCCACATCATTTACTGCCTGTGAGACTTTGGGCAACTCACCTAACTTCTTTAAAATTCAGTTTCCTCATCTGTAAAATGAAGTGGCTGGACTAGAGGATCCCTAAGGTCCCTTCTAGATAGATAAATATAGACATTTATCTGCACGTGTGTGTGTGTGGGGGGGTGTATTTTGTGGTCCTTAGGAAGTAGTCATACAAAATAAATTTAATCTCTCTTCCAAGTTTATTCCATGCTAGTCCTGTCAATATTTGGAAACAAAGCCATCTCTCACCCACAAATTTTCTCTTTTTCAGTATAAACCAGGTTTTTTCAATTGGACTGAACACAATCCAGCTTGTCAATGTCCCTCCTAAAATAGTGCCTCCAAAAGAATTTCTGCCCAGTATTCCTTATATGATCTGACCAAGACAGAGTAAAGTTACTATCATCTTGTTTGTTGGGGAAACAATTATTTTACTAATGCAGCCTAAAACAAGAATCTTAGGTTTTTGGGTTTTGTTTTGTTTGTTTGTTTTTTCTATTTTTGTTTTTGTTTTTTTTGGTTACCATGTTACGTTGGCTCATTGATTTAGTTTACTAAACTCCCCGGGGTCTTTTTCAAAAGAATTGCTATCTACTCATGGCTGCCTATGAAGGTGTTTTTTTTTTTTGATCTGCAATTTTATTATATTAATTTGACCCAGCATTGTAGATTATAAAGAATTTGTTTTGGTTTTCTTTTTTTTTAATCTTTCAAATCCCACCTTTGACACTTGCTTATCTGAGTGACTTTAGGCAAGTCATTCAACCTCCAAAGGCCTCAGTATCTTAATCTGTCAAACAAGGGGGTTTGACTAAATAAATGGACTCTGAAATTCTTTTAATCCTCCATCTATGAACCTATGATCCTTATTCCATTCTATATCACAGCTATCCCTCCCAGCTTCATATCATTATAATATGTAATAAATATTACTTCCTTGTGTTCATCCAAGATGTGGATAAAATATTGAAAAGAAGAGATCAAGGACAGTCTTTAGCATGCCATTACGCTTCTTCTTCCAGGTAGACATAGATTCACTGACCAATATGCTATTAGTCTGAATACTCACTTGTTCCAAATCTATGTAACTGTACTATCACCCAGCCCACATCTATCTTATTCACAAAGATAAAAATGAGACTGCTGAATGCTTGGTAAAAATTCAGTTGTTACTATTCTACTGATCTATCATGGTAATAATAAGCTTGGCATTGTTTAGTTTTTTTGAATCCACAATAGTCCTTTGTGATCACCTTTTTTCACTGCTTACAAATTGTCTTTTGTGAGAAGGAACAGCAATGGATTCACATAAATGCTTCTATTCTGATCATGGCAACAGACTGCCAGGAGAAAATAAGGAAAGTATGGTGCATATCCAAAGATTATATCTCTAATTAAGCTTACTTTTTTGCAGTTGAGTTGCACAATGGTTAGAGTGCTGGATTTGGAATCTGAAAGACCTGGATTTGAATCCTTCTTTAGACACTTACTAGCTGTGTGACTTTGGGAAAGTCCCATCTTACCCAGCCTGTTTCCTTATCCATAAAATGAGAAAAATGATGGCATCTACCTCCCAAGGTTGTTGTGAATATCACGTAAAATGCTACATGTAAAACACATTGCAATCATTAAAACTCTTTTAAAATTTTAATTATTATCATTTTCTTCCACTACCAGAATTGTTTATTAAACTTAAGATAAAATCTGAACCATACTGTGACTAGATTTAAGTTTTGAGGTAAGGAAGAGGGGTAAGAGATTCCAGTTTTGCTCAGAGGCATAGATTGAGCCAAATGTTAGAAAAACTATGTTTATCTTTCTGACTTTTTCCCTTTCTATTCTGCCTTCTTAGCTCTAATTTGGTCATTAGTATGGCAAGGTGTGCAGTTTTCTCCCATTAATAATTAGTCAAGGGACACAAAGGCAGTCTATGGATAAAGAGGGGCCAGTGGACTAGAGAATCATAAACTTCAATGAAATCATAAGAAGCTCCATAATGTTGAATTCAATTCAACAGGCATTAATCTAGTGCTAGGGATTCTTCTAGGTACTGTGGGCAAGAAAACAAGGAAACAGGTCCTGCCCTCAATGAACTTATATGCTATTGGAGGGGAAAGTGGTGTCTGACAGGTTAGACTGCCCATTACATTGGTCTGCACAGGGCTCTCTTTAAAGAAAGTTCCCGAGGAGTTTGAGCAAAAATTCTTAATTTTGTTTTGCCTTTCATAGACCCCTTGGAAATCTGATGACTTTGGACCCCTTCTCTGAATCATGCTTTTTTTGGGGGGGCGATTGGGCAATGGAGTTAAGTGACTTGCCCAGGGTCACACAGCTAGTAAGTGTTATGTGTCTGAGACCAGATTTGAACTCAGGTCTTCCTGAATCCAGGGCCAGTGCTCTATCCACTATGACACCTAGCTGCCCCTGAGTAATGCTTTTAAACACATAAAATAAAACATATAGGATTACAAAGGAAACTGTTTATATTGAAATACATTACCAAAAATATATTTTACTAATTGATAAACACCAGGTAAAACCCATTTTCATAAGACTGTCCTCAAGCCTGTGTGAGGGGTAGAGTTGGTGAGCTCTTGAGAGAAGAGACAGCATTTTTGTTTGTTTGTTTGTTTGTTTTGTTGGCTTCCAGATTCTCTTCAGGGAAAGGTCCTGGAAGGGAAATAAATATTCTTTCAGGAAACCAAAATGTAGAGGGGCTAGTATCTTAACCATATCCCTATCCTCACCTCACCATGCTAGAAACTTCAGGAATTTCTCCTTGGGTGAAAACTGGGACTCTCTCAATTGAGCTGAGATATCTTGTTCCCAGTGGGAGGGTTCATTCACTTCACATATGGTTTGGTATATTCTCATTTGCTTAACTTTTGCTGTTCTCTACATGTAGTATTTATGTAAATGGTGTTTGGTGGGAAGAATCAAGCCTTGGATATATAATGTTTGGACACTCTTTCCCCATTAACGGTTATCAATCGGGAGCATAACAAGAACCTAAAAAATATTTTCCCTGAACTAACAATATTTAGTTGTTCATATGTGCACATATGTGTGCATATACATAAATATATATGCATATATATGTATATGTGTAGTATGCATATACTATGAATGTGTGTATATGGAGAGAGAGAGACAGAGACAGAAACAGAGACAGAGAGAGAACTAGCCCAGCTCCCTCCTCTATGAGGAGAGTAGAGTACCCAGGCTTATGGGCCCAATCTCCTGCTGCCTGGTAGGAATCAAATCTCACTTGGAGAAAGGTGGAAAGAGAGGGCTTTAGATATATCAATTTACCTCCTTGTGAGACACATTTACATAGATCCATGTGGACACACCTGCCCTGCATGGGCAATACAGCACACAACCCACAGATCTATGAACTCTATTATCTAAAACACATGCTTCCCTCTTCATGTCTGCCTCACATTTGTTACAAGTACATGAGATGGATGGGATTTTTAAAGCGTTTTGAAAAATGAAAATGTAAGATTATAACTGTAACACAAGCAACAGAAAGCTTGTATTGATCATTTTAGTATATGTTCATGGAGGCATTTGCCTTAGAAACCTGACAGAAGAGTTTAGAACATCTATTTGGCTCTCCAAATATTTATACTCTTTAGTAAGAGCTTCTTCTTAATGAGGAAGGACTTTACGGTAAAGTTCTTCCTCCAGGTAAAATCTCATTTCAGCAAGGTATAGCTTTAGAGAAAACATTGTATGCCTTTGCCCTGGAGGTAGCATCTCTTGTGTGTATGTAGAAAAGGCCATCAACTATATAAGTTATACTCAACAAATTAGGAAAAAAACCTTTCATTAAATGTATACTCTTGGCAAGGCAAGTCTTTAAAGAATTTAGGCTCTACAAGGCAATGAAGCATGTAAACACCTAAGAACCTGAACATTTCACTGGATCTGGGATCTCATTGATAAAGGTATTCCCTCCAGTGATACAGATCACATGTGAACCATATCTGTCTGCCCATCCAGGGGAATTCTTTTCCATCCTTCTCTTCCCATCAATATGCCACATAAGTCCATTTAATGTTTGAACAATCTTTCTCATGTTCTCTATATATCAAAGCTCCAGTGGACCTTCACTTACTACATGAGAGATTTTCTCACCCTCTCACAACTGTTAATTCCTTCCCCACTGAAATGACCTTGATTTTTACTAAATATATGTATACATATAATAAATGTTATAGTAAATACAAGGTAATTATGTTTATACATAAGAATATGTAGAACATACATATGTATATATGTATGTATAAATATATACACACAATAAATCTATGCACATACTGTAGATGCATAAAGTATTTTATGTATAGATATACACACATAAACACATGCATATACATACATATACAAACTATATGTATGTATATAACACTCATATTACTACTTATACTATTATACTTATACTATTCACATAATAGTATTAGTCCATTGGACTCATGTGTATGTATGTATTTATATGTAGTATACATATACATGCATACATACATGCACATATGTGTGTGCATATAAATATATAAAATATATATGTATTCACATACATACACACACATATGTAATTTGCTCTGGTAGAATGTGAGCTCCTTGAGGGCAGGGACTGTATTTATTTTGTCTTTATCTCCCCAGCATATAATAGGTAATAAATGAATACTTGCTGATCGATTGATCAAATGAATACAAGTGAGTCACAGGAAAATAGATCTAGAGCAGGAAGGAAACTCAAGAAGTAGAATTTCAACCCAAGTCTTGTAATACCAGAGCAAGTCCTCTTTCTGCTATACCAGGTTATTTCTAGCAAATGAGCTTTTCTATGGTTTTCCAGAGTTCTCATTAAGTGACCGTCCCTTTTATTTATGTTTTTAAAACTACGTATGACTTCAACGTCATCTTTGACATAATCCCTCACCAGTTTTGCAGGGTGCTCACCATGCAAGGTATATTGAGGAGTTAGAGAACAATGCTAGCTAGGGCTATCAGCAAAGGCTTCATGAAGAGGCTCATAGTTGAGTCTTAAACTAACAATGATTCTAAGAATTGGGAATAGGTATGGGGGATAGAGATGCATTTAGGAATTGTGTATGGCTTGTGTAGATGTATAGAGAGCAGGTACAAAATATCAAGTTAATGAACAGCTAATTGAATTAATGGGAAAAACATTAAGCTCTTACAATATGTAGGCAGTTTGGTTGGAACATAGAATGTGTACATAATGTGAAATAAAGCTGGAAAAATAGATTGGGGCCAGATTGTAGAAAGCCTTAAATGTCTTACTAATGGAATCCTTGGTAGTTTTGTAAAGGGAGTGATATAGTCAGATCTACACCATAGAAAATTATTTTGGCAGTTCTGTGGAAGGTGTATTAAAAAAGAAGGAAATACTGGGAGCAGGAAAAATAATTATGAGACTTTATAATAATTCAGGCATGAGATGAGATCCTGAACTATAGTGAGGTGCATGTAATCAGAGAGAAGGGGATGTATACAAGGGATGTTGTGGAGGTAGAATCATTTGGGCTTTGCATCTGATTTGTGCATGTGGAGGGGATGAAAGGAAGAGGGAGATAAGAATTGAGGATGACTTTTAGATTACAAACTATATGGAGTAGGATAGTGGTTCTTTCTATGAAAAAATAGAAAAGATGAAGCTTTTCTGAGGCAGTGGTGAGGGGAGATTATTAGTTCACTTTAGACATGAACAGTATGAGATATTGATGATCTTCATCCAGTTGAAAATGTCCAAGAGGCAATTAGTGATACAGGCCAGGAACTTAGGACATAGATGATGATTGGCTGTAAGAATTCTCTACATAGGGATCATAGATCATAGCTGAAATCATGGGGGGAGAGGGAGAAAGAAAGAGGGGGAAAAAGAAAGAGGGGGAGGGAGAGAGAGAGAGAGAGAGAGTGAGAGAGAGAGAGAGAGAGAGAGAGAGAGAGAGAGAGAAGGAAGGAAGGAAGGAAGGAAGGAAGGAAGGAAGGACAGAAGGAAGGAGGGAAGGAAGGAAGGAAGGAAAAAAGAGCCTTAAGGTTTTTTTTAAGGTCAAGAATCCATTGAAGGGCTAAGTGGTTAAAAAAAATACATACA
Source organism: Phascolarctos cinereus (assembly GCF_003287225.1). Taxonomy (NCBI): domain Eukaryota; kingdom Metazoa; phylum Chordata; class Mammalia; order Diprotodontia; family Phascolarctidae; genus Phascolarctos; species Phascolarctos cinereus. Next base: position 625,982,422 of record NW_027555847.1, on the reverse strand, counting down.
TACATACATACATACATACATACATATATACATATGTATATGTGTATATATATACATATGTGTGTATATATATATATATGAATGACACAGCAAAGAAGTCCAATAAGGAACAATAAGATAAGTAGAATAAGAACCAACACAATGTAGTATCACAGAAGCAAAAGTAAGGAAAGAATGTTGAGAAGGAGGGATGGTTTACAGTGTTAAAACTTACAGAGGGGTCAAGGAAGATGAAGACCTGGAAAATATCTCAAGAATGAAAATTGAAAAAAAAAATATTTAACTTAGAGACAAGTATTTTCAGTCGACATTGGGGTCATAAACCAGATGACCAGAATCTAGGAAAATTGAGGAACTGGATTCAGCTAGTATAGATAATTTTTTCTAGGAATCTGGTAGTGAAAAGTAGGTGCACTATAAATTCAATAGCTTGAGGAAATGGTAAAGCCAAGTTAATTTATTTTTTATTCATTGGTTTTGGGTTATAAGGGTAAAAAGAGCTAGGCTTGCATCCAGGCAAGTGGGGAAGGAGTTATTAACAAGGAAAGACCAAAGATGAGAGGAATAGAAGGGAAGATAGAGGTGGAAATTCTAAGAGGAAACAAGTGGTAACAAGATCAATGATTCACTTTTTTCATTGGCAAAAATAATCAATCAATCAAGTCAACAAACACTTATTAAACACTTACTATATGCCAGGTACTGTGGTAAGTGATGGGCATACAAAGAAAGGCAAAAATAGCCTCTAATCTTAAGGCTCTCACCATCTAAGGTGAAAGACAACAGGAAATCAACTGTGAACAAAAAAAAAGATATATACAGGATATCGTGGAGATGACATCAGAGGGAAGGCACTAGCATAAAGGGGGATTGAAAAAGACTTCTTGATTTTTAGCTGAGACTTGAAAGAAACCAGAAAGCAGAGATGAGGAGGGAGAATATTTGGTCATAGGTGATAGCCTGTGAAAATGCTTAGAGGTCGCAGATAGAGTGTCTTGTTTAAAGAATAGGAAGGAAGCAAGTATCGTTATTGTAGAGTAAGTAGAGGAAAATGACCTACTGTGAACCTCAAAAGACTGACTGGTGCTTGACTGTGATGATTTTTGAATGCTGAACAGAGCAGTCTATTTTTTTTATCTTTGTGGCAATAGGGAGCCACCAGAGTTTATGAACACGGACTAATACCATGAGGTCTGTGCTTTAAGAAAACACTCTGGAAGCAGTGTAGAGGATGAATTAAAAGGCCCAGAGAATTGAGGCAGGGAGATCAATTAGGAGACTATGGTAATAATTCAGGAGAGTAATTAGGGGGAAGGTAATGATGCAAGAGATCAGTCAAAAAGCATTTATTAAGCATGAACTATATGCCAGGTACCTAGTAAAAGGATCATCTCTTCTGCATAGACTGAAGTGAAGGAGAAAGGGATATGTGAAAACAGGGGATCACACTAAGGTAGAGCTCATTGACCAGTGGTCTTGATTCTCAGGAAAATCAAAAGTGAGGCTGAGGGGAAGAGTAAGGGTAGAATTGACTCTCCTGGCTTTAAGAGAGACAAAAAGGATTCGAACAGATTCTGTGAAGGAGAATAATAAAGAGCTAATCCATTTAGAATTAAAGAATCATCATGGAGCAATGAGGAAAGACTGAAGATCAGAGACACTGTGGTTGTGAATGGAAAGAATACCAAATACCAAGCCTGAACTTTCTGCCTTCTCTTGCCTTTTTGAAGTCTCCTGGCCATACCCCAGAAGGTATTTCTTCTTCTTGCTGCCTCCCCAACTTTCCAGCAACCTTTATATATTGCCTTTTCCTATTACTAGGTAATTTCCCAGAGGGCAGAGACTAGCTTTCTTTCTTGTATTTTTATCTCCGGTGCTTAACATATTACTTAGCATTAATAAGTGCTGAATAATTCTTTATTTATCTGTGGAAAAAGGAACACATGCCATCTTGTGGAATGGGGTCATCAGTTTTAAGTATTACCAACCAGGTAGCATTTTTGCATCCTGCTTTTTCCCCCTTATTCCAACAAGGACATTCTCCTTATTATTAGCCACAGTAGGAAGATGCCATCAAAATTAACCCATCTGACCTTTCCAGTTCTTATACTTTTCTTCCAATGAATTCATCATTTGAAAAAGGTACATAAATGGTCCTTCATATTAACAAGTTAAATGATTGAATGATATTTAAAATTTGATAAATTTTTGTAAACCTTCAAGAGGTTCATAAATGCCAGGTTATTATTATCATCACTATCATAATGACTACTGAAATCACCACTACTGCTATCACCACTATCATTATTGTTATTGACGTCACTGTTGTTCTTGTTGTTATAAAATCTAAAAAGTTTAGAAAGTTGTCATGGCAAGCATGATGAACTGGGAAAATGAGGAGAAAGGTGAATGAAACTTTGCCCAGTCAGTCCAGCCCTCAGTGATCATATCATGTCTATATACTGTCTTCAGAACTAGATTCTGAGCCCCTTATGGTGAGGACCATGCTTCTTAACTATCTATTCTCAATGTCTCTTATGATAACTTGCATAAGGATGCGCTTAGTAGCCATGTGCTGATGATGATGACAATAAGGATGGTGGTAGAAGGACTTGAGATGACAGTGAGGATGCACAATGGAGACAGAGGAATCAATAAAAACAAAAGAAATTATGGCCTGAGAAGGAAAGCTCAGAATTGAGGATAATATGGGCATCACAGTTTTAGATGACAGTGATATTCAAGGTGACTCCATCTCTCATGTTGAATCTTCTTTGCTATAAATGATAGATTTCAGTCCTCCCTCCCTCCCATTGTGTTTGGTTACCTGTCTTAAAAATTAAGGTGTCTTTCCACGCACACCATGTAAGTTTATCTCATGATCAGTCATTACCACTCTGATTTTTTAATCTGGTATCTGTCCCTATGATCACCCAAAATTTACATCTCTATCTAGATCTAACATCTACAGTATTTTAGCCTCTTGGAAACATTGGCCTTGGTGACCATTAACTTGTCTTCCAGCTTCAAATTTTATATCTACTTCTGTTTATATCATATTGATTCTTCTTTGGTATTTGTTTCATATTTAATTCAATTTAATTGAGCAATCACTTATTAAGTGACATTCATTCATTCCTATCTAGTCCCACTATTAGTTACTCTGTTTCATATGCGGATTACACCAATGTTCACTTGTTATCACATTTAAGAACTACTAATGACTCTTCATTGTTCATAGAATAGAATCTAAATTTAGGGGTCTCATATTTGAGGCTTTATACAATCTGGATTCAATAAGCTTAATTTCCACACTATTGGTACATTGTGAATCCTCTTATTTATCCAAACACTTCATGTGCACCCTGGTCACAAATATTTATTCACAAGTTCCCACTGCTATACTTTTATTCCAATATACCACAACCCATAACCCTGCACTCAGCTTATATCTCCTACTCCTTCTCCAAGTTTCAATACAAATTTGGCCTTTTCCATGAAATGACTCAAAACTAGCCCCCAGTGAGAACATTATGTCCATGTCCTGTCTTTAAAACTAGATTGTAAGCCTCTTGAGGGCAGCTAGGTGGCCTAGTAGATAACACGCCAGGCCTAAAGACAGGAATACTCATCATCCTGAATTCAAATCTGTCCTCAGACACCTGGGCAAGTGTGACCCTGGGCAAGTCACTTAACCTTGCTTGCCTCAGTTTCATCACCTGTAAGATGAGCTGGAGAAGGAAATGCAAGCCACTCACATCTTTGCCAGGAAAACCCCAAAAGGGGTCATGAAGAGTTTAACATGACTGAAATGATTGAACAACAAAAGACCCTTTGAGGCAAAGACTTTAGACACTTAAGTCTCTTGTTCCTTTGTCCAATTTCTAATCATTCCTTGTCCAACTCCAAAACTAGACAACTTACCATATCTGCCACCTGTTTACATGCTGAAGAATAGAACTGGAAAAAGTCACAAAATTGTACAGATTGGCCCCACTGTATATTTACGTTTGGCCCAATCTCTCTTGGGCCTTAACAGCAGAAAGTAAGTCTTTTTTCCATCTCCTTAATCAATTGATTCATTATGCTATTCACCACAGTGACTATCCCAAGCCTTTTAAACACTATTTAAGTCTCTCATGGTTCCCCCCTTACCTCCTTTCCCTTCTCAGCTGAGAGACTCACCTCATACTTCCCTGAAAAAAATTGAGGCCGTTTGCTGAGAGCTCCCACTTGCCTCCTTGTGTTTATCTCAGACCACTTAGACATCTTCCCCAATTATTTCCTCCATCACTTCTACATCACATGACGTGGTGGTACTTCTTGCTAAGGCAAACCTCTCCATACACACCCTTGATTTTTTCACCTCTTGTCTTCTCCAACAGTTTCCCCTCTATAAACTCCAATCTTTCTCATTCTCAAATTCTTTTAATCTTCAATCTCACTTTATCTACTGACTGCTTCCCTGCTACCTACAAATATACCCAATTCTGCTCAATCCCAACTTGAATTTACTATCCCTACTAGCTAACACCCTATATTTCTCCTCCTTTTCAAGGCTAACCTGGAAAAACCCAGTGCTACTACTTTCTCTCTCCTCACTGATTCTAAACCCATTGTAATCTGGCTTCTAACCCAAATATTTAACTAAACCTACTCTCTCCACAGTTACTAATGAGCTTTTAAATACCAAATCTAATGGCCCTTTCTCAATTCTCTTCCTGAAATCTCTGCTACCTTTGACAATACTCATCTTCGTGTTCTTCTAGACACTTTCTCCTCTATATGTTTTCATGGCATTGCTTCTTTTTCATTTTCATCCTACTGCCTGACCACTCCTCAGTCTCTTTTGCTGGATTTTCATCCAGGTCATATGTACTAACCATAGGTTTTGTCTTTGGCCTTCTGCACCCTTTTAAATTTCACTTGGTGACCTCATCATCTCCCATTGGTTCAATTATGATCAATATTCTGATGATTCTAACATCTCTGCATCCAGGTCTAACCTCTCTCTGGAATTCTTGTCTCACATCACCAGGAGCTTATTGTAATAACCCACAGGCATCTCACACTCAGCATGTTCAAAACTGAACTCATTAGGTTTGGTCCTAAACTTCTCTTACTAACTTCCCTATTACTGTTGAAGATATAACCATCTTTCTAGTCACATAGGCTTACAATCTCAGCGTCATCTTCAACTCCTCACTCACACTCATTCCACATATCTAAACTATTGTCAAATCTGACCATTTCTATCTTCACAAAATTTATCATTCGTGTTCCCTTTTCTCTATTCACATGACCACAAACTTGGTGCAGGTCATCATTGCCTCATACCTGGACTATTACAATAGTCTTCTAGTCAGTTCTTTGCCTCAAATCTTTTCTCATCCTAGTCTATCCTCCATTCAGTTGCTAAAGTATTTTCCCTAAAGTGTAAGTCTGACTATGTTATCCTCCCCTTTCCACTCAATATGCTCTCACAGCTCCCTGTTGCCTCCAGAATCATTTATAAAAGGATCTACTTGGCATTTAAAGCCTTCACAACTTGCTCCCTTGTTAACTTTTGAGTCTTTCTATACCTTACTCCTTTCCATGAAACTTCCTATCCAGTTACACTGCCATATTTGTTGTTTCTCAAACATGCACCCCATTTCCCAGCTCTATACATTTTCAGTGGCTGTCCTCCATGCCTACAATGCTTTCCTCACCTCTACCTCCTGGCTCCCTTTGTTTCCTTAAGAACCAATTCAAAATCTACCTTCTGAATGAGATTTCTTCATCCCTTTCTCCATCTAGTCCCTTCTTTGTAATACTACTTTCCATTTATACTCTATGTATCTTAACTATACAGTGATTTTCATGTTGTCTCCCCCATAAGAATGTGAGATCACATTCCATTATTTGAATCTTCAGTGCTCAGAACCCTGCCTGACATATAAATGTTTAATAAATGCTCATTGCCTAAATCAAGCTGATGATAATGGTGGCTGTGGCAGTTGTGGAAATGTGACATGCGAAATCTGAAATAAATGAGGAAACAAAGGTTCAAGCTTCTGAACATATTGATTTATTAAGCAATGCATGCCAATTGTATAACAAATCATAACTAAGCCCCCTCTGCTTGTCATTGGATTCCAAATACAGAGGGGAGACAAATTCTTATGTGTTAAAAGAAAATAATTAGCAGGATATAAACTAGGATACAAAATTAGGTAATCTGATTTCTAATTGGGAGAAAGATTAAAGGCTTTCTGAGTTGGGAGGGGGAGAAATTAAAAAAAAAAGAATTATTGCCTTCCCCCTCCCCCAAGTATCTATATTCAAAGAAATAAGAAAACAGTAACTTATTGACCCATATAGGGCCAGTTTTCAGAGAAGATATAGGGTTTCTTGAAATGTATAATTGTAAGAAAATTCCTTCCAGCAAACTTCAAAAATGACTTGGTTTTCAGTCAGCATAATCCAGGTCCTTAACTATGGGTCTCTAAGCAGCAAAGAGAAGTGGTCCAGCATCCCAGCCACACAGGGCTAGTTTCAGAAAATGCAATAAAGTTTTCTCACAATTCTCATAATTGAATAAAGTTTTCTCACAAGACAGAAATTGGACTATACCTATAATTGAATAGAAAGGGACCTGAACTAGCTCTAGAACTGAGTCACTATGGGGTTCACTCAATTCTTACAATCCCCACAGAAATAATGGCTGAAAAATATATGACTTTGGCCACATCTTAGTGTTAAGCCAAATGCCAGAATCTTCACATGGGAAGAATGCTCAGAAGCTAATCTAGTCCAGTCCATACCAATACAATTCCCTCCCAATATGCCCAACACATGGACATCCAGTATTTTCTTAGAAAGCTACAATGAAAGAAAATTCACTACTTCCTGACACAGCATATTCCATTTCTGGTTAGCTCTAATTGTTAGGAATGCTTTCCTTAGGTTGAGTCCAAATATGCCTCTTTCTTTTCATCCACTTATCCATGTTAAGTTTTTTTTTTTCACAAAAAAGTTATAAAAGTCTTAATTATAAAGTGACTACGGTAGCAAATGAAACATTACTATGTTGAGTCAGGCCATTAGACATTATTACTGCCAAAGGTTAAAGATTAAAGAGTGAAAGCAGCTATAAGTGGGGTTTTTTTAAGCACACAGGAGGGGCAGGGATCAGATTTAATGAGTGAACACACCTCAAAAATCCAAATAAATAACAGCATTACATCAATCAAAAATCATTTTTGCTAGGTACTAGGGATACATCTACAAAAGTGATGATCCTTAAATGCTGTGATAAATATATCTAAAAAATACTTGCAAAGTGACTGGGGAAGAGGCACTATCAACTAGGGAAATCAGTGAAAGATTCAAAGAAGGTGGCTTTTGAGCAGACTTGAAGGGTTCTTTATTCTTAACTCTCTATCTGCAGCTCTGACTGGTTTCAAGTCCATAGATATCTCCTGGAGTCCTGTTCCTCCTTCTTCCCCTACCCCATTTCCAGTTTCCTTTTATGTGTCTTCTCCCATTATATTGTAATCTCCCCATAGGCAAGGTCTTTTTTTTTTTTTTAATTTTTATCCTCAGTGCTTAGCATAGCCTGTGGCACATAGTAAGTGATTAATAAATATTTATTGAATTGAATTGAATTGAATCAAAGTAAAAAGGGGTTCCACAAGAAGGATAAGAAGAGGTAGGACATTCTAAACATGAGAGACAGACTTAACAAAGCCATGGAGGCAAGAAATGCAATGCTGCATATGGGGAAGCAAGTAACTATAAAGCAGGCTAGTTTGGCTGGTAGGGCACTCAGTACATGTTGCGGAGTAATGGACTAGCCTTGCCTGGAATTAGGCTAATTAGTCTGGAAAGATGAGCTTGAGGCAGAATGTGAAAAATTTTAAGTAAAGACAGAAGAGTTTATATTATAATCTAAAGGCAAGGAGCCACTCACTGAAGCTGCTTGAGGAGAGATGCAACATGTTCAGACTGGGCATTAGGAATGTCCTTTTGGTAGTTTTTTTGAAGATGGATAGGGGAAGAGAATGAATAGATTCAAAGACCAGTGAGGGGGCTATAGCAATAGTCTCTTCCAGAGTTAATAAGAACCAGTGAGGTGGGGAGACATGCAAGAGTAAAATTGACAAGATATGGTGACTGACTGGATAATAAGGATAAGTGATTGTGGAAAGCTAAGATTTCAAATGTAAGAGACAAAAAAAATGTGGTAATACCCATGGCAGAAATGGGGAAGTTAGAAAGTGAAGTAGGTTTCAGGGAAAAGAAAATAATTCAGGTTTTGAACATGTTGACTTTGAAGTGTGTACAGGACATACAATAAATAGAATTTTGGAGACTAAGTTTGGCTTTCGGAAGCCAAGATGGCAGAGTGAAAAGGTAGTCACTCAGGGGCAGCTAGGTGGTGCAGTGGATAGAGCACGGACACTGAAGTCAGGAGGACCTGAGTTCAAATCTGGCCTCAGACCAAACACTTGACACTTACTAGCTGTGTGACCCTGGGCAAGTCACTTAACCCCAATTGCCTAAAAGAAAAAAAAAGGTAGTCACTCTCACTCACCCCTATCAACCTCTGAAAACCCAGAAAATATCACCCCAGAAAAAAACCCTGGAACAGCTGAACCAGAAGAAAGACAGGGAGCAGGAGTACAGCAGCCCAGCAAACGGGTCTCCCAGTGCCTCAGCAAAAATAAGTGAGGAAAAACTACAAGGGACCCCAGGCAGATGAGTGCCTTGTGGCATTCATCTGAAAGGAGCTGAGGAAAGCAATCTAAAGTCTTCCTAAAGCCCAAGCCTTGCTGGTTCCAGCCCAACACAAGGTGAGCTGGAGAACCCTACAGCCTCCAATTGCCAACTTAAGATGTCCCAGCACATAAAGCCAGTAAAAAAGACCTAGGCTCCCAACACAAGAAGCTTGGGTTGGTGCCCTCTGTTCCCCAGCAGGAGAGCTCAATCTCTTTAAAGGCCAGGGAATAAAGAAACACCATGAGTATAAAGAAACATACCATAGAGTCATATTATGAGAAGAGTGAAGATCAAGATAGAAATTCTGAAGAGGACAACATTGTAAACAAACCCACATCTGCAAAATCAAAAGGGAATATGAACTAGTCTGAAGCCCAAAAAGCCTTGTTAGAAGAGCTCAAGAAGGAGTTTAATAGTCAAATGAGAGAGGTAGAAGAGTCCTTCAAAAATACAATTGGTCAATTGGAAAAAAAGTACACTGAAGAAAACAAGGACCTAAAAAACACAGTTGGCCAATTGACAAAGGAAGTACAAAAACTAATAGAAGAGTACCCTGAAGAAAACAAGTCTCAACAAAACACAATTGGCCAATTGAAGAAGGAAGTACAAAAACTAACAGAAGAAAACAATCTGTTAAAAACTAGAATTGGACAAATGAAAACTAATGTCTCTATGAGAGAGCAAGAATCAGTGAAACAGAAACAAAAAAATGGAAAAATAAATAAAAACATAAAATACCTCATCGGTAAAACAACCGACCTGGAAAATCGATTCAGGACAGACAATTTAAAAATTATTGGACTACCTGAAAATCATGATGAAAAAAAGAGCCTGGGTAGTATCTTTCAGGAAATCATAAAGGAAAACAGCCCTGAAGTCCTAGAACCAGAAGGGAAAATAACCATAGAAAGAATACACCACTCACCACCTGAAAGACATCCCAAATTGACAATGCCAAGGAATATAATAGCAAAATTCCAAAATTACCAGATGAAAGAGAAGGTGCTGCAAGCAGCCAGAAAGAAACAATTTAAATATCATAGAACCACAGTAAGGATTACACAGGACCTTGCAGCTTCTACATGTGGAACATGATATTCCATAAGGCAAAGGAGCTTGGATTGCAGCCAAGGATCAATTACCCAGCAAAAATGAGCATCATTTTTCAAGGGAGGAGGTGGATATTCAACAAATAGGAGACTTCCAAACTTTCCTGATAAAAAGACCAGAGCTCAACAAAAAATTTGATCTTCAAGTACAGGACTCAAGAAGGACTAAAAAGGTAAATGGGACAGAAAGATACAATATGTTGTTAATAAGGGGGGTGTTTAAACCCCTACAAGGGAATATGACAACCCTTGAGAACTGTATTGTTATTACACCTTGTTAAAGGAGTATACATAAAGAGGGTGGATATTAGTTGACTTTGATGTAATGATAAAAAAAAATCTAATCAAGTGGGTTAAATGGATCCAAATAAGTGGATCAATCTGATCTTAGAAAATGTACTGAGAAAGGAGGAGGAGACAAGGTAAATTACATTACAGGAAAAGACACAAAATCCTATTACAGCAGAGGGAAAGAAGGGGGGGAGCATTGTTTGAACCTTACTCTCATCAGATTTGGCTCAAGAAGGGCATAATATAATCAGTTAGGTATAGAAATCTAACTTGCCCTATAGGCAGTAGGAGGGAAAAGGGGAAAGAAAAGGGAGGGGGAAAGAAGGGAGGGAAGAAGCAGTAAGACAAAGGGGAAGAAAAGGGAAAGGGATAATAAAAGGGAGGGGACTGAAGGAGTGGTGGTCAAAAGCAAAACACTAGTGAAGGGGGAAAGGAAAAAGGAGAAAGAAAAGCATAAATAGGGGGAAAAAGGATGGAGAAAAAGACACAGATAGTAATCATAACTGTGAATGTGAATGGGATGAACTCTCCCATAAAAGGAAATGGATTGCAGAATGGATTAAAAACCATAATCCTACAATATGTTGTTTACAGGAAAACATTTGAAAAAGAGTGACACATACAGGGTAAAGGTAAAAGGCTGGAGCAGAATATATTATGCTCAGCTGAAGTAAAAAAAGCAGGGGTAGCAATCCTGATCTCAGACAAAGCAAAAGCAAAAATAGATCTAATCAAAAGAGATAAGGAAGGAAACTACATCCTGCTAAAAGGCACCATAGACAATGAAGTAATATCATTACTAAACATATATGCACCAAATGGTATAGCATCCAAATTCTTACAGGAGAAGTTCAGGGAGTTACAGGAAGAAATAGACAGCAAAACTATACTAGTGGGGACCTGAACCTCCCCCTCAGCACTAGATAAGTCTAACCACAAAATAAACAAGAAAGAAGTTAAGGAGGTGAATAGAACATTAGAAAAGTTAGGTATGATAGACCTCTGGAGAAAACTGAATGGGGATAGAAAGGAATATACTTTTTTCTTGCAGTACATGGCACATACACAAAAATTGACCATGTACTAGGGCATAAAAACCTCACAATCCAATGCAGAAAGGCAGAAATATTAAATGCATCCTTTTCAGATCATGATGCAATAAAAATTATATGTAATAAAGGGCCATGGAAAGATAGACTAAAAAATAATTGGAAACTAAATAATCTAATCCTAAAAAATGATTGGGTCAAACAACAAATCATAGAAACAATCAATAATTTCATTCAAGAGAATGACAATAATGAGACAACATACCAAAACTATGGGATGCAGCGAAAGCAGTTCTTAGGGGAAGTTTTATATCTCTAAATGCTTACATAAATAAAATAGAAAAAGAGGAGATTAATGAATTGGGCATACAACTAAAAAAATAGAAAAAGAACAAATTAAAAATCCTCAACTAAACACCAAATTAGAAATATTGAAAACCAAAGGAAAAATTAATAAAATTGAAATTAAGAAAACTATTGAACTAATAAATAAAACTAAGAGCTGGTTTTATGAAAAAACCAATAAAATAGATAAACCTTTGGTTAATTTAATTAAAAAAAAGAAAGAAGAAAACCAAATTACTAGTATCAAGAATGAAAAGGGTGAAGCTACCACCAAGGAAGAGGAAATTAAAACAATAATTAGGAATTATTTTGCCCAACTATATGCCAACAAATTTGACAATCTTAGTGAAATGGATACATATTTACAAAAATATAAATTGCCCAGATTAACTGAAGAGGAAGTAAAATACTTAAATAACCCCATCTCAGAAAAAGAAATTGAACAAGCCATTGATGAACTCCCTAGGAAAAAATCTCCAGGGCCAGATGGATTTACATGCGAATTCTATCAAACATTTAAAGAACAATTAATTCCAATACTATATAGACTATTTGGGAAAATAGGTGAAGAAGGAGTCTTACCAAATTCTTTTTATGATACAAATATGGTGTTGATACCTAAACCAGAAGAGTCAAAATAGAGAAAGAAAATTATAGACCAATTTCTCTAATGAATATAGATGCAAAAATTTTAAACAAAATACTAGCAAGTAGATTGCAGCAACTTATCACAAGAATAATACACTATGACCAGGTAGGATTTATACCAGGAATGCAGGGTTGGTTCAATATTAGGAAAACTATCAGCATAATTGAGCATATCAACACCAAAACTAACAGAAACCACATGATCATCTCAATAGATGCAGAAAAAGCTTTTGATAAAATACAACACCCATTCCTATTAAAAACACTAGAAAGCATAGGTATAAATGGAGTCTTCCTTAAAATAATAAATAGCATATATCTAAAACCTTCAGCAAGCATTATATGTAATGGGGACAGGCTAGAAGCATTTCCAATAAGATCGGGGGTGAAACAAGGATGTCCATTATCACCACTGTTATTCAATATTGTACTGGAAACGTTAGCTTTAGCAATAAGAGAAAAAAAATTGAAGGCATTAGAATAGGCAAAGAAGAAACAAAGCTATCACTCTTTGCAGATGACATGATGATATACTTAGAGAATCCTAGAGAATCAAGTAAAAAACTACTTGAAATAATAAACAACTTTAGCAAAGTTGCAGGCTATAAAATAAACCCACATAAATCATCAACATTTCTATATATTACCAACAAAGCCCAACAGCAAGAGATAGAAAGAGAAATTCCATTTAAGCTTACTGCAGACATTATAAAATATTTAGGAGTCTACCTACCGAAACAAAGCCAGGACCTCTATGAACACAATTATAAAACACCTTTCACACAAATCAGATCTAAATAATTGGAAAAACATCAGTTGCTCATGGGTAGGCCGAGCTAATATAATAAAAATGACAATCCTACCTAAGCTAATTTACTTATTCAGTGCCATACCAATCAAACTACCAAAAATTATTTTATAGAGTTAGAAAAAAAATAATAACAAGATTCATTTGGAAAAACAAAAGGTCCAGAATATCAAAGGAACTAATGAAAAGAAATGCAGGGGAAGGTGGCCTAGCAATTCCAGATCTTAAATTGTATTATAAAGCAGCAATCATCAAAACTGCTTGGTACTGGCTAAGAAATAGGGAGGTGGATCAGTGGAATAGGTTAAATATGCAAGACACAGTAGTCAATGACTATAGTAATCTATTATTTGATAAACCCAAAGACCCCAGCTTCTGGATAAGAACCCACTCTTTGAAAAAAACTGCTGGGAAAACTGGAAAAGAGTATGGCAGAAACTAGGCATAGACCCAAATCTCACACCATATACCAAAATAAAGTCAAAATGGGTTCATGACTTAGATATAAAGGCTGATACCATAAGTAAACTGGGAGAACAAGGAATAGTTTACCTATCAGATCTATGGAGAACAGAAGAATTCATGACCAAACAGGAGATAGAGAACATTATGAAAAGCAAAATGGATAATTTTGATTACATTAAATTGAAAAGTTTTTGCACAAACAAAGCCAATGCAACTAAGATTAGAAGGAAGGTAGAAAATTGGGAAAGAATTTTTACAACCAGTCTCTCTGATAAAGGCCTCATTTCTAAAATATATAGAGAATTAAGACAAATTTATAAGAACACAAGCCATTCCCCAATTGATAAATGGTCAAAGGATATGAACAGACAGTTCTCAGATGAAGAAATTAAAGCCATCTATAGTCATAAAAAAATGCTCTAAATCATTATTGATTAGAGAAATGCAAATCAAAACAACTCTGAGGTACCACATCACACCTATCAGATTGGCCAACATGACAAAACAGGAAAATGGTAAATGTTGGAGAAGATGTGGGAAAATTGGAACACTAATACATTGTTGGTGGAGTTGTGAAATGATCCAACCATTTTGGAGAACAATTTGGAACTATGCCCAAAGGGCTACAAAAATGTGCATACCCTTTGATCCAGCAATAGCACTTCTAGGGCTATATCCCAAAGAGATCAAACAAATGGGAAAAGGACCCACATGTACAAAAATATTCAAAGCAGCTCTTTTTGTGGTGGCAAAGAATTGGAAATTGAGAGGATGCCCATCAATTGGGGAATGGCTGAGCAAGTTGTGGTATATGAATGTAATGGAATACTATTGTGCTATAAGAAATGATGAACAGGCTGACTTCAGAAAAACCTGGAAAGACTTATATGGTCTGATGCTGAGTGAAGTGAGCAGAACCAAGAGGACTTTGTACACAATAACAGCCATGATGACTAATATTGTTAAACTGAACCCTTCTCAGCATTACAAGGATCTAAGACATCTCCAGAGGCCTCGGATGGAAAATGCTGTCCACATCCAAAGAAAGAACTATGGAAGTGAATCACATATTTTTTACCTTCTGTTGAGTTTTGTTTCATCTTTCTGATGGTTCCTCCTATTGGTTTTAATTTTTACTTACAACTTCACTAATGTGAAAATATGTTTAATAGGAATGTAAATGCCTATATCAGATTGTGCCATCTTGGGGAGGGTGGGGGAGGAAGGGAGAAAAATTTTCAACTCAAAAGCATATGGAAGTGATTGTTGATAAATCAAAATAAATAAATAAAATTTTAAAAAATTTAAAAAAATTTAAAAAAGAATTTTGGAGAGTTAAAAATAGACTCCAGGAAATAGAAAAGAACTGGATAAGAAGATGTGGGCATCATATATAAACAGGTGAGTTGTGTAACAGGCCATTAACAGAGTTCTCCTGACCTCTTTCAGTTGACCATATATGCTAGCTCAGTACTTGGGCACTTTAGAGATGACAAAGTCATTGGCTGCATCCTGTTCACCATGGTGACTCAGCCCTGAAAGGTTTAGGCTTTGTGGATAGTGAGGCAATCCTCTTACTGTCCGCTGATCAGGAAGAGCTGATGACTCCACTCAGTGACCCTTACAGACACATCTTTGGACATGACCGATGTTGGAATTTGTTTTGTTTGATCATTCATATAAGGATTTTGATTTGCTTTTATTTCTTGCCCCTGGTAGGGATGAAGAAAGTTAAGAAAGAGAAAATAAACGTCAATTAATTTTTTTCTTTACAAAAGGAAGTGACCTATCTTATATTATGTCTTTTTTTTCCTATGAGTTCTCTTTGAGTTATTTAATGGAAAGATAGGGATAGTACCCCTAGATTCTAACTCTTAACAGTGTTGTCTTTTACTCTCAGCCTCCTGCTTGTCTAGTCTTGTCCTATCCATTATCTTGCCCTCACTGGGGAATGATGCAGAATGAACACTGTAATAGGTAGGGTTCAGGAGACCCTGGTTCTCGTCCCTAGATCTACCACTATGCCAAGCCATATGGCCTACAGGATCCATTTAAATACTCTAGAAGATTCCTTAGGAGTAATCATCACATTTATATAGCACTTAAAGTTTCTGAAAGAACTTTCCATGCACTATCTCACCACAGCCATGTGGAGTATGTGTTCTTATTATTCCCATTTTACAAAGGAGGAAATTACAGCTCGGAGAGTTTAAATGACTTTCCCAGTTATTTATGTAAAACAAGAATGTGATTTCTAAGGAATAATAGGAAATATTAGATCTCATCTAGTCTAAACACTCATTTGCCAATCCAGACAAGAGATTCCACAGTGAGTTAAATAGGAGAGTGAGGACCTGAACTCAGACCTCATGGTTGTTACCCCAGTGTTCTGTCTGCTATATACTAACCCCAGCTTCTAATATTGCCTTTCTATGTGCAATAAAACAATCTGCTGCTCAGGTTTCAAAGCTGATCTCTTTTTTAGCTACACAATCCATTATATTTGACCTCTCTGTCATATTGTTTCTCTTGTAGACTACTAAATATCTGTACTCCCTGGGACACCTTTTTAAAATGCTAATGGTTCATGATGGTATTGCTGTTTCTTTTTCTTCAAGCAGTGTGATGATTTCTATTTCTAAAGGTATGTATGCTGTTTCCTCTCACCTGGAGATCTGCTGTGAAAAGGTAGCAATTACTGTGTATATAGCTCAGCAATTAGTAATTACAAGTAATACAGTTGAGTTAACAGTCTTCCATCCTCCTTCAAAGAGAAAATGAAAGACAGAACAGTACAGTAGGGAAAGGATCAGATTAGGTGAGAGGACACTTGATCTCTAGTCTTACTTAGTTCTATCACTGATGAGACATGTGACCTCAGGTGAGGTCTTTGGCTTGAACAACCTGCATCTGTTTCTTCTTTAGTGAACTGGAAAAGTAAAATCATTGAATCACAAAGGTAGAACTATAAGGGTCCTCAGAGACCATCTAGACCAACCCCCTCATTTTACAAATGAGGAAAGTAAGGCCCCTAGAGGTAAAGTGACTTGCCCAAAATTATAAAGGCAACAAGCAACAGAATTTGAACCCAGGTTTTCTAACTCCAAAGTCTTCATTCTTTCTACCACACCATGATAGCTTTCCACAATATAAGTATGAGTCATGTGCCTTAAAATAGAAATTGTGTGGGTAAGATACAAAGTATAAACAGAGGCTTATAATTGACTGACTGTTGAAGGACATTCTCAGAGACATTACCATTAAAAAGTATTTCCTATAAAAAATGAAATTGAATGCTGTGGAATTATAATACCTAGGCTTTGTTGGTCACAAAAAAGAGTTATAAGAATGAAACCTCCCCAGCTTCTTTGAGGAGATGAGGAACCATGGCTATGTAACACTGCATATAACACCCAACTTTTTATGTATTTATTTGTTTTTCCTTTTTTTTTTTTATTCTTTGTTTGAGTTTGAGACCCAGGTCTCTTACTTATCCAGATATCCTGGGGAAGTTACCTCTCCTATTTGACCTTCAATTTTCTCGTCTGCAAAATGAGGGGTTTGGACTAGTGCTGTGAGAGGGGGGAAAGGGGAAAGATATATTGGGAAACAGGTGATACTAAAATGAAAGTTCTTAATAAAATTTAGTTTTAAAATATCAGGACCTGATAGTTCTGGTGTCTGTACAGGCATGTATGATGGAAAAGAGAAATGTGTGACTAACAATTCTATTCCCACTACATACACTTGGGCTAGTGACAATAATAATAACAACAACAACAACAAAATAGAGTAATAGAGTAGTAGTAGTAGTGGCTCTCATTGGTCTAGAGCTCCATCTCTTTCCTGGGTCATGACTTTATTGGCTTCATTGTTCTAAAAGTAAATAACTATTCCCAAATCACCTCTGTAAAAACTGATCCACTCCTAAAAACTCAGGCTATTTAATTTTTTCAAAGTAACATGATGAAGGAGAAAGAACACTCAACTAGGCATCAGGATTCCTGAGTTCTAGTTATTAATGCTGTATTATTCTAAATAAATTGCTTATCCTCACTGAGCTCTAATTACCTCATTTGGAAAATGAGAGTGTTGGATTAGATCTGTAACATGCCTTCCAACTCTAAAACACAATAATTCTATGATCCTGTTTGTTGGAGATCAATCTTCCTTCAAACTCAACCCACCAGAACAGAGTCCCACACCTAGATTTAAGGATGAATGTGCCTTAAATTTCTGTCACTAAGCCCATTCTAAAACCACACACTTTGTTCCTTGGAGGTCTCGTTGACTCTAGTTGAACAGACAGTGCTTGACAAACAGCTTTATGGTATTTACATCGCAACACACAAGAGAAACAGCAAATATGAAATTGGATGGGAGGGAGTTGTTACAGGCAGGCACATTGACAGCAGGGGAAGAGACAGTTGCTAGACAGCCAAGTCAGAGAGAGTTTTTTTAAAGGCCAGATCGTAACTGTGTCACGGCACAGTGCAAGAATGGATTTTTGTAATGATGATCTGGGGTCACAAGGAAAAGATTAAATTATGTTCCATATCACTAGTTTAAGAAGGGTGAAGGAAGTGTGTAATACATTTTAGTAAATTTTCCATTAAAAATGCTTAAAAGTTTTGGGTGTAAGATTCCCTTAGCAGAAAAATTCAGCTAGGTGGAATACTTACTTTCCTGATGGTGTTAGATAAATGAAGCATTACTTTATTTGAAAGATTCCTGAAGTCCTGTAACAAGAACTTTTGAGGTGGCAAGGATCTCAAAAAGGTCATATTGGTGTTTTAGAACTAGGAAGCAAGAGATCTACTACTAGTTCATTCTAAGACTTTGGGCAAGCTATCTCACCTCTGAGATGAACCTTTGCTCTGCCATCTGAAGAAGGAAAGAGTTGGACGTGAAGACTGATTTCTAAGATGTTTTTTAACAATAGCATTCTGTAATTTCTTCCGGACCATTCCTTGAGTTCAGATAAATGATCACAGAATGATCCCAGAATGTCATAGTTGTAAAGAGTCTCCATGGTTATCTAATTTGACCTGTAGCTGAATGAGAAACCCCTATGCAAGTGATTTTCTAGTGTTTACTTGAAGACTCCTAATGAGGGAGAACTCACTACCACTCAGAGACACCTCATGTTATACCTTTCATTGTGAGGAAGAATTTTCCTTTTGTTAAACATAAATTGACTTTATGGTCTTTGATTATTGCTCCTAGTTTTTCCTTTTGGATGAAAGAAGAATAAATCTAATCCTTCTCTTCCACACATGAGACCTTCAAATGCTTAAAGACAGCCATCTGTTCCTTCAAAGTCTTCCCTTCTCCAGGTTAAACAACATCATCCCTATTTCTTATATTTCTTTGATGAATCTGTGAGCAATGCCTTCAACAACAAAGATAACGACCCACCCATTCATTCTTATCTTGCTGAACTCATGTCTATGTGCTTTCAAAAAACTTCTACACAATGTCCTAGAAGCCTTCTTCTAGATCTCTTTACATTGAGTAGATGGTAGTAAAACACGTGGGGGAGGTGGTGTATCAGTTAACATTCAATCTCATTTCATGACTGGCCCACCTCCTTTTCTGAATATTATACTTACACCTTTCTTTTTGTTTAATATTAATGACAATGTGTTGCAGCCTTCTCAGGCCCACCACACACTACTCCATGAGGCTTTGTGTGATTTTCTAATTTAATTCTTCAAAGACTATGATATTATAGAACTCAAAACTGCATAACACAGTTGGAAAATATATTGATATTTTTAATGGGTCTTTGTTTCAAGGAGAAGAAAAACTCTTTTCAGTTTCCCAAACGCAATCTAGCCTTCTCTTTCTTTCCACTCAATTCCATACCCAGTCAATTGTTTACCTCTAGTTTTAGTCCAAGACATGTGTATCAATGGACCAGCTCTATGAACCGTCCATTTGTTTAGATGCCATAGAAAATATATGCTCTTCATCCACTTGTTTTATTACTGTGTGGATACTTAGGCCAAACTTCTCTTAGGAATTACAGATATAATAATAAATACCATTTATGTAGTATTTTAAGGTTTGCAAAGCACTTTAGAAATATCTCATTTGAGCCTCGCAATCACTCTTGGAGATAGATGTAATTATTGCCCTATTTTATAGACAAGGAAACTGAGGCAGAAAGAGGTTAAGAGATTTTCCCAAGGTCGAACAGCCAGCAAGTGTCTGTGGCTGCATTTGAACCTAGATCTTCTTAACTTCAGGTCTAGCATTCTTTACCACCTACAGATATCATTAAAACTTGATGCAGTCAATGCTAAAATTGATATGATCAATAATAACAAATCATATTCAAAGATAGATATCATGTACACATTAGATATAATTATATTTTCAACTTATTAATATCACACTTCAAGCTTTTACAAAACATTTCCTGCAAATAACCTTATGAGACAGGTAGTATAAGTATTATCAGCCTTTATTTTACAGACAGGAAAAATGGACTTTGATAAACTTCAGTGGCTTGTTCATAGCTTTATAAATAGCTAGTATCAGAACCACACCTGAAATAAAGTCCCTCACCCTCAACTCTTTATTCAATGCCCTTTCCAAAAAGCATAAGACCTCCTAAGGTGGATAACTTGACCCACACAATATTCATTTAGATGTTTAAAGGCTGGTATTTATATTTCTGTGTGGGGCAGCTAAGGTGTCTCAGTGGATAGAACACTGGGCCTGGAATCAGAATAGACCTGAGTTCAAATCCAACCTCAGACACAGATAAGCTGTGTTACCCAGTGCAAGTCACTTGACCATGTTTGCCTCAGTTTTCTCATCTGTAAAATGAGCTGGAGAAGTAAATGGCAAACCTCTAGTACCTTTACCAAAAATAACCCCAAATGAGGTCACAAAGAGTAGGACATGACTGAACAACAACTATGTGTATCGTGGTTGTTGTTTTGTTTCATCTTAAGAGCAAAGGCAAAACTTAACAACAATACCCCTTTTATATACATCACCAGAAAACAGCCAAAAGTCTTATGGGATTATTTCATAAGTTTACTTATAAACAGTTATTAAATTTAAAAATAAACTAAAACTACTATAACAAAATGGGTAGCATTAAGTTATGGAATGCAGTTGTTACAAGACATAAGAAAAAAGATTTTATCTTATTTCATTGCTGAGACAATTATTAGAATGTGTGGAAAATACCCAATGGGCTGTACTAAATTGGCTCACTAGGATATATTTAATAATACTAATGTTTTCAACAAGCAATAATAAAGGCAGACAACAGGTACATGCTGCTGGATTTGTCTTTTGTGACCAAATGTGATTTATCTCAGAATAGAGTCCATGAACTGGCTAAGGTCCAAGAGTGGAATCAAAGTCTCCCCATGGACAACACTTACATTAATTCAACCAACAACATATCAAGAAAAAGAATCTGAAAAATGTCTCATTGACTAGGCATCATTTGTCTAGTATAAATCTTCACATTATAGTTCACAAAGTCTTCCTCTGGTTGAAAGGGGAAGGAGTGAAAACAAAGAAGATAAGACAAAGTTTTTTTTCCCCTTACCCCTGCCCTCAACGAATTCCCTCTCAGGCACTTGGCTAGGTCTATTTCTGCTATTTGCTGGACAGATCTTGGAAGGCCCAATTCAGAAATAGCTAGTTATTTTGCAAGGAACCCACAAGGAATGATGAGTTGTCCATTAGTACAACACCTTTCTTGATTGAATAGACTTTCCAGGTCTTGTTCATTCCAAGTTCATATTTCTGACCTACTGCTTCAATAGAAGTGTTCTCATCTGATAAAGGAATTGGGAGAGTAAATAATGTCTTGTTAGTAACTTCAACTGAGGATTCTTGATTGATTCAATCACTACCCACATTAGCATCACCCTTGTACTTCATTTCTCACCAGGCTGTACTACAGACTTTTCTATCATGCCTGGAGAGCTGGGTACCTTCATCACTACTTTCATCTCTTCTCCCACTGCCCTTCCCATATGAACACACCAGTTTTTCAGCCTCCTTTTACATGGTGTATTTTCCTGATTAGAATGTAAATGACTCTGTTTCTTTTAATTGCATGTTTATCTCCCAGCACTTAGCACAGTTCTTGGCACATAGTAAATTTAATAAATGCTTTTTGACTGACTGGTTCTGCCCTTTGAAGCTAAGTCTAGCACCTTTTTGCTGTGATGGAACTTCAAATACTTAAGGACAAGTATCTTTCTACTCCCAAATCTTTTCTTCTCCAAGCTAAGCATCTGTAATTTCTTTAGTCCTCTTATGGCAGAATCTTGGGGCCTTTCACTTATCAATGTCCTTCCTAAAATGGAACACCCAGAAAGATGGATATCTATGCAACCTCTCTGGGAGCTGACTTAGCATGAAACAGCTTGATGGGTCTGGAGGATTTAACTGCAAATTAGAATCCTCACCATCTGCCCCTAAAGTAATTTATGATTCTGAGGGTTAAGTGAGAAAGTGAAAGCCCAATTCATGCCATAGCCCCAAGACAGGTATTAAGAACCAGGAAGAACACAAGAAAAGTAATGGAACTAAAGAGTTTAGCTGGGGAGAATGAGCAATAATCTTGGCTTTAGAGGAGAGTCTTTCCCATCACCAAAGTCTTGGAGGTGCTAGCTATTAGTGAGCTATGCCGCTACGAGACATGCACAGGCACACATGTTTAATAACTTAATAAAGAATGGATTGTAGCCTTCTCTAAGCCTATAGGGAAGATGAAACAGTATATATATCATGGAATCCAGCCCAGGAATTACCCCTTATTTCCAGGTGAAAATTTCATTCAAAGCCCAAATGACCTGAGTTCACAACAAGGAAGAACAGTTGGTGGATTCACTTTTATCTCTAAAGTTTGTCTCTCTTTACAAAGATTTGTGAAAGGCAGAAGTATTCACAAGCAGAATAAATCATTTTTTATTGGCTTATTAGAATTAATGGCCCTGAGCAAGGCAGAACCTCTTTTATAAAACCAAAAATGCTTAGCTTTGACAATTGAAGTGTTTTAGTGATACGTATGTATATTTATCTGCATAAAGATTCAGTATGGCATGGTAGATAAAGAGATGGCCTAGTAATTAGGAAGGAAGACCTGGATCCAAGTCCACTTTTGACATACACTGGCTCTGTGACCCTGGGTAAGTCATTTAAACTTTCAGTGACTCCAAGTAACTCTCTAAGACTGTAAAATGAACAACTATCCATCTGGCAGAGGGGCCAACCTATAACTCCCTCACCAATTTCCCTATACCAGTGAAACCATAGATTCAATAAGTATAATATATAGGTAGTGATACCAGTATATGCATACATGTATGCATTATAAAACAAGAATATTTATAAATACCTAAATATGTTCTATAAATATAACATACATATATGTATGTCCATATGTACATATAGATATACTAAGATAATATTGTCATACTTATATAGAAGTGTATATATATATATAAAGTCTAAATGTATATGTGTAGATATATATACATATTAGAGAAATTGAACCTTTCATTTACTGAATTACACTTATTGAACCGTATCCCATGTATATAAATATGTAGACATATCTGCATGTATATCTTCATAAATAGATAGATGTGTGCTATTATATGTAATAAATCTATATGATATATCTACTGTGGGTTTATGTTAAGGGTAGGGAGATGGGGATTAGACTTATGATTTAATGGTATAGGTAACTCCCAGGTAAGGAAACTTTCTCTGCCGATGGAGATCAGCAGCTTTTCTATAACTTACAGTTTTATGGCAGACTTGTTTTGCTACATCATGGACTCATTTCTCATTCTCCTGAAACCTGTCGGAACCCTTCTCAGAATAATATTTTAAAAATAAATAAAATATTTAGGATTACAAAGGAAACCAATTATATTGAATTATTTTTCCCATTCAAATTCATGAACACCCTGAAATCTATCCACAAATAGCTTGGCTTAGAATCCCCCTTTTTAGCCAGTTACCTAATGAAACAGGCTAAGTGATTTGCCAGTATGTGTGAAACGGTGTACTTAAACACAAGTCTTCTTGACTCTGTGACCAGTTCTCTTTCTGCTGTGTGCCCTGCCCCCATACACATATTTATATTTATATGTAGACATGTATATGTTCATTGTGTAATTTACATAATATTCTGATACTTTCATCGAATATACATTTATCTTACATGTGGATACTCATTCCACTAGTATAGATAAAGCAAACTTTCATAGGATCATAGCTGAGACCTAACTACCTCATTTAAAAAATGAAACTGAGGAGTAAAAACCAGGGTCTTTAATTACAAAGTCATGTGTGTGTGTGTGTGTGTGTGTGTGTGTGTGTGTGTGTGTGGTATTGTATTACATTGCCTCCCCTCCTCAGCACTTCCTCATACTTCATAATTCTTATTCATGTCTTACATTGAGTAGTCACTCAAAACACGGAAGGCATTCTTTTGATGTAGTTGTGTGCTTTGTTTCTTGTTTATTTGTTTTTGATATCTCAGAAGTATCTATATACCATTCTGTGTGACCATCTGTTGAATTGAAACTAATAGCTTCTAACATCTCATTCTTGTTCCATGAGTGGTCCATCTCCATTTTCAGCTCTTGGTAATATCTGTTGCAACAATTATATTTGTTGGTAATGAGTTGCTGCATACTGACACTTATTTCCTTAATCATACATTGCTCTTTAGTAGAAGTATAACTAGCAATTTTTGGATCAGGGGTAAAATAACAAGATGCAACCTAAATTATATTGGTGATGAGGATAGCTCAAGTCCATGAGGTTGTTGCCAGATAGAGAAGATAACGAGGAAAGAATTTTCCTGAAATCCTTGTCATCTAGTAGCAAATAGGGAAAATCATCTCACATAAAAGAGGCACAAGAAGGAGCACTTTTACATTGGAGGGGAACATGGGAAAGGTGGAGAGCAACACTTAAATGTTACTCTTATAGAAGTTGGCTCAAAGAGGGAATAACATGAACACTCAGTTGGGTATATAAATCTATCTTTCTTTATAAAGATGTAGGGGAGAAGAGGATAAGAGAAAGGGAAGGGAGCTTATAGAAGGGGGGATTTATTAAGAGAACTACTGGTCAGAAACAAAACAGACTGAGGGAAAATAGCAAAAAAAAAAGAAAGAAGGATAAATAGGAAAATAGGATGGAGATAAACACATAGTTAATAATAAAAACTGAGAATGTGAATTGAATAAACTCACCCATAAAATGGAAGCAGATAGCAGAATGGATTAAAAACTAGAATCCTCCAATACATTGTTTACAAGAAACGCACTTAAAAAGAGAGACACACATAGTAAAAAGTAAGGAGCTGGAACAGAATCTATTATTCTGAGGTAAAAAGGAAAAAAAAAACAGGGATAGCAATCATGATCTCAGATAAAGCAAAAGCAAACAAAATTAAAAAATAAAAAACAAGCAGGGAAGTTACATTTTGCTGAAAGGCACAATAGACAATAAAGTAATATCAATACTAAACATATATGGACCAAATGGCATAGCATCCAAATTCTTAAAGGAAAAGTTAAATAAGTTATATGAGGAAATAGACATTAAAACTATACTGGTGAAGGACCTCAACTTTCCACTCTCAAAATTAGATATCTTTAAACAAAAAATAAGCAAGAAAGAAGTTAAGGAGATGAATAGAATTTTAGTAAAGTTAGATATGAAAGCCCTCCAGAGAAAACTGGGAATACAAAGTATACATTTCTTTCAGCTGTAGAACCTTCACAAAAATTGACCACATATCAGGGCACAAAAACTGCACAATCAAATGCAGAATAGCAGAATTACTAAATGCATTCTTTTCCAGCCCATAATGCAATAAAAATTATATTCAATAAAGAACCATGGAAATACCAATTTAAATGAATTGGAAACTAAATAATCTAATCCTAAAGAAGGAATGGGCTAAAGAACAAATAATTGAAACAATTGTAATTTCATTTAAGAGAAAGACAACATACCAAAATTTATGGGATGCAGCCAAAGCAGTACTTAGAAGAAATTACACACACACACGCACACACACACACACACACACACACACACACACACACACATTATAATATATAAATATACATTATATTTTCATACATTTATGTTTTATATTTCTAAACACATTAATAAAATAAAGAGCAGACCAGTGAATTTAGCATGCAACTAAAACAAATTAGAAAAAGAACAAATTAAAAATCCCTAATTAGAAACCAAAGTGTAAATCCTGAAAGTCAAAGGAGAGAGTAATAAAATTAAAAATAAGAAAACCATTGAACTAATAAGTAAAATTAGGAGCTGGTTTTATTTAAAAAAAACAATAAAATAGATAAATCATTGGTAAATTTTATTTAAGAAAGAAAACCAAATTGCAGGTATCAAAAATAAAAAGGGTGAATGCACCACAAGAAAGATAAAATTAAAGTATTTAGGAAGTATTTTGCCCAATTATATGCCAATAAATCTGACAATCTAAGTGAAATAAATGGATATTTACAAAAAATATAAATTGCCCAGATTAACAGAAAAGGAGAGATAATACTTAAATAACCCTCTCTTAGAAAAAGAAGTTGAACAAGCCATAAATCAGGTCCCTAAGAAAAATTCCCCAGGACCAGATGGAAACACAAGCGAGTTGTACCTAACATTTAAAGAGCAATTAATTCAAATTCCATAGAAATAATTTGGGAAAATAGGCAAAGGAGTCCTACCAAATTCCTTTTACAACACAAATATGGTACTAATAACCAAACTGGGCAAGTCAAAAACAGAGAAAGAAAAATTATAGACCAATTTCCCTCATAAATTATTGAAGCAAAAAATAAACAAATAAATAAATACTAGCAAGAAGATTACAACAAAATGTGAATCAAAGATCCTTTATGTCACAAAGATCATATACCATGACCAAGTGAGATTTATACCAGGAATGCAGGACTGGTTCAATATTGGGAAAACTTTCAACATAATTGACCATATCAATAACAAAACCAACGTGAATTGTATGATTATTTCTATAGATGCGGGAAAAGCTTTTGACAAAATACAATATATTCCTTTTAAAAACATTAGAAAGCATAGAAATAAATAGAACTTTCCTTAAGATGACAGGTAGTATCTATCTTAAACAATTAAAAAACATTATCTGTAATGGAAATAAACTAGAAGCCTTTTCAATAAAAACAGGGGGAAAACAAGAATGCCTGTTACCATTGCTATTATTCACTATTGTTCTAGAAATGTTAGCTATAGTAATAAGAGAAGAAAAAGAAATTGAAGAAATTAGAATAGACAATGAAGAAATAAAACTGTCACCCTTTGCAGATGATACGTTGGTGTACTCAGAGAATCCTACAGAATCAACTAAAAAAAGTAGTTGAAATAATTAACAATTTCAGCAGTCATAGGATATAAAATAAACCCATATAAATCATCAGTACTTCTATATATTACCAATGCAGAGCAACAGCAAGACATAGAAAGAGAAATTCCATTTAAAATAACTATAGACAACATAAAATACTTGAGAGTATGCCTGTTAAGACAAATCCAAGAACTAGATGAACACAATTAAAAAACACTTTTCACACAAATAAAGTTAGATCTAAACAACAGGAAAAATATGAATTGCTCATGGACAGGTCAAGCTAATATAATAAAAATGACAATTCTATCAAAATTGTTATACTTATGAAGTGCCATACCCATCAAAATAACAAAAAAAAGTTATAGAGAGATAAAAAAAAAACTAACAAAATTCATCTGGAAGAACAAAAGGTCAAGAATATCAAGGGAATTAATGAAAAAAATTAAAGAAGGTGGCATAGCTATACCAGCTTTCATATCATATTACAAATTGGTAATAAACAAAATAATCTGGTACTAGCTAAGAAATAAAGAGGCGGAATAGTAGAATATATTAGGTATACAATACATAGTAGGAAATGATGATAATAATTTTGTATTTCATAAATACAAAGATCCAAACTTTTGGTATAAGAACTCACCATTTGACAGAAACTGCTGGGTATACTAAATCAGTTTGGCAGGAACTAGGTATAGACTATTACTTCACACCATATGCCAAAATAAGGTCAAAATGAGTGCATGATTTAGACATAAATGGTAATACTAAAAACAAACTAAGGGGACGGGCACTAATTTACCTGTAATTTACCTGTAATATTGATGGGTAAGGGAAGAACTTATTGCCAGACAAGAGATAGGCAGCATTATAGAATGTAAAATGGATTTTATTACATTAAATTAAAAAGATTTTGCACAAACAAAACCAATAGAGCCAAGATTAAAAGGAAAGCAGAAAATTGGAGAAAAAATAGTAAGTTTCTCTGGTAAGGCCTCATCTCTCAAATATATAAAGAGCTAAGTCAAATGTATAAGAATACAAAACACTCTCCAATTGATAAATGGTCAAAGGATATGAACAGGCAATTTTCAGACAAAAAAAATCAAAGCTATCTATACTCATATGAAAAATTTCTTTAAATAACTATTGATTAGAAAAATGCAAATTAAAACAGCTCTGAAGTACCACCCCACACTATCAGATTGGTTAGTATGACAGAAAAGGAAAATGATGGATGTTGGAGGGGATGTGGGAAAAATGGGACACTAATGCACTATTGGTGGAGTTGTAAACTAATTCAACCATTCTGGAGAGCAATTTGGAGAACACCCAAAGGGCTATAAAATTGTGCATACCATTTGACTCAGCAATACCAGTACTATCAATTGGGGGGGAGATGACTGAACAAGTTGTGGTATATGATTATTATGGAATATTTTTGTGCTATAAGAAACAATGAGCAGGATGCTTTCCAAAAAAAAAAAAACCTGGGAAAACTTACATTAACTGATGCAAAGTGAAATGAGCAGATCCAGGAGAACATTGTACACCTTAATAAAAACTTAAGATTTTCAGTTGTGAATGACTTAGCTATTCTCAGCAATGCAATGATCCAAGACAATCCCAAAGCACTTAAAGATGAAAGACACTAACTACCTCCAGAAAAATAACTGATGGCATATAAATGCAGATTGAAGCACTCTTTTTCAAAAATGTTTCTGTTTTCTTTTGCTTCATGACTAATATGTAAAAGTATGACTGCACATACATAATTTATATCAAATGACTTTCCTTCTCAAGGAGTGCAGACAGGGAGGGAGATAGAGAATTTGAATTTAAAAATAAAAAAAAACAAATATTAAAACACTTTTGTTTACTTGTAATTGAAAAAAAAAAAGAAAAATCAACCTAAAATAAATAAATGAAAAAAATAAACAAATAATTGGATTTGTCTATCCTTCACACATGGCATTTCCATTTTTTCAGTGCCTTTGTAGTGGCCTTGTTGCATGTGTAGAATGAATTCCTTTCTCACCACTGAGTCATAGAATCCTTTTCTTCCTTCAATACACAGCTCAAGCACTTCATTCTTCATAAAGCTTTTCCTGAGTCTTCCCAAAGCCAGTGTCCTCTTTCTCTACAACCTTACATCTAAATTCCTTGTAAATTTTGTTTGATCATTCTGTTTACATTTATTTTGTATGTATTTGTGCATGTATATTTTATCTCACTCAATAGAAGATAATCTCCTAGAGAGTGGGGATTGTTCCATTTGTATTTATAGTGTATTTTATTTGCATCACCAGTGCTTAACACATGGTATTCACTTAATGAATGCTTATAGATTGATTGTCTAATTGCTAACAAGGTGCTAAAAGTTTAAGTAATCAGTGCCCTCTAAATTTCAGCAACATAGGACAAAACCTTGGTTTCCTCTGCCACAGCTACAACTTGCTATTTGTATTACTTAACAATATTTATTCTACTGAGATCCCTATCTTTCATTATTATCAACCAGGAGACTATTGGGTCTAAAGAGGTGAGACTTGCAGTACTGTAAGCAGCTTAAGATAATTGAAAACAGTTCACAACTTCACAATCACTGTGTGTATATGAGAGAAAGAATGAGAGGAGAAGAAAAGAAATTCAATCAGAGAGACAGAGAGAAAGAAGTAGAGATTCAAACAGAGAGAAGGAGAGACAGTGAAAGAGAAAAACAGAGAGAGACAGAGACAGAGAGAGGGAAAGACTGAGAGATAGAGACAGAGAGAGAGGAAAGAGAGGAGAGACACAGAGAGAGAGAGACAGAGAGAGAAACAGAGAGAGAGAGACAGAGACAGAGAGACAGATTAGCATACTTGCAAGTTCTGGTTTCTTCCATCCCCACCTGAAAAGTCAGCTGTGTTATCCTGAACAAGTCATTTAATCCTTCAGTGACTCAGGAAACTCCTTAAGATTATATGTAGCAATGATTTCAGTCTGCACTGGTAGAGAAAGTTCTCTCTATGCCAATACAATATGTGCGATTATAATATATGTGCATATGGTATACACATCAGTGAAAATATGTTTACATGTCACACACACACACACACACACACACACACACACATATATATATATATATGTACAACTATGTGTATGTGTCCTTAAGTATTTATTTCAAAGAGGTAAATAAGAGAAGTCCTCATCAAAAGGAAGTTTCCCTGCATAAACCAACAGTGTAGTAGAGTATGGGTCACTGGCCACATTGCAGAAATTCTTCATTCAGCCTGATGGAATAAAAAGGCATTAGGCACTAGATGAAAGCTATTGACAAGACACAATGAACTTCTAGTGATTGGCTGAGAGTATCTTCAATATCCCTTTGTTGTCTAAATAAAAGTCAGCTGGCCCTCCTCTGAGGGAATTGATTGTGGAGAAAGGACTGAGATCTGAAGGAAGGACTGAGCTTCTGGAATCTCATTCCTTACCTTTTACTTTGTGCCTTTTTAAGACTTCAGCTAAAGGTGGAAGGGATTTCTCTCTGCCTTTCCTCATGAACAATGACATACTTTGGTAGAAACACATGGCCATAGAAGAAATGCTTACATACAGTCTGAGAGGAAAAATCAAAGATGTTGCTTCTTGAACACAACCTTTTGAATAAAGAGGAGAGATGGCCTGGTGCCTAGTGCTGGGAAATAACAGGCCTCAGAACCAAGATTCCAAGGGAGCAGTGCTGGGGACACTTCTCACTGCTGGTTAAGGGTTTTATCTTGTCCTTAGCATAGCAGTGCTCTAGACAAGCATTTCAATGAAACCAGATGCGGATTACAACCAAGGAGTGCTCAGGTTCAACCAAGGAAGCAACATTTAGAGAAAATTTTGAGACCATAACCAATGGGTCTTGTTCAAGGATATCATGAATCCTGCATTCCTACAGCATTAGAGGAGTAAGCTGCCCCTCCTTTAACATGATGTGGTGCCACGTCTCTGCCTGTCTACTTGTGATCTATATATGTGTCTATTTTTCTTATTGTCACTGTGTGTCTTTATGGAACAATGTCTATCAGCTTTATAGGAAATGTTTTATTTTTTTAATGTGCCACTGTCCTTACTATGACATTTCATTGAATGTCTTGGCTTTGAGCTGATTATGCTCTTTTGTAGAAAGGCAAAGCCAATGGTCAGGGCTCATGAGCTATAGGTTTAGGTTTATATCTATAGGTTTAGGAGAGCAGATCCACAGAGCACTTTGAAGCTTGGGTAGCCAACATCAAGGGTGCACATTCTGCCAGTTACAAGGCTTCCCCTGGGCCACTATATATACATATTTATGTTGGGCCAATAAAGTATGTACATTACTATGTAGTGTATTTTCCAGAACTTCCCCTCTAAATAAACTGCTATAGCAGGAATTCTTAACCTAGAGTTCATGAAATTTTAAAAATGTATATTTATTTTGATAAATATGTAATGTGATTTTATACTTTATAACCATGTATTGAAATATAATTGGTTTCTTGGTAGTCCTGAATATCTTATTTTGTGTATTAAAGACATTATTCTGAGAAGGGGTCCATAGGCTTCACCAGACTTCCAAAGAGAAGACGAGACAAAAAAAAAAGATAAGAATAGATAGATAAATAGATAGTTTATTAAGCACAACTGTGTATCAGACATTGGGCTAAGTACTTGGGGATACAAATAAACCAACCAAATGAAAAAAATCAGACCTTCCAAAACCAAAAGGAAGCTCAAAGATCATTTCATCCAAGTCCCTCATTTCAAAAAAGATGAGACTCATCTGGTCCAAAGACTTGGTCAAGGTCATTCAATGAGTTAGAGGCCAGGTTGGTACCAGAACCTGAGCCTGGAGCCCTCACCACTCTCCCAGGCTGCGTAAACATATGCTGCATGCAGTGAAAATAATGATCTCTCCAGCCCTCATTACAGACCCAGTGCACATTAGAAGGCCTAGAGAGAGGCTTATGCTGGCTAGGAACTCCATTTTATTGAATTTAAAATGCAAGCCAATCAGAGTAATACAAAAGCTACTTAAAATGCTTTGGAAAAATGAGGCTAGAATAAGGAAACCTACACAAGCAAGTTATGTGATAGAGGTTTTAACTAGTATTCTTCCCAGCAAAATTGGAAATTCTGAGCACTGATACAAGGAGGAAATTGTTC
This sequence comes from Phascolarctos cinereus, assembly GCF_003287225.1. NCBI lineage: Eukaryota > Metazoa > Chordata > Mammalia > Diprotodontia > Phascolarctidae > Phascolarctos > Phascolarctos cinereus. Next base: position 625,950,352 of record NW_027555847.1, on the reverse strand, counting down.
TTTTATTAAACATACATCGCACTTGAAAATGTCTAAAGGGACCTCCTGTCACAGCAGTAGAATTCACCTTTTGATCTTCCTTCTCAAATTTAAGCTGACACCCTGGCAGCCTCCTGCCTTTTTAGTTAATAAATGTTGGGGTGTCTTTTTCAAGGAAAGGTCAGCATTCCTGGCTTCAATAATGTCATTAGGAAATTCTAAGCCTCTCCTATGGAGTGATATATTTGGATGGCTGTCTGGCACTGAATTAACTTTCCTCCTCAATTAACACTGCAAAAAAGGTTGGGGCTCATAATCACAGAAATTAGGGAGCACAAAGTACTAGAGGTCATCTTGTTTATCCACATAACACCTAAGGACTATTTAATATAGAAGTCTGTCTAGCAATTTGTTTGAGTCTTATTTTGACTTTGGAGGAAAGGACTTTATTCCCCACTTAGAAGGTCAGGCTATAGGCTTTCTGATTAGGTGATCTTTTCACTCAGTTTTCTTCTTTATTTCATCTCATTGCTCCTAGTTATGAACTTTCCTTCCCACCCACATACCCTCTCACAGGTTTCTCTCAGTAATCCAGTCAATGTTTGGGAGCTTTCTGTCTTCCTTAAGCATCCAGTCTCTACCAAGCGAGGTGCAGGTACCAGCTGAGACAAGAGCAAAGGGGTTCCTTGGTATCTGAGGTCATCCCCTATGCCTGGAATTTACTCCCTCCTAATCTCTGCCTAACAAAATTCATCACTTATTTCTAGATGGTGCTCAAACACTACCTACACAAGGACTTTCTTTATCCAACTGCTAATGCTTTCCCTACTCAGCAACTTTATCTATCTATCTATCTATCTATCTATCTATCTATCTATCTATCTATCTATCCATCTATCTATCCGTTTATTCATTTGTTTTTTTGTTTATTTATTTTCTGTATGGCGTAGGGATAAAGACTGGTTTTGTGATTTCCCCAGATGAGGAAAATCCTTCTGCAAATGTAGGTTTGCACCTTTCCTGCAATTTTTAGTCCTAGAGTACTGAGAGATTAAGGAATTTTTGCATAGGGTCTTAACAGGAATATATCAGAGACAGAACTTGAACTTAGTTTTTCCTGGTTCTGAGGACAACTCTTTATCCACTGTATCATGCTGTTTTGTATATATACACATACACACATACATTTATGTATGTATGTAATATTTATGTATATATATATAGTATTTACATACATATGTGTGCATATGTATAATTACATATGTACATTATATTTCCACTGAGTGGTCCTTTTTGTGTATGTGTGTTTTTCTCTCCAGTGCCTAGCACTGTGCCTGTTACATAGTCGGCACTTCATTGTTGTCAAGTTGTTTCAGTTGTGTCTCATGCTTTGTGACCCCATTTGGGGTTTTCTTGGCAAAGATACTGAAGTGCTTTGCCATTTCCTTCTCCAGCTCATTTTACAGATGAGGAAACTGAGGCAAACAGGATTAAGAAACTTGGTCAAGGTCATACGGCTAGTAAGTGTTGGAAGCCAGACTTGAACTCAGGAAAATGAGTCTTCCTGACTCCAGGCCTAGTACTCTATCCATTGTGCATCTAGCTGTACAGTAGGCACTTTAAAATGCTTATTTATTGGTTAATTAAGTCTGTTTCTCAAGGGAGGAATAGTTTTAAAGGCTTGAGGCAGCTAGTGGAGCAATAGATAGAGTACTGCGCCTGGATTCAGGAAAATTCAAGTTCAAATTCAACCTCAAACACTTATTAGCTATGTGACCTCGAACAAGTCACTTGACCTCTGTTTGCCTCTGTTTTCTCAACTGTAAAACAGGTATCCACACTAGTACCTACCTCCTAGGGTTGTTGCGAAGATCAAATGAGATAATATTTTTTAAAGTCACTTAGCATAGTGCCTGACACATAGTAGTATTACATAAATGCTTATTCCTTCCCTTTTCATGATATATGAGGTAGGTATAGGTAGGTACCTGAAGGGGTTGGGGAAGGGAGTGATATGGGGAGAAGGTATTATAGTACAGACAACCATCTTGGGTGTAGTCATGTCAGGAGGGGATGCTGTATTCTTCCCCCAAAACAAGACTTCACAATCTTAGTACTAAAGATGCAACTAAGTAGTGCAGTAGGTAAGAGTACTTGAGTTGGAGCCAGAAGACCTGAGTTCAAATCCTACCTCAGATATTTACTAGCTTGTGATACAGGCTAAGTCTCTTAATCTCTCATCAGTAAATAGGGATAATAATACACCTACCTCACAGGGCTGTTGTGAATATAAAGTGAAATGAAATATATGGAGTGCTTTGCTTATCTCAAAGTGCTATGTAAATGAGAATACTTAGGGTATCCCGAGGAGAAGGGCACCCCAAGGGGGATTGTGCTACAACCTTGGAGGACTGTGAAGAGAGATCATGGATGGTGATCCCCAAGGGAGGAAGTGCACCTGTCTGAATGACAGCATCCTAGAACAAGGTCATATCCTCCCAATGCTGGTTATGGCTCACATTAACCCCCTGTCAACATGAGGGCTGGAGCCGCTAAGGCTCAGTGCTCTAGATCTCCATCCATTCTACTTCAGAGAAGAGAGGAGAGAACACTGAGGGTAAGAGCTGGAGAGGGCCTTGAAGATCACTTAGACCACCCTTTTCATTTTACAGAAGAAACTGAGGCTCCAGGGAGAGTGTCTTGCCCCCAAATCATGCAGCAATAGTCAGGAGAAGTAGAATTTTATTTTAACTCCTCTGACTCCAAATCTAATGCTTCCCCCCCCCCCAATACACAATGAAAAAGGGTATTGGAGGAAATGCTTGGGGTGATGAGAGCTTAGCTCTACTACGAAGTTCTCAAATGTGCCACTATTATAATAATTGACATTAATATCACAGAATCATGAGACTTTGGTGTTGAAAGGGATCATAGAGGATTTTTTGCTGCCCCATACCTGAAAAAATAATCCTTTTAACAACATCCATGACAAATGGTCATGCAGCTTTTGCATAAGGACCTCCAAGAAGGGGAATCCTCCAGAGGTAGTTCATTCTGCTATCAAGTACTATAAAGTTTGCAAAACACTCTCCACACAATGTCCAAAAAAGCTAGATAATACAGGAATTATAATTACTGTTTTATGAATGAAGAAACTGAGGCTGACAGAGGTTAAATGATTTTCTCACTATCCCACAATTACTCGGCGTAGAAGTCAGGGGAGGCGCGGTGGCAAAGTAGATAGAGTGTTGGACCAGAAACTGAGAAGACCTCAGTCCAAATCTGGCCTCAGAAATATAATAGCCATGTGATCTTGGGCAGGTCACTTAACTGCTGTCTACCTCATTTCTTTTTTCATTTGTAAAATGAGGATAATAATAGCACTGACCTCTTATGTTGTTGTGAGGATTACATGAGATAATAATTATCCAATGCCTTGCAAGCCTTTAAACACTATATAATTGCTAGCTATTACTCTTAGTAACACTGTAAATGTTATTAGATGACAGGCCTCAGAGTCAGAGGACTTGAGTTCAAATCCCACCTCTGATATTTACCACCTGAGTGATTTTGGGCAAGTCACCCAGCCTCCCCAGGTCTCAGTTTTATCATCTGTAAAGTGAAGGAGTTGGACACTAAATAAATGATATCTGAAGTCCTTTCCAGCTATCTATATATTCTAGTTGCCACTTGACTCCAGATATAATGTGATGCAATATAACACATTGTGCCAAAACAGCTATCAATCAGGCTTACCTTAAATGGATTACAAGCTTAGAGACTACGCCTTCACCAACTTTTATATCTCTCACACTTCACCCTCGGCACTGAACACAGTAGGCTTAAGTGTTACTCAGTTGGGTATGGAAATCTACCTTACCCTACAGGAAAATGAGGGGGAGGGAGATAAGAGAGGAAGGAATTATAGAAGGGAGGGCAGATTGGGGGAGGAATAATCAGAAGCAAACACTTTTGAGGAGGGACAGGGTCAAAGAGAGAATAGAATAAACAGGGGATGAGATAGGATGTAGGGAAATTTAGGTAGTTTTTCACAACATGACTACTACGAAAGTGTTTTGCATGACTACACATTATAACCTGTATTGAGTTGCTTGCCTTCTCAATGAGGGTGGGTGGGGAGAGAGGAAGGGAGAGAATTTGGAACCCAAAGTTTTAAAAACAAATGTTAAAAATTGTTTTTACATGCAACTAGGAAATAAGATATACAGGCAGTGGGATATAGAAATCTATCCTGCTCTACAGGAAAATAGAAGGGGAAGGGGATAAGAGAAGGGGGGGGGTGAGAGAAGGGAGCACAGATTTGGGGAAAGGGTATTCAGAATGCACACTGTCTTGGAGTGAGGGGAGGGAAGAGATGGGGAGAAAATTTGGAACTCAAAATCTTGTGGAAATGAATGTGAAAATTAAAAAATAAATAAATTAAATTTTAAAAAATAAGCGTAAAAAATTGAGTCAAATTGAGTTAAATTGTGTTATTACCACTTAGGTGGTGACTCATATATTGTTAGCCTATTGCTTTATTTCTATAAGACACGTCCTCAGCACAAATGCTAATTCTCTCTGTTAAGGACATAGAGATATGTATGGCAATAGATGATGCATTTCCTTCCTTCTTAAAAGTGATGAGTATCATCAACTGAGGAATGGTTAAACAAATTGTCATGGAAGTACTGGAATATTACTCTGCTGCAAAAAAAAAAAAACAGTGACTATGATGGTCATGGAGAAGCATTAAAAGATATATCAACAGATGCAAAACCAACAGAACCAAGAAAAACCAGTCCCTCAATACAAATATACACAATGACTATAACAAAGTACATTGAAAGAAACAGAAAAATAAAACACTAGAAATGGCATGCTGTAAAAGTATTATTATCAAAACTGGCTCCAAAAAAGACGTGAGAATAAACCTTCTGCAGCAGAAGTAGGGGGATATGAGTATGGAATGCTGAATAGGACATCAAACTTTTTTGATATATTGATTAATTTTACTTAACTTTTTTTATCTTGCTCTTTTAATTTAAGAGATGCCCCCTGAAAGGGAGTGGGGAGAGAGATACAATGAGAAATGTAGATGTTATTTAAAAATTATAACAGTAAAAATTTATTTTTAAAATGCCTCTGTCTGTCCCTCAGGAATTTTTCTAAATTTTCTTTTCTCCAAGCTATATATCACCAGGCACCATCTACACTCTGGGAAAACTAGACTACTTGTCATTCCTTTTATATATTCACCCCTTCCTGCCTCTTTGCTTTTTTTCTCATTTTATTTCCCATACCTAGAATACTCTCTAACATCCATCTTCATCTTTTGAAATCTTGTCCATCTTTCAAGGGCCATCTCAAATTCCACTTCCTCCAGTGTCCCTTGATTTTCCCCCAAGATGAAAATTATCTCTCTTTCCTCCATCTCCACATAGTATTTTGCATATCTTATGATATTCTACTGAGAGAGAGAGAGACAAAGACAGAAATATGGAGACAGAGATCAGAGAGACAGAGAGTATTTATTAAGCTTTTACAAAGTGCTAGGCATAGTGATAAGTGCAGGGGATACTAAAATAAGAAAACAAAATCATCCCTCCTTTCATGGAACTTATTTTGTAAGGAGGAAGGAAAACAAAATATAGAGGATCTGTAAAGCAGAGGCAAGGGGAAACTATTCATGCAGGGACAAAGTAAATTATGTGAAGGTGGAGCAGACCATGAAATAGAAAATCACACGTGTACCTGGCATATTTCTCCTGCTAGATGGTAGTAGTATGTCCATCTGGATATGGTGTAGAAAAGATTCTTGTTTAGGTGTTTGTTGCCAACAATGAACTCTTGAGTTTCCTTCCAAATTGGAGATTCTGTGGCTACAAGCTTCATGAGGAAAGAAGCAATGACTATGTTCACATTATTTTCTCTTTCCTTCAATGTCTAGCATATTACTGAGGAATTTAATATATAATCATAAATCATTAGAGCTAGAAAGGATCTTAGACATCATCTGGCCCAACCCATTCATTATACAGATGAGGAAACTAAAAATCAGAGAAGAGATGTGACATGTTACAGTGAGTTAGTAGCTAGCCCAGCGGATCACTGACTTTCAGTCTATTGCTCACTCTACTTCCACCCCTCTCTCTACTCCTCTCTCCCTGCCTCCTTTCCCACCCTTCCTTCCTTCTCTTTCTTTCTTTATTTCCTTCCTTTTTTAATTTTATATATTTTCCTATGTTCTTTTAAAAAAATTGCCTTCACTTCCCAGTGATTCCACCCACTACCATATAGAAACCTCTTTTATAACAAAGAATTACAGTTATGCAAAACATTGGTCATATATGACAGCATCTTTCTCATTCAGCACCAATAGACCATTATCTCTCTCCAAAGAGAAGGAAGGCATGCTGCCATAAATCCTCTGAAGTCACAAGTAGATATTCTATCATTATTTTCCTTTAAATTATAATGATCACAAGGTCATTGTATACATTTTCTCCTGGTTCTGCTTATTTGACTCTACCTAGTTCATACAAGACCTATCTAGTGAGAAGCTAGGTGGCGCAGTGGATAGAATGCTGGCCCTGGACTCAGGAAGATTCATCTTTGTGATTCAAATCTGGCCTCAGATGCTTACTTGTTCTATGACCCTGGAAAAGTCACCTAACCCTGTTTGCTTCAGTTTCCTTATCTGTAAAATGAACTGGGGAAGGAAATGGCAAACCACTCCTCTACCAAGAATACCCCAAGTGCGATCAAGTGGAAAATGACTTAACAATAAAAATGGCCACATATCATAGTGCCTTTTCTTCAGTGCTTTGCAAGTATGAAGGGCTATATATGTATCAGCTATTTTCACTACAAGATTAATTCCTCGGAGGTAAGAGTAATGCTTTATTACTCTTTATTTCTCTTCTGGTGCACAGTACTATGCCTTTCATGGTACAATGTTAGCATGCCATAGTATGCAAGGGCACCTGGAGTACAAGGCTTGGATCTGGAAGGCAGGAATTCAAATTCCAACCTTCAACATTTATTAGCTATGAGACCACGGACAAATCACTTAACATCTATGAACCTCAGTGTCCTCATTTTTTTTTTTTACAAAAAAAGATAATAATACCTACACTAATTTTTCTCACAGGGTGGTAGTTATGAGGGTTAAATGAGGTAATTTGTGAACTTTCAATTTCTTTATACATGTCAGGTATTATGATTTTACTGGAAAAATAATAATTGGATGTTGCTTATATCTCATTTGATCCTTATAAACACCCTATTACTATTAGCACGTCCAGCCTAGACAGGAGGAATCAAAGGCCCACATGTATAAAATTACCCACAAAAGTATAACTAAGAACTGGCATTTGGGCCACAACTCTGATTTCCCAATGCCCACTACACTAAACTGTATTGAATGCAGTTCAATTGTCTAATTTTGTGCACAAATTATCTAATTTTGAAACACCCTCAACTTGTGATTTGTCTTATTTCCATCGACATAGAGTAATGATGACCACTTGGATCACCCAGGACTTTGATCACTTTTTGCTTATGCTTTTCTTTAGTGAAACAGTAGAGATAGACTCAAGGGAATACCTAAGCCACATGTATACCTGATTACTTTTACACAGATCCTTCAGATTTCTTTTTCATTATCTTCCTTTGGGTGTTTAGCAGTAGCTGATGGTACATTGGGTAGAGTACTGGAGCTGGAATTTGGGAAACCTGAGTTTGAATCCTGACTCAGAACTACTAGCTGAATGATCCTGCAAGTCACTTAACCTCCCTCTGCCTTAGTTTCTTCATCTGTGAAATGAGAATAATACTACCATCTATCTCCCAGGGTTGTTGAAAGGATCAAATGCGATAATGTTTAAAACACCTTGCAAAACTTGAAGTGCTATATGAATGCAAATTATGGTGATGATGATGATGTTTAGTAAATGTGCTCATATCTTTATAGGCAGGACCTACCCAAGGCACAGGATGGTTAGCTCCTCCTCCCAACCATTCCTACTAGACCAGAGGGAGAGAGGATTACAATGATCATTTACCTTCCCTTTGTCAAAAGCACCTCAGAACTCATTCTTCCTTTCATGACTTTGATGAGGGAAGCAGTTTCAGGAATTATTGTATTGTTTATGATTTTAAAGCATGCTAATCCCAGCATTTGGGAACTTACTTTTCCTACCCCTCTTTCGCACACAATAAAGGAGTTTCCTAGTGGATGCAGAAAACAGTGACTAATGCCAAGGAATATTACTCAATGTTTGCATTTCTATCACTATTTTCTGGCCTGGAGTTTTTTCTCCTTGGGAAGCTTTGGAATCATTATTCATACATGACATTTTGAGGTTGTTGCCCTCTTCACAGAAATCCACCTTCCAATGCAGGAAGATGGGGAAAAAACTAAACCTTTCACTGGTTATTTTTTTTTAATCTCAAAGTCTGAGACACATAATCAATTTTGACCCACTTGAGTATCACTAGAATATTGGAAGCTTTTTTTTTAAGAAAAATATAGATTATATGACCTTGAAATAAGCAAGGCAAACCAGTTTTCAACTGTTGCCCCCATTTGTAACCAGCTACAAGCAGATTTTAACAATCACCATCATCTTTATAATAGAACCACAGAATCATCATAAAATCATATAATCTTAGAGTCAGATGGACTTTAGACATGATCTAGTCCAACTGTCTAAGAGATAAATTCTATACTTAGCATTCATAATAAATAGTAAAATTTTTACTCAAGCACCACCTAAACATAACAAGGAAAACATTATTTCATGAGGTAGCCTATTCCATTTTTTGACAGCTCCAATTGTTACAAAGTCCTTTTTGATATTGAATCCAAATTTATCTCCTTGGAACTATATCCATAAATCTGAGTTATCTCTTTTGAGGTCACCCAGAATAGATCAATGAATTACTCACCCCTATGAAAATCCTTCAAATATTTCAAGACAGTTATCACAAATTAATTAGTTAATGAACAGCTATTATGTGCTTACTATTTGCCAACTACCATGCTAAGCAATGACGATACAAATAGAAAATTAAATCTGTCCCCACTCTCAAGAAGCTCATATTCTAATAGGGGAGACAGAATACAGAGAAAGTTTGAGCTGTAAGACAAATGAGAAGGGCTCATGTTCTTTGAGTACGGTAACACAGAAGATAGTGATGTATCTTCTCCAATGTCATTTCTACTGATAAGACTGTATCCATTTCTGATGTCAATCCATTCAAAAGTGACATGGATTTGAGTGGCAAGAAAGTTCTGTTCCAGATCTTCAGTAGTTTTTGCTTCTATGGAGATAGGCTGCAGCTCCTACCCCTTGGTGGTAGTTATTCATCAGTTATAGATAATAGCTGAGGTAGTAGAAGCAGTTGACTCATCTAGAATATTTTGCCTTCTGTCCATCCCTCAGGAATTTTTCTAAGTTTTCTTTTCCTCAGGCAGAAATTGTCCAATTTTCATAGTTGGGAAGACATTTCAAAAGTTGCTGGGGTGTTGTTGCTGATTTTCTTTCTTTGTGTCTTTTCCATTCCTGATGTAGGATGGATTTATTATGTTCAAATATGAAGAACCGGAGACCCGAATAGCTAATCAAAGGTAATAGGATACACCCTGAAGCAAGTATTCTGTTCCTTTTCCTCATGACACCCCTCCTTTCTTTGAGCTTCATAAATCCAGCTGTCTATATTGTGAATAGCAACAAACAATACAAATTCAGTGACAGCTCAAACTCATATGGTGTTTTAATATTTTCTTAACACTTTGCTTACAACAACTTCATGGTAAAGGTAGTATGCATATTATCATATCCATTTTATAGAGGAAGAAATTGGGCCCCAAAAAAGCAAATTCACTTGCACATAGCAAGTGTAAGAAATGGAATTTGATCCTAGATTTCTTGATTCCAAATTCAGGACTCTTTCTTTTATGCTACAATGAATTTTAAATTCAGAAAATAAGAGTGGAAATCTTTATATATTTAAAGTCAGCTGACCTGTATTTAAATCTTGGATCTGCTTCTTGTCTAAATGGTCTTTGGGCGTGTTTTCTTATTTGGAAAATAAAGAGAACTGAAAAAGAATAAGTGACCTCCAAGTACCTTACCAGTTCTGAATCTATGATTTCATGACCTTCTAAGTGTGAGACACTGTTCTAAACAATAGCTATGGGTACCAATAAAAATAACAAAATATTAGGGAAGTCCATAAAAATAACTCACATTTTTCTGGTGATAGATATGATAAATACTCTGCTCTCAAGAAGCTTAAATTTTTAAGAGGGCAAACAGACAGAAAAATAAATTATTATGGTTCTAGGACAGCTAGTGGTACAACGGATAGAGTGACAGGCCTGGAGTCAGGAAGACTTGGTTCAAATCTGACCTCAAGTACTTACTAGCTGTGTGAACCTGGGCAAATCATTTAACCTTATTTACCTCAGTTTCCTCATCTGTAAAATGAACTGGAGAAGGAAATGGAAATCCACTCTAGTATCTGCTAAGAAAACTCAAAATGGGGTCATAAAGAGTCAGACATGGTTGAAAATGACTGAATAACAACATGGTACAAAGGAGAAATCTTCATTTTAGAAGACTAATGCTGAAATATACTTCCCTGTTCACAGTGGAAAAGGGACAGACCATTTACAAACAGATAATGAAGATTTTGTCAGACATGACGAATGCATTGCTTTGTTTTACTTACCTATATATCTTTGTTATGAAGGAGGATGCTATTGAGCTGGAGAGTATTTTTTAAATAGTGTCAAAATATTTTAAAAATTCATAAAACATTTTTAAAAAGAAGATACAAAGGACAATATGTTAAATGCAGATAAAATGTCCAAGAGGTCTGGTACAATCAATAGAGCACTGAGCTTATAGTCAGGGAGGGACTTCTCCATATGAGATTCCATTTGTGGTATAGGTATTATATGAGGATAGAGACTCAGATCACAGAGGGAAAAAAACAGGCATTCATTAAGTGCCTACTATGTGTCAGATACTGTATTAAGCACTTTACAAATATCAAAGTATATCCTCACAACCTACCTGGAAGGTAAGTGCTATTATAATCCCCATTTTGCAACTGGGAAAACTGAGTCAGAGTGATGGTAAGTACTTTCCCAGGGTCACATAGCTAGTGTCTGAGGCTGATTTGAATTCAAGTCTTCCTGACTCCAGGCCAGCACTCTATATATTATGCTATCTCTAGGGATAGATGAGAATAGGGTAGGGACATAAACTAGTATGGTCTACTTGGAATATAAGATTGGGAAGAGGAGTATGTATGTTATAAGGTTAAAAAAATCAGAATCATGGAATCATAATATTTTTTGAACCAGTAGGGTCCTCAGTTACTATCTAGTCTAACACAGCAGCTTCCTCTCACACACCTTTGCCTGTTAGTAGAAGTAAAAGAGAATCTGAAAACTATAGGCCAAGGAGCTACACTTTTCCCTCCTGAGAAGATTCTAATTATATTATTAAAGAAGTGGTCAGTAAATATCGAGAAAAGAAAGCGATGATCCACACATATACAGGCATACACAGAACAGTATGGCATCATCAAGAATAGGCCATGCCAGACTGACTCTATTTTCTTTTTTGACAAGGTTGATAAACTGGCATATGAGGGGAATGCCATCCATATCGGTGACCGAGGTCTTAGGAATTTGATAAAATATCTCATATAATTGTTGTTGAAAAGATATATAGATGTGGCCTAAACAATAGTATGGTTCATTGAGTTTGAAACTGGTTGACTGGCTAGACTCAAAAATCTGAGGGTTTGGAGAAATGTAAACTCAAGATGAGTCAACAGGGGTATACAACAATCAAGAAAAGTAATATCATCTTGGGCTACAGTAAGAGGGGCATGATTTTCAAGAATAAGCAAGTGTTAGGCCTGATATCCTCTGCCTTGGCCAGCACGCATCTGAACTTTTGTGTTGTTTCAGGCATAACATTTTAGGAAGGACATCGCCAAATTGGAAAACACCCAGAGAAGCTAAATATGAGGGATCTTTTGTCAATATGAGAAAGGAAATGTTTAGCCTGAGGAAGAGAAGGATCAAGGGAATAAGGTAACTGTCACAAAGTACTTGAAAAGCTGTTATGTGGAAAAGGGGATTAGGCTTGTTCTATTTGGACTCAGAAGACAGAACTAAGAACAATGAGTAGAAGCTGGAAAGGGGAAATTTTAGGCTCAATTTAGGGGGAAAAAAACATCCTAACAATTAGAGCAATCTCAAAGGGGAATACTCTGTCTTAAAGGATAGTTGTTTCTCCCTTCAGGCCTTCAAGAAAAAATAAAAACTAAAGGAGCACTTGTTTTTTTCCAGTATTATTTAACAAGATAGTAGTTTATGTGAATGAATGGACAGACAAATGAATGAATAAACTTACTAAAGCTTACATTTTTAAAAATGTTTTATGTATTTTTAAAATATTTTGACACTATTTAAAAAATTCTCTCCAGCTCAATAGCATCCTCCTTCATAACAAAGATATATAAGTAAGTAAAACAAAGCAATGCATTCGTCATGTCTGACAAAATCTTCATTATCTGTTTGTAAATGGCTTTAGTGCAAAGTATTATACTAAGTGGATGTACTAGGGAGCTGGGCAGCCCGGGAAAGATAGCACTGGGCTTGGAGTCAGTAAAACTTAAATTCAAAACCAACCTCAGACTCTCATAGCTGTGTGACCCTGGACAAGTCACTTAATCACTGTCTGACTCAGTTTCCTCAGCTGTAAAATTTTGGCTACTAATAGCTGCTGCCTACAAGGGTTATTGTGAATATCAAATGAGATCATATTTATAAGCACAATACCTAGAACACAGTAGGTATTTAATTTATTCTTCCCTTCTCCTCTTCCTCTAAGTACTGTGTAGGCAACTACAAAAGCAAAGGCAATCCCTGTTCTCAGGGATTCTAATGTAGTAGTCAACGCATATAAAGGATGGAGCATTTTAGAATATTATACACGGTAAGAAGGGCCATAAGGCAGTAGATTGACACACTAGTTCCAAAACCAGTGGTAGAGTTGATTTGATCATGGCTCCAAAACTGTAAGGGCTGAGGCAAAATGCCTGCACTGAGAATTACTTGAAATAGTGAACCAAATGAAGCTGCCACCAATCACAACAGGAGGATGGAGGGCAGAAGTTCTGGAAGCAAAATGGCTAAAACATCTAGAACTTGTTATTTAGTCTTAGTGGCAAAGCTGCCGGCCAAGCTGTCAAAAAGATGGTCCAGGACTAAAGAGTGAAGTAAGGTGTGACCGTGGACTTCCTGAAAGAGTGGGCCAGGTAAGGCAACAGAGCAGAATTCTGGAAATCATAGGATCATACAGTTAAAACTGGAAGGGAGGGGCAACTAGATGGCACAGTGGATAGAACACCAGCCCTGGATTCAGGAGGACCTCAGTTTAAATCCAACCTCAGACACATAACATTTACTAGCTGTGTGACCCTAGGCAAGTCACTTAACCCCATTGCCTAGCCAAAAAAAAAAAAAAAAGACTGGAAGGGACCTCAGAGATTATTTACTCCAACCCTCTCATTTTACAGATTAGAAACTGAGACCTAGGAAACTTAGAATATTTGCCCAAGGCCACACATAAAATAAGAGAATCCAAAATTATGACCTCTGACTCCTATTCCAAATACAAAACTCTTTCTATTATAATAGACTGACTCAATGGCTCCCTGCACCCATCCCTACTCCTCTACCCCACAGGTCTAGGTAGCAAGTCTGTGATGAGGTCAAGGAGAAGATGGATGAAGGCAAGCAACTAAAATGAAACAGTGGCCCAGGTGAGATAGTCACCATTCAGGATAGTAGAACCCCAAGATAGGACTTCCAGAGGTGAAAGATTTAAAATCCATCCAATGATCAAATTCTATGATTCTGAGGTTTTACTGAGATGGGGTAGGGGGAAAAAAAGAATAATCTTAATCATTAGGGGTCAGATATTTGATGTAGGTTGAATCTGTTACATATTTTATCACTACCTACATTTCCTTTTTGACATACTGTAAGCCCAGACAATTGAGTAACATGGAATGTAGCCCACATTCAGGCCACTATAAAGCACACATATGTAACATATACTTCTTAACACCTCACCCAGAGAGCATATGAACACTATTTGTAGTATCTACTCCACCTCTTCTTTCTTATTAAGTTATGGGCAGAGCTCTCAGAATTCACCTTATTAAGTATTTTCAAATCTGTTCCCTATCCAGGACTCATAAGCAATATCCCTACCACAAGCAATAGGCACATGTCAAGTTGAAAGAGCCAGATGAACCTGTGAGATAACAATTCTTTGAAGATCCTTTTGTACCTCTATGTATCCAGCCAGTTTTTTATAGGACAATTTTTATGGTACTATAGGTAAGCCCAAATTCAGCAATAACTCAGCAACACCTGGGAGAATTAAGAAGGAGAGGAAATGGACTCCCTAGAGACAGGAGTCTTAGAGTAGGAAGTAACAGAACACAGTATCTTGTTCATTGCTGATCAAAAACACTCACAGAGAGATGAATTTATGAGGAATAAAAGATTCAGAGATCTGCACATTGAGAAATCTTATTTGGAAAGGGGAATATTAGATTGTCAAAGATATGCCTGGAGATTGAAAAAAAGAACTGATGGAAGATCCAAGGGAATTTACACTTCCAAAATCAATGAAATCTACTTGGAAGGAAGATAGAGAAAGATATGGGGAAGGCTATATAGGTCCTGCATTCATGGTGGGGGAGGGAGGGTTAAGGTATAGACCAGATGAAATACTCACTTTTATTTATAGTAGAGGCTCTATCTATCCAACAATGTCTCTCTCCAAATAGTAGAAAGCAGTTCACATCCACATCACAAAACAATGGAGGAAAAAAGATAATATGATCTCTTCTTCATTCTGTACCCAGATGAAGTGTGTTCCGTGGCAGAAAGGAGGTAAAATCTGCTGGATGATAATAATAATAATTATTATTATTCATAATTATTACAATTAATGGTATTTTTTCAATTTTATTTTTAACTTACAGAACAAAACAAGAATCTTCATAACATAGCACAATAAAAAAGATGATTGCATATGAAACTATAAATCTACTATGTACAACTTGCTATTACTTTCAAACATACAACAAAATTATCTTTAAATTTCTTTTTTTTCTTCCACACTGCCAGAAATGGCTTCCATTATACACAAACAGGTATATATGTAAAGTTATTCTATACATAGTTCTATTTATTACTTCTTTATCTGGATGTAGATAACATCTTTTTCCATGTGTCATTTGTAGTTAATTTGGGTATGTATAGTAGTATTTAGTAGTAAGCATTATTAATTGCTAGTACTTTTAGGTTTGCAAAGTGATTTGCATACGACATCTCATTTGATCCTCTCTTTTCAATTAACAGGTATTTCTGCAGTGAATTTTGTCCTATAGAAACTAGTCAAATGATTCTTAAAACCAAAATAAATACATTGCATATGGTAGATATCTAATAATTATTTGTTTGTTGTTTGTCTTTCATTCTTGAAGAAGACCAATGACATCTGGAAGTTGATGTCTTGACTTGCAAGTGAATTGTATTTAAGGGAGGCAGCGCTGTGTAAAGTTGCCAGCTTCACTCTCTCTTCCAGAGCCATCTGGGTCCAGTGGCAAGATATAGATCAGGATGATTGGAGATGGCCCCAGATGTAGTTGGGGACCTTGGCATTTTTAAGCTAAAGTCTTTCCCAGGTCTCAGTTTGTCTGACCATGCAGTGATTAAGAGCAGGTAAGAAATGAGGCCAAAAATGGCCTCTTACATACTCAAAAAAAGCAGTCTGGGAGGGGAAGACTCTCGGGGTTTCTGGCCAGAAGAGAAACAATTGCTATTTACACTCACTCTGAGACATCACAACCCAAACAGTGACCAACAGAGAATACCCATTCAGTGATTAAAGGCTAGGTAAGAATTGAGGCAAAAGATGACCTAGTTTGACTTCCCAAAAGAATCAGTTGGGGAAGGGAAGACCTTCAGAGTTTTTGGCAAAACAGAAGCAATTGCTAGTGACTTGATCATAGTAATATAGCTATTATTACAGGATTTGAACTCAGGTCTTTTGGATTCCAAGTCCAGAATGGTGCTACCATATAATTAGTGGTGACAGTCTCCTGACTACCAATCCAGAATACTTTTGATTGGCCAATAATAGGTGCCAACATAAGCCTCATTTGCTCATTGTTTAGCTTCTGCTGCCTCATAGTAAGTGTAAACAGCAATTGTTTCTATTCTGGCCAGAAACTCTGAAGGTCTTCCCTTTCCAGACTGATTCTTTTGAGAAGGCAAACTAGGCCATCTTTTGCCTCAATTCTTACCTACCCTTTAATCACTGAATGGCTGTTGCTTCAGACAATTGCTTCAGACAAACTGAGAGACCTGGTAAAGAGGCCAAGGTTTCCCACTGCACTGGGGGCCAAAGTACTCTGGCCCTCACTGATTGGAGAAACTGAAGGCATGAAGACTAGTTAGTATGTAATTTTAATTATCAAGGCAGGTGGTAATAAGGGCCTACCTTGGGTGGTGGTAGTGGGATGAGAGAGGAGACAATGACAACACATTTTATATATAAAACTGATGGCCCGGTAACTGATTATATTGAAAGATGAAGAAGAGACAAGAGTCAAATATCACCAAGACTGAAACTTCCAACAATCTTATACTACATACTTCACAAAGAGATGACATTGTTCGTTTTAGACTACAACTGGGGTGTTGTGTTCAATTGTGTCATATTTTAGCATCTAACCAAGGATGCCAGAGATGATTCAAACCCATAAACATTTATCATCATGATTTAATATGATTATATCAAGAAGCCAGAGATATTTATTTTAGACCAAAGATGATTTAAAGTAGACTTGATAACTGTCTTTGTGTATTTCAAATTGTGACTTATGGAGAGAAGGTATGGATTTGTTCTGTTTGGTCCTAGATAACCAAAATTAAAGCAATAGGTAAAAATGAGATAGAGACAGACTTGGGCTCAATGTAAAGGGTTAAAATATTAATAAAATAATGAAATAAAAATAAAATAATAATAATAATAATAATAATAAAATTAATAAATAATAAAATAAAAAGATTAATAAAAAGATTAATGATTGGAGCTATCTAAAAGTAAAATTAGCTTCTTCAAGAGATAGAAGTTTCCTCCTCATCAGAAATGAGGAGGAAATGAAGCCTGGATGACCATCTGTTATGTTGTAGAGGAGAGTCTTGCTCTGATGTGCTGTAATAGGAGACTTTTGAAATCCTTGTTAACACTGAGATTCTGTACTGTGAAATCTCAAAAAACACAGACTCAGACTAAGTTCAGAGTAGGGGGAAATCTTTTGGCAGAATTACAGCAATTAATTTCCCAGTGAGCTATCTATCCCAGGTCCTGATTTTAGCTCTCTTGATTCCACCCTAACCATTTTATCCCAACTCTGGTTACTAAAGTTCAAGTCCTCTTATTTTCATTGCTTTCAACTTCATCCACTTTTCTCAGTCTGACCATACTTATTACCTATTCTTATGAATGGCCTTATACCATGTTAATCCTCCACATATTCATGCTTTTTTCTTATGACCACATTGAAACTGCGCAGTTGGGTGTCACTAGCTTTCTCCATGTGTCTCCTGACTCTGTGGTTGAGAATCTGAGTCACCCCATCTAGTCTATAATATTATCAGAGTTCATTAGGGGAAGATATAAGCATGGCAGGGGTTAATAGGATCATAATATCTAGAGTAGGAAGGAGTCTTAGAGCCCCCATAAGCCAAATATTGCATTTTGTGGATGAGGAAAATGAAGTTCAGAGAACTGAAGTGGATTACCAAAGACCTCAAAGATAGTAAGTTGCAGAGCCAGGATGCAAACTCAGGTTCTCTGACTTTACATCCAATTTTATTTCCACTACACTATATGCTAGGGGTGGACCTACAAGAAAGAGTCCTTAGATGATGGGTGAGGATTGAATGGAGATGTTTCATTGTAATGGTATAACATTCAAGGTTGTGGCAACAGTATGTGCAATGTACGTAATACTAAAGGTTCAAAACAATATAATGTTTCATGTGTATAAGGTAAAAGACACCTAAGTAGCACAGTGGAGAAAGATCTAGATCTAAAGTCAGGAAGATCAGAGTTCAAATCTGACCTCAGAAAATAACTAGCTATTAAACTCTGGACAAGTCACATTGTTTGCTTCAGTTTCCTTATCTGTAAAATAAGGATAATAGCACCTACTTTCCAGTGTTGTCATGTGAATAAAATGGCATAACATTTGTGAAGCACTTCTCAAACCTTAAAGTACTACAGAAATATTCATTGTGATTATGTAGGCAATGGTGCTTGTCTTCAGTTTTGAGGAAAAAAAAAAAAAAAGATTCCAAGAGGCAGAGGAGAGGAGGAACACCTTACAGTCACTTAATACATCTAGTGCAAAGGAGTAGAAACAGGAGGAGATTCTTTCTGTGTGGGAAACAGCAAAAAGAAAAATTTGGTTGGTTTCTTTGAATGTTTGAAAAAAAGTAAAATAATGGTAGATAATCATGGATAATAGACTTGTGATTAAGATGGTAATGTAAATCACCTAAGAGAAGCCATTATTTCGTATAAACCCCAGCAAATACCTGAAAAGGACCCCAGAACGACTACTGATGAAGAAAAGAAAATGAACAGAGCTAAGCTCCTTTATAAAGTCCAGAGCTGAAGAAAAAAGACCAGTGGAAGCTGGTAGAGGAATTACACCAGGGAAATCAACATAAGTTCATGTAAACTTGTAAGACATCAAAGGCAAGGAGGAGAACTATGCCAGGGAAGCCAACATGAGCTCAGTAAACATGGAAGCTGAGCCACACCAGAGAAGATAGAATAACTCCTGGAAATGGACCTGAAGTTAGCCAGCACCCTAAACTGGAAGGATCACAAGATAGTATGCACTACCAAAAAAAAAAAAAAAGGAATTTGAATCAGAACAGAATTAGGGGACAGAGCCAGCCCTTGAATATTACTGCGCAGGGAGATAGGGCTTGAATATATGTTCCTCACATCACAAGGAAACATACATAGCAGAAAACAGGGCAAATTCAGCACATGGGCACAAGTATCAGGGAACTATAGAAGAGGGCTGTGATCTCATGATTCCAGAAGCATGAGGAAGCTCCTGTAAACTCTTTAAAACTTGAGCTTTTACGTAGACCTTTAGGAATCACTGGCCCAGTTGTAAGGAACCTTAGCTAATACTAATTAAGAGAGTCTCTTTTATACAGATTGCCCTTGAGTGTGCAATCTTAAAAACCCACAAGCAGCTATTACATAAAAGGTTGTTCCACTCCTTTACAAGCTTCAAGCTGAGGTCAGTACCTGGATAAGCTTGTGTTAATAGTTCAGCTGGTTGGGTTGAAGACAGAAATTATCATTATAGCTGAAATGAGAGTCCTTTTGTTCTCTTTAGGTTTCCATTAAATATACATCTTCTATAGACTCCATGTCTCTTGCAGTGCTAGAGAATAAAAACTTAACAAACATACACAAAAGCAAAAATAATAAAATCTCTTTTGCTGATAACACATTAAATATGATTAATAAAGGGCATTTAAAGAAAGAAGCAAAACTTAGAAGAAAGCTACATAATATGATTCTGAAAACTGCCTGGGTCGTTGAACAAATCAGAAGCAATAGCTCATTTCATCAAAGAAAATGACAATAATGAGACAACATATTAATTTTTTTGAGATGTAGACATAGAAATCAATTGAGGAAATATATATCTCTAAGAATTTGCATCAACAAAAGATGAAACAAATAGGTCAATGACTTTGGAATGCAATTCTTAAAAATGGAAAAGTAACAAATTAAAAGAAAAATCTGGACAAAATAGAAAATTTATTAGAGAAAATTGAAAACAAAATAACAATTGAATTACTAAAGACTAGGAGCTTTTCTGTGCTGATAAAACAGACACATCATTAGTTAATCTTTTTTCTGATCTATTTTTTGTTTTGACTTCATTTTCTTTGTAGTATTGTCCCAATTACATGTAAAAACATTTTTAACACTTTTTTTTATTTTGAGTTCCAAATTCTCTCCCTCCCTTCTGTACCTCCCACACTGAGATGGCAAACAATTTGATATAGGTTATGTGTGTGCACTAAAGCAAAACATATTTCCATGTTAGTCATGTTATGAAAGCACACACCAAAAAAACAAAAATCAAAAAGCCAAGAAAAATAAAGAAAATAAAGAAAAAGTATGCTTTGATCTGCATTCAGACTCTATCAGTTCTTTCTCTGGAGATGGGACAGCATTTTTCATCATAAGTCCTTTGGATTGGTCTTGGATCACTGTATTGCTGAAAGTAGTTGAATCATTCACAATTGATCATCGTACAATATTGCTGTTACTATGTACAATGATTTCTTGGTTCTGATTATTTCACTTTGCATTTTGGCAAGCACACATTTTGCTTTTGAACAACTTTGTCAGCCCTTTGTTGTTGTGGTCAATGAAGCAGAGTTTGAATGCTTGGCAGTTTAGTTTGAGAAAGGACCTCAGTGTCTGGTATCTCATCCTGCCAGGTGATTTTCAGAATCTTCCTAAGACAATTCAAATGGAAGCGATTTAGTTTCCTGTCATGGTGGTGGTATATTGTCCAGGTTTCACAAGCATGCAACAAACAATGGAATGGCTCTGTAGACCTCCAGTTTGGTAGTCAGTCTAATACCTCTTCTCCACCACACTTTGAGCCTCCCAAACACTGAGCTAGCTCTGGTGATGTGTACATCAACCTCATT
This sequence comes from Phascolarctos cinereus, assembly GCF_003287225.1. Classification (NCBI taxonomy): domain Eukaryota; kingdom Metazoa; phylum Chordata; class Mammalia; order Diprotodontia; family Phascolarctidae; genus Phascolarctos; species Phascolarctos cinereus. The sequence goes on along the minus strand of NW_027555847.1, from coordinate 625,929,489 downwards.
ATCAATATGTACATCCCTGGAAAGTACACTACCAAGGTAAGTGAATTTATCCACAACATTGAAAACTTCTCCATTTGCTGTAACCAATGGTTCCACATATGGATGGTGTGGTTGTGGCTGATGGAGCACCTATGTTTTCTTGGTGTTAATTGTTAGGCCAAAATTAGCACAAGCAGCAGAGAATTGATCCATACTTTGTTGCATCTCAGCTTCATAGGCTGCATTGAGTGCACAATCATCTGCAAACAGAAAATTCCCTCCACTTTGGTCTTGACTTCTAGCCTTTTCAAGTCAAAGAATTTACCATCAGTGTGGTAGCTGACATCAATGCCCTGTTCATCCTCAGTGAAAGCATTTGACAGCATGGCTGAAAACATCATGCTAAAAAGCATGGGAGCAACTACCCAAACCTGCTTCACTCCACTGGTGACCGGGAAAGTGAGAGAGCATTGCCCATTATGCAGAACCTGTGCAAGCATGCCATCATGAAACTGACATACAGTACTGGTGAACTTCTCTGGGCAACCAAATTTTGCCATGATTTTCCACAAGCCCTCACAACTAACAGTATCAAAGGCCTTGGTCAGATCAACAAACATTGTTTACATACCTCTGCCCTGCTCCTGGCATTTCTACTGGAGCTGTCTAGCAGCAAATACCAGCTTAACCATTCCTTGACCCTTTCTGAATCCACAGTGGCTCTCAGGTAGATGACCATCTTCCAAGGTGAAGGATGAGCCTATTAAGGAGGACTCTGGCAAGAATCTTGCCAGTGATGACTGAGATAGAGACCTGCCTGTGATTGTTACAGGACAATCTATTTCCTTTACCTTTACAGAGATGGATGATGGGGGGCATCCTTGAATTCCTGGGGGATAATTTCCTCTTGCCAAAAAACCTGGAAAATTTCAGTCAGCTTTTATATGAGCAAAGGACCCCTACATTGTAAATCTCAGCTGGAATGGAATCAGCACCAAGTGCTTTGCCAGGTGAAGAGAGCCTAATCACATTCAAAACCTCTTCTTCAGTTGGAATTTCAGCTAGGGAGGGATTGACTTCAACCTGAGGTAAACAGTGAATGTCCTCAGCATTGATTGACAATGGTCTATTGAGAACACTATGGAAATGTTCAGCCCATCTCTCTAGGATCATATCCTTATTACTAATCAATGTGGCTCCATCAGCACTGAGTAGTTGAGATGCACTATAAGTCTTTGACCCATAAATAGAATTCAGGGCATCATAAAAGCACCTTGGATTGTTACTATCAGCACAAAACTGAATTTCATCTGCCTTCTTCCTGAGCCAAGAATCTTGCATCTCTTTAAACTTTGCTTATACTTTACTTTTGATGGAATTAAATGCTGCTTTCTTACAGGTAGATGAACTATCCTGCTGGAAAACCCTGTGAAGTTCTCATTTTTCATTTAGCAGCTTCTGAATTTCCCCATTATTTTCATCAAACCAGTCTTGTTTGTGAATGTTCTGACCCAGATGAGCAAATGTAGTGCTATATACCAAATCTCTGAAAGCTTCCACTCCTTTTCTGCTCCACTATTGCCAATTGTGTGTTGGCTCAACTTTCTCTCCAAGTTAGCAACAAACTGTTCCCACACAGAGAAGAGCTCTAATATGTTGACATTAATTCTTTGTGTTGGGGATGACACTTTTGTTGAATGTGAATATTTAGCTTGGAAAGGATATGTCTATGATTGGTCCAGCACTCTGTGCTACACATTGTCTTCATCACTCTCATATCTTGTCTGTCTCTTCTCCTTATAATCACATAGTCTATTAAATGCCAATGTTTGCTGGGAGGGTGCATCCACAAAATTTTATTGTGTTTAGGTAAACAGACAACAGTGTTGGTGATGAGAAGGTCATGAGATGCACAAGTCTTCAGTAGTAAATGACCATTGCTATTGCTGTTTCCAACTTCATTCTTCCCTAAGACTCCTGCCAAGTCTGGTAGTCTAAGCCTACTCTAGCATTAAAGTCACCCAGAATGGTAACTTTGTCCTCTTTTGACACATTGATGATAAGGGTCTCCAGGTCTTCATAAATTTTTTCTTTGACTTCATCAGGGTTCATCATGGTGGGAAGCATAGGCACTGATGAGGGTGGCATGACGTTTTCCTGCAAGTGGCAATCACATTGTCATGAGCCTGTTATTCACTCCTTTTGGTAGGTATACAAGCTTGTTGACTAGATTAGCTTTGATTGCAAAACTTATACCAGTTTCACAGCATTCACCTTCACTGTGGCCACTCCAAAAAAGTGTGTATCCAGCTCCAACTTCAGTAAGCTGGCCTTCATTTGCCAGCCTTATTTCACTCAGGAATGCTATTTGGATGTGATACCTTCTGAGTTCTCTTGCAACAACAGCTGTTCATCTTTCAGGTCTACTGGACTTTGTGTTGCCTGTAAGTGCATGCACATTCCACATGCCAGCAGTGAGTGGAATCGTCTTTGCAGACATTTTTGTATTTCAATTGTGGAGTGGGATGCCCCGCCTGCCATGGTAATCAGGTCAGGGTTGGGTAAGCCTACAATTTTTAGAGCACCTTTTTTATCCCCTTTCTCACACCAGGAGGTGAGCAATGCAATCCTGAAAAGGCTGCTCAGAAACCCAGAGGGCTGCCAAATCCCACTGCTGCTTCCAGTGAGAAAATGACCCTATGGCCTAGGTCACCCATGGGCAGGATTGCGACTACAACTCCCAGTGTATCCACACTTGCTACTTTGTTACTTGCCTATCACCACAGGACTTTGAGATAGGTGAAATGGTAAAAACAGTATGGGTGATGTCTTTTGATGCATGAGTAAATTGGATTTAAGTGAGGCAGAGTTATACAAAGTCATCAGCCTCACTCTCTCCTCCAAAGTCATCATAGTCCAGTGGTAGGACAGAATCAAGATGACTGGTGATGGCTCAAGATGTAGTGGATGACTTTGACATCTGTGATGTCTAACCAAGCTCTAAGCACTCCACAGTGCCTGCTTCATCTGCCTTCATGGCAGTTGGAACAAATTGTTTTCATCTGCCCATTCCATCAGAGGATGTCTTCACATTCTAGACACCCTCCTACCTCACCAATGAGTTAGCGACACCTTGGTTACACTCAGCCTGGGTTAGCCAGTATGCCAAAATGGTTTACTGGGGTGTGGCCACTGTGCATGCTACAGCTTCTTAGAGCCACAGGTGAAAGTTAGGTGGAACAGGTAGACACCAAAGGTGGAAAGTAGACATGAAAAAGGCTCAGCAGCTATCACACCAGAGGTACTAGTGTACCTCTGAACACATCCTATACCCACTGATCAAAGTAAAGTTCACTCACTTCCCCCTCCCCCATCTTCCCCTTGACTGTAAAAGCTCTTTCGCACCTCTTTCATATTAAATAATTTACCACAGTCTACTTCTCCCTTTCCCCTTCTTCCAGTGCAATCCTTCTCACCCATTAATTTTATTTTTAAAGATCATCTCATCATGTTCAACTCATACCCATGCCCTCTGACTATGTATACCTCTTTTAACTGCCCTAATAATGAGAAAGTTTTGGGGAATTATCAGTATCATTTTCCCACATAGGAATATAAACAGTTTAACCTTATTGAAACCTTTATGATTTCTCTTTCCTGTTTACCTTTTTATGTATCTCTTTAGTTTTTTATTTGAAAGCCAAAATTTCTACTCAGCTCTGGTCTTTTCATCAGGAAAGTTTGAAAATCTTCACTTTCATTGAATTTCTATTTTTTCCCCTGGAGGATTATGCTCACCTTTGCTGGGCAGGTGATTCTTGATTGTAATCCTAGGTCTTTTGCTGTCTGGAATATCATATTCCAAGCTCTCCAATAATTTAATGTATAAACTACTAAATCTTGTGTTATTCTGACTGTGGCTGCACAATATTTTAATTGTTTCTTCCTGGACGATTACAATATTTTCTCCTTGATCTGGGATCTCTGGAATTTGGCCATAATATTCCTGGGAGATTTCATTTTGGGATTATTTTTTAGGATAGATAGGTTCTTTCAATTTATATTTTACCCTCTGGTTCTAGAATGTCAGAGCTGTTTTCCTTGATAATTCCTTGAAAGATGATGTCAAGGCTCTTTTTTGATCATAGGTTTCAGGTAGTCCAATATTTTTTTTAATTATCTCTCCTAGATTTTTGAGATATTTCACATTTTCTTCTATTTTTCATTCTTTTGGTTTTGTTTTGTTGTTTCTTGATAGCTCATGAAGTCATTAGCTTCCACTTGCCCAATTCTAATTTTTAAGAAATTATTTTCTTGGGGCAGCTAGGTGGCGCAGTGGATAGAGCTCTGGCCTTGGAGTCAGGAGAATATGAGTTCAAATCCAGTCTCAGACACATGACACTTACTAGCTGTGTAACCCAGGGCTGTCATGTAACCCTGATTGCCTAGACAAAGAAAGAAAGAAAGAAAGAAAGAAAGAAAGAAAGAAAGAAAGAAAGAAAGAAAGAAAGAAAGAAAGAAAGAAAGAAAGAAAGAAAGAAAGAAAGAAAGACAGACAAACAGACAGAAAGAAAAATTATTTTCTTCAGTGTGCTTTTGTATCTCTTTTTGTATGTTCTTTTTTCAGTGACTTTTGTACCTCTTCTACCATTTGGCCTAGTCTGTTTTTAAAGTGTTATTTTCTTTAGTATTTTTTGTGCCTCCTTTAGTAAGCTGTTGACTTTTTTTAATGATTTTCTTGCATCACTTTGATTTCTCTCTACAATTTTTACTCTACCTCTCTTAATTGTTTTTTTTCAAATCCTTTTTCAGCTCTTCCATGGTCTTGGAGGATTCTGATGTAGTAGTTTTGACTTTATTGCCTTCTGACTTTGTGTTTTGGTCTTCCTTATCACCATCGTAACTTTTTATAGTCAGAATTTTTTCTGTTGTTTGCTCACTTTTTCAGCCTATTTCTTGGTGTTTATCTCTATGCTAAAATGGGAATCTATTTCCAGGGTGGAGGGTGCAGTGTCCCAAGCTTCAGGGTTTTTGTGTAGCTGTTTTCAGAGACATTTCTAGGGATCTTGAAATTTTCAATTCTTCCAAGGTGGTATGATCTAAGGAAATGTGTGCTCCTGGCCTGTGCTCTGGTCTGGAGTGATCACACACACATTTTTTTTTTTTCTGCCCTGAAACTGTGATTAGGGTTCCTACTTTCCTGCAGCTGTAAGCTCTGGTGTGCTAGTACTCCTCCTTGCCCTACAACTTCCACCCAGGACTGTGAATTAGACCCAAATGTGGGCAATATTATAGAATCCTGCCTCTAGTACCAGCAAAGGTATACCTGCAATCTCCTTCTGACCAGTTTTCTGATGCCCCTACCATCTCTGGGCTGATAGTTTTAGAAGCTGCTACTTCTGCTGCTTTTTAGCCCTCCCAAGGCCTGCTCCTGGGGCATGTTCTGTGCTTGGGTGGTCTGCACTGAACTGTGCCCTGCTCTCACCCTGGTGTGACTGAACTTCCCTGCCAAACTTCTAAGTTGTCTTGGGCTGGAAATTTGTTCTACCTCATCCTTCTGTGAGTTCTGCCACTCCAGGATTTGTTTTTAGGCATTATTTATTTGGAGAGGAATTTGAGAGAGCCCAGGTGAATTCTTGCCTTTTCTCTGCCATCTTGGCTCTCAACCCACACCATTAGCTAATCTGATAATAAAAAAGGGGGGGGTGAAGGGGCAGAGCAGAAAGCTACATTGTCAATATTAAGAAGGATAAAAAGGGGAAAATACAGGAAACGAAAAGAAAAGAAAATACATTATTAGAAATTATTTTTCCCAATTAGATGACAACAGAACCCACTTAATGAAATGAATATTTATAAAAATGCAAAATATCCATATTAACAAAACAAGAAACAGATAATTTAAATAATGAATCTTAGAAAAAGAAATTGAGAAAGCCATAAAGGAATGACTATGGGGGGGGTATATTTACACATTCATTCTACTCTATCAAACATTCAAGGGAGAATTAATTTCTATATAAATAATTTTCAAAGAAAGGGAAATATGGAATTCTATCAAAATTTCCCTATTAGAAATAGATAGATATCCTAGTAATGAAACCAAAGAGAGATAAAACAAAAAAAGTAACAAATTAAAAATATTGAGTACAATGTGAGCAAAGAGGCTTTGACATATTAAAAATGTACAATGTGATCAGGTTAAATTTCTGCTGGAATTTCAAGGTTGGTTTAATATTAGCAAAATTGTAACTATAATAAGTAATATCAATAATAAAAATAGCACAATCATATCAATTGATGCAGAAAATGCTTTTGACAAAATATAATACCCTTTTATGTTTAAAAAGTATTCAAAAGAATAGAAATAAATGGACTCTTCCTTAATATGGCTGTAAGGAAGTGTTGGAATTATTAGGTTGAATCTACTAACTTTTTTTTAAAGAAAATATATTTGATAGAGATTCACGTGGTTGCTTACAATCCTTTCATTTGTTTTTGTTTGTTCTTTGTATCTCTAACCTAAATTACTGGTTTTTGACTTTGTGCCAAGGGCAAGTTCTCCCTCTTCCTTTGCTTTTGGATGGGAATATCAGGCTGTATTTGGTCCTGATTCTGATTTCTAGTGCTCTTGACAGAAGATGTAGGATGCTTCCTGCTCTACCACCCCCAGAATTAAGAACTGCACCCAAAATACAATAACTGAGTCTCTAAAAGAAAAGAGTGAAAGAATAGGATGCTTTGAAACATTATATTTATAGTATTGATTGGCATATGGAATTCAAGCAATTGCCATGGTTAAAAAAAAGAAAATGCTGACTTTAGTACCAGAACAAACCTCAAGACATGTGAGTGAATTTAATTTTGAAAAGACCCAATTCCCAAGGTCAATAATTCTTTTTGGTTGAAAACATTTTTGTTGGCATCTCTCCACTTCATCATCCTCACCTACTCTAACCAACTTCAGCACCATTATGTAGTAATGGAAAGCCTCTACTTTGAATCAGAAGACTTGTATTCTATCCCAACACTGTTGCTACTTGGTGGTTTGACATTAGACAAGTAATTTTGCTTTTATGCATTTCAGATTCCTCATCTGCAAAATATGTATATATGTATGTATTTATGTATACATGTATGTGTATTGTATGTTTGTGAGGGGGTTGTGGTTGAGATATGGATTGGATTAGATGATCTATAATCTCTTCTACTTCCAACATGAATTCTGTGGTCTAAGATTACTTCTCGATCAAGCATACTTGTTTCTCATAAGTGTCTATGGAATTGTGTATTCAACTTGATTTCAGAAGACCTGGGTTCCAGTCCAAAATCTGCCTCTTCCTACTTTTGTGGCTTGGGTCAATTCTATCACTCTCTGGACTTCAGTATCCATAAACATAGAGGGAGTTCAAATATATACAAAGGATCATGGAGAACCAAATCCAGTGGAAATAGAAGAAGATAGGTGACCTATGTAATTATCTGCCTAATTTCTTTCATGTGCCTCTGTAATGTCTTGAACATGTTCTTATTATCACAGTCGAGTTTTCAGAAGTCTTCAACATAAGAAGCATCAATGAACACTTTTTACTTATATGAAGCATTGCTGGTATTGCTCATGAGTTAGAGAATTCATGTAGGAAGATTTCACATTTTATTTAAATATCTTTCTTCATGTTGCCCATGTGCCATATAGAACTATCGTATCATAGACAAAGTGGGAGACTTCTTTGGTAAATTATCTTTTTTTTTTCTTACCCAGATTGAGACAGGTAATTTCTACCAATCACTTGGGTAAAGATATTTAGTGATTATGCTACTAGCAGATTCAGATAGTAAAAATGTTGAGTGAAAACTGAAATGAAAATGTTAACAACAGAAATATTTTCAGTATCCATTCATCAAATGAAAATATTCTTCCCAAGAATAATCAGAAAGCAAGTTCCCACTCTTTATGCTCTTGCCCTTAAACTGGAGGAAAATATTCCCAAAGTCTCTGCAATCCCAGGGTCCTTTCACCTTGGAATCCTGCCTACAAACCTCTTCAGATAGTTTCTAATTAATTGTCTGTTATCATTCACCTTTAGCCATCCATGACTCAGAGTTCTTAGTCACCACACAACTCATAACTCAAACTTTCTTTCAGCTTTACATGACACTTATAGCCCCAGACAATTTTCATAGCTTAGCTGGATCACATATTCTTCTTAACTCAATAGGTGTCATTCTGGTCTATCCCACCTAGGGATTTTTTTTTTCCTGCCAGCATCATGTCTCAGGACTTGCTGGTACTTTTTCTACATAGATAATCTTTTACCTCCTCTGTCTTTGACCTCTTTTGTAGTGATAGCATCCCTTATGGCTCTATCATAACCCATTAGGTGCACTTTTCTATTGGGTCCATAAGATTATGATCCTATGATTTTGATTTAGAGTTGGAAGGGACTAGATGTCATCTAGTCTCCTAATCTTTCCAATTGAGAAACTGAAGTTACTTATTTTGAGATAAAACAGATCATAAGTAGTAGAGAGAGGATTTGATGAGGTACAGACATTTATCACCTTAAGCCTGGATTATTGCAATAATCTGCTGGTTGGTCTAACTGCCTTGGGTCTCTCCCTACTCCATTCTTTCCTCAATATAGCTCTCTGACTCTAAGCTAGAGCTCTATTCATTGTACCACATATTGTCTGAACTGGGCTCTTAGGGATAAGGGGACCTATGATGTCACTGATATGTGTCACATCTCCTACAGGAAGGAACTCACTCTACTCATACAGACTGACATCAGCTCTGCTACTTAAAGTGCTTTGGAGCTGTGATGTCACACTCAAATATAGATGGCTCCCTGATGGCCCTATATTGATTTTGAAAACTGCAAATTTCCCATTATCTATGTTTATTTATTTATTTTATTAAATTTTTATTTATTTTATTAAACATTTCACAGATATATTTTAATCTGCTTTGGGCCCCCTGAGAGTTTTGTAGGAAGCAAGGGCCTGAGTTTGACACCTCTGGTTTAGGGCACTGAAAGGTTTAAGGGATTATTCCTGGGCCACACAGTCAATAGGTGTCAAAGGCAAGATTCAGACTGAGTCTTTCTGGTTTTAGTGACAATTCTCTATCCACTACACCATACTACCTATCTGTGCTAGTTCTCATTGGTTTCTTATAACATCTGTTAATTAATAATAATAATAATAGCAATTGTATAACCCTTTAAGGTTTACAAAGTGTTTTATAAATATTATCCCATTTGATCCTCATGACAACCCTGGAGGATAGGTTGTTGTTATTGTTCATTTGTTTCAGTTGTGTCAGACTCCTCATCAAATACTTTGGGGATTTCTTGGCAAAGATAATGAAGTGGCTTGCCACTTCCTTCTCCAGCTTATTTTACAGATGAGGAAACTGAGACAAATAGGGTTAAGTGACTTGCCCAAGGTCACACAGCTAGTGGATGCCTGAGTCCAGATTTGTACTTAGGTCCAATGTTTCTATCTATTCTGCCGCCTACCTGCCTCTAACAATCTCAGCAGTAGCTAAGGCATTGTAAGTGTTCCTAAGAATGTATTGATGATCTCACTTTTACCTGTGGCTCCAAGAAGAATGTCATGAGTAGCAGCCACACTCTGTCTAGGCAGATAGGCTAAAGCAGGTTGAGAGTAACTAATAGGCCTCAAATCCATTGGTGAGTTAGAGGGGTTTCTACCCCCAACATATGAAGACTTCCCCTCATGGGATGAGTAGATAAGAACTATTTGTTCCAATGGCCATGAAGGCAGTTGAAGCTGGCACTGTGGAGCACTTGGAGCTTGATCAGACATCAAAGACACCAAGGTCATCCACTACATCCTGGGCCATTGCCAGACACCTTAATTTTTGTCTTGCCGCTGGACTTTGATGACTCTAGAAGACAGAGTGAGGCTGATGACTTTGTGAAACACTTTGAAAGTGAAGGACAAACAATAACAACTATTTAATCAACTGCAGTGGTTCGCTATTGCCTATAGTATCAAATATGAGATTTTCTGTTTGGCTTATAAAGCCCTCTATTGCTTCTTCCTCCCTCCATTTTTCTTACACCTTACACTCTCTCTATGTACTCCACAATCCAGCAACACTGGCATCCCTCCTGTTCCTCACACAAGACAATCCATCTCTCAATTCTGAGCATCTTCTCTACTTCCTAACTTCCCTGGCTTCCTTCAAATGCTGGCTAACATCCCACCTTCTACAAGTAGCCTCTCCCAATTCCCCATAATGCTAATTCCTTCCTTTTTTTAACCTCCAATATGTTCTTCAAAGAGCTTATTCATATATTTCTACTTACGTGTTGTTTTCCCCATTAAACTGTAAGCTTCTTTGTATCTGCAGTGCCTCACACATTGCTTGGTGCATAGTAGGTGCTTAATAAATACTAGTTAACTAAGTTGGCTTTCTTTTCTGCTGTGGTTCCTAGCATCAAAGGGAGATAACTGGACCCTGTCTCCCTGCACAGTGAATTGTGGGGATCATCTGTGTCTCTTACTTTTATACTGACAGTCCAGGGATGATATCCGGCATAAGACCCCTGAAAACTAGAGCCTACTCTTGCTTGTAACCTCCATGCTCAGAGCACTAGCAAGCTTCAGGTTTATTTACAGGTGCTTGTACTAGCTTGCCTAGTATAGCCCCTATCCCAATTTCTACTGATTTCTGGTCCATTTACAGGAATTCATGTTAACTTCTCTGATGAGAGATCTCTTCCAGCCTTAACTGGCTTCTTTTTATGTAGCTCCCTACTGGATGTAGGAAATTACTTTTTTCTATTTTCTTTATCGTTGCATTATCTAGGATACTTTTCAGATGTTTCTGGCCATTTCTCTGAACTTTGTCATCATTTTAACTGAAAATATGTCTTGACACACTTGCGCTCCAAGATACAAGTATGTTGACATACTGCCTGATATCTGTCAATTGTACTACCTGGGCACCTATAATGTATAGCCAAGTGCCTAGCATGCTGCAAATGTTTAATAAATGCTTATTGGTTGATTCACCATAGAGGATATTAAGGAGATACATTGTGGTTTACTTCTCTTTGAGTTTCATAGATTTTTTTTTTATATTATTGATCTATCCCTTTCTTTCAATGCTGAGAATTATTATCCTTGTATGTCTTTGAACACTACACAAGACTTGGAAATATTTAAGTATTTGGACCTCAGTTTCCACATCTGTAAAATTTAGTTTAGCCTAATTGTTTTCAATGATTACTTTAAATTCCATTTTTGTGATCTCTAAGTTTCCCCTTAAATGGACATTAGGCCTATGATCTCTGAGTGTATCCATGATCTCAATCAAGGTCTATGGTTAGCCACCTTTGTTTAAAAAACTCTATTTGAAGTAGGTCACACAGAAACCTTGTGTCCCCTTTGAGATCTGACATCATTCTGATTCTTACTTCCCTTCTACTCCAGCACCATACCAGTTACTGGCTCATCTACTACAGGTCATTTATTTGGTTCTGTGGAAAATTCCAAACTACAGAGGGGTTGGCAGAGAGAGTATTTGAAGTGATAATCACTATTTCTCTGTAGTAGAGCAAGCAATAAATGGCTGCTGAGATTGATTAAACAGAGGAGTTGAAGTAAAACCACAAATCAGTCATGAAAGCTGTCTGGTGTGAATTTTCCTTAACAACAACAAAAAAAGGACCTCTTTAGCACCTCACAGACTTACAGAGGTTTCTAAGTGTAATCACATTTTCTGTGACTCAGACTGTGATATGCATTCTGACAGTCCAAATTACTGGTCACTGAGCAGAGTGTTTTAGCGTCAAGAAGCAATAGGGCATTGTAGATTTGTAGGCCATCTGGGAACACCTACAAAATGGTACCAAAACAGAGGAAGAGCTGAACTAACTCCATGAAGCGGAGTGGGAAAATTTTCAGGAAACTTGGGCTGACAGAGAGAAATTCTAAGGGTTGTAGACAATTATTAATCCATCCAAACTTACATTTGAACATCAACTTTAAGACAGGCGGTTTACCAAAGACAATGATCAAATACATATTTCCTCTCTAGAATATAGAATTCTGTTCAATTTTGAACTGAGGCAATGAACCACAATGACATCTAAGTGTCAGAAGCTACCTATCTCTCATTCTCACTCCTTTCTCAGTCAGCTATAGCAATGTTACATCTTTGGACTCAGGATCTGCCAAGAGCTCAAAAAGGTAAATTTCCTACCCTAGCAAGAAGTACATAAGGAGCTTCTAGTAAAATCAGTCTTTATTTTTCCTTTGTGGTGTTCTGATCACTAGTTCTCTGGTTCAACATGCCCAGAGAGAGGCTGTGTAGTCCAGTGGAAGGAAGCTTGAATTTGGAGTGAGAAGGCCTGGATTAATATTTCCAATCTGCTTCACTATCCAGGTGACTTTGGTCAAGCCACTTAGTTTCTCACCTGTAAAATGAAGGGATTAGACTAGAAAATTACTAAGGTGTTTCTTCTGTCTCAAAATGCGCTATCATGCTAGGTTTAGTGACACACAGCTAATAATCCCTGCTACTAGCAGAGGCTGATGCTGGTAGCACATCACTTGAGTTCAGGAGTTCTGAATTTTAATAGGGATAGAGCCAATTGCTGTCCCCACTAGGCCTGGTACCAATATGGTGAGCCCCCCTAAGGAAAGATAAACCTGCCCAGGTCATAAATGGAGCAGGTCAAAGCTTTAGGGTAGATGAGCAGTGAGATCAAGTCTGTGAGTGAGGGCTGCAATTCCAGTTTATGTAATATGGGAAACTAGTCTCAAAAACAAGCAAGCAAACAACTTTACTATTGTATTCCCCTCCACCCTGCCCCCAGATATAAGGTATTTATCTGTTTTGACTTTTTCAGTACTTATTCCTTTAACTAGTGGTTTATCATCATGAATTACTAAGCTCTAGTGCATTGTGGATCATTCTGACCTCTGATTTTCACATATTCTTTGACTCTTGATTACCCAAATTATTGATTTTTCTCTATTCTGGACTTCTGGTAACCAGATATTCCCTAACCCTTTTCTTGACTGCCTGAATTTATGACCTTCTGCTTTCTTGACTTTTAGGAATTCTGGCCTTTGTGTGATACTTCCTTTTCTACCACCCCAGCCCCAACATTAAAAATAGCACCTGAGATACAACTAAGCCTTCAAAAGAAAGAAGGTACTTCAGAAAATAGAATTCATAGTTTTGATTGATACAAAAAATTAAAGGAATTGTCACTGCCTCTGGAAGCAGTTCATTCCACTTTTGTATAACTCTAATTTTTAAGATGTGTCTCCTTTACCATAAGCCTAAATGCTTTTCTTTGCATCTTCCATTCTTGTTCCTAGTTTTTCCCTCTAGGGTCAGTCAGATAAAGTTTCGCCCTTCTTTCATTTGTCAGTCTTTCAGATTCTTGAAAATTGCTAGCATATCCTTCCAGTCTCCTCTTTTATGGGTTATATATTCCCACTTCCTAAATCACATTTTTCCTATGCCTAGTTAGCACTTATCCAATTCTGCCTTGCAATATGTCTTATAATGCTGACTTGTATTGTTATTTAACCATTTCAGATTACTTCTATGGCCCTTCTAGCTCTAATATTCTTTGACTCATGTGTGTGTGTGTGTGTGTGTGTGTGTGTGTGTGTGTGTGTGTGTGTGTTTAGGAAGACTGCAGGTTTCTTATGAGAGCTGTTTTATACCTCTCTTGAATCCTCAACAATGTTTCTGACATAGCAGATGCTTATGAAATACTGTACTTGTTGAGTAAATGAATGAATGGACAACTGAAAAAATGAATTAATGAATGGATGAATGAAGATGGAAGAAGTACCATGTCAAGTTTCCAGCACTTAGTCATAACATCATCTTTTCCTTTACACAAAAGTTGTTCTCAGCTCCCAAAGTTGTTTGATTTTCATTATGGTTCATTGAAATTCAGACCACATTTATCTTTTCTGTTAAAAAGAAATACCTCAGATTGAGTCTGCCATTTTACATTTTGAAATCAACCCAAACCACAAAACACATATTTTTAAATATTTTATTATAAAATTCTAGGGGGAAATTCATTTCTAAAATGAAGGGTAAAAGATAGTGTTGTTTAGGTATTGAAATATGCAAAACTACTTTGAAGTGAAATGAAGTGTTGGACCAGATGATTTCCAAAGTTCATTTCAGCTCCAAAGCCAGTGATCTATTTACTCAGAAGCTAAATAGGAAAAAGAAAAAGTCATTTTTCTTTAATATAGCAAGCAAATAGCTACATTTTGGATTATCTAAGACCTTTGGCTACTCCATCTGTGTTTTTTTTAATTTATTTATACATCACACATTTATAAGATTTTTCTCTGTACCAGTGTTTTTTAATAGTTTAATTTTGATGATAGGGAGAGATTTCTCCTCTTGTCATATATAACTAGTAAGTTAGGGGTACTTAAGAATCCAATTCAGAATGTTTTTTTTCAATTCTTATGTAAAGAGCCCTCTGTTAGGTTCTTGATTATATACAACAACAAATAAGAAATAGCTCAAAGAAATTACAGTCTAGACTGGTGTTCCTCTGCTGTTAACCAAATGGTAAGGAGAAGCTATGAAACTCATGCCAATTCATTTGGTTATTTGACTTTTGATTATATCACGTCAATGCCAAATCAAATTCTAGAACCTACTCTCTGATAGCAAATGGAGACCAGCACGGGAATTACTAGGGGAAGGTGTGAACTTTACTGTGATATGGCAGGCATAAAAGCTAAGGTTATCTTCCTTGCATTAAGAGAAGCATCTTGTCTGGTTGAGGATGGTCAGGGTGCTGCCTGGTTAAGACAAACTAGAAATGTTATGTTACACATTAAAACCACATTTTTAGGAAGCAGAAGGACAAGGAGGTTAATCAGGATTGTGAGCAGGCTGAAAAAGCATGATGTATGAGGTCAATTTAAACACAATAACAATAATAATAATAATAATAATAATAATAATAGCTAGCATTCAGTATTTTATGGTTTACAAAGTGATTTAGAAATATTATTTTATCCTCATATCTGAAAGGTATGTGTTATTATTCCCATTTTACAAAAGAGAAAATTGAGGCAGACATCAAGGTTAAGTGACTAACCTAGAGTCACACGGTTAGTATGTGTCTGAAATAGAATTTGAACTCAGGTCTTTCTGACTAGAGGTCCAGAGTCTTATACATTGTACCACCTAGCTGCCTCAATTGAAGGAACTGGGGATGTTTAGCTAGAAAAAAAAAAGAAGACCTAAGGAAGCTGAGATAGTCATTTTTAACTATATGAAGAATAACCATATGAAAGGAAAATTAAAATCATGCTTCTTGTCACCACCAAACAGTCCAATAGTAATGGCTCAAAGTTGACAAGGGTCCCAAAGTGGAATGAACTGTTTTAGGACCTAATTAATGGCAACTTAGAAGTTGTTGACCAGCCTGTCTTGGAGACCTCTGATTGACAAAGAACTCACAAAGTCCTGAGGGAGCCTAGAACTCTTTCTCCTTTTTCCCAGTCCCACACTCCTCTAATATGTGGAAGGAACTAGAACCCATACAAGACAAGAGTTGTTTGAAGGAAATGGGCATATTTGACTTTAAAAAGGAAAAAATGTATCAGGGAAAAGGGTACCTGCATTCAAGTACTAGAAGGACTGCCACGGGGGAGAAGGATTAGTTTTGCTCCACTGAGCCCCAGAGGGCAAGAACTAAGAGTTATGGGTGAAAGTCAGAGGGAAGGAGATTTGGGGTCAATGTCAAGAACTTACTAAAATTAAATTTACCCAAAAGAATAGTTTTCTCATAGGTAGAGACTGAATGATCACTTTGGGGAGTTCTTATAGATGGAATCCATGTTTTTAGTAGGGAATTGGTCAAGATATCCTCTGAGGCATCTAGTCTGTGGTATCTTCCTGCTCTAAATATATGATTCTACAATTCATAATTCTATGATTCCTTAAATGAGTTAATAGTGTGAAAAAACCACATAATATTCTACTGCATGAAAAAAAAACAAATATGATGAATACAGAGCATGAAAAGATTTATTCAATCTGATGCAAAGTGAAATAAGTGGAGCCAAGAAAACATTAAATAAAATGACAACAATGTACACAAAAACACTCAAAAGAGAAAGCTACAAAATGATAAACAGTAAGCATGGCCCCAAACAAGAGAAATGAGAAGACACTCCTCATCCCACTCCTTTACAAAGGTAGGAGGTCCATGGGTATGGCACACTGCATATTTAGACTTTTTCAATGTATTGATTGATTTTGCTTATGTTTTTCTTTTCTTACTTTCTTATAATTAAAAACAGTATTTGTTATATGTAACCTAAGTCCCAAAGCCCATTGGAATAGGCCCATCTCCCCACCGGTGAAGATCAGTGCCATGTACCTGCATGAGGAAAGGGATAGAGTTGGCAAGAGAGGGAGAAAGAAGAGCATCACACTCTTCACGTCTCTTCAGGCTTCCAGCTCTGACACAGAAGATGGATGCTCACCCCAACTTCAGGTGGTTCAAGGGAAAATAAGATTCTGTGAAGAAGTCAACATGAGTGCAGCTGGCAGTCTCTGTTAGGTTGCTATCCACAATTTCCTGCACTAGCAATTTGAAGGAATTCTCCCTTGACTGAAATCTAGGCATCTCTCTCAGCTGAGCTGAGTTACTTCATTCCTAATAGGAGAGCTCCTTCACTCTGTATTGTCTGGCATGTTTTCTCATAGATACCGTCTTTCATTTCTATTTTGCTTTTTACTTAGATAAATGAGTTTCTTTGCTAATTGCTATGTGTGTTCACTTTGGAACTAGTATTTGATGGGAAGAGAGTCAAGCCTTGGATATAAAGCTTGGGATCTTGCTTCTCCCATTAATGAATAACAATAAGAAATTCAGCCTGAACCTGAAAATCATGTCCTCTAGACCAATAATATTTAAGGGAACAGATAGATATAATTTGAGCCCCATATACACTCTATATGAAGAGAATAAAATGGCCAAACTTCTGATGGCATCCTTCTGTTTCCTACCATAACAGGAATTAAAGTCTCCCTTGGAGAAAGGTGGAGAGAAGAGGCCAGAGGTATGTCTTCTGTCTATCTTTGAGTCACACTGCCATGTTACATGTAGGGAGCAGCCTCACTACATAGAGGATGACTATGGGAGGGGTATGAATAGGAATACTGGAAGAAATTCTGGTGATGAGGAAAAAGTATAAATTCAAATCATCTTTTAAAAAACAAATATGAACTCTGACTACATTTTTTTAAAATTTACATTATTTTCTTTATTTCTTTTTAGTTTTCACAACATTCACTTCCTCAAGATTTTGAGTTCCAAATTTTCTCCCCATCTCATCCCTCCCCCCCACCCCAAGATGGCACGCATTCTGTATACCCCTTCCCCTAATCTGCCCTCCCTTCTATCTCTCCCCCCTCTTCTCTTATCCTCTACCCCTTCTATTTTCCTGTAAGGCAGGATATATATCAATACCCCATTTCCTGTATTTCTTATTTCCCAGTTGCCTGTGAAAACAATTTTTAACATGTTTTTATAACTTTGGGTTACAAATTTTCTCCCTTCTTCCCTTCCCACCCACCCTCATTGAAAAGGCAAGCAACTAGATACAAGTTATACATGTGTAGTCACGCAAAACACTTCCATAGTAGTCATGTTGTCAAAAACTAACTATATTTCCCTTCATCCTATCCCGCCCCTCATTTATTCTATTCTCTTTTTTGACCCTGTCCCTTCTCAGAAGTGTTTGCTTCTGATTATCCCCTCCCACCATCTGCCCTCCCCTCTATCATCTCCCTGCTGTCTTGTTTCCTTCCCCCCCTTATTTTCCTGTAGGGTAAGATAAATTTCCATACCCAATTGTGTACGTTATTCCCTTCTTAAGCCAAATCCTATGAGAATTAGATTCACTCATTCCCTCTCCCCTTCCCCCATTTCCCCTCCACTGTGAAAGCCTTTTCTTGTATGTTTCATGTGAGATAATTTACCCCATTCTACCTCTCCCTTTCTCCTTCCCCCAGTATAATCCTCTTTCACTCCTTAATTTTATTTTCCAGATATCACCCCTTCATCTTCAACTTGCCCTGTGCCCTCTATCTATCTATACATACATATATTTTTTTCCCTCCCACTACCCTAATACTGACAAAGGACCATGAGTCACAAATATCATCTTTCCGTGCAAGAATGCAAAAATTTCAACCTCCATAAGTCTCTTATGATTTCTCTTTCCTGTTTACCTCTTCATGTTTCACTTGAGTCTTATATTTGAAAGTCAAATTTTCTATTCAGCTCTGGTCTTTTCATCAAGAATGCTTGAGAGTCCTCTATTTCACTGGATGTCCATATTTTCCCCTGAAGGATTATGGTCAGTTTTAGCTGGGTAGGTGATTCTTGGTTGTAATCCCATCTCCTTTGCCCTCCAGAATATTATATTCCAAGCCCTGAAGTCCCTTAATGTAGAAGCTACTAAATCTTGTGTTATCCTGATTGTATTTCCATGATACTTGAATTGTTTCTTTCTGCCTGCTTGCAATATTTTCTCCTTGACCTGGGAACTCTGGAATTTGGCTACAATATTCCTAGGAGTTTTCCTTTGGGAATCTCTTTCAGGAGTTGATTGGTGGATTCTTTCCACTTCTATTCTGCCCTTTGGTTCTAAAATATCAGGACAGTTTTCCTTGATAATTTCTTGAAAGATGATGTCTAGGCTCTTTTTTGGATCATGGCTTTCAGATAGTCCAATACTTTTTAAATTCTCTCTCCTGGATCCATTTTCCAGGTTAGTTGTTTTTTCAATAAGATGTTTTACATTTTCTTCTATTTTTTCATTCTTTTGGATTTGTTTTACAGTGTCTTGATTTCTCATAAAGTCACTAGCTTCCAATTGCTCTATTCTAATTTTTAAGGAAGTATTTTCTTCAGTAAGCTTTTGGACTTTTTTTTCTATTTGGCCAATTTTGCTTTTTAGGGCATTTCTTCTCCTCATTGGCTTTTTGGACCTCTTTTGCCATTTGGGTTAGGCTATTTTTTAAGGTGTTATTTTCTTCAGTATTTTTGGAGGGCTCCTTTAGAAAGCTGTTGACTTGTTTTTCATGATTTTCTTGTATCACTCTCAGTTTTTCCTCTACTTCTCTTATTTGCTTCTCAAAATCCTTTATGAGCTCTTCCATGGCCTGACACCAATTCATATTTTTCTTGGAGGCTTTGGATGTAGGAGCTCTGACTTTGTTGTGTTCTTCTTGTTGTATATTTTGATCTTCTTTGTAAACAAAGTAAGATTCTATAGTCTGACCCTTTTTGCCCTGCTTGCTCATGATCCCAGCCAATTATTTGAGTTATAAATTCTTTGCTAAGGTAGGGGTCTGCTTCCAATGTGGAGAATGTACTGTCCCAAGCTTCAGGGGTTTTGTGCAGCTGTTTTCAGAGATACTTGTAGGGACCTGTAAATTTTCAGTTCTTCCAAGGTTCTATGATCAAGAGCGAGGTGTTTACTCATTTCCTGGACCGTGCTCTGCTCTATGAGTGACCACAAGCACACTTTTCTGTCTTGTAACTGTGAGGAGTATTTTCTCTTCACCACCACTATGAGCTCCACTGCTCCAGTGCTCTTCCTGACCCCAGGACCACCACCCAGAACTGTGACCCAGATCCAAGTGTGGGCAAAGCAAGAGAATTCTGCACTAGCAGAGAGATCCCTGAAATTCCCCTCTGATCAGACACTCAATTCCTCCTCATTCTGTGGGCCAGAAGCTCAGGAGGCACAGCTGCCACAGGGCCAGGCTCGGACACTGGAGCTGAGACCACTGAGCTTCTCTCTCACCACCACAGACACAGACTTCCCACTGACCTTCTGTCTTTGGCATTCCTGGATTGAGAGTTCTGGAAACCAACACAACTGCCTGTGATTCAGTCCTCTGAGGCCTGCTCCAGGTTCACTGAGGCCTGTGCACCCATGCCAAACTGCACTTCTCTCCCAGCCCTGTGCAATATACCTTTCCAATCAACCATTCAGGTTGTCTTGAACTGGAATTTTGTTTCACTTTGTTTTTTTGTGGGTTCTGCTGCTTTTGAATTTGTTTAGAGCCATTTTTTATAGGTATTTGGAGGAGTTTGGGGGAAAGCTCAAGCAAGTCACTGCTTTTATTCTGCCGTCTTGGCTCTGCCCCTCTGACTACATTTTTAAAAGAGGAATAGGATATGGTATATTGGAAGTGGTAGCCTCACAGTCTTCTGCCCTTATCATTTTTGGAGTTTGAGAGGGATTCAGACCAGTGATTTTAAGGTATAAGGAAACTCTATATGAAGAAATTCCCTTTATCAATGCAGATCTGTAATTTTCTGTAATATTATTACATCATTTTAGTGAGTTGTCTGGTACAGTGAGTTTTCTGGTAGAGAGTTTAAATGACTTGCCCAGAGTAACAAAGCAAGTATGTGTGAAGGACTCAAATGTAGGCCTTCCTTCCTCTGGGGACAGCTCTCTATCCACTATGCCTTGCTAATTCTCACTCAGATCATAGCATATTTACAATATTTTGCTCGGTTGAGACTGATATAAGGTGGCACAGTTTGAGAAGGTTATTGACAAGTTATTGACAAGTACGTCCATAGAAGGGTAATTAAGATAGTGAGAAGAAAAACCAGGATATATAAGAAGTAGTTGGAAGAAATCTATTAGCTTTCAACTGAGGGAGAAAACAGACTTTTTAGTATGGTTTTGATGGAAGCCTTCAAATATCTGGCATATTGCTGCATCAAACACAGATTAGCATTATTGTTTGACCTCTGAGGGCAGAATTAAGAACTGAGGATAGAAGTAATAGGGAGACTGATTTTGGCTCAGTATGAGAAAGAACTTTCTAACCCTTCTCCCCCTTTTTGAACAAAACTTATGATTTCATTGATATAGAGCAGCCTTCTCCAAAGCAGTGTGTGCCTGCTGCAAAGAGAGTGCAAAGAAATCTATACATTGGGGAGCATGAAAATTTTAGAACTGAGATTAGGAGAGTTCAGCAGGCCTCCCTTTCTAACCTTCTCCCAATTTTTGCTCAGTTAGGCTGGGCTAGACAATTAGCTGTGTGGAGTCAGACTAACTCCAACCACACTACTAATTCCAGCTCTTAACATCCTCCCTCCCTCTAAAAACTCTCTCATATTTTCCTGCCACTGTGCCTTGGTTAGCCTGATTCCCTCCACAGAATGCCAGTCCATCAGGGTTAAGTGACTTGTTCTAAGGCACACAACTAGTAAGTGTCTAAGGCCAGATTTGAACTCAGTTCCTCCTTATTCCAGGTCTGGTGCTCTATCCAATCTACCACCTAGTTGCCTTCTTTATTGATTCTTCCTATTTATCTCTCAATCTAAATCTTACCTCCTCCATGAAGCCACCCCTGACTAATTCAATCTACTAGAATCTTGACCTTCTCTGAATACTTGAAGTACTTATTTAGTGTCTTATTTAATTGACAATTACCCATACACGTTATTGTACAGGTTCATGATATCTCTTTAATATCTTTGTATTAGTATACAAGTTATTTAGTTTTTCATTTTTTTCACCCTATCTCTTCAACTGGATTGAAAGTTCCCTGAGTTCAGAGACCATGAATTAAGTTTGTTTTGGCCCTGGCACATATCTATTTGTATTGCTACAAATGAAAAACCTGGGAGTTTCTGGGTAATTAATAGCAAGTTTATTAATTAGGCTAGCTAATAATAAATAAGTTGATGGTCAGTGGCTTCTCTCAGTAACCAAGACTCCTAATAGGGAATGCCTTAAATTTTTTTTTGAAAGGGAATGCCCCTGACAGGAGAAATCAATGTTTATTGGTAGACATTTAAATTAGTAGATGGGCTAAAAGTCTTCAGCACCTTTTGGTGAGAATTTATCTTGATCACGAGACTCAGTTACCTCTAGCAATCTGGAGAAAGGAATTAATCTCTGCCCAGATGACTCTGGTTGATTTTCTCCTTCATGAATTTGGTCATTCTAAACTCCAAAGAAGGGGTATAGGGGAATAAGATCAATGTTTTGGGGTTGGAATTCACTTAGATTATATTCTTTTTATACTCTAAAAAGAAGTAACGTATCCTAGTTCAGTGGGGTCTCATTCATGGGGTCCCACCCAAGAGAGGAGCATGTTCTCAGAGGATTTGGACAGACTTGCTAACTGACCTACAGCCCAAATAAGAAAAAAAAAAAGCCTGGATCCCAATTTAATAATTGCTTGTTAATATAATAGAAAAATAATTTCCCTCAGTATCTACATCTATATCTACCTATATATCTACATCTATAGCTACATTTATATCTATATAAGCTATATACTTATATCTCTACCTGTATATCAATATAGTGGATAGATAGTATGTGAATATTTTAGCACCTGAATTATCAACCATGACAAACTAAAAATATATAATTTATTACATATAAATTCTTTGGGGTCAAGAACTATGACACATTTAATCTTTGTATCCATATGGTTTGGCACAGGTCTTGTGACACAGAGACAGTATGACACTTTGTAGCAAGAATAGAATTTAGAATCTGAAGACCTGAGTTCATATCCTAGGCTCTTATGTTTCCTGATTTTGTGATCTTGATCAAGTCACTTCCATTTCTAAATTCTATGATTTAGAAATGATTTTATGAGGTGATTTGGAAGTGAAAATGGAAAGCAGTTGAGGTAGAGAGGTGAAGGGAAGGAAATCTGCCATTTCTACACAAGCTTTGGATAGTAAACTTGGATTCTGGAAGGCCTGAATTTGACTTCCACCATCCAGACTAGTTATGTGACCTGAGCAATTCACCTAGCCTCTGTAAGACTCAAAATCCCAATTTGTGATGTGGAGATAAGTCATACGGTGCCTTCCTCCCAGGGCTTTGGTGAAGTTCAAATCAAATAACCTAGGCTAGATGTTCTGTGAAATTTGGAATATGATATACTGTCTTTTGTCAATACCGTTATTGTTGCTGTTTTTATTACTCATTGAATATTTTCCTTGTAGCTAGAATGTGATAAGAAGACTCACTGTGGCTAATATCTGAGGACACACTGATGTGAGGTTCCAGGACATCCCCTATTGCTAGGAAGTGCATAGGCAAGAATTCCTAGCATGAGACTGCCCCAATCACTCTGATCAGAATATGCTCAGCCTTATGACCATATAATTCACCTTGTTTTTACACAGTGTTTCTCCTCACAATAAAAGTCCAGAATCCATTAAAATGAATGAGTTCCCTAAGCCAAGGATTTCACCCAAGCATTGCTAATGAAGGGACCAACTTCAGATTTATTCAAAATGCGTAAATCTCTTGAGTTGGCAAAATTGGCCTAGAAATCAGTAGAGGGAAATTTATGAGATTTCTGGCACTGGGATTTCTAGCCCAGGAGGAAAAGCACAAAAGTTGAGAGACTGAAAGTCATGGGGGGGAAAAAAAAGCTTTATCTTGAGTTGAAAAATGGTCCAGTTCAAATACTTCTTTTAAAATGAAGCAGAGGCTCAAAGGATTCCTGTCTTGCTTGTCCTTGCTCTCCAAGGCTCAAATGATAAATGGAAGCGACTTGGTGTGGTATAAAGAGCACTTGACTAAGAGAAGCAACACTTGATATGTGGTTAGGAGGTCTGGGTAAATTCATTCATTCAACAGACACCTTAAAATAAGTTGAATTAGACATTTAAACCAGAGGAATAGTATGAGCAATGGATATTTACTAGTGGTGTAATCTGTAAAATGGGAATTTTATTAATTTTACTGCTTAATTTATGATTGGTTTGGGGAAGGTGATTTACAAGTTTTATAACTTGCTCTGCAAATTTAAACTAATTATTCTTGTTCCTGGAACCATCATTGACTTTGACCTTGAACAAGTCACTTCTCTGCAACAAGCCTCAGTTTCCTCATATACACAGAAGAAATAATAATATCATTAGAGAGAACCTATGGAAAATGAAGAGGAACAAATTAGAATATGTGACAAAGTTATTTAAAAAGTAGTATGTAGAACTGGGCACAGTGGTACACAACTTAATTCACATATCTGGGGAGGCTGAGGCCAACTGATCATTTGAGCTTGGGAGCTAGCTGCAGTAGGGCTAATTCTCATCATATATCCCAGAAGTGGAAGACAACCACATACCAAGGTTGGGAATGGAACATGTCAAAACTTCTATACCAATCTACAGTGAGGTCAGGATCATGAGTAGCTGCTGTACTTCTAGACTGGGAAAGATGGGAAGGAAGGAAGGAAGGAAGGAAGGAAGGAAGGAAGGAAGGAAGGAAGGAAGGAAGGAAGGAAGGAAGGAAGGAAGGAGAGTAGAAAGGATGTAAGAGAGGGAGAAAGGAGAAAGGGAAGGAAGGAGGAAGTATAAGTAGAAATAAATCAGGCAAGGGGAATTTATGGTTTCCTTGAACTTGGATTTTTTGAACCAGGAAGTAGTAACAAAAAAGGAGTCAGGAAAAGAAAGTTCATGAAGAAAAATTGCACCTCCAGAATGGTTCAATTCAAATTTGAATTTTAAAATTAGCCAAAGATCCATGAGGTGTTCATTCTGTTCTGACTCTTCCAATGGTTAGGCTAGGTCAGGTTATTCCAGGCCAAGGCAAGACAAGGCAAGACAAGAGTGGGATAGCATAGCACAGCATAACATAGGGTAGCACAGTGTAGCATAGTAACTTATATTTTGTAATGTTTTAAATTTCTCTCATGCTTTCTTCACAACTCTTTGAGGTAGCTGACATACTTATCATTATCCTCCATTTTCAGATGATAAAACTGAATCCCAGAAAAATCAAATGATTTGTTAATTATCACAAATCTAGTATAATCTGAACTGGGCTACAACAGAATGGAATAGAATAGAATACTTCATTTCTGTCCAGAAACCTTTCCAATCTACAGCACGAATGAGAACTACAAAAAAAGTGAATAGGCCTTAGCGCCCAAAACAGATGTCCCCAAATCCATGCATTTAAAGCTTGTGTTTTCCTCATGAGAGAGGATGTCATTCTCAGAGCCTTCTTCTTCTTAGATGAATCATAATACTTACAAGCTCGGTGATCTGTTTTCTCAGCCCACAGAAGTTTAGAAACAGAAAATTGGAATAGAGGAAACTGCTAGAAGGAACACACTTAGAGGAGCAATAAGTAACAGCTCACAAGCAAAGGCAGTGGCAAAAGAATTGTAAAAGCATTCTTTAGCACTGAAAAACATCATAGTAGTATGAGGCCATTTAGTGTAGGGCAAAGAGCACCACATTCCAGGAAGCCCTGAAGGCTTTATAGTTGCAACACAGCACAATAATAGAGGTTCAGAATGATTATAATAAGTGACCAAGAAAAAAAAAATTAAGTGATATTCACTGTTCCCTGTTTAAGAAGGCAAAGAAGTGCATCACGCATTTAAAAAAAAAAAAAGATTTTCACCGAAAATTGCTAATTCAATTCAATAGACATTTGTTAAGCATTGTCTATGGAACAAAGCAATATGGTAGACAGGGCAGGGCTTTGAAGGGAAATAGCACGTTTTTAAAAAGTGTAGATATAGTCTCTTCCCTCAGGAAGCTTACAGTCTTGTACAGTAATCTCTCTGTTTTCCAGAAAACAAAGCATTCTCAAATGAATCATCCACTAGGAATTCAAGAGAAGCAAGATTTTACTGAATCATTATTTACAGCAGTCAATTTATAAAGTTATGTATGTATATAGATGACCACTCCATTTTAATATGGGAAAGAACTTCAAAAAGCATCTAGTGTGAACTCCTAAATCTAGAACCTTTCTATTGTATCCCTGGCAAGTGGCCATCCAGCCCCTGCTTGAAAACTTCCAACTAATGGTACTGCATTGCCTCCTGAGTCAGTCCTTGCATTTTTGGACAATTCTAATGATACAGAAGATTTTCCTTATGTAAAGCTAAAAATCTGTCTTCTCTATAATTTTGACATATTGGTTCTAATTCTGACATCTAGGACCAAGCATATAAGTTTAATAATCCCTATAGAGCAGAGGTGTCAAACTCAGTCTACAAAAAAATCCCCAAGTGAAGCTAGGTTAAGCTATAATTAGAAAATGTTTAACAAAATAATTTTTTAAATGCAACATAGATATTATTAATTTGTTGTTTTCTCAGTTAATATGTAGCCAATAGGTATTTATTTCTATTTGAGTCTGACACCATGGTTCTACACAACCTTTCAAATACTTCCTGGCTGTTTTCATGGCTCCCAAAAACTCTCTTCTCCAGGCTAAACATTCCTAGTTCCTTCAACCAATATAGCAGCAGTTGAGTTCACTCATCATCCTGATCCCCCTCCTCAGAAAGAGCTCTACATACTGATATCCTTCTTAAAATATGATTGTCAGAGCTGAACACCTTTATTTAGATTATGGGGGACAGAGGACAAGAGGATTTATCACCTTCATGCTGGACCCTCTATTTCTATTCATGTTATTTCTAGTAGTATTTATATTAATGTAGCACTATCTGTAATAGCAACCATAGAATTCTTTCAGGTAAGTTATACCGTATTCTCTTCTCCTAGACTCCTGTGAACTAGAGGCATCTGGTTACCAATTAACATCATGAGTACTCCAGCATGGTATACTAAGAAGAGTGTCTAATCTGGAGTCAGGAGAGACTTGAATTTGAATCCTGTTTCTGACATCTACCAATTTTGTAAACATGGGAAAGCCACTTAACCTCTCAACCTTAATTTCTCACCTACAAAAATGGGAATAATATCTGCATTATATATCACATAGGTATTCTACGAGATTCCAATGAGGTGATGTACTTATTGGGTTTTGCAAACTTTAAAGTGCTATATAAATATCAGTTATTATTGGAAAGAGGGAGGAAAAAGAGCAACATGTGGACTGAGCAAAATGTGGAAAGAGAAGAGAGATGTAACCACAACAGAAGTTACAGAATGTTGTTTGCATGGATATAAATCTCAGAATCTTTTTTCAGGGCAAATTGCCCATATCACATCAAGCTCCCAAGACCAGATGGCTCCAAGGGGTGGCTCCAGCTGCCTACCCTCACCACAAACTACATAAAGCTTGGACAATAACCTAAATAGAAATAATGCCTCATTTTTCTACAAAATATAAAGTTTACTCACAGTAATTCTGTGAGGTAGGGAATTGTTACTAAACACGATTATCACCATTTAAAAAATAGTAAACACTCAAGAGAGTTGTATTCTCAAAGATGCTAGAATTACTGGAATGCAGAAAGAACTGAGGTCTCACAATTATAGGCCCTGTGCCCTTTCCATTACACCACATTGCTATTCAGGTTTCCTTACTCCATGAAGGATCCCAAGGTTCAGGAAAAGCATTTCATTTAGCACCGTGATGTTTCTTAGAAGTGGTCTTGCTAATTCTGCAGAGGGAAATCCTCAATTAAACAGTGGAAAGTGACTCAGCCCAGGTTATATGGTTAGATAACACTGATACATGAGCTCCTACATATACTGAGCATATTGAGCAGGAGCGTTCTACTGGGTTTGGGGTAGAAAGTGTAGCTTACAGGGTATCTTGGAAACTCTTAATTATCTTCCCAAATTATAAAAGAAGCAGCTACTGGTAACTTTTGTCTAAATATTAAATAGCTCTTGGATTTCCAGCACACAGAAATAGCCCAAGTTTTTACCTTGACCAAAACAGAAAGAAATAGAAATTTGTTACTGTTTTCCCTTTCAGGTATTCATAATAAAGGCAGGAATATTGACTAAAAAGGTGGAAGATTATAAGACTTTGGCTTCACTCTACTTTTGTTCTGGATTACTTTCATTTGCATGACCATCAGGAAAGATCGTGGGAAAGAGGTGGGCTTCATAGTCCTGGCCTCCCACCTAGTACTTGTGATTGTTGTTATTTTGGCAGGGTCCCATGAATAGCTTTGGGGAGCCAGCACAGATGAAAGGCTAAATAGGAATTATAAGTCATTTTCTAAGTCTAAGTGAAATAGTTATCTGGGTCTATAGACTATAGGAAGGTAGGAAGGAAGATGGGTTCAGGGGAAAAGATGATGAGCTCTGTTTTGGACATATTGAATTTAAGATATCCACTGAACATCCAGTTAGAGATGTCTGAAACTCAATTGAAGATGAAATATTGGAGATCAGCAGAGTGATTCAAGCAGGAAATGTAGATTTGTAAATCATCAGCAAAGAAAGATGGCAATTAAATCCATGGGAGCTAATGAGATCACCAAGCAGGTAGAAGAGAAGAGAACCCAGGACAAAACCTCGAGGAACACCTGGGGTTAGAGGGCATGATCTGGAGGAAGATCCAGCAAAGGAGGCAGAGAAAGAATGATCAGATAGGTAAAAGGAAAACCAAGAGAGAATGGTATCATAAAAACCTAATGAGAAGGGAGTCTCAAGAAGGAGAGAGTGATCAACAGTGACAGAGGCTGTGAAGAGGTCAAGGAGAATGAGGACTGAGAAAAGGCCATTGGATGTGGCAACTAAGAGATCATTAGTAACTTTAGAGAGAGTAAGAACAGTTTAAGTGAAATAATATCAGAAACCTCATTTTAAGGGTTTAAGAAGAGAGTGAGAGGAGAGAAAGTAGAGGAAAAGATCTTTTTGAGGTGTTTAGCTACAAAGAGCAAAAGATATATAGAATAATAGTAGAGATGGAAGGATCAAATGAGGAGTATTTTTTAGGATGACGAAGTCATAGGCATGTTTTTAAGAAGGGATCTAGTAGAGAGGGAGATAATAAAACTTAGTGAGAGAGTGAAGATGACAGAGGTGACAATCTGTTGGAAGAAATGATAAGTAATGGGATCATTTCAACAAGTAGAGGGGCTAACCTTGGCAAGGAGTAAGGGCATTTCATCAGGTAAAACAGGGAGTAAGGAGAATAAAGTTGCATAAGGCACTTGAGTAATAGGAGATGAGAAGGAAGGGAGAACAGGGAGTTAATAGTGAACAGCCTCAATTATTTTTCAGTAAAACACGAAGCAAGGTTCTCAGCTGAAAAAGTGGGGGGAGGTAGAAATCTATGAGAAGTTTGAGGAGGGATGAAAAGGTTTAAAAGAGCTATTATAGAGAGTGGGATAGTGAGTAGATAAAGGAGGTAGAATAAGATTGCCTGGCAGAAGTGAGGGCCTAGTTGAGGTTATGTAACATAAATTTGTAGTGGACTCAGTCAAAGTGGTTGAGTGATTTTCTCCACTTTCATTCAGAAACATGTATAGGCATGAAGATGATGAATGATGGGAATGATCCAAGGCTCAGGCTTCGCTAGGCAAAATTACTGATAAAAGAGGGTAAGGGATTCAAGAAAAGAGGACAATATGGAGTTGAATTGGCTCACTAAGGAATCAAGATGGGTAGGGGAGGAGAGAATGACTAATGCAATGGAGATGGACTATGAGAGAGTAGAGGTGTCAAGCGATTAGAAGTCATGGCGAGGATGAAGCACAAAGTTACATAAGAGAAGGCAGAAAGAGATGTGAAAGACCAATAGGTTAGTATCATCATGGGCAAATAATTTATCTTCTGTCTGCCTAAGTTTCCCCCTCAGTAAAATAGAAATCATAATGACACCTACCTCCCAGGTTTGTTGTTAGGACCAAATAAAATAATCTTTGTAAAGCACCTAGTGTAGTGCTACACAGTGGGTGCTTAAAAATGCTTATTCCCTCCCTTCTTCTCACCAAATTACGCGCACACACACACACACACACACGTGTGTGTGTATATATATATGTATATATACATATAGGTATTATGTATATGTATGCATATATGTATATTTGTGTGTATGTGGGGGGGAGAGATAGAGAGATTATATTGATATTGATATCTATGTATATCTACACACATGCATGTATATACGTATATGTATTGTGTGTGTGTGCATATGTGGTAAATTAGATTTAATCTCAAAGGGAAGGCACTAACATTAAGAAAGACTAGGAAAGGTTTCTTGAAGAAGGTGATATTTTAGCTGGGGCATAAAGAATGCAGAGAGGCCAGAACATGGACATGAGGAAAGAGAATTCCAGGTATGAGGTACAGCCAGTAAAAATTCATGGAGGTGGAAGATAGTGTTTCATGTTCAAGGGGTAGCAAGGAGGTCAGTGTCTATGGATTACAGAATTTATGAAGAGATGGAAATCATAAGAAGACTGGAATGGTAGAAAGGAGTCACATTATGAAGGGGTTCAAAAGCCACACATAGAAATGATCCAACCATTTTGGTGAAATTTGGAACTATGCCCAAAGGGCTATAAAAATGTGCATACCCTTTGACCCAGCAATAGCACTTCTAGGGCTATATCCCAAAAAGATCATACAAATGGGAAAAGGACCCACATGTACAAAAATATTCATAGCAGCTCTTTTTGTGGTGGCAAAGAATCAGAAATTGAGAGGATTCCCATCAATTGGGGAATGGCTGAGTAAGTTGTGGTATATGAATGCAATGGAATACTATTGTGCTATAAAAAATGATGAACAGGCTGACCTCAGAAAAAGCTGGAAAGACTTGTGTGGTCTGATGCTGAGTGAAGTGAGCAGAACCAAGAGAATGTTGTACACAATAGCAGTTACATTGTGCGATGACTAATATTGATAAACTTAACCCTTCTCAGCAATACAGGATCTAAGACATCTCAAGGGGCCTCATGATGGAAAATGCTATCCACAGCCAAAGAAAGAACTATGGAAGTTGAATTGCTATCTTTTTTTCTCTTCTGTTGAGTTTTGTTTTCTCTTTCTGATGGTTCCTCCTATTGGTTTTAATTTTTACTTACAACATCACTAATGTAAAAATATGTTTAATAAGAATGTAAATGTATAGCCTATATCAGATTGTGTGCCATCTTGGGGAGGGTGGTGGGGGAGGAAGGGGGAGAAAAATTTTAAACTCAAAAGCATATGTAAGTGATCGTTGATAAATCAAAATAAATTAATAAAAGGAAAAAAAGCCACACATAGAAACTTTATATTTGTTCCTAGAGGTAATAGGGAACCAATGTAGTTGATTACATAGTAGAGTGGTAAGGTCAGATTTACATTTTAGGAAGTTCAGTTTGACAGCTAAGTAGAGGGGGGCTGAAGTGGGGAGAGATTACAGATAGGTGGACTAACTAGAAAGCTATTGATGCAGTCTAACAATAAGGTGATGAGAGCCTGAATTAGGGTGGTTGTAGTGTCAGAGGAGAGAAAGAGTTTCTATTAGAGATGCTGGGAAGTTAGAATGGGGGGGGCAAATCATTAGATATAGGAAGTGAGACAGAGAGAGGAATTGACAATAATATCTACATAGCTAGCTGGCACAAATGGGAAGACAGTGGTGCCTTCAGCAGTAATAGGAAAGTTTGGAAGAGGGGAGGGCTTTGGGAAAAGATAATGAGTTCAGTTTTGGACATGTTGAGTTTAAGATGTCGACTGGACATCCAGTTTGAGATGTCTAATGGGCATTTGAGGATAAAAGATTGAAGATCATGAGAGAGATTAAGGCTAGATAAATAGATCTGACAAGAATAGGCATAGATATGCTACATCCATAAGAAATGATGAGATCATTAAGCAAAATATTATAGGAGAAGAGATGAGGGCCCAAGAGGGTGTGACCTGGATGAAGATCTAGCAAAGGAAATTTAGGAGTTGTCAGGTAGGTGGGAGGAAAACCAGAAAAGAGTGGTGTCCCAAAAACCTAGAGAGAAGAGATTATTAAGGAGACATGAGTTTGTCTTCTACCTTAGACATTTCCTAACTGTGTGATCTTAGACAAGGATTTTAACTTCTTTCAGCCTTAGTTTCTTCATCTGTAAAATGGGGATAGTACCTACCTCCTAAGTTTATTCTGAGAATCAAATGGCATAATATATGTAAACCACTTGGCAAAACTTAAACAGCTATAAAACTTAGCTACTATTATTAACTGTTAGAAACTCATTTGAAGGAGTTCTAAGGGATGTAGCAAACTGTGAATTTAATGAGTCAAATATATATGTATGCATGTATGCAATCAACTATACATATATAACATAGATTCATCATTGTCCTGCATACTCAAAGAGGACCAAAATGATATCACAATGTTGGGGTCAATGTTTAACCTGTCCGACTGTGACTGATCAGACCAATACAAGTTTGGAAGGCTCTACTACATTTTGGGCACAAAGAGTCAATCTGAACATTTGGGATGGAAATGTCTCTAAATTTGCACATTTCATATTTCTTTTGAATTACTGCAATTCTATTTTGCTCATGGAGCACAATGCCTTCTTTGATACCTGCAGTTTATGCTGGGTGGTCCTGTGCCAGTGTCTCCCATGTCTCACAGTGGATGCCAAAGTTCTTCAGAGTGACCTTGAGAATGTCCTTGTATTGCTTCTTCTGACTGCCTTGGGAGTACTTGCCTGGTGTGAGTTCTCTGTAAAATAGTATTTTGGGAAAACACATATTTGGCATTTGAACAACATGGCCAGCCTATCAAAGTTATACTTTCTGCAGTAAAAGTCAAATAGTTGGTAGTTCAGCTTGAGAAAGGACCTCAGTCTGGCACCTTATCTTGCCAGGTAATCTTCAGAATCTTCATGAGATAATTCATATGGAAGTCATTCAGTTTCCTGGCATGGTGCTGATAGACTGTCTAGGTTTCACAGGCATATGACAATGAGGTCAACACAACAGCTCTGTATAACACAGAGAGAGAGAGAGAGAGAGAGAGAGAGAGAGAGAGAGAGGAGAGAGAGAGAGAGAGAGAGGGAGGGGGAGAGAGAGAGAGGGAGAGAGAGAGGAGAGAGAGAGAGAGAGAGAGAGAGAGAGAGAGAGAGAGAGAGAGAGAGAGAGAAGATTTGACTTATTGAATTCACATAATATATACATGCATTATGTATACAAAATATGTTATATATTGAGAGAAAGAGGGAGGGAGAGAGAAAAACCATAGCAGTCTTACTTACCCTGTATTATAAAGCATATGGTCAAAGGCTTGGGAAGTGATAGTCCTCTATGTTGTTCAGACCACATCTGGAATTCAGAGCTGGCACTCTATCCACTGCGCCACCCAGCTGCCCCTAGCATTATATTTTTCAAAAGATATTGATAAGTATTGATAAGAACATATGAAGGTTGGCAAACAGGATGAAGGATATCGAGATCATGCCCTGTGAGTGCTGGTTAAAGAGAATGTGGGGTCTTTAGACTAGAGAGAACTTAGGGTGAACAAGATAGCTGCCTTCAGGTATTTGAAGAGCCAACATGAAGAAAAGGGATATAAATCACTCTGCTTGCCCCAGAGAACAGACTTAAGAGCAATAAGTGGATGTTATAAAAAAAGAAAATTTACTCTTCAATGTAAAAAGAAAAGAGAAAAAAAACACTTCCTAACAATAAGCATAATCCAAAAGTGGAATAGACTACCTTGGAAGGGATTTCCTTCACTTAGAGCCTTGATGAGCACATACTTTCATACTCTGTGTGTTACAGAGTGAATTCCTCAGAAATAGGTTGGATTAGATGACCTCAAGGTCCCTTTAAGCTTTGAGATGCTGGGATTCTTTGAGCATGAGGTTTAGAAATGGAAGATCCAGCTCTGATCCCCAGTTCTGATACTTCCTTACAAGGCAGGAATCTTTCTAAGGGTCTAAGGGTCTGCTACTATAATCGTTGGAGACTAACTTCATGTGGCAAGAGAAAAAATATATATGTGTGTGTGTGTATATATATATATATATATATATATACATACATACATGTGTATATATGTGCATACACATATATCACATGCCATAGTTTTCCCATTAGTAAAGAAGACAATGAAGCTCATAGAGAGACTGGGAACATTGATGAAAGGATGTTTATAAAATTCTTTAAGCCAAACAAATGAAATGATACCATTTCAAATCAGAATAATGTTATCAACTGAAAGTTGTGAAAACAACGAATAATACTTGGGAATTCTTGCCTGAATCTACCCAGACTGAGCAGGTGGAGATGGGGGATTGGATAATATGTATATGAAGGTGAATGTATCTAGAACCCTAAAACACACCAAGGCTCTCCCCAGCCAGGTGACTCTGCAGTGATCCAACTTTGAGGGGATCGTGGTGAAATCCAGCTTTACTATGGGTGGTAGCCTCATTTAGCATGGCAATGCATTGCACTCAAGGATCAGAAGTCCCAGTTCTGCTGGGATATTCTCTCTTGGCTTTGAACAAATCATTTAATCTCTAAGCCTCAGTTTCCTCATCTATAAAATAATAATGCTCATACTACTTGGAGACAGTTCTGGATTTGGAATCAGAGGACACTAGTTCATATCCTTCGTCTGCTTTACTACCTATGTGATTTTGGGCAAGTCACTTGACTTCTCTGAGTCTATGTGTAGTTGAGTGTGGAATGCTGTACTAGATGACCTTTATGATCTCTTCCAGCTCTAAATCTATGAGTCTATAATTCTGCTTTACAGAATTGTTGTAAAGAAACCCCTTTGTAAAAAACAAAATGCTATATAACCATGAGATTTTATTATAAGGACCAGGTTAGCCCTGAAATGTAAGTTTTATTAACTTTATTGTTGAATATGATAAATATAAATGTTAATCATCTACCATATGCAAGGCCCTGTAGGTACTGGAAATTCAAAGATAAAAATTACAAGGGCTACAATTTGTATGTATATGTATATGTATGCATGTAATTAGAAAATAATATGTAAAAGGTGAAAACACTTGCAATATGAGGATGGGATGGGGAGTGAGAAGATCAGGGAAGACTTGACAGTGAAGATGGCACCTGACATGAGCCTTGTGCTAAGTGAATGTAAGACATTGTGGTCCTTTCCTCCAGGTGTTTCCCATTCATTTGGAAAGAAGTCACACAAATTAAACAATTTATTAATAATGCAAAGCAGTATGTGTTTAAGGACAAAATGATACCCTTAATCCTTTTCACTTGTATTCAGACTTTGGATAATACATTACCATTGCTGATCCTATGAGAATATGAAACTGGATAATATATGAAAGGTAAAATAGAGTATCATCCAAGGTGGAAAAAAAATATTGACACAATCTTTGAACAGGATGACTCACTGGAGTGTATCTAGTATTTTCCCTTGATTTTACAGATCAGGAAACTCAAGAGACTCAAAGGGGGCAAGAGATTTACCCAAAATTCATTTCAATTCAACAAACAGTCACAAAGTACTAAGGATATGATTTTGAATTACATCACATCCTTGCCCTCAAAGCATTTACAGTCTAGTAGCAGTCACACATGTCAGGGCTCTTGATTGCAAGTCTAGTTTCCTACTTTTCCATTCTACCACAATGCATCTGTATAAAAGAATTCTGAGAAATAATTCATCAAGGTACTCTGGACAGCTCCAAGAAGACTTTCCAGGTGTGGGGAACCTGTGGCCTTGAGGCCAAACAAATCCCTGTGTTCTCTGAAATTTGGATTTAGTCAAAGGGCAGCACTTGAGGACCTAGAGGGCCACATGCGACTTTCAGTGGATTTGACAGTATGAGTAGTTATGAGGAAAGGCTTAGAGAAAAAAAATGGACACAGCACTATATTTTGGGAATTATGAAGAGGCAAGGTAAAGGGGAGGAGAGGTGGGAAAAAGGGTTCAAAAGTAGGATATGGCCAGATTGTAGAAGGTATTGAATGTTAGGGTAAGATGTTTAGGCTTGGTCTCACATTGACATTCAATGAAAGCCAGAACTGCTATTGAATAGTGGTAGTCAAGAAGGAAACACAAAAAGGACAGTAGGTGAGGGCTTTTATGTTTACCATTCAGAGACATTGGGAGCAGATTTTCAAAAATATTTCAGCAAAGCTCATAAATATGGGCATTTTCTCCAATGATGTAAATTTTGACCTATCCATAGAAACTTAGCCTTTGTAAATCTTTTCTATGTCTATTCAATATTCCAGGGACCTTACTCATTTTCTCCTCATATCCTCAAAATACCAGTGAAGCATTCAGCCTGTCTGCAGATAGGTGGTGCATGGAGTCACCTTGAACTACTTAAAGCTCTAGGCCTGGAGTCAGGAAGATATGAGTTCCAGTCTGGTCTCAGACACTTACTAGCTTTGTGATCCCAGTCAAAATACTTAACCTCTGTTTGTTCCACTTTCCTCAACTGTCAAATGGATATAAAAGTAGCATCTGGTTTCTATGGTTGTTATGAGGATCAAATGCAGTAATACCTATAAAGCACTTAGCATACTACCTGGCACATAGTAGGCATTTAATAAATATTTGTTTCTATGTTTCCTTCCTTCCTTCCTTTCTTCTTCTCCTTGCCAATCACCTAATCCATCTTCATTTGTGATTGTACACTTCCTTCATGACTTCTTTAATCCAGTTATTTTCAAAGTTCTTTTTTTATATATTACAGCTTGATCACAGCTAACATGTATCTCACCTCCTTATTTTTAAGATACCAAAGGCATGTGAAAAATATCAGCCATCAATCATACTAGAAAAAAATATATAGGTGAATAAGAGGACATCAACAAACACCTATATGTTTAGTTTTCCATCTTTATAAATAAGAATCAACTATGCATATACAAAGAGAGTATCCTTGATGAGGATGGAAGCAGGGAAGAGGCAGGCTTTCACAAGCATGTTCCACAGTAAACTGCATTTTTACCATTACACAATTAACAAAAAGACACAGAAGATATGGCATCTCACTGTGCTTGCTGAAGCAGACACTGCAAACCATCTTTACATTAAAAAAATATAAAATGTATTTGCCCTAATAAACAAGGCAGGCAGTAACGCTGAAGAGAACTCTGGTCTTGAAGTCAGGAGAACTAACTAACTCCAAATATGCCTGATCTGTAACTCTGGGCAGATCATTTAACTTCTCTGGTTCTCAATTTCCTGACCTGAATGCTTGCACCGCAGCTAAATCCATATTAAATGATAATGAGTTCCATTAACTGGTCAAATTGTTTGAATTGGCACAACATATTTTCACTGGGTTGGAACCAGTTGCCATATTTTACATAATTGTAACTTCAAATAATGTGAATTCAAATACATGTGACTATTTCATAGGATTCATTATTCATGCTAATCAGAAATTAGTTGTAGCTACATCTTATAGGGTCATTGTAAGGAAATTACTTTGTAAACTTTAATGTGCTATAGAAATGTGATCTCTTACTATTGCAAGCCAAATTACAAATCCGTCTTCATTTTTTATTACATTTTTTAGGTGTAAACTGTGAGGCCTAGTCAAGTCAATTCCATTTCATTCTTTCTCCTTGTCAGTCATTCTCAGGGCACTATCACCTCTGTGGAGATAACTCCCATTTCTTCAACTAAACTGTAAACATCTTGAAGACAAGAATAAAAGTAATAATAATGAAGTTAACAAATATGGTAATAATGGTGAGAAGTTTGATATAGTGGCGTTAGAGCCGGCCTGGAAATTAAAACTTGGATTCAAGTCCTGTTTCTCGTATACTGGCTGTATAAACCTAGGCAAGTCATTTAACTTCTCGATTTCCAGGCTACTTTCTAGGATCATAAATTATCAAATCACATTGATAGGAGTTTCTTCACCAGGAGTTGTCAATACCAATAACGTCACCAATCTAGATTGATAATGATGATGATGATGATGACAATGATAATGAAGGTGATATAGGCAGCTGAACCTTAGGTCAAGAAAACCTGGATTAAAATTCTATATTAGTTGTGTGAACCTGGGCAAGTCATTTAATCTTTATGTGTTGCAGAATGTAGACCTCATACTGGGTATCTACTGGTAATAAAGGGGTTGTCCTTGAATTGATGAATAGTTTTCATGATGGGACTTCCCTCACACTTACAAGTCAAATAGTTAAGAACACTTGTTAAGTACCTGCTCTGTGCCAGGCACTATGTAATGCACTGGGGAAAGAAAGAAGGCAAAAAAAAAAAGTCTTTTTTTTTTCAAAGAGCTCACAGTCTAATGGGGGAAATAACTTGCGAACTATTCATACATATAAATTGGATAAATTGGACATAATAAACAGAGAAAAGGTACTAGCATTATAAGGGGCATTGGGAAAGGCTTCTTATAGAGATGAAATTTTAGCTGGAACTTAGTGGAAGTCAGGGGAGCCAAAAGATAAGATTTAAGAGGCTGAAAATTCTAGATATGGAAGACAGTCAGGGAAAATGAAGAGCAGGGAAGTGTTGTGTCTTGTGCAAGGAACGGTAAGGAGGCTGGTGTCACTGGATCACAGAGTATGGAGGTAAGCAAGATGTAAAACACACACACACACACACACACACACACACACACACACACACACTGGAAAAGTAGGAGGTGGCCAGGTTAAGGACTTCAAAAGCCAAACAGGATTATTTATTTAATCCTGAAAATGCTAAGGAGTCACTGTAGTTAATTGCAGTGAGTGTATTGAGGGAAGTAAGGTGTAAGAAGACTGAAAAGGTAGGAAAATCAAAGATCTATATAACACTAATTATAATAACAACAAATATCTCTAATTGCTTTTCTATCTCTTTCCTAGTGAATTTCTATTCACACTTAAAGCTCAACTCAAATGCTGCCACCTCTATGAAACCATTTATCGTTTCTCCAGTTTGGTAATGACTTTCACCCTCAGACTTAATTCAAATAAACAAGTATTTATTAGGCATTTACTATGAACAATTCATTGTGCTAGGTTATAGGAACAGAGATCCAAACACGAAACCATCCCTAACCTTAACAAGTTTACATTGTACTGGGGGATATAATATATTCTGTAAGTAAACAGAATACCATATGAGAAGGGAGTAAGAACTAATCATTGGGAAGAGGAGAAAAAGTTTCAGAAGGAAGGTGACATTTGAGCTAATTCTTGAAGGAAGATAAAGATTCAGAGGGCAAAGTTCATAAAATACTTGGTATTGAACCTCCATAATGTACTTATCATATAATAGTATCATATCTATGTCATTGCACTCTTCTGCTCCTAGCCTATTAACTCCTTTAAAAAAGGAATAGTATTCACTTACACTTTGTAGTTGCCTTCATACCTGGGACAATGATCTACATGCAAGATACCTAACAAATGCCTATTGATTTACTGACTGATTAATACATATCCCATGTTCTTAGGCAGTTTGTGATGTAATACCACGTACCATGTTATGGGGTACAGAAAGGGGTTTTGTCTTATTTTAGATATCATTTTTTATAACTTGTTCCTGGAAACTTCCACTAAAGTCCAACTTTCTTGTTCCATGTTCAAGTCTTGCTTCACAGGCATACTGCCTCCATGACCTTGGAAAAATAACTTAATCTTTCACTATCCCAGGCAACTTTCTAAGTCCATAAATCACAGAACAATTTCTGATTTATGTTGTTAGAGGAATTTTCTGGACTTGGAATTCCTTATATTAATGAAATTATAGTTTCAAAAACATATACTTATCTTTGTAGTGCACACACCCACCCACATACAATCACATGTCTGTGTGTGTGTGTGTCTGTGTGTGTGTGTGTGTGTGTGTGTGTGTGTGTGTGTGTGTGTGTGTGAGAGAGAGAGAGAGAGAGAGAGAGAGAGAGAGAGAGAGATTCATTCCATTGATATACAGAATGCCCAGGTGCTTCAAATTCCTTTCACCAATCCAGCTCAGCAGCCTCTCTGCAACTTTTACTCATAAAGCATTAATTGGACTAGGAAAAGTGAAGTAACTTGCCTGAGTCACTCAACCAAAGTGTGTCAGAACTGTGTTTTATTTTACCGATGAAATTTTCAGGGTTTTTTTGTTTAATTTTTTCATGACTTTAAAATCCTTACTTTTGTACTTATTTTGAGACAATGTGCTTATTTTTAGCTTCATGCTCATTTCATTTGTCTTCTTTCTCTCTATATTTAGGAAAATAAATTTTCTTTTGCTGGTTTAGTTTCATACGACAAATTTTCATGGATTTCTTGGTATTATAATTTTATTTAATACTTGGCCTTCATATATTTTTATTGTTCATATTTCCCTTAAGGATTACAGTTTTATTGCATTATGGTTTGCAAATAATATGTTCAATATTTCTTTGTTTTTATGAGCTATTCATGCTCCACCACATAAGCAAATTATGTAAAGGCTCCATGCAACATTGAAAAGTAGTTATAGTCCTTCAGATTCTCATTCAACAATTGTCAAAAATTAATCATCTTTTTTAATATTTTATTTATATCATTCATTACTGTATTTCATGTTGGTATTTCTCTTAGATTTGTCTGAAAGAAGCAATTAAAGTCACCTACAGTTCCTGTTAAAGCATCTAGGTTTTTTTAATTTTTTTAAGTAAATTAAACTAAATTTTTTTAATTCAGTTAGCATTTCCTAAGATAATGTACCATTTAGAACATCTACATTTAATCTTGATGTTATTCCATTACCTTTGAGTATAACACAAAGTTTCCCTATTTTTCTTTCTCGACCAATTTAATTTTACTATTGTCTCACCTGAGGTTATTATTAATCTTTAATTGAACCACTCCTTGCATAATAAATTCTATTGTAACCCTTCATTAATCTCCATGTGAATCTGCATACATCTAGCATTCTCTTATATGCAGCAAATTGACAGGAGTCACTTTCTAATCCATTCTACTATCTTCTTTCACATTTACAGTAGTGTTCATACAATTGATATTCATGGTTATGATTATGAAGATTGATTTTCACACAATTGAATCCTATTATAATACCCTGCATCTTTTGAATAAGAAGGAAAATGAAATCAGCACCACGTACTTACACTTTGCTGGAGCAATTTGATCCTACTCTTCTTCCTTTCCTCTCCCTTCCCAACCCAAACCTAAATAATAGATTATTAGATTTTTTTTTTGTTTTGGTACTCAACTACTTGTAGCTACAGGATATTAGCTTTAGACAATCTTTTTTTTTGGGGGGGTGAGGCAATTAAGGTTAAATGACTTGCCCAGAATCACACAGCTAGCTAAGTGTTATGTGTCTGAGGCCAGATTTGAACTTGGGTCCTCCTAACTCCAGGGCTGGTGCTGTACCCAATGTGCCACCTAGCTGGCCCTAGACAATCTTTTCTTGACCACATCTTCTGACTTAAATTAAATATGCCTTCTTTTTATTCTACTTATATCCATTTATCTATTGTAACCTCTGTCTCTCTCTCTCTCTCTCTCTCTCTCTCTCTCTCTCTCTCTCTCTCTCTCTCTCTCTCTCTCTCCTCCATGTCTGTGTGTGTGTTTTCATTTTCTTTAACTAGTTCAGATAAGACTGATCAAGGACTCTTCTCTCACCTATAGTTGATGAGCACTTGGAAAGAGAATAAGTGATCACTAAGAATCAGTATGCATTCCTTAAAATCCATGCTAGATTAAACTCATTTCCTATTTTGGCAAAGTTATAAGATTGCTAGATCAGAGGTATACTATAAACATGGTATATATAAGCCATTAGCAAACTTTCCCATAATATTCTTGTGGACAAGATAAGTGATAGTATAGTTAGGTAAATTTAAATCTTATTCAATGACTGAATATAAAGAATGTGAACTAATTCACCTAAGTTAACTTGGAAAATCTTTGGTGTTCTATGTATCATAACTAATTTCTAGCAAAATGTTGTTCAATAGTTCTTCACCCCCCCATGACATGAATGCAAGATGACAGGTTTATTGAATC
This sequence comes from Phascolarctos cinereus, assembly GCF_003287225.1. Taxonomy (NCBI): domain Eukaryota; kingdom Metazoa; phylum Chordata; class Mammalia; order Diprotodontia; family Phascolarctidae; genus Phascolarctos; species Phascolarctos cinereus. The sequence goes on along the minus strand of NW_027555847.1, from coordinate 625,887,793 downwards.
TTCAGATGATGTGATGCTGTCAGGAATAACCAACATGTCAGAATATAGAATTAGAACTTTAAAAGTCCTTGATAAGATAGAACAATTGGTTGTATCATAATAAATTTAATGAGAATAAATGCAATGTCTTACACCTGGGTTCAGAAAATCAACTTCAAAGGGGATGATGATGGAAGTATAGTTGGCTAAAACTTGTGTGAAACAGAACAGAGTGATTTAGTTTACTTACTACAAGATGAAATGAGTAGACAGCATGATAGGTCTGCAAAAAAAAAAATGAAAAAATAACTATCATGCTGTTAGGCTGCATTAACTCTGGAAGAACATCTAGATTAGAATCCCAGTTCCCCTGAAATCTACCCTAGTCTATCTCACATCTGGAGTATCATGTGAAGTTCTGGCTAACACATTTTAAGAAGTTTGTCGATGAGCTGAAGTGGTATCTCTTAGCCAAACACTTTATTTGTATCCTTGACCCCCTCTACTCTTTCCCTTTTGATCATCCTTTCTCTCTCCCTAATTTCCCATCTTTCATTATCTACTGCTCTCTTCTCTACTGCTTATCAACATGCCCAGATTTACCCCATCCTTACAAATTACTTAACTTTATCAGTCCCTCAAGTTTTCTCTTTATTCTCCTTTATAGCTAAATTCTGAAGTATTCTGCATTCATTGCTTCTATTTTATCACCTCATACTTACCTTGCAACCCTCCGAAATCTTTGTAATTGTCACTGTATGAATTGTCTTCTCTCAGTTTACCATTATTTATTGATAGCTAAAACCAGTGACTTTTCCTCAGAGTTCATCCTTCTTGCCCTCTAAGCAGCACTTCATAGTATTGTTAACAGTCATTGATTGTTGACCATCTCTGTCTAGATACTCTCTCTTCCCTGGGTTTTTGTGATAATTCTCTGTCTTGATTCTCTTGAAGCTGGTATGTGTTTGGATGATGATCAGAATGGGCATGAGACTCAAAACCATTCTAAATGATGGTTGATTGAACTAGAAATATTTAGGTTGGAGAAGAGAACATTAATGATTGACATGGTACTGTCTTCTAGTATTTGAAGGGCTGTCATGTGGAAGAGCAAGTAGGCTTATTTTACCTTTCCCTAAGGGGCAGAATTAGGAAAGAGAAAACTTGAAAAGAGGAAAATTTATGCTTGAAATGGGGTGGAAACTATTCTAACAATTAGAATTACGTGAGTGGAATGAGTCACCTCAGGAGCTGGTTAACTTTCTTTTCACCATTGGCCTTCAGTTTAATGCTGATGACCACTGGGGACATTGTAGAAAGAATTTGCATTTAGATAAGGGTTGAACTAGATGGTATCTAAGGTTCTTTCCAGGTTTGAGATTTTATAATTTCATAATTCTGCCAAGCCAGAAAAACTTTTCAATAACACTAATAACAACAATAATTCATAATTACAGAGCAAAGTATTCTACATACACTATGTAATTTGACTACTGGCTCTGTGTCTCTTGACAAAGCTTGCTTACTTGTTAGAAGTTCATTAGTGAAAGTCTGGCCACCAGGTGAATGTTTTGGCCACAGCAAGTCAAGAAAAACTTCTGTGAAAACTAAAAGAAATAAATACCTGGGAAAATACCTAGCTTCATTTAACCTGAGCTCCACAAATCAACATCACCTTTCAGTGAACCAGAAAGGGGAAAAATAATAAGAAAAAAACATTTGTAAATCTCTGAATGATAGGAAACCAAGAACTGGCAGTAAAGGCAAGCCTGTCAAAAATGCTTTAACTGTTCCCAGCACTTGTTTCTAAGCTTAGCAGGAACAATGATTTCCTGGGTACAATAGTCTCCTATCAAGTTTGGAATACAGGACACTAATCATACATGATAATCTGTTTGGGTTCTGAATGGTCTAGGGCCAAGTTAATATGGCCAAATTAATTCATTCCAAATAGTGAAATTATCCACAGTTTGGATAATTGGAGGTAGCAAGATTTAAAACAATAAGGATTGTTTGGCATTGCCCTAGATATAATGGGAGTCTGTGGTGAAAGAGAGCCTTTAGAGATGTTAGAAAATTATAAAAGTGAAACAAATTGGTGGTTTCTGGATCCTCTCAATCATTTCATGAAGGAATTCATCCTTTTTTGGCTTCTCGTCATCAGTAGAGGAAAGCCATTTACTGAAAGTCTTGAAACCAGAATATCTGGCTTCAAGCTCCAGTTCCAGCTATGTGACTTTGGGCAAGGTAATAGAAACTGTCCTTTCTGATAAAATGGGACAAACATCATCATCACCACCACCAATATTAATGTATTATTTCATTGTGATAATATTTTCACTAGCTCAAATGGTAGATGTGGGCATCAAAGCAAATAATGCATAGTAATAGTAATAATAAACAAACAAACAAACAAACAAACAAACAAATAACTGGTATTTTTGTTGTGCTTTAAAATCTGCAAATTGTCTTTACATATATTATCTAATTTGATCTCATAGCTATTAGTATTATTCATTCTCTCTCCTCTCCCTTCTATCATTACCTAGTCCCAAAAGTGTTGCACTGGCTCTGTAAGAGCTATAGCAATGTCCATAGAAATCCCTTACTCACTATTTGTCCTTCATCATCATTCTTAATTGAGTTAGGAGAGATTTCTGAAACATGTTCATGGAAGATAAAAAATGGCAGCCCTGCTGAGACCCAGACAGACAGAAACAAATATGTCAGGAGGGGCAAAGAATCCACAGTCCCTTCTCATGTGACAGTATCAAAAAAAAAAAAGTAAAGGAAAAGGGGAGAAGTCTTTTGGAAGGCTGGTATTGACAGAAGCCTTAGGTATTCTAATTTTCCCAGTGACAAAGCTGAGACTAGGAAGCCTGGAAGATCAGAGAAAAAGTATAGCAACGAGTGTTTCAGTCTGCAGAGAGCCAGCAGATTAGATCAATTAACTCTGCAAGGGTGTACACTGACTAGTTTGGGTATTTACTCATTACATCCACTACAATTGAATTAGGAAACTTCAAATGGGGAGCAAATTTCATATTCCATTCCTCAAGACTCCTTTCTCTTACTCCACTCCCATTGAGAAAGACATCTTGGAAGTCATTTGGCCCAATTGCTTTATTTATAGAAGAGGAAAGAAGCCAAAAGAAGGGACATGGCTTCTCTAAAATCACTTCCATTCATTCATTCATTAAACAATTATTTGTCAAATGGTTATTTTGTGCAAGGCACTGTCCTAGGTTCTAGGGATACAAAACCAAAAATAATATGTCTATAGTTTTCAGAGTATCCATTCTGCTGAAGGGATGATAAAGATCATAAACATAAAGTTATATGAGGTTTAGGGGTAAGACTATTAACAAGTGGGGGAAATAGGAAGGGCCTCACACAGAAAATGGTTTGAGCTGAATCTAGAAGGAAGCTAGGAACTCTAAGAGGTAAAAGTGATGAGATGGAGCCTTCCAGGCATTCCAGAGCATTCCTCAGAAGAAAAAAATACAACAGAAGAGGGAGATGATATATCGTGTATAAAGGACAGCAAGTAGTCCTATTTGGCTGGAACATAAATTACTAGGTGAAGGGGAGAGGGAATAAGGTGAAATAAATAGATAGAGGAAGATTTTAAGAGCTTTAAATTCCAATTAAATATTTGTACTTTATCCTGAAGATAATTGGGAATCACTGAAGGTTCCTGACAAGGGAGTTACATATTCACACATATGCTTCAGGAATATCAAATTGGCATCTGTGTGCATGATAGATAGGTGTGAGGCAGGAAGAACATTTAGGAAGCTCTTGCAATATTCCAGAAAAGAAAAAGTGGAAAGGGCCTTGAACAAGGACAGTGGCAAATTTGAATGGAGAGAAGAATACACTTGTATGAGAAGAGTAACTGACAGGAGTTTACAATTGATTAGATATTGATATTAGAAAAAAATAAATAAAAGATGACTCCTAGATTGCAACCCTGGGTGCCCTTGGTATAACTAGGGAAATTAGGAGGAAGGGGGGTGTAGGAGAAAAGAAAATTATTTCTGTTTTGAACACATTAGATGTTCATGTTGCATTAGATACCTATGAGATACCCAGATGGAGATGTCTAACAGGATGTTGATGCCTGAAGTTCAGGTGAGAGATAAGGGCTGGATACTTAAATTTGAGAGTCAGATGACAGAGTCCATGTACAGAGAGAAAAAGAAAAAGTCCAGGACAGAACACTGGGGCATGCCCAAAATTAGGAGAAAGGAAATGGATGGCCCAGCAACAGGGCCTAGGAAATAATAGTCATAAAGATAAGAGGAGAATAAAATATCACTATCATAAAACCCAAGGAAGGAGGAAGTATATGAGAAGATAATAGTTAACTGGGTCAAAAGTCAAGTCAAGAAAGTCAAGAAAGATGAGAATTGAGAAAATCTTATGGAATTTGGCAAAAAAAAAAAAAGATTATTTTAGAATTCTTTCTCTCTGTCTTTTTCAGAATTATGCATCATATTCAAAACAATTATAGTTGAATCCATGGGACCAGAAAAGAAAAAATGAGAAACCTACCCCCCCAACAAAAAGGTACAATACTTATGAACTAAAATGGAAAATGCTAATTTTTAAAGTGTTCATTCAGTTCTACTTCTCTACTGAGCTACTATAGTCCTAGTGTGGTCTTGTACCTGGAGTCCTTGTTGGGATCACCTCCAGCATCAGAGACTTCAACAACATACTTCACCTTCTGTCCACTCCCCGCACCACCCCATCTCATCTGCCCATCTACATATGGATGGGGTCAATGGGAGAACATATACTGTCTAGATTAGGGAACCCCAATATTATGGAGATTTGCAACAGCATCCATACCTGTTCCTAGCCCTGCAAAAAGAGATAGACACTCATTTAGCTGGGCAAGAGAAGGAAAGGAGTAGGGCTAAGGGACCAACTCAGGCATGCGATGAGCATGATTAGTTTTCCTGAATCTGAAGAAGAGGAGACTGAAACCCAGTCAGATCAGTTCTATGCCCCAAGAGACTGTTAGGGAGAAAACTAAGCCCAATAAACCCTAGATGTTGTAATACAGAAGGAATATTAGGCAGCTTTGCTGACAAGCCCCAGGGTATGACCACCAGCAAAGAAGGCAAAATCAGGAAGGGAGTGATAGGAAATATAAGAAGGGAAAAGGCAAAAACTCTAAATATTTCAAAAGGGATAAAACAGTAAAAACCAAAAGTACAACCAGATAAATCAGAGAGGATCATAAATCTGGAAAAGAGCACCAAAACCTCAAAGAGATTGCAAAATTCTCAACAAATATTACAAAACAAAGTAAACCAATGCCTGATGAAACACAGACTCCTGTGAGGTCCCAAATGAGAACAGAACAAAAGATTAAGAATAGTTCAAAATAGAAATGAAAGCTATAAGAGAAGAAATGAAGAACAAATATATGTTAGAAGTATAAAATATCAACACAGAAATTAGAGGGTAAAAAACAACCAAGAATCCATAGAAGAGAATATCTCCAAAAGAATCAAGAGAGATTAACAGTTTTTGGAATACATAAATACTGAAAAGAAGGGAAATCTGCCTGAAGATAAGCAAAAGGTAACAATGCTAAAAAGAAACACATTATCACTGTACGGACCAAAGCTCTTGGTCTTGAAGACAGAATATACAAAGATAAAGTTTAGAACATAGGTCTCCCAGAGAAATGTAACAAATCAAAAAATCTCAACACCAATGCAATAAATAATTGAGAAAAATTCCTCAAGAAGACAAAGCACAAATAAAAGAATCCACAAATTTCCCTAAAAACAAAACAAAACAAAATGTGTGTGTGTGTGTTTATGTGTGTATCTTACAAACTCCAAGACACATAGAGGCTGAATTTAAAATTCTAGTGCAAACTAACTGTCTATAAGTTGCCAGGCAAAATATGTTGTGATATTGAGTAAAGAAAATTCCAAAACACAAAATTCTTCCATACACACTCCAAACTTCAGAAGGAAATTAGATAACATAATTGGGAAAGCAAAGCTCAAGATGAAGCCCAAAATGAATATTCCCTGAAAACCTCAGCCATTCATCAATGAAAATAAAAGTGCATTCAACAAAATAGTGGCAATGGAGGAATTTCTGTTTAAAAAAAAATGCACAATGTTAAACAATGTAAAGGAATTCCTGTTTAAAAAAAAAATGTGAGAAGAAAATATATGACCTGCAAAAAACCCCATAATAATGAATGCAAATCAAAACAATCTTAAAGTTTTATCTCACAAAGCCAATAATAATAATGTCATTATTATTATGTCATATTATATAGAGCTTTAAGGTTTATGTATGTCATCTCATTTAATTTCCACCCCAACTTGTAATGTAGGTGATATTGTTATTCCTATGTATAGATGAGGAAACTGAGGCTGAGAGTAGCTAAGTGGCTAGACCAGGGCTATACAAGTAGTTAACTCACCAAGCATTTATTGACTAATTACTATATGCCAGGCACTACGAAAAGCTGTAGAAACAGAACAAAAGGCAAAAACCAGTCTGTTCTCTTAAGGAGCTCATCTCCTGGTTGGGGAGATCACATGCAAACAACTATGTGCAGGCAAGATGTAGACAGAATAAACTGGAGATATTCTCAGAGGTAAGCCACTAAGATTAAGAACTCGGAAAGTTTTCTTGCAGAAGATACAACTTTTATTAAGAAATTAATATCTGAGACAGGATTTGAATTCTGATATTCCTGATTTCAGGTCTAACATTCTTAACCATTGAACACCTAGCAGCCCCACTTGCCAAAGATATCCAAAGGTAAGAAAGGTCATTATTGGAAAGGTCGAAAAAAGCCAAGCACATTAATGCACCATTGGTGTAAATTGGTCCAACCATTCTGAACAGCAATTTGGTATTAAGCTAAGAAAATGGCTAAAATAATCATGCCTTTTGACCTATAAATTTCATTGATAGGCATACTCCCTAACCAAAAAACTCCATTTGAAATAAAATATTTATAGCAGCAATTTTATGATAGCAAAGAAGTGGAAACAAAGTAGAGGTCCATCAATTGGGGAATGATTAAAAATGGCAAAGAATCTGTGATAAAGAATATAATAGAACATTACTCAGTTCTAAGAAACAATGAATATAATGAATACATAAAAAGACATGGGAATTGATGGAAAGTGATGGAAGAAGAATCAGGAAAACAATATAGACAATGACTAGAGCAATACAAAGAGAAAGAACTGAGGATTTGAGTATGAAAAGCATACTGGTCAGACAAGTGTGCAACAGTAGAGGACTGTATAAACTGAATTTAGTTAACTAGAAGGTCATTCTCAAAGGAAAAATGTGAGACCAGAGTAGGAGAGATGAATTGGGAGAGCAGAGTGGGATAAAATATACAGAAAGTCATGTGAGGATGAAGAATAGTTTTAGAAAAAGTAAGGCAGTGGGTTCATTCAAGAGTTCCACTGACCCCTTTTATTAATTATCTGCTAACATGATTAATTATCCAGAAAAAGGCCACAGCAGACCTGGGGGTGAAAACCTTCTCATGTCTCTTTAGTACCTGCCTCAAATCTCAGCTGGTAAACCTGAAAGCCAGGGGGTATTGGAAGGAATTGATGGACACAGTGAAACTAGAAATTGTGATCAAGGACTGGTTTGCTGTCAGAAATAATTGTGGCTGCACCTACCATATCAGTGTGAAACTTGTCAGATAACTGTGAGGTCTTGGCTGAGTTTACGTCAGCCTCTGTGTACATCAAGCAATGGAGTGGTGCCAAATGGAAAGAGGTCTCCTAAACATTCTCCAATTACCCCCCCCCCAGGAGTCTGTTACATCCACTTTCAGGGTGGAGGAAAAGATACTCAGTTCTGTGCTGGCTGGTATGGCATGAGTGTCACCAATAGTAGCATTGCCATCAGTCCTGAAAAAGGGGAGGGCCTTTTCAAGAGACCACCGGAGATCCTTACATCAAAAACTGAGGATGTCAGCTAAGGAATGGTGAAATAAACTGTGGTACATGAATATAATGGAACATTACTGTGCCATAGATAGGGATGGATATGAAGAATTCAGAGACTTATATGAACTGATTCAAAGTGACACTGAGTATCTGTGTGATCCTGGACAAGTCACTTAACCTCTGACTATGGATAGGGGTATAGTTCATGATCAAACAAGAGAAAGAAAGGGTCACAGGAGATAAAATGGATAATTTTATTATATTAAATTTAAAAGATTTTGCACAACTAAAACCAATACAGCCAAAACGAGAAGAAAAGCAGGAAATTGGAAGAGAAATTTTACAGCGTTTTTTTAAAAAAAGGTCTCATTTCCCAAATATATAGGGAACTGAACCAAATCTATAAAAATAAGAACCATTCCTCAATTGATAAATCATCAAAGGATATGAACAGGCAGTTTTCAAAAAAGGAAATCAAAACTATCAGTAGTCATATAAAAATGCTACAAATCATTAATAGATAATTATAAATTAAAGCAACTATAAGGTACCCTTTCACACCTATCAAATTGGCCAAAATGACTGAAAAGAAAAATGGCAAATGCTGGAGGGGATGTGGAAAATACAGGTATACTGATGCTTTGTTGGTGGAGCTATGAATCAGCCCAACCATCCTGGAGAACAGTTTGGAATTATGCCCAAAGGACTATACAATTGTGCATACCTTTGACCCAGAAATACCACTACTAGGACTCTGTCCCAAAGAGATCAAAGGAAAAGGAAAAAGACCCATTTGTACAAAAATATTTATAGCAGCTCTTTTTGTAGCAGCAAAGAATTGAAAACTGAGGGGATGCCCATCAAATGGGGAACAGCTAAACAAGTTATTGTATATGAATGTGATAGAACGCTTTTGTGCTTTAAGAAATGATAAAGGAGATGGTTTCAGAAAAATCTTATATGAAATCACACAAAGTGAAGTGAGCAGAACCAGAACATTGTACACAATAGTAGCAATATTGTAATGAAAATCAACTGTGAAAGACTTAGCAACTCTGATCAATACCATGATCCACAACAATTCCAAAGGACTCTTGGTGAAAAATGCTGTCTGCCTCCAGGGAGGACTGATGGACTCTCAGTACTGATTGGAGAATATTTTTTCTCTTTATTTTTCTTGCTTCCCTCACACACAAAAATCACAGTATGGCTAAATTTCAAACCTGTTTTGCATGACTTAGTATATATAGTAGGCATAGTATTTCTCACCTTCTCAATGGGTAGGGAATAGCGGGGAATGAGGGAGAGAATTCAGAACTCAAAAACACTTTTTTAAAGAGAAATTAAATTAGAATTTAATTTTTTAAATTTAATTTAACCTTAAAAAGAGAAATGAAAAGATTTTTGTTTTCAAAACAACAAGAATAAAGGCTGGGGAAGATCGCTACCCTCTGCAAAAAATCACAGAAATGGAACTCTGAAACACTGAGACCAGTTTTGGGGAGTTAAGACTTTCTCTGAGAGGAAGCCCCTGCTGCTGAAGCCAGAAGGAACAGAAGCCTAACCCCAGACTGGAGACATTTTCATCTCTCCACTTTCCAACTTTAGTTTTCAATAATCAAAAATCAATAAATGTTTTGTTTCAATAATAAAAAAAGAGTAAGACAGTGGGAGAGATAGAAGATTTGGAAGTAGTGGTTGGAAAACCAGTATTTTAGAACTCTGATCATGGAAGTTCAACAAGTATTGAGTGACAGTGAAGGAAAGCTTAAGATCATCACTTTGTGCATTTGAGGTAATATGGCAGCACAGATAGGGACTTTGGTGTGTTTGATAAAATGGGATGACAGTTTTGAAGCTCCCAAGTATGAGGTCAGGGATTAAGGCTGACAGGAGGCCTGAAAAGAGTTATTGACAACTTTAATAAAAGAAGGAAACTGAAGTGGAGTCCAGTGCATTACAGCAACCAGGATATAGATAAGATGAAATAAGTAAATGGATTAAACCTCAAAGGAGGCAAGTTGGCTGAGTAATGGTGGCACATCAAGTGTCTGGATGTGGCAGGAGAGTATGATCATCCCTCCTCTTGGCCCACTGTGTTGGAAAGCGTAAGAGACAATGTACCCTGTACTCAATACTAAGGAAAGTAGTTAGAGATGCAGCATCTTCTGGAAGCATTCAAGTTTCCTGGAGTACAAGAAGATGGAAGCAGTATGAGAAGAACACTTCAAAGATGAAAAGTGGTTTGCTAATTAACAAGGGGACATAATGGGAAGGACAGCAGAGCAGGATGAAGCTGAGAAGGGAAAGAACTGAGATGAATGTAGATAAGAGTATACAAATGGTAGCAGAGGTAGAGGGTTTTCAACTAGGCAGATGGCATATCTGAATCATGTGGATTCAGAGGAGGAAGAAGAGGTAGAGGGAGTTCTGATTTTGCTAATTTTCCCATCAAGAAATCACTAAGAATTTATTAAGTACCTACTATGTGTGATGCACTGGAAGTAAAAGGCAAAAAACAAAAGTTCTTGTACTCTAGGAGCTTATATTCTGTCAAGGAACTAACACAAGTTTTATTCCTAAATCCCAGCATTAATGAATGTGGAATTAATGATTTTCTTCAGAATAAGCAAGAAGCAGTCAATCAATAAGTATTTATTAAGTTCCTACTATGTGCCAGGCACTGTGTTAACCACTAGGGATACAAAGAAAGGCAAAAGTCACTGCTTGTCCTTGAGAAGCACACAATCTAATGGGGGAGAATATCAACAAAATATCATCATGGGCCATGGTGGTGACTCTATGGTTATTGAATAGTGGAAATCCGTGTGCTTGAAGATATTTGTCTGTGGTTTTGTAAAAACAAATTATTCTTCCAAATACTTAGGCAATATAATGTCACTAACCTGCCCTCAAAAGCATCTGTAACTTTTTATAGCCTATAGATTAAATCCCAAATTCCTTTTTCTGGCTTCTAAGCCCTCTGTAAACGTTTTCTGTTACTTTTCCCGATTTTGTGCTTTGTTTAGCTTGTCTAAACAATTCTAAATTTGTTGTTTAGTTGTTTCACTTGTGTCCAGCTCTTCCCCATTTGGGATTTTCTTGGCAAAGATACTAAAGTAGTTTGCCATTTCCTTCTTCAGCTCATTTTACAGTTGAGGAAATTGAGGCAAACAGGGATAAGTGACTTGCACAGGGTCACAAACTTAGCAAGTGTCTGAAGCAATATTGGAACTCAAGTTCTTTTGATTCCAAGGCCAGCACTCTATCCACTGCACCACTACTCAACTCTAAATTACACAAACATTAATCACAGAACACCAAAGAAGAAAGATGTCATGTAGCTCAAAACCTTCCAAAATAAGAATACTAACTAGTGGTCATACAGCTTTTGCTTTAAAATCTGAAGTAAAGGAGAATCCGTGACTTCCTGGGGTAGCTCATTCCTTTTATCTTGAACTTATCCTACTCACCATTTCAGAAATAGTTCTTATATTTTCTTGCCTCCATTCTTTTCCTCACATCATGTACCTGGAATGTTTTTTCTTTTGTCTCTACCTAGATTCCCATACCCACCACCTCCAGAAAGCCTTAACTCATCTCCCACCATCTTTCAGTTTAAGTACCAACTCCCTTGCCTCATATTCTCACAGAACTTTGATGACATCTTTCTTATGGAAGTTTTGGTGAATTGCAGCTCAACATTAGTCAACAGGAATATGTAGTAGCCAAAACAGCTATTGTGATTTGGTGCTGTGTTAAGAGAGGCATAGCTTCCAGGAATACAGAGGTAAACAGTTCATCTATAATGTCCCCTGGGGCCAGAACACAACTGCAGTACTATATTCGGTTCTGGGTATCACAGTTTAAGAAAGACATTCATAAGATAGAGAATAGTCATAGGAAGACAATCAGCATGATGAAGGGTCTTCTTTCTGTAAGATAGGACCTATTTTAACATACACACACACATACACATTCCAAGTGGACTCAATCAATCAGAAATAAGTGTGAACAAGGCCTGTATACCTCAGAATTAATAAAAGGCATTTCATTTAGATGCTGTCTGTTTTCACTGTATGAAGGACTGAGTCAGACACGAGGAACGTTCATAAAACAAAGAACTATCTAAGAACTAGAGAGATATTTTGAAGGTACAGAAGCAGAGAGGAAGAAATGAAGACATCAAGGACAGAACTGGAATGAATCAGCAGTATAGGGGCAATCAGGAAAAAAAAAAGAGAGAGAGAAAGTCTGAGCTGTGACAGAGAAGAGAGATTGAGGAGTGTCATTAGTCCAACACATATCCTGGTCCAGAAAATTAAACCACAAATAGTATTGGGGTTAGCAAAAGATGAATAATTATGTAATTTAAGGAAGGGAACTAAAACTCTAGAAATTTTACTAACAAGAGCTCAGAACAGTTCTGATAGTTCTTTTCTGCATTTTGTTTTAATATGAACTCCCTAAAGCAACAGAAGAGGAAACTACATGGATTTGGGGGAACATTTTATTTATTATGGCCTTAAAAATGTGTCAATTATTATAATAGGCTACTACAAATGCTACCAAAAATATCTCTTCTGAGAGATATGCATATTTATGTTTGTGTGTATATATGCATGCATAGATGTGTGTGTGGATGTGTATATGTACACATACTTTTATGTGTATGTGTATGTATATATAGCTTTCTTTTTTTTCTGGAAGTTTAGAAGTTTAAATACTGTAGGGGAGGAAGGTTGACTTTTCTTTGTTTTTATTGTTTTCTTTGGCTTCCTTTTAGGCATGGTTTTCCTATATTATTGTTTAAGCCTTAAGTATTAGGCATTGTTTATCATCATAAGAATTATAGTTCTCATCTAGACCTAATAGAACAGCAATTGTTTTATAACTGTCTTAATCTCCTGATAACTGCTGCTCATACTGTTATTGTCATGTCTCATTTGCATTATTGCAATTAATCAAATTATTTGGTAATTTGGGGGTTTGGTGTTTGGTAATTAAGTAAATATTTCAATCAATAAACATTTATTAAGTGCCTCCTATGTGCCAGGCACTGTGCTAAGCCCCGGAGGGATACAAAAAGAGGCAAAAGGTAATTTCTGTCCTCAAAGAATGTATAGGCTAATGTGGAAGACAACATACAAACAAATATATACAATGCAAGCTGTATACTGTATAAATAAGAAATAACACAGGGTAGGCACTAGAATTAAGAAGAATTGGGGGGCTCTGGCAAGGAGGCAGTGGAAGCAGCAGAGTCTACCCCTGAGCTGCGTGCAGTGCCACCCACTGTAGAGAGGGGCCTAGCCTGGACTTGCCTAGATACCACCTCTTGATTCTGCAGTACATAATATACAACCAGGAAATTGGGTCTTAGTCAAATCCTGGAGAGAGGCCAAGTTGCAGCCTAATTGAAAAGGGCCCTATCAGGTGCCCCTGACCACAGAAGCTGCAGTCCAGACAGCTGAAAAGAGTGGACTCACTACCCCAGGATCTAGGGACCAATGGAAATCTCTCCTATAAAACCTGAATAGTGGAGTATGCATCCAACCAAAGATCCCCTGAAGCTAAGGTTACAATGACATTAAGCAAAAGTAGAACTAGGGAATGTACTCCAGGGTGGCTGGAATTTTGTTTTTAATCTTTGTAAGAATAATATTCTTTTGTTGTATTGATAATGAAAAGTTCTGTGGAAAACCAAGTACAGATGAGGGGTTTATTAATCCTGTGGGGAAGATTGCTACTGTGGGCAACTCCAATGGCCAATCAAGCAGACTTACCTGCTCAGGATGATTGGATTAAGGAAGGGAGGGGTACCCCATTAAAATTTGGATAAACATTCCCAAAGAAGCTACCCCACAAACAATTCAGTTTGATGCATGTCAAATTATAGAATGTGGAGATTTAAATAGTCAGACAATTAAGTAATTATAAATACTTCTGTCTAGAAACAAGACCTGCTACCATAGGACACTAGCCTGGAGATGATGTTTGGTTCACCACAGCTCATAACGGATGGACTGCCGCACACTCAAAAGGAAAACCACTATAATTAAAAATGAACATGTTCAAGGGAAAAGCCAGACTCAATTGTCAAGAGTTAAAATGTAATCACATAATTTTTACTATAAAAAATGTGGATTGGGAAGTAAATCAGACCTATGAATTTGGAATAGATATGACAGGTTGAGATCCAGTAGCAAGATTTAGGATACTGGTTTGGAAACTGGAGATACAGGGAAGCCCAAGTATAACCATAGCACCCCAAGTGGAGGAATGGAAGCCCCCAAATGACCCTAAGATTGTGAAGGGAATCAAAGTTAAGGACATAAGACAGATGTTAGGGGAAAGATGTTGTACCTTTATTCCCTTCAACACAAGGCCGAATAGACTTGGGACAGTACATTCTCCACACTGGAAGCAGACCCCTACCTTAACAAAAAGTTTATAACTCAGTTAATTGACTGGGATCATGAGCAAGCAGCACAAAAAGAGTCAGACCATAGAATCTTACTTTGGTGACAAAGAAGATCAAAACATACAACCATAAGAAGACAACCAAGTTCTTTGACTCCTACATCCAAAGCCTCCAAGAAAAATAGGAATCAGTTCAAGGCCACGGAAGAGCTCAAAAAAGATTTTAAGAAGCAAGTAACAGAAGCAGAGGAAAAACTGAGATGCAAGAAAATCATGAAAAGCAAGTCAACAGCTTGCTAAAGGAGACCCAAAAAAAAATACTGAAGAAAATGACACCTTATAAAAATAGCCTAACCGAAATGACAAAAGGGGTCCAAAAAGCCAATGAGAAGAATGCCTTAAAAAGCAGAATTGGCTAAATGGAAAAGGAAGTCCAAAAGCTCACTGAAGAAAATACTTCCTTAAAAATTAAAATAGAACAATTAGAAGCTAGTGACTTCATGAGAAATCAATACAATATAAAACAAAACCAAAAGAATGAAAAAATAGAAAACAATGAGAAATATCTCATTAGAAAAATACCTGACCTGGAAAATAGATCCAGGAGAGATACTTTAAAAATTATTGGACTATCTGAAATGCACGATCAAAAAAAAAAAAAAAGAGCCTAGACATCATCTTTTAAGGAATTATCAAGGGAAACTACCCTGATACTCTAGAACCAGATAGCAAAATAGAAATTTAAAGACTCTACCAATCACCTCCTGAAAGAGACACCCAAAAGAAAACTCCCAGGAATATTGTAGCCAAATTCCAGAGTTTCCAGGTCAAGGAGAAAATATTGCAAGCAGCCAGAAAGAAATAATTCAAGTATTGTGGAAACACAATCAGGATAACACAAGATTTAGCAGATCTACATTAGGGGACTGAAGGGCTTGGAATATAATATTCCAGAGGTCAAAGGAGATATGATTACAGCCAAGAATCACTTTCCAGCAAAACTGAGTATAATCCTCCAGGGGAAAAAGTGGATATTCAGTGAAATAGAGGACTTTCAAGCATTCTTGATGGAAAGACCAGAGCTGAATAGAAAATTTGACTTTCAAATACAAGACTCAAGAAAAGCATGAAGAGGTAAACAGGAAAGAGAAATTAAAAGGTATTTATTCAAGTTGAACTGTTTACATTCCTACATGGAAAGATGATGCTTGTAACTCATGAGAACCTTTGTCAGTATTAGAGTGGTTGGAGAGGAAAAAAAATTGTATGGATAAATAGATAGATAGATAGATAGATAGATAGATAGATAGATAGATAGATAGATAGATAGATGGCACAGGGTGAGTTGAAGATGAAGGGGTGATATATGGAGAATAAAATTAAGGGGTGAGGGAGGATTATAGTAGGAGAAGGAGAAAGGGAGAGGTATAAAGGGGTAATTTATCTCACATATAACAGACAAGAAAAGGCTTTTACAGTAGAGGAGAAGAGGGGGAAGGTGAGAGGGAATGAATGAATCTGATTCTCATTGGATTTGGCTTAAAGAGGGAATAACATATACACTCAATTGGTTATGTAAATCTATCTTGCCCTATATGAAAATAGGGGAGAAGGGGATAAGAGAGTGGGAAGATGATAGAGAGGAGGGCAGATTGGGAAAGGGGGTAATCAGAAGCAAACACTTCTGAGGAGGAACTGGGTCGAAAGAGAGAATAGAATGAATGGGGAATGGGATAGGATGAAGGAAATATAGTTTTTCACAACATGACTACTATGGAAGCATTTTGCGTGACTACACACGTATCACCTCTATCAAGTTGCTTGCCTTCTCAATGAGGGTGGGTGGGGAGGAAGGAAGGGAATTTGGAAACTAAAGCTTTAAAAACAAATGTTTGAAAAAATTGTTTTCATAAGCAACTGGGAAATAAGATATACAGGCAATGGGGTAGAGAAATCTATCCTGCCCTACAGGAAAATTAAAGGGAAATGGAATAAGAGAAGGGGGGAGATAGAATGGAGGACAGATTAGGGGAAGGGGTATTCAGAATGCATGCTGTCTTGGGGTGGGGGAGGGATGAGAGGGGAGAAAATTTGGAACTCAAAATCTTGTGGAAGTGAATGTTGAAAACTAAAACTAAATCAATTAATAAAAAAAGAAAATAGGGGAAGGGGGCACAGAAATGTGGGAAATGGGAAATGTAAACAGGCCAAGACTCATGTATGGGGTTTAGGTGCTCTGGATAGGCTGTAAACCCTGAGGTACCCAGCCAATGGGGAAACGGGAGGGAAATACAGATTGGGAATAGGGAATAAAAAGCTTTTTATTTGTCTTAATGGTTGTGCCTATTTGTTGGACACCTGCTCTTGTTAGAATGTTAATAAAAGTCCTTCCTGGTTCAAAAAAAAAAAAAGAATAATTGGGGAACACATCCCAACTAAAAAATGGAATTTTAGTAGAGACTTAAAGGAAGCCAGAGAGATCAGTGGTTGGAGTAGAAGAGGGTTAGAGTAGAAGAGGGCATACAGGATAGCCAGAGAATATGGCCAAAGCTGAAACATTGAGTGTCTTGTTAGTGGAATAGTCAGGAGGCCAGTGTCACTGCATCAAAGAATATGTTGAGGGAAGTAAAGTACAAGGAAACTGGAAAGATAAATAGGGGCTAGGTTACAAAGGAGTTTGAATGCCAAGCAGGGTATTTTATAGTTGATCCTGGAAGCAAAACAGAGCCACTAGATTTTTGTTTGTTTGTTTGTTTGTTTTGTAGAGTGGTGACGTTATCGGACCTGTGCTTTAAGAAAGTCACTTTAATGGCTGAATGGTGGATGGATTGGAGTAGCATAAATTTAAAACAGGTAGACACACCAGTAGGCTATTACAGTGGTCAGTATGTGAGATGATGAGGGCCTGCACTAGAGTGGCAGTAATGTCAGAGGAGAGAAGAGAGCACATGTAAGAGATGTTATTGCAAAGGTGAAATTGGTAGACCTTGCTCACAGAGTAGATGGGGAACGGACATGTGAGAGAGATAGTGAGGAGTCTGGGATGAATCCTAGGTTGGAAGCCTAAGGGACTGGGAGGATGGTGTTACCTTCTATAGTAACAGGGAAGGTAGGAGAGAGGTAGGGTTTAGGGGGAAAGATAAGGAGTTCTGTTTTGGACATATTGAGTTTAATATGTCTATTGGCCATCCAGTTTGAAATGTCTGAAAGGCAATTGAAGATGTGAGATTGGAGGTCAGCAGAAAGACTGGAGTGGGAAAAGTGGATTTGGGAATCATCAGCATAGAGACATTATGAACACAAATGTTAGCATTATGGATTGACTAAAGAATAGAGCCAATGTTTAATGAGAAGGATATTATTATAAATTTTGTGAATTTCAGAGTAAGAGAAATAGGGGACTGTAGAAAACTATATATGGAAGTAGGTTCCGGAACATCCAACCAAGGATATATTCTGTGTATTGTTGGAGTGATTTGAATATTCAAAAATATATCTAAAACAAGGGGTGGGGAACCTGCGGCCTCAAGGCCTCTAGGTCCTCAGGTGTGGCCCTTTGACTGAACCCAAACTTCACAGGATTCAGTCAAAGGGCCTTACTCGTGGATCTAGAAGGCCACATATCACCTCAAAGCCACAGGTCCCCCACCCCTTCTAAAACCATCCAGGTAGAGGAGAGTACTTATTACAACAGGGGTGTTATATATCCATGCTATCTTCAAACTGCTTGAATGAACTCGAGATGTTTATCCTAGAGAAGAGGAATCAGTGAGACTATGCTATCTGCTTTCAAGTAGCTAAAAGCCTGCCTTGTTCTATTTAATCCCAAGAACCACAATCAGGAGCAAAGGATAAGATTTACAAGAGGCAAAGTTAGGTTTAATATTAAGAAAAATATTCTAACAATGTCATTCAAAAGGGAACCCTCCTTTCTAGTTTTTGAACAAAGGCTATATAACTATCTACTGACTATAAGATATATTTCTTTAGGATGTGAGTTAGTAGTTGGCTACTGAGGTTATTTCTACCTCTAATAGTTTTGTAATTCTCTGTTCTTTTGACAATATTAATTTGTGTTATTCTTATTTATGCATGTAGCTTCTCCCACAGATTTGAAGAGCCTAATGGGATAGCTCTCTGGGGAATCAAGGCCAAGAGTGAATGAGATCTCAAAGTGGAGTAAGGAGAGGAAAGAGGAAAGAATTAGTGGACTTTTGGGCATTGGCTGTGCAAGTGGCTGAAAGTTCCTCATCCCTTCCCTTCTTTCCTCCCCTCAGTCTGCAGATGGAGATGTTTTCTTTTACACAGATTTTTCATTGGGAATTTGTATTTTTTAAATTATTGTTGTTGCTGCTGTTGTTGTTAACTTTCCTGGGTATACTGAAGGGATAGGGCCAGCTCAGAGGAATTATTTCTTTATTTTACAGACTATATAACGTAGAAACTTACTCCTACTCCAGTGGTTAGAGAGACAATCTGGGAACATATTTTATGAGCTGTTTATCTTATATTTTCTTTTTTTTTTTTCACCTGTCTCTGTGTCTTTCTCTGCTCTCTGGCTCTCTATGTCTCTTTGTCTCTGTCTCTCTGTCTCTCTCTCTCTCTCTATTTCTCTCTGTGGGTGTCCCTATCTTATCTAGCTGGAAGTACAATGGCCACTCTAGGCCTAGTTCAGCTACTCACTGGTATGGAAGTTTTGACCTGTTTCTGACCCAGGCCAATTTGTTCTTCCTGAGGGAACCTGGTGGCCTCCTACTCCCCAAAGTTCAACATATTGGTTCCTAGCTTCGTCTGGACACAAGATTAGGCTTTATCCCACTCTAGCTCAGAACTCCCATACTTAATCAATCCACTCACCCTCCAGTAGTAGGAACTACAGTGCTATACTACCAGTCCTGGCTAGTCCGCACTTTTCATACTTAAACTCTCAAGGACAAAACTGGAATGGTATTGGTGCTCTGTCCACCTCTCATAACATGAGCCTGCTTTCCATTTATATTGATGATTTACCCTACACACCTTCCCTGGTGATTTATCCTCTATCTATACCTGGTGATTTATCTTCTACCTTCCCTGCCTGGAGTCCCTCAAACTAGGCTTTGATTCTTCCTCCAGTCTCTAGAGAGAGGGAGGGAGGAGGAGTGAGGGGAAAGAGCTAGAAGAAAAAGCCTCACTGCACTTGACCCAAGAGTCAGAGACAAGGTGGTCTGTGTGGTTTTCTACTATCACTTTTTGGTTGAGAGAGGTAGGAATGAGGCTTAGGCAGCCAACGTCGTTGTAGGAGCTACAAGTACCTACCCTTTCTTCCTAGCAGACCCTGAACACTTTGAGAGCAAGGACAAGATCTAATTTCTCCCATTGCTACAGTCTCTGAAGAAATTTGAAGGTGAGCATCACTTTAAGGGCAATGGAAAGGTATATGGAGGTATATACAGTTTGCAACACACTACAAATGACGAATTATGCAAAAGTGGTAGAAAAGGTGTCATCAGAGAAACATGGTAGGGAAAATGTGGGCTGGTGATAAGAGCAAATGATCATGATACATAGTCCACGGGCTCCTTTGGTACCAGGACAATGTTAGAAAATGAAAAAATAAGGCTCCTACCATTGGTGGGGAGGGGGGAAATGTCATGTGACGGATTTATAGAAGGATATGGACATGGAGGCATAACATAGATTAGTGTAGATGAATTACAGTCCCAGTCTTTGAACAAAATATCCATGCCACTGAGATCACAGATTCATTAAAGCACTAAAGTACTCCCTACAGAGTGACTCCCAGTGCTTTATAAATGTTCGTTGGTGCTTAATAAATAGTAGGTACTTCAAAAATGTTTCTTGAATTGAATTTACTGAGTTAAAATTCCTAAAGAATGTTTTATGCTGTTGGAACCTGAATATAAGCATGCCCTGTGATTTAGTGTGCGTAGAGTCACGGCCTATCTCTGATTTAGTGTATAAGTCCTGGGGAGTTTTCCAAGACATATTGAGGCTGTGATTTAAGATGATAGATTCATAGGTCTAGAGCTGGAAAGGGCCTCAGAAGCCATCTAGGCTAGCTCCCTAATTTTATAAGTGAGGAAACTGAGGCACAGGGAGATTTAGTGGCTTGCCTAAGGTAATACAGCTGATGAGTGTTGGGGGCAGAACTTCAGCTTTAGTCTTTTTTCACTCCAAAGGCCCCTACTCAACCCACTACAAAATGTTGCTGATGCAGTATAACTATCTGAAGCCATAATTGTTTCATTAATTTATATTCATGTCACAATTACTAACAATACTAAAAATACCTAGGGTTCCCCTAAAACTTCAGAAAATCTAACTGAGATTGGAAGCATCATTGTGTCATTCAGAAAGCTGTTGATCTATGCTAATTCCAGCAGAAATGACAAATATACCTCTATGTTACAACTCACTCAGTAATGATTAATTAAGTATGATATGGTCACTTCCTTAGGGGATTAAAAAAATAGCAATTATACAGAGCTAACACTTAACACTTATCATCAAAGTCCCTTTTATACTAATATTAGCCAATTAATCTTCATGACAGTACCCCTATGGGAAGTATTAGGACCCTCACTTTGCAGTTGGGGGAAATGTAATTCAAAAGAAGAAATAGCAAATTCATATCTACCCTGGCCTCTCTGAAAATCAATTCTGTACACACAGGTCAAGCAGCAGTACCAAGAAGAGTCCCCAAGGATGGGGACTGAGCTATGAATCGATCGTTAAGAGACTTGCCAAGATGAAAAGTGAGAGTCTGTGTCAGAATGAGCATTCAATCTCAAGGACTGTTGGCTCAGGTCCTGAGCTCTTGCCTTGGTTCCTGCTGTTTCTGATAACTATATACCATATAGAATTCATGTCACCTCCATGACTGCCATTGGAAGTTTTTTTTCTTCCCTCAACAGTAAGGTATGTGACCACAAACAAGAGAAAAGAAGATGAGTTCTCTTCTAAGGCTGAGTTTATAAAGTAAGAACATGTGCACTGATGCTCTGATGTTAGCCCAAAAAGCATGAGAGCTCTCCAAGCATTCAGCACAGCCCTTTGTGATGTTAGGCCCTGAAGAAACAAGCAATTTTATGACCTGAATATCAGTTGGACCTGAAGCCTTTTCAGAATGAATCTGGACATAATTTGGGGAGGGTTCTCACAAAATGTTTTTATTTTTTGACCCAATTCCAGTGACACCTAAAGAAATTTCTTACTATGCCCAAAGAGCTATAAAAATATGCATACCCTTTGACCCAGCAATAGCACTTCTAGGGCTATATCCTAAAGAGATCATACAAATGGGAAAAGGACCCACATGTACAAAAATATTCAGAGCAGCTCTTTTTGTGGTGGCCAAGAATTGGAAATTGAGAGGATGCCCATCAATTGGGGAATGGCTTAGCAAGTTGTGGTATATGAACAGAATGGAATACTGAAATGATGAACAGGCTGACTTCAGAAAAACCTGGAAAGATTTGTATGGTCTGATGCTGAGTGAAGTGAGCAGAACCAAGAGAACATTGTACACAATAACAGCCACATTGTGAGATGACTAGTATTGATAAACTTAACCCTTCCCAGCAATACAAGTGTCTAAGACATCTCCAGAGGCCTCATGATGGAAAATGCTGTCTGCATCGAAAGAAAGCACTTTGAAAGTTGAATTGCAATTTTTTCTCTTCTATTGGTTTTGTTTCTTCTTTCTGATGGTTCCTTCTATTGGTTTCAATTTTTACTTACAACATCACTAATGTGAAAATATGTTTAATAGAAATGTAAATGTATAGCCTATATCAGATTGTGCGTCATCTTGGGGAGGGTGGTGGGGAGGAAGGGGGAGAAAAATTTTAAACTCAAAAGCATATGGAAGTGATTATTGATAAATCAAAATAAATTAATAAAAAATTTTTAAAAAATTTCTAGTTCTGTGCCCTCCCACTCAAGGGCCCTCAGGTCCCCTGAAAGCACTTGGGCATGCAGAGGCATTTAACATAAAACAAATTTTATTTAATATGATGATAGACATAGAAGAAACTTGTATCTGAACCCTTAGCAATGTGATAAAAACATTTTTAAAGTAGGAATCTTCTCTCCAGATCCTTGATGTAGACTTTGTTACTCCTAACATCATCCCGAGTGAGGCATCAGAGACTAGACATAAAACCACCCCTCCTTCCTGCTGGGGTCACCATAAACCTAAAGGCATGCAGCAGTTTCCTCTCTCCAGGTTTACAGATAGTGCCCCTTTCTTCCTCTCTCAATTTTGGTCTGCATCTACACCCTGGTAGCTATGTCTATCCTCTGCCCAGCTCTATTAGCACCATAAGACTCTTTCCCTGCCTTGACTCTTCAGGCCTCCCAAAATTATCTGGTTTTCAGTCCTCCCTCTCCCTTGCCTTGTGGTCCTTTGACTTGGAAGTTGTTTTCCCTTTTGCACAGATATCCACAGTAAACCCCCCAAACACAGAGACATGGAATTCTGACCCTACTCCTTTTGGTACATGCCCGTTGAAGTTGTTGAATGAATGAACAAATAAAATAACACTAATCAGAATGAAATTAAGGGTGTCCTCTGAGTAAGCCTGATGTTAGATTTCTTGACCAGATAATTCCGGGAAAAAATGAATGATGTTGAACCTTGAAGACTTGAAATCTGGGACAAAGTGTGATATCATAGAAAAGTCACTAAATGCAGAGTATCAGGGCCATGGTTTGAGTTATATAGTTTTACTGCTTCCTAGGCATATGCATGTAGGTAATTCAGTTTCCCCTATGTAGGCCTCAGTTTCTTCAAATAAAAATGAAGGGCTTGGAATGGATGATTTTGGATCATAGGGTGATAGAATTATAGCTAAAAGGGATGTTGGAGTTCATCTAATTTAACCCCCTCATTTTAGAGATAGGAAACTGAGGCCCAAGAAAAGTTAAATTGCTTGTGCAAAGTGACAGTTAAATGCAGAGGTAAGATGTGAATTCAGATCCTTTGATCCTAAATCCAGGATTCTTTCCATTACATAATACTGTCTTCTGGACGTAAAAGTCCCTTTCAGATCTCACGTTCTATTGTTTTAAAATTCTATGACCTCAATTTTTCCTAAGGCTCCAAAGTTCTATGTGATGATGAAAAGGGTAAATCATTTATTCTTCTCTGATCTATTAAGAAGACCTGTCTCATTTTTAGTGACCCACATGACTTGACTTGTGGGTTGAAAGGGTAAAACCTGGGACCACTAAAGAGCTGTCAGTTTAATCAGGGATGAATTATAAAGACAAGTAATATATCTCATAGGATGATTACCCAGTAGAAGTAGGGGTATAGAATAGAGGCATGCTAGACCCAGGGGCACCATGATGAAATAAGAAAAGGAAATCTTACTTGTATGGACTGATGCTGAGTGAAGCGAGCAGAACCAGGACAACAGTGTACGCAGTAAGAGCCATGTTGTGTGATGACTAACTTTGATAGACTTAGTTCTTCTCAGTAATGCAAGGGTGTAAGACATCTCCAAAAGTTTCATGGTGGAAAATGCTATCCACATCCAGAGAAAGCACTATGGAGTTTGAATGCGGATCGAAGTATACTATTTGCTCTTTTTTCTTCTTCTGTTTTGTTTTGTTTCTTCTTTCTTGTGGTTCCTCCTATTGGTTCTAATTCATCTTTACAACATGACTAATGTGAAAATATGTTTAATAGGAATGTATATGTAGCGCGTATGTCAGATTTTGGGGAGGGAGGCTGGGAAGGAGGGAGAGAAAATTTAAAACACGAAAGCTTATGGAAATGATTGTTGAAAACTAAAAGTAAATTGATTAATAAAAAAAGAAAAGGAAGTCTTAGCAAAGAACAGAGCTGATACCAAGTGGAGGGGGAGGGAGGATGGTCAAAACCAAGGTTAGTAAGGAAGTAAACAGAGACAGAGATCAGAGAGTCTAGTTAAGTGTTAGAATTATAATTCTATATTTATAGCTCTTTATACTTTACAAGGTCCTTTCCCTACAATAACCTTGTGAGGAAAATATTGTAAGTAGTATTATCCCCATTTTACAGATAAGCAAAGTGAGGCTCAGAACTGGTTAATTTAGGATGATATGGCTACTTCCTCAGGGAAGAAAAAAGTAGGGCTAAAAAGTTACGTGATTTGCTGAAGAATAATACATAGCTCAGAAAATGTCAGAGCAAAGATTCGAAATGACTAAGTCCTCAGCTATACACTATACTCTGCTGCTTTTCATGGACAAAAAAATAAATGAAACCAGCCTACAGCTAGCCCCCTAAGACTTCTCATAATAATGCTGAATCACACACAGGCTACTGAACTCCAGGAGACATAGCATGGTATTATGAAAAAAGCCCTGGAGATTGTGAAATCCTAACCATATGACCTTGGGGTAATCCTTTAGCCACTTCTTGACTTAGTTTCCCCTTCTGTAAAATGAAAGGATTAAGCAAGGTGATTAATTTAGTGGAAAGAGAGTGTTGATTTGAAGTCAGAGCACCTTAGATTGAATTCTAATTTTTCCACTTACCTATCTTTGTGGCCTTGGGCAAGGCACTTAACATCACTGGACCTTAGTTAATTAATCTGTAAAATGAACAAATGAGGCTAGTTAACTTCTAAGGTCTCCTCAAGACTTAAATCTATGATCCAATGATCCCAAGATCATTCAGCTCAGTCCAGAGAGACACATCCTTGCCCTATCTTTTGCTTTTTCACTTCTGACCCCCTTCCCTATACCCAACAAACACTATTCAGTTCAACTAGTACATATTACAAAGAATTTGCTAACACGGTCTGTGACACAGATAACTAAATACATTCTCTGAAACATTCAATTCTGGTTTCTCTGACCCAGACAAATAAACCAGGGACCATATCCTTAAATAGTATGCTTATTTTGTCTGACACATCTTTCTTGTGAACCTGCCCTTTGATGCTGGAGGAAGTGTGAAAGTCCTCCCTTGTCCCTTGGCCCCTCTGCTCACTTGATGTGTGACCTTGGACTAATCACTCTACCTCTATATGTTTCAGTTTACATACCTGTTAAATGTGAGTATGGTAAGAATAGGAGAATAGGGAGGTGGGAAGGAGGAGGTCAGTGGAAGGGAGAAGACTTTGACAAGATGATCTATTAAGTTCTTTCGAGCTCTAAAATTCTGTGTTCTGACATTAACTATCTTCTAAGGCCTCTTCCAGCTCAAGTACATTATAGTTATCAGGAAATAGAGACTGTTGTAAAGCTGGTTGCTACTTCAAAGACTCCTGAAAAGAAGTTAGAGGAAGGACATTGAAAAGAGACATCCATCATGCCCAGCAAAACTAATGTTCACCTTCAATACCAGGAAAGATCTGGACTGAGAGAAATAACACTTCTGCCCACAAGACAGATGTAGGGAAAGGAAAGATATCTGTGTTATTCACAACTAGAATAATGCTGCTTGTGAATTACACAGGTAAGCCCCACACATAAGCAAAGCAGGCAACTACCTTGGTAGCATGATTTGAGTTTCCTAAAGGTCTTCCTGTCATCGGGAATCATTTATCTGTCTGACTGAGAACTTGAAATACATTCTTTAATCATTCTTTTGATTGAAGATATCGAGGGCTCCTATGAAATGATACAATAAGCCATTTCCATATGTTGATATCTAACATGAATTAGTTTAACAGATGACCCTAACAGAGAATGTTCAGTTGCTTGTTTTTTGTTTGTTTTTTCTTTTTTTAATCAAGAATAATGAGGTGATAGCCTGTGTCCTGCATTTGTCAAACTACATTTGGAGTGGGGCATATAAGGTGTTAAGAAAAGACTAGTACTTCTGGTATGAGGGCTGCCGAGCCCTTTTCAGAGCTACTTTCCACCTTTGGTGTTCACCTGCCACCCAAGTCTCACCTGTGTCTCCAAGAAGCTGTAACATATACAGTGACCACATCCTGATAAGACCATTTTGGTAGATGGGCTAAACCAGGTTGTTAGTAACCAATGAGTCTCAAACACATTGGTGAGTTGGGGAGCGAGGGTATACCTTAAATATGTGAAGACATTCTTGGCAGAATAGTCAAATACAAACAAGTTGTTCCAAAGGGCCACTGGGAATGGAAGCAGGTACTGTGCAGTGATCACAGTTTAGTTAGAAATCAGAGATGCCAAGGTTCATATACTGTATCCTAAGCCATTGCCAGTCATCTTAACTTCTGTCTTGCCACTGGACTCCAGTGACTCTGGAGAGAGAATGAGGCTAACAATTTCACACAACTCTGCTTCACTTAAATCCAATTTATGCATGAATCAAAAGACATCACCTATACCATTTTACCATTTTTACCTTACTCAAAGCCTTGTGATGATGGGCAAGTGACAAAACAGCAGGTAAGGATACAATGGAAGCTACAGTCACAACCCTGCACATGGGCAGCCCAGGCCATAGGGTCATCTCACTGGACTGAATCAGCAGCCCCCTGGGTATCTGAGCAGCCTTTTTGAAGGACGATACTGTTTACATACTGACATGAAGAAGAGGCTAGAAAGCATGGCCTAAAGTTTGTCTGCTTCACCTAAGTTAACTCTGGCCTGCTTACCACAGAGATCCTACCCTGTGGTTGAAACACAAAAAAGCATACAAAAACTTTTGCAAAGATGATCCTATTTACCACTGGAACATGGAAATTGTGTATGCTTATGGAAAACATACAGTCCTAGTAGACCTGAGAGAGGAACAGCTCTTGTTATGAGAGAACTCAGCTAGTATAGCAGCCAAATAGCAGTCCTGAATAAAACAAGGGGGGCAAATGAAGGCCAGCTTACTGTAGTCAGAGCTGGGTTTGTCTTTTTTTCTGGAGTGCCTGTGGTGATGGGCACCGTGAAGCTAGCATAGGTTTCACAATCAAATCAAATCTAGCCAACAAGCCTGTATGCCTCCCAAAAGAGTGAATGATAGGTTCTTGACAATGTCATTGCTACATTGCAAGAAAGTGCCATGCCACCACCATCAGTGCTCCCACCATGACAATCTCTAATAAAGTCAAAGAAAAATTTTATGAAGACTCGGAGATCCTAATCATCAATGTGTTGAAAAAGGAAAAGTTTGTAATTCTGGATGACT
This sequence comes from Phascolarctos cinereus, assembly GCF_003287225.1. Classification (NCBI taxonomy): domain Eukaryota; kingdom Metazoa; phylum Chordata; class Mammalia; order Diprotodontia; family Phascolarctidae; genus Phascolarctos; species Phascolarctos cinereus. Next base: position 625,860,319 of record NW_027555847.1, on the reverse strand, counting down.
TTGACCCCAGAATGGGGGCAGTCTATCAGATGTGACAGGGAATCCTTGGGAGGAATAAAATCAAAAAGAGCAACAGCAATGGTCTCTTACTAATGAAAATGTGTGTGTCTCAGAACTTTCTCATCACTAAAATTGTCTTCAATTTACCTAAGTGCAATACAACTTTATGGACATATCCTTGAAGAAAACATTTGCATTTAATAGACCATGTCACTGTAAGGAGAAGAGATACACAGGATGTGAGAGTAATGAAAGTGATGTGTGGTGAGAGTGATGGACTGATCATAGACTTATCCTTCCCGACATTCAACAAGAGCAGTGGCCCCAAGGCAAGGCAATAACCATGAGACTTAATGTCAATAGATTAGAGTTCTTCTCTGTTCATAGACAGTTTGTTGCTAACTTGCAGAGAAAGCTGAGCCAACACGGGTTGGCAACAGTGGAGCAGAAAAGGAGTGGGCAGTTTTCAGAGATTTGGTATATAGCACTGTATTTACTCATCTGGGACACTATACTCACAAACAATCAGGATTGGTTTGTTGAAAATATGAGAAAATTCAGAAGTTACTAAATGAAAAACAACAACTCCACAGGGTTTACCAGCAAGATAACAAGGCAGTGTTTAGCTCCATCAAAAGTGAAATGTAAGCAAAGCTAAGAGAGATGCAGGGTTCTTTGCTTGGTAAGAAGACACATGAAATTTAGTTTTATGATGATAGTAACAATCCAACATGCTTTTCTTAATTCCCTGAAGGCTGTGTATGGGCCAAAGACCTATGGCCCATTTCAATTAGTGTTGAAGGAACCACATTGATTAGTGATAAGGACATGATCCTGGAAATATGGGCTGAATAGTTCCATAATGTTTTCAATAGATTGTCATCAATAAATGCTGAAGCCATTGACAGTTTACCTCAGGTTGATATCAAACCCTCTCTAACCATACTTACAATTGAAGAAAAGGTTTTGAATGCCATTATGGTCCTCTCATGTGACAAAGTACTTGGTACTGATTCTATTCCTGCAGAGATTTACAAGGAAGGGCATCCATTGCTCATAGAAAAGCTGACTGAAGTCATCAAGGTTATTTGGCAGCAGTAAGTTATCTCCCAGGATTTCAAGGATATCTCCATTGTCTATCTTTATAAATGAAAAGTAAATAGGCTATCCTGTGCTAATCACAGTGAGGGGAGGGAGTCATCTCCTGTTGCCCGTAACCAGATTGTACACCAAACGGAGAGGCATGAAATAACTTGTGACATGGGCCAGGCAGAGCAGAATTACTGACTCAGTTTATTCATCTGAGGGTACAGGATATATAGAGAAAATCTAGCCTAACTTCAAAGAGTCCTCCCCATGAGATACTCCCTGAGGATGTGACAACATGAATTTCCTCGTTATCAGGGTTCCTAGATTGGGTTGTATTTTCCAAGGTTTTCCCAGGCACCTTGGCGCCACCTGCATAGAGGAGTGAATGTGTAAATCTAAGGTTCAAAGAGTGAGAAGGAATATCTGAGGAACCTCCTAATCAGGAAAGAATTGGAGAGCTGTACCACTTAATCATTGAGCCCTTTTGGGTAAAAGCCTGGGCAGAGGTCAAACTCTGCCTTGGATCTTAAACCCTTATCAGACTCTTAAGATCGGCCCTCAATAATCTCCCTCTTAGTTATTGCTAGCAATGTTCTTGCCAGAGTCTTCCTTAATAGGCTGAGCCTTCACCTGGAAGATGGTCATAGACCTGAGAGGTAGTGTGGCTTCAGAAAGGGCTGAGGAATGGTCAATATGGTGTTTGTTGCCCAATAACTCCAGGAGAAATGTCAGGAGCGGAACAGAGGTATGTAAGCAATGTTTGTTGATCCAACTGAGGCCTTTGATACTGTCAGTCATGAGGGCTTATGGAAGATCACAGCAAAATTTGGTTGCCCAGAGAAGTTCATCAGTATTATATGTCAGTTTCATGATGGCATGCTTGCACAGGTTCTACGTAATGGGCAATGCTCTCTCACTTTCACCAATGGAGTAAAGCAGGGTTGTGTATTTGTTCCCATGCTTTTTAGCATGATATTTTCAGCAATGCTGTCATATACCTTCAACGAGTATGAAAATGACAATTACCACACTAGTAGTAAATTGTTTAACCTGAAAAGGCTATAAGCCAAGGGAAGGGAGAGTTGGTGCATGACTTTTTATTTACAGATGATTGTGCATTGAATGTAGCCCCTGAGCTGAGATTAAACAGGACATGGATTGATTCTCTGTCACTTGTGCTAATTTGTTCTGACAATTAACACCAAGAAAACACAGGTCTTCCACCAGCCAGCACCACACCATCCATATGTGGAACCATCAGTTATAGCAAATGGAGAAATTTTGAATGCTGTAGATTAGTTCACTTACCCTAATTAGTAGTTTACTTTCAAGGGATGTTCACTTAGGTGATGGGGTTGACACATGCATTGCCAGAGTTAGCTCATTGTTTAAGAGGCTGTGAAGGAAAGAGTGAGAGAGAAGAGGCATTAGGATACATACTAATTTGATGTCTACAGAGCCATTGTGCTGACCTCATTGCTGTATGACTGTGAAACCTGGACAGTATACTAGTACCATGCCAGGAAACTGAATTGCTTCCATCTTAATTGTCTTAGAAAGATTCTGAAGATCACCTGGCAATAGAAGGTACTTTATAAGGTACAACATAAGGTACACTGAGGTTCAATACAATATACTTTATAAGTATAATAACATATAATACAGTATATGTATTTATATATGCACATTTAAATATATTAAATATAAATATATATTATTAATATATGTATGTTTAAATATATTATATATTAACTACAAATGTATATTATTATTTATATATTCATCAAAAGTATTTATAAGGCACAATACAATATACTTTATAAGGTACAATATAAGGTACAGTGAGGTCCTTTTTTGAACTAAACTGCCAAGCATTCAAACTCTACTTCAGAAGGTATAACTCTGATGGGCTGGTCATATCATGCTAATGCTAAATGAACCTTTGCCTAAAAGACTATTTTAAGGAGAACTCACACAAGGCAATCACTCATAAGGAGGTTAGAAGTAGTGATACAAGGATACATTCAAGGTCTCTCTGAAGAATTTTGGAATCCATTGTGAGGCATGGAAGACATTGGCACAGCATTGCCCATTATGATATGCTTGCATCAAAGAAGGAGCTGTGCTCTGTGAACAAAACAGAATTATGTCAGCTCAAAAGAAACCTGTGATGTACACATTAAAAGCCATCTCTACCTCAGACTATTTGTGTCTGACCCATGGTAAAGCCTTCCATGCTCTTATTGGTCTGATCAGCCAAAGTCAGACACACTGTACATTGACTTCAACATAGTGATGCCATTTTGGTCCTCTTCAAGTTCAAAGGACAAAAACCAACCAATATTTAAAATATTGTACTATCTTCTGGGAAGCACAATTTAGGAAGGACATTGATAAGCTGGAGAGCATCCAGAGAAGGGCAAACACAATGATTAAATGCCTTCAGTTCATGAGACAAGCGGAGCATTAGAAGGGACTTGGCATGTTTAGGTTGGAGAAGAAGATTGGGGGTGAGAGAGAGAGAAACTATAGCTGTCCTAGTTTCTATTTAAATCAAAGAATCATAAATTTAGATGTGGAAGCCACCTCCGAGGTCAAAGAGTGTATCCCCCTTTGTATTTTTGAAGTTGATTTTTGAACCCAAATATAAGAATTTACATTTATCCCTTTCGTATTTCATTTTCTTAGATTCAACCCAATGTTCTAATTTGGTTTTTTTGTTTGTTTTTGTTTTTGCTAGGCAATTGGGTTAAGTGACTTGCCCAGGGTCACACAGCTAGTAAGGGTTAGGTGTCTGAGGTGGGTTTTGAACTCAGGTCTTCCTGACTCCAGGGCCAGTGCTCTATCCATTACTCCACCTAGCTGTCCCCCAATGTTCTGATCTATCAAGATCTTTTGGATCTAATGTGTTGATTATCCCAACACAGATTCGTGTCATTTGCAAATTTAATGTGCATTCAATCTGCTTTTATCCAAGTCACTGATAAAAAATGTATACAGCACAGTGCCAAACTGTGACATTACTCTGGGGTCCTCCTGTCTCCCATAATACAAGCCTAGATGAGACACACCGAGGAAGAGTAATCTAAGCTTGTAAGACATCTTTGTCAGGCAGGGCAGAGTATGGAAAGGAGAAAAAAATTGTTCAAAGGATATTAAAAACAGACTGTGCTTATTTCATAGGAAGGAAGGAAGGAAGGGAGGGAGGAGAAAAGGATAATAATGAAATAAAGATAACAATATTTAGCCTCCATTACAACAGGGAGAGACAGAGTCAGTGAGATGGAGAGAGAAGGAAGGAAGGAGGGAGTGAGGGAGAGAGAGAAGGAGAGAGAGAGAGCTAGCTTCTGGATGTGAAAACCCTTGGAAAATACAAGGTACAGATACAAGATCTTATTAAGAATCACAGGATTTAACTCTAGAACAGACCTTAAAAATCATCTAGTTTAATTAACTCATTTACAAATGAAGAAATTAAGACCTAAAGAGTTATCCAAGTGCAAGCTGGTGGTCATATGAGATCCCCTGACTAATACCCCACTTCCCTTTCTATTGTACACCATTGCCTCCAAAATGCTTGGTTTTGAAGAATTATTTTCATTATTTTTATTATGAATGTGAAGGTCCATGAAGCACTATGCAAATGTATGACATCCTCACTGAGCTGTACTACAAATGAAATGATGCTGTGCTTGGCTTCAGAGGTCATAAGGACAAGAGAATTCATGTGCTCCCAGAATCTGATGTAGACTTCTCAGAAACAATGGGCTCTTAAGAAAAGATCTCAGGTAGTCAAGCTGTCTTCATACAGCAGAGAAAAATGAAAATTTGCATTCTATAAAAAATGGAGAGAAAACATGATTTTAGAGTTTTAGGTACACTCCAAAAAAATATTGTGATCTAAGTATGATGAACTCACCATGAGTGTGCACAGGCTATTTCAGTATTTTGAAATGGTAACTCCAAAGCTAATAGCCCAGGCAGGTCCTGAAAAATACAAGGATAATATTCAAAGCTCCCTGAAACCTGACTGTCATCAAGAAGAGGTATTCATATTAAAAAACTTAGACTGCTTTCAAAGGACCAGAAAATATAAGAGAGGGGCAGTCACAAGAGGGCTTTGCTGAGTCACTGAAATAAAAAATCTGGGAGTCATTGAAGAGTAGCACCACGGAGATGTAAAGAAACAGCCTTAGGCAGGAAGAGGAGGAAGAAGGCAACACTCTCAGCCAAACCCTAGCCTTAGTTATACATGAGTTTGTTTTTTCTTCCCTCTTTTTCCAGTAAATTCACATTCCAGAAGTATTTGCATAATAGACTCCCTTCACTGCTGTTCCTGGTCTACCTTGGCCACTGTGAAAATTTTATTACCATATATTTTTCTCTTGGAGAATAGTAGTGTAATGAATGAAAAGTTCAAGAGTCTTAGTTTCTAGGTAATTAACAATTTTATTAATTATGGTTAGCAAATAATTAATAAAAGGATGGTCATTTGGCTGTCTCTCATAAACCAAAGGTTAATCATGAAGGTCTCTCAACACTTAACAAGCTATTGGAAGAGTGGGTTTTCCCAACAGGTGGCAATCAACTCTGATTGGTTACCAATTAATGAGAGAATGAATAATATAATGATAGGTGGGCCTAGTCTAATGAGGACTGGGAGACTTGACTTTGTGGCTTTTACTCCTCTCTACTCAGACCACAATAGACAAAGAGATCTACCTCCCATCCAAACCTGCCCGAATAGAACACAATGGGCCTGAATTCACCTAGATTAGACTCTCTTTGTAAGGTTCTCTAGTTGAGTGGGATAACAATTCCACCTAGATAAAATGATCTAGGTGGCGTAAATTTTAAAGTCAGTAATGCCCTTCAAAAACTGGTTGTATTAATCTACAGGGGTTTATTTCTGAATGAGGAAACATAAAGGAAAAAAAATCTTAATCTTAATTAGTAATTGTTATTGATGTAAGAGAGAAATAATCATTTCTCTCAGTAATAAAAATAATAGAGGACTGAAGGTGAATCAGAAATACTTTCATTTGATGCCACTTTTGACAGTTAATACTGGCATGATACTGGATGATCCCCTTACCCCCTTAATATTTCGCGTTGGCTTCTTTATCTATAAATTTGGATAATAATGCCTACAGTATTTACCTCAATGTTATTGTGGGGCTCCAATAAGATAATGCATGTAAATTACTTTACAAGCCTTAAAGTGCTACATGAATACAGCTGTTATTAATATTGTTGTTCTCTTTTTCAATAGAGTTCAGATAGAAACAGTCTGGAACAAGTCACCATCTTGCTATAATTATTTTAGGGCCATTGTAAACATAAATAAAACTGGTTTTTGTAGTTGAATTAAAGTATTAAGATGTACACTCAGCCTCTGTAGGCTCATTGACAGCATTCTAGTACAGCTGCAGTGTCTGAAAAGCTCCTCCTCTTCCCCTCTATTGCTTACCCACCTTTGGTGTCCACTTGTCACTTTTCCCTCACCTGTGGCTCCAAAAAGCTGTAATGTGTGCAGCAGCCTCACACCCATGCTGGGCCTGGAGGCATGAAGACTCATCTTCCTGAATTTAAATCTGGCCCCAAACAAATTTGGGCAAATCGCTTAATCTCTGTTTCCCTTAGCTTTCCCTGCTACAAAATGGGGATCATAATAGCAACTACTTCACAGAGTTGGTGTGAGGATCAAGTAAAATAATATTTGAAAAGCACTTAGCGTAGTGCCTGGCACATGGCACTTAATAAATGTTTGTTTCCATATTTCCTCTCCGAGTCTCAGATTCTTCAAGTGGAGAATTGGAGAATTAGCAGGGATAATCCCCAAGATCCTCTCTCATTCTAGCAACATGGGGTGAAAGAGAGTGGGGAGTAGACCTGATTCCTCCACTGGAGCTTGGAAGAAACAAGTGGATGTTAAGGGATGTTGGGTGCGGGAAAAGGAAACGTTATGAAAACACTGAAGTAGGGGCAGGGAACACGACCCTAGGAAAATTTTGTATTGAAGGTACCCTCTTCCCTGTTATAGAAAGTGAGTCCCCATTTGGACAATTCTATGAACTAGACCTAATGTCAGAAGTCTGCCTTTGATTCTCGCTTCTGATAGATGCTAGCTATGTCGCCCTGAGCAAGTGGCTTACTCGGTCTGGGCCTTAGTTTGGATAACTAAGGGAAGGTAAGAGCTCTAGTGCCTAAATGACAGCTGTGTGACTAGGAACCAACAATTGAACCTCTCTGAGCTTCGTTTTTAAATCTGTAATCTGGGGCTAATAGTCCTTGCAGTACCTATCAGAGGAGGTTGCTGTGGGGACAGCTCTTTGTAAACCATCAAATACTCAAATAAACATGAGCATTCTCCAACAGAATGTGAGCTCCTTAAAAATAGGACTGGTTGGGTTTTTGCCTTGTATCCCCCGTGCCTGGCACAGTACCTGGCAGGCACATAGTAAGTGTGTAGTAAGTGCCTGAATTGAATTAAATTCACTGCACACACCTTTCTCTTTTGCCCCTTCTCTCATTAGATACAAGATCATACATTTAAAGCCAAAAGCTACTTTAAACATCACTGAGTCCAGTTTCTTCATTTTACAGAAGAGGAAACAAAGGCCTAGGGAAAGGAAATGACTTGCCTGAGACATATGTAGAAATTTACAAAGCTGAGCTTCCACAGAGGACATGTAAATCCTGAGACAAATACCTCCTTGCTCAATAAACAAATTGCAGAAGTAACAACCTAGAGGAAGGGAAAAGAAGGGAAGGGTTAATTTCTTCCTTTGACTCCAGGCAGGTTTAAATGAAATTCCTTGAAAATTTTAAATTGCTGTGTCAATTTAAGACAATATTTTTTAAATAGCCATTGTTAATATCATTGATTATTAACCTGATTAGGTGAAATTACCTAGAATGATTGTGGTGGGATGTAATCCAGATTGTCTCTGGCAACCTATTGCCCCATTTAATTGGACTACAGCAAATGATAACTTCATGCTAAAAACCAGGCAGCATGAGGCCCATACCAATCAAGTGCCTGAATGTTCTAAGAGGCTGCCAGCTTGCGACCATCTTTTCTATGGTTCATTTCTGTGCAATTTATTCATTCATTCATTTATGTTGAGAAAAGCAAATTATATGTAATATAGACTTAGACAACTGTTTGGGGCATTGAAAAGTTGAGTGACTTGGCCGAATTCACATATCCAGCAGATGTTAGAGGCAGCTATTTTATCTTCTATGAAATGAAAAGGAAGGAAGGAAGGAAGGAAGGAAGGAAGGAAGGAAGGAAGGAAGGAAGGAAGGAAGAAGGAAGAGGGAGGCAGAGAATGGAGGAAGAGAAAATTGTCCTTAGACTATAAATTCTTTTCAAGCCTAACACAAAGAATGTTTACCATCTAGACATTTATCTGAAACTTGGATATGCACTGAGAAAAGGGAATGCTTGGAAGCCCACGGGGAAGAGAATGCTATAAACACTAGATTTAGAGAATAGTAAACAGAGGTTAGTTAAGAGAGGCAGATTTATACATCAATGATGAATACCTGATCACAAAATACAAGGGAGAGTAATATAGACCCTGATGCCCATAACAAACCAGATTTGGTTTCAACTTTAGTAACCTAAGAATTTCAAAAGCATCTTCCTGGTGATAATATAAAATCCCCTTTCTTTACTATTCTTACCTCAGACTGACACATTTACTAATACATTTGGGTTGAGTCTTAAAGAAAATCAAGGCTTCCAAGAGGCCAAAGTAACAAGGAAGTTCATTCCAGGCATTAGGGAGAACAAGTGAAAAGGTGTAAGGGTGAGAGATGAAGTTTCATGTTGGAAGGAAGATCAAGATCATTTGGACCATTGACAGAGTTAAAGGAGTAAAATAAAATAATACTGGAAAACTAAGTTGGGACCACGTTGTAAAAAGTTTCAAGTTCCAAAGATATGACTTTATATTTTATCCTAGAGTTTATATGGAGCCACTAAAGATCTTTTAAAGGGGAAAGGGAACCATGCACCAGGCATTGGGTAAAGTGCTTTATAAATAAGAGTGATATGATCAAATCTGACTTTTAGGTAGATTATGTTGATAGATGTGTGGAAGATAAGACTAGAGTGGGGAGAGACTTGGAGCAGGGAAAACAATTAGAAAGGTATCATAATAATTTAGGAGAGAAGTGATGAAATCCTGAACTACAGTGATAGCTAGATGAGTAGAGAGAAAGAGACAGGTGGAAGAGACAAAATGCCAAATTTGGGAACAACTAGTAGTCTAGTCAGTACATTAGCAGTAGATTAGGAAGGGCTTGAAATGGTGGACAGAGGTTTTGTCTTTTTAGTCTAAAGGCAATAAGTTAGCACTGAAGATGTTTGAGTTAGGCAGAAGGAAGAATCAGGATAACACCCAGACAATTACAACAAAGTCCTTCCTCCACAAATCTCTCAACTAGAAAAAAAAATTAAATACTGTGGAGTGGCAGTCAGGATAACACTAGATTTAGCAGCTTCTACATTAAAAGACTGAAGGGTATGGAGCAATATATTCCAAAAAGCAAAGGAGTTGGGCTTGCAACCAAGAATAATTTAACCAGCAAAGCTGTATGTTAGATGGAAATTTAATGATCTAAAATACTTTTAGTTATTTGTGAAGAAAAGACCATAACTGAATGGAAAAGTTAACCTACTAGACTTAGGAGAAACATAAGAAGGTAAACATTAAAGACCAATTATAATGGACTTAATAAGGCCAAAATCTTTACTTCTTATGTGGGAAAAGGTTATCTGTACTCTAAAGAATTTTATCATTACTTGAGTAGTTTGAAAGAGCTTACATAGATAGAAGGCTTAGGGTGGAATTGAGCATGATGGGATGATTTTAAAAAATAAAATTGGGTAGGGAGAGGTAAAATGGAATAATGACTTCATACAAACAATGTGTGAATGGAAGAACTGTTACAGTGGAGACAGAAGGGCATAGAGGGCTTGTGGTACTAGAACCTTATTCTCATTAGAACCAGGCTAAAGAGGGAATAACATATGCATCTGTAATGGTATAAAAATCTTAAATTACAGAGAAATAGGATGGTGGGGGATAGGATGAGGGAGGAACTCCTAGAAGGGTGAGTAAACTAAGGAATAGGAAGGTAAGGGGAGAGGATAAGAGAAAGATTTTTGAAAGGGGTTCAGGATTAGGGAGGCAGTGTTTAGAAATCAATTTGAGGAGGGATGGGTAAAAAGAGTGAGAGAAGACAAGGATGGAAAATAGGATGGAGGGAAATGTACAACTAGCAATTACAATATTGAATGTGAATAGGATGAACTCACCCATACAGTGGGGGAAAAGGATAGCTGAATGGATTAAAAACCAGAATCCAACAATATGTTGTTTACAAGAAATACATTTAAAAATGAGAAATACACATAGAGCAAAAAATAAAAATAAATTTAAAAATAAATAAATCCAATAAAGGATTGGAGTAACATTTATTATGCTTCAGCTGATGCAAAAGAAAAAGCAGGGGTAGAAATCATAATCTTAGATGAAGTTAAAACTAAAATAGAGTTAATTAAAAGAGATAAACAAGGAAACTACATTACAATGAAGAGGTACCATAGATAATGAAGTAATGTCAGTACTCCACCCCTATGTACCAAATGCTAGAACATTCAAATTTTTAAAGGAAAAGCTAAATTAATTACTGATGAAAATAGCAAAATTATAACAGGGGAAAGCTTCAATATTCTCCACTCATAGCTAGACAAAAATAGCAATAAATAAGAAAGAAGTCAAGGAGATGAATAGACTCTTAGATAAGCTAGAAGTTATAGAAATCTGGAGAGAATTGAGTGGAAATAGAAAAGAATATTCCTTTTTCCTAATAGTACATCCTTTACAAAAACTGACCACATATTAGAGCAAAGAACTTTCTAGTTAAATAAAGAAAAGCAGAACTATTAAATACATCCTGTTCAGATCATAATTCAATAAAATTGTATTTGATAAGGGACCACTGAAACACAGATCAAAATTGATTAGAAATTAAATAACTTAATCTTTTTTTTGTTTTTTTTATTTTATTTTGCTAAGTATTTTATTTTTTCCCTGGTACATGTAAAAACAACTTTTAACAATCATTTTTAAAACTTTGAATTCCAAATTCTCTCCCTTCTTCTCTCCTCTTGCTCCATAATTGAGAAGACAAGGAATTTGATATAGATTATGCATGTGCAGTCATGCAAAACATATCCATAATAGTCACGTCATGAAAGAAAACAGACAAAAATAAAACTTGAGAAAAACAGTTTAAAAAAATGTTTCAATCTATATTCAGACATTGTCAGTTCTTTCTCTGGGGAAGGATAGAATTTTTCATCAGAGTTGCTTGGATCATTGTATTACTGAGAACAGCTAAGTCATTCACAGCTGATCACAGTAAATCTCATTTTGCATCAGCCAATGTAAGTCTTTTTAGGTTTATCTGAGAGCATCCTGCTCATCATTTCTTATAGTGTAATAGTATTGCATCATAATCATATACCACAACTTGTTCAGCCATTCCCCAATTGATGGACATCCCTTCAATTTCTAATTCTTTGCCCTCAGAAAAGAGCTACTATAAATATTTTTGTATGTATAAGTCTCTTTCCTTTTTGTTTTTTTTGCCTCTTTTGTGATATAGACCTAGTAGTGGTATTGCTAGGTCAAAGGCTAAGCATGGTTTTATAGCTCTTTGGGCATAGTTCCCAATTCTTCTACAGAATGGTTGAATCAGTTCACAACTCCACCAATAGTGCATTAATGTCTTATTTTTCCCACATCCCCTCCAACATTGTCATTTGCCTTTTCTGTCCTTTTAGCAAATCTAATAGGCATAAGGTAGTACCTCTGAATTGTTTTAATTTGCATTTTTCCAACCAATAGTGAGTTAGAGTATTTTTTTTAATGTGGCTATAAATAGCTTTGATTACTTCATCTGAAAACTGGTCATATCTTTTGATCATTTATCAGCACAAGAATGGCTCTTATTTTTATGAATTTTTTTTCAGTTCTCTCTGTGTTTGAGAAATGAGGCTTTTATCAGAGAAACTTGCTTCAATTTTTTTTCACAGTTACTTTTGCTACTGCATTTCCCTCCATCCTATCCCCCCATTTATTTTATTCTCTCTCCCCTTTCAACCCGTCTGTCCTCAAAAGTGTTTTGCTTCTGATTACTCCTCCCCCAATCTGCCCTCCCTTCTATCACCCTCCCCTTCTCTTAGTCCCTCCCCTTCTTACTTTCCTGTAGGGTAAGATAGATTTCTATACCCAGTTGAGTGTGTATGTTATTCCTTCATTGAGCCAATTCTGATGAGAGTAAGGTTCACTTATTCCCCCTTACTTTTCCCCTCTTCTCCATTGTGAAAGCTTCTTTCTTGCCTCTTTTATGTGAGATAATTTAGCTCATTCTCCCTCTCCCATTCTCTTTCTCCCAGTACATACCACTCACCCTTTAATTTTATTTTTTAGATATCATCCTATCTTGAAAGATGATGTCTAAGCCCTTTTTTTGATCATGGCTTTCAGGTAGTCCAATAATTTTTAAATTATCTCTCCTAGATCTATTTTCTAGGTCAGTTGCTTTTCCAATGAGATATTCATGTTGTTTCTATTTTTTTTTTCTTTTGGCTTTGTTTTGTTACTTCTTGATTTCTCATAAAATCATTAGCTTCCATTTGCTCCATTGTAATGTTTAAGGAATTATTTTCTTCAATGAGCTTTTGGACCTTCTTTTCTATTTGGCCTATTCTGATTTTTAAGACATTCTCCTCATTGGCTTTTTGGACCTCTTTTGCCATTTGGCCTACTCTGTTTTTTAAGGTGTTATTTTCTTCAGTATTTTTTTTTGTGTGTGTCTCCTTTACCAAGGTGTTGACTCATTTTTCATTATTTTCTTGCATCACTTTCATTTCTCTTCCCAATTTTTCCTCTACCTCCCTCACTTGATTTTCAAAACGCTTTGTGAGCTCTTCCATGGCCTGAAACCAATTCATAATTGTCTTTGAGGATTTGGATGTAGGAGCTTTGACTATTGTCTTCTGAGTGTGCTTTTTGATCTTCCTTGTCACTATAGTAACTTTCTATAATCAGAGTTTTTTTCCTTTGCTCTTTTTCTCAGCCTATTATTTTACTTTTAACTCTTTGGTAAAGTAGGGCTCTGCTTTCAGGGTGGTTTTGTGCAGCTGTTTTCAGAGCTACTTCTAGGGATCTGAGAGTTTTCAGTTCTTCCCAGATGATATGATCTAAGGAGAGGTATATTTACTACTCTCCTGGCCTGTGCTCTGGCCTATGGACTCTTTTCTGCCCTGGAACAGTGACAAGGGTTCCCCCTCCACTGTGGCCACAAGCTCTGTTATTCTAGTGTTCCTTCTTGCCCTGGCACTGCCACCCAGGACTGCAACCTGGATCTGTGTATGGGCAAAGCAACAGAGTTCTGCCTTAATGCTAGCTAAAAGACCCTGGTAATCTCCTTCTGACCAGTTGTTCAATCCCCTTACCATCTGTGGGCTGACAGCTCTGGAAGCAACCACTGCCACTGTCAATTCAGTCACTCCCAAGGCCTGCTCCTAGTCTGCTGTAGCTGGAACTGTGTTGACACAGCCTCTGCTTGACTGCATTCCACTCTTATCCAGGTGGGACAAACCTTTCCTGCTGACCTTCTAAGTTGTCTTTGGCATCCATAGGCTGAGAGGTCTGGAAACTGCCACTGCTGCCAGTGATTTAGTCATCCTGATGCCTGCTCCAAGTTTGCTGAGGTCTGGCCTGAGCTGGACTGTGCTTCTCTCTCACCCTGATGAAACAGACTTTTGCTGATATGAACTTTCAAATTGTCTTTGGCTGGAAATTTGTTTCAATCTGTCTTTTTGTGGTTTCTGCAGCTCTAAAATTTGTTTAGAGTCATTTTAAAGGTATTAAAAGGGGTTTGGGGGAGAGCTCAGGCAAGTCCCTGCCTTTACTTCGCCATCTTGGCTCTGCCTCATTCATATTCTAAATAACTTAATCTTAAAGAATGAGTGGGTTAAATAATAAATCGTAGAAACAATAAATAATTGTATTAAAGAGAATGGTAATAATGAAACAACAAATCAAAACCTATGGGATACAGCAAAAACAGCAATCAGAGTAAAATTGATATCTCTAAATGTTTACATCAATAAAACAGAGAAAGAGCAGACCAATAACTTGGGTAAGCAATTTTTAAAAAACTAGAAAAAGAACAAATTAAAAATCCCCAATTAAATACCAAATTGGAAATTCTTAAAATTAAAGGTAATATTAATAAAACTGAATGTAAGAAAACTATTGAAGTAATAAATTAAACCAGAAATTAGTTTTATGAATAAGGAACATATATAGTTAATGCAATCAAAAAAGAGAGAAGAAAACCAGATTACTAGTATCAAAAATGAAAAGGGTGAATATATCAATTAAGAAGATGAAAGCAATTATTAGGAGTTATTTTGCTAAATTATATACCAATGAACAATGATTTAAGTGAAGTGGAAGAATATTTACAAAACTATAAACTGTCTAGATTAATAGAAAACAATATCTGAATAAACTTATTTTAGAAAAAGAAATTTGAGTATTTATAGTACTCAGAATAACTTGGTTGTTCACAATTATTGTTTGAACAATATTGCTGATACCATACACGATATTCTCTTGGTTCTGATTAACTCACTTTTCATTATTTTTTTCATTTATTAGTATTTTTTCCCAATTACATGAAAAGATTGTTTTCAACGTTAATTTTTGTAAGATTTTGAGTTCCAGATTTTTCTCCCTCTCTCTTCCCTCCCTCCTCCACAAGCAGCAAGAAATCTGATATAGATTATACAGGCACAATCATGTTAAACATATTTTCATATTAATCATGCTGTGAAAGAAGAATCAGAACAAAAAGGGAAAACTGCGAGAAAGAAAAAAAAACCAAAAAGTGAAAATAATATGCTTTGATCTTCATTCAGACTCCATAGTTCTTTCTCTGGATGAGGATAACATTTTTTCATCACAAGTCTTTTGGAATTGTCTTGGATCATTGTATTGCTGAGAAAAGCTAAATCTGTCAAAGTTAGCCATTGCACAATGTTGCTGTTACTGTGTATAATGGTTTCCTAGTTCTGCTCACTTCACATAGCATCAGTTCATGTAAGTCCATGTTTTTCTGAAATCCACTTGCTCATCACTTCTTATAGAATAATGGTATTCTATTACATTCATATACCACAACTTGTTCAGCCATTCCCCAATTGATGGCCATCCCTTCAACTTCCAATTCTTTGCCACCACAAAAAGAGCTGCTATAAATATTTTGTGCATGTGAGTCCTTTTCCCTTTTTTGATGATCTCTTTGGGATATAAACCTAGTTTTGCTTTTCATTATTAAGTCAGTTTCCCAAGGGGATCATGGAAAAATGAAAAGAACCTATATGTTTGAAAATATTTTTACTAGCTCTCTTTGTGGTGGCAAAGAACTGTAAATTGAGGGGATGACCATCCACTGGGGAATGGCTAAACAAGTTGTAGTGTATGACTGTGATGGAATACTACTGTCTTTTAAGAAATGATGAGCTGATTATTTTTAAAAAATCATGGAAGGACTTGCATGAAATAATGAAAAGTGAAGTGATCAGAATCAAGAGAACATTGTATACAGTATCAGCAATATTGCTGAAAAAAATTGTGAAAAAACAAGTTATTCTGAGTACTATAAATATTCAGATTAACTATAAAGGTCCTATGAAGGAAGATACTACTAACCACCTCCAGAGAAAGAACTGATAAATAAATATGCTTAGTATGTTTTTATGTATATTTATAAATCTGTGTTGAATGGTTGCCTTCTCTAGTGGGAGAGGGAGACAGTTTAGAATTTAAAATGTAACCAAATTTAAAAAAAAAAAAACTAATAAAAAGGATAAGGAAAAATTATTAAACATTTACTATATGCTTACTATGTGCACAGTTCTAAGTGCTGGAGATACAGAAAAAGGCAAACTCAGTCCCTGCTCTCAAGGAGTTTATTATTACTACTGCTGCAATAGCTACTGCTAGAGAAAGGCCACACACAACAGTTAACCGCACAAATTCTACTTAACAAATTGATTCATTCACTAAATTCTCCCATGTTTCTGCCCTGAAAAGATATTTTAATTAAAAAGAAATTCTTACTTATATAAATAGAAATATTGCCTTCAAAATAATGAAATCTGCACATGGAATAACTAGCTTATATTGGAGGCTAGTGGTTCTTTCCATTTTTCCCCTTTTTCCCAAGCTAAACATGTTTATGCTTAATTCAGCCTCCTATATCCCTAGAAGCATTTGAAGAAAATTAAAATACACTGCCAAAAAATATAACCATCACCAACCTCTCATCATAAACCTTAATTGGAAAACAGATATTTAGTATGTCTCTTTATTACATTTGGAAGCCATGAATAATGTATGACTGGACAATGGTAGAGCTAGAAATGTTGCATTAGGATTCAGTTGCAATAGAAAATGCATTGTACTATCAATTAATGTCCAGCTTCTTTGCAGGGAGTGTAACCATGGGACCTCAGCTGGTGATTTACAAACTCAAGCCTCCTTCATCACAAGCTCAGAAAAAACCAGTGGGAGAACAGTAGCCCAAGCAGTTGCCAAGACAACTTATCCTCAAATTGAATATTACAGCATAAAGAAAGAAGCCTATAAGGAATGAAATTAACTAATGCCTCATCCTACTCAGTCCAGGAGGGAGTAACTGACTATTATATGAAAGTCTCTAAAGAATGAGACACATAAGAGTTCCTGTACACACATAGACTGATAGACACATCCAAACACGGAGACGACAATTACAGTCACAGGCATGTGCACACGCACACAACCACAGGCACAGATACACACACACATGAAATATTCATATACAAATAGACGTAAACTCAGACAAATACAGAGATGCATAAAACAAACATATATAGATATAGACACATTTAGACATACATAGACACTAAGTCATTGGCATTTCCCCCAGTGGTATCCCCAAGACTTTCTCCATCATGCCCCAAGAAGCTCATTGGCCTGCAAGATCAGTTGAGCCCTGCAACTTACATCTCATCAGTCTGGATAATTTCTTCACAGGACATGAGAGTGGAGAGTGAACCAGAGAGGTGGCAGACAGGCAACTTGGCTGCTGCCTGAGCATTGTTTGGAGCTCTACCACTGTTGCTGCCACTTCGAATAGTCTTAGCCCCAATGACAGGCATGTCTAGAGTGTATTGATCATTGTTTTACTTTTTATTTAAGTAAAACTGGTAACAAACGGAAAAATGTCTTCTCCACCTGTGCCGCCCCCTTTTCTCTGCCTATAAGAACAGATATTAAATCCAGAGCTTCCCTGGTCTTTTAAGTTTGTTTATATGCCTGTGTGATTAATACTTATGTTGGCTTGGATGAATATTGATTGATCATGTTGTTGGTGGTGGGGGTGGTAAGTCATTTCACTCATGTCCCACTCTTCATGACCCCACCTATTGGAGCGCTTTTCCATTTTCTTCTCCAGATCATTTTACAGATGAGGAAACTGAGAGGCAAAGGGGGTTGAATGACTTGCCCAGAGTCACACAGCTAGGTAATGGTCCAAGGCCAGATTTGAACTCAGAAGGATGAGTCTTCCTGACTTCAGGCCAGGCACTCTATCCACTGTACCACCTAGCTGCCTAGTGTATCATAACAGCTTCTAATTGGTGTCCTTCATCATTATTATTGTGAATGGAAAGCCATTAACAAAAGAAGGGGGGAGTAAGACATGCTACAGTCAGAAATAGAGATATGAACTGACAGAGAGCAGAGAGAGTGATGGAGAGAGAGAGGAAGAGAGAGAGAGAGAGAGAGAGAGAGAGAGAGAGAGAGAGAGAGAGAGAGAGAAAGAGAGACAGACCCTCTATCTGACTTGAAGGGAGCTGGTTGAGGGCTCTAGAATAACATGAGATAGAATCTCATTTGTTTTATATTTCATAAAGCATAACTTCCTAAAGCAGGACTAGTGTGAATCTTACATTTTTCTCCTAGGCTGAGAATTTTCATTTTGGGTTGGGAGGAAGAGTGGTTGTTCTGGTTATGGGTCCCTTTTCCCTTCTGCTTATCTTCAAGTATGTTTAAAAAGATTTCCTCTGCGGGGTAGAGCTGAGGATAGCTGATAGACAGTTTCATTACCCCTGATGGAAGGAGAAGAGGAACAGCTGGAAAATATTGAAAATACCTACATTCCAATAGTGGGAGCCAAAGAAGAAAGAGTAGTAGTCTTAACCCTCATTCCTCTAGAGGTTAAATATGTGATTTTTACACCCTATGTAAAACAAATAGTTAAATACACTAATAAAAAGTAAAATTTCCTGCATCTGAATTCTAATTACCAAAATGTTTAGCATTTACAAACAATAGTGATAAGTTTCAGGGAACTGCTACAACTGATTTGCACCTATTGCAGGAAAGATTGCAGAGTAGAAATTCTAAACCTGGGGTCCATGTAACCTTTTCAGGGGGTCTGTGAAGAGGAAAAATACATCTTTATTTTTACTAGCCTGTGATTGAAATTTAGCATTTTCTTCAATTATTTAAAACGTTATTCTGAGAAGGTATCTACAGGATTCATCAAACTACTAAAGGGGTGCATGACATGATAACAAGTTAAGAACCCCTGCCAGAGAAGACATTTTGTGAAGAACTGGGTTTAGAAATATCCCCAAATGTGCATATTTTTTACCTCACCTGCCCCATTTTTGGTGCAAATGATATAAAGTTGAGTAGCAATGTAAAATTAAAGAAGGGAAAAAAGAGAACCTTAATACATATGCATTGAAGGAGGGAATAGTTTTACTGTTCTATAAGTAAACATATTGAATAATGAGAATATCAACTGAAAAACATATCTAGTTGGTCCTTGTAAATGTGAAAGACACCCAAATTTGGCTCAGATGAAGCCCCCACATGTAGGAACCCTTCTAGTGCCAATCCGCTGATGGGTTGGGATTCCTAGATGATCAGTTAACTACTATTACTACTCTCAGACTCTCTCTTTTGAAGTTCTAGGAGTAACACTGAATACAATGGGGTTCATAGTATTGCCATTCATAAGCCTCCACTGGTGTGCTCCCCATTAACAACAAACCAGTTCACTCCATTAACCTTTAGAAAAGGGATTTACTGGCAAGATATAATAAGAACTGTTGTTACAAAGCATTCCTCTGACTCCTCCAAAAAAAAAAAAGCCTAGGGTGCACATTCCCACAAAAATATACCAAGTCCATGGGAAAAGTGGTCACCCACCCCTTCATATCTTTCTTTGCTTTTGTAGGTTTAAGGAGGCAGGGCTACTTGGAGTTGATCTTGAGATTCATTCAGGTCATAGTGGATATGAGAATATAGCTGCCTCTTTCTGTTTTTGTTCTTTTTCTTTCATATTATGTGAATAATTTTTCTGAGATGTATGTGGAGGTTACCTTGTGAGTTTGAGAACATATAGAAGTCTTATTAATGCTTGGAGATGAATGGCAGATGAGTAGTCCAACAGAGGTAATGGCCGATGACAGTATCTGCAGCAAGAGTGTGGATACATTGATGACAAATGGATAGAAGGGCCAGATACCAAATGGAAGACAGTTTCATGTAGCAATACTCCTCAAGAAAGGCCAGCTATGGACCCAACAGTGGCGGAAATACTTGGAGACCAGATGGGCTCCCTAACAGTATGGAGATACATCTAAGGGGAATTTGGTGAGGATATCATAAAGGAAAAAAAAAAAGGATCCTCTACACCAGGAGTCAGAAAATACCTTTGTCATATATGTTAACTACATATATGCTTCATTACCAGTATAATTTGAGTATGCTTTCCTCACAGACTTAGCATGTATTTAAGGTAGAGTACACCACAGGTTTATGGGGAGGGCAAGGGGTAGGCTTTATAATAATTGTTTCTTATTGTATCTTTTCAGTAAATCCCTTTCATAAGTGGTAATGGAGTCAACTGGTTAATTATTAATGGGGATCATACCAGTGAGGGTTGTAAGTAAATACTTGAAACTCTAACTTCTTCAGGATTCCCTCTAGAACCTTGAAATAAAGTAATAATCAACTAAGCTTCTGGAGACCCCAGCCCATGAGGAGTGGCCCTAGAGTACTAGAGAGAGAGGGAGAGAGAGATGTACATTTCTCCCCATTATTAACAGAAGCTGCATTTAGAAGTTGAAGGGCTACATATTAAGGTTTTCAAACTCCTGATAACTCATCCAGAAAACAAAAGATAAAATGAATGTAAGAAATAATAGAGGTTCTGAGAAGCCACCTCCTTCTCCCCTGCCAGCTTCTTCCTTCAGAAACCTGCCCAAACTGTGAGACTCAAAGTAACTCCTTCCATTTTCTGTGCCATAGAAATGTCACTGATTTTTTGCTTGATCCTTCTACCTCAATGACTGCTTTCTCAGAAGGTGTGATACTTGTTTAATTTTTCACTTTCTTTGTGACCAAAAATACAGTTATACAAAATTGTTTTTTTTTCCCTACACCATTTGGGTGTTCTGTTTTTATATAATAATGATAATAATAACAACATCAAAGATGATGCAATGGATGGAGCACTGAGCCTGGAGTCAGGAAGACCTGAGTTCAAATCTGGCCTCAGATACTTATTAGCTCTGTACCCTTGCCTCTTGTTTCCTTAACTTGCCTCAGTTTCCTTAACTGTAAAATGGGGATCATAACAACACCTACCTGTCAGAGCTGTTATGAAGATTAAATAAGATAATAATTATAAAGCACTTAGCATACTGCCCAGCACAGAGTACACATTATATAAATGCTTATTCCCTTCCCTTACCTCTACCAAAATCATTATAAACTGCCTTATTGTGACCAAAAAGTAATCCTGAGTTCTCAAAGACTCACCTGGACAGAAATCTCTGTGGCAGGTTCTACAGTACCTTCTGTTCCAGTGTGGATAACAAACTGGACTAGTCAAGTGAAGTTGAACTTAATGAAATTCACAAACAATCATCACCAGGAGATTGGGCATTAGGAAATGACTACTCTTGGTCACAAAAACTCATGAAACTATCTACTAAGGCATGAAGGAGTGTCAGTCCATGCCACTGGAAGGAGTACCATACTAAGAAAACCTCAATTCCTTTGAAAAACTGAAACAATAGGCAGCACGGAATAGGGGAAAGAGCCCTGGCTTTGGATTCAGAGGGCATCAGCTCAAATCTTGTCTCTGCCCATTCTTTCTGTGTGATCTTGGGCAAGTCAGTTACCCTTCTAGTTCCTCATCTGTAAAACAAGGGGAGGGAAGAAGCTTCCCAGGGTTGTTGTGATAATAAAATGAGATATTTGTGAAGCACTTAGCACAATGCCTGGCACATAGTAGGTGCTATTATTGTTCCCATTTTGCATTGAAGAAATTTACATTACAATATAAAATTTACAATGAAAAAACTCAGGAATACAGAGATGAAGTAACTTGCCCAGAGTCACAGAACAAGGAAGTGTCTAAGACTGGATGTGAATTCAGGCCTTCCAGATAGAAGGCATACCACTCTCCCCACTGCTCTACCTAACTGCTTCTAGTGGTCTAGACTACATATCTATCTTCTAAGGTCCCTTCCATCACTGAACTTAGGATTCTACAAATAATACATAAGGCTTTAGTAGTGATATACTATTGTCAAAGTGCTTGCATGCATCATTTGTTCAATTTTCAAAAGCATGATCATGATTATCCCCATCTTTAGATGAGAAAACTGAGGCTGAGGGAGGTAAAAATGTTACTCAAAGTAATGATGATCAGTGATAGAAGGCAGGTATCCTGACTCCTAAATCATTACATACAATAACACTCTTTTCCCCAATTCTCACCCTACTTCATGTGTCAATTACTCCCTAAGTGTAAGTTTAAAATTATTAGGGGATTCTGGGAAGATGGCAGAGTAGGTCAGAAAATTCCAAGCTCTCCAAATTTCCTCCATAAACAAGACAAAATAATACCTCAGGGTGAATGTGGAGCAGCAAAAATAAACAAGAGTTGGGGCAGAGCAGTAGTCCTCCTGGAACAACTAGAGAAGACCCAAGGAAAGACCCCAGAGACTGAGGTTCAACCTGAGTGAAGTGCAAACACCTCCAAGCTATCTCTGCTGAAACAACAAACAGCAAGCCCTAGAGGCAGCTGAGTTGGGAGGTAGCCTCAGTCTCAGCCACAGAAATTCTTACCTCACAAACAGTGTGGGAAGTCAAATATCTGGACAGAGGAATATTGAAGAACCATCTGCTGCTGCTGCTGCTGCTGCTGCTGCTGCTGCTGCTGTTGAAGAACCCTCTAGGGGATGCTAAGCCCAGATGTGATACCAAGAAGTGGTCCTGTGCTGCAGCTGAAGGCAAAAAAGAACTAGCACGTGCCCAGTGAGTGCAGAAACTGTGGAGTGAGGATGCTGCTGGCTGTGGGCACTTACAGTAGAACTGAGTTCCTGGTTTCAGTTCCAAGCCAGAGGGGTGAACTGAAGGCTACAGCCACTGGAGAGTCCTCAGAGAGCAAGAGCATTTCCAGTATAGTGTAGTTGGGGGCCCTGTTTGTGGCTTGGAGGTGGGAAAGGAGTGCTGAGGCTAGGCCCTAGACAAAGTTCAGAAAATAATAGTAAGAAGGACCTGAGGGTAGAGGCACCATTGTCCATATCCTGGGACTAGAGGTGATTATAATAATAAGATACTAAAAAAAAAAGACATAAAAATTAGTAAGCAAAGGAGAAATAATCCAACCATAGACAGCTATTATAAGGATAGAGAAGACCTGGGTTTGTTTTCAGAGGATACTGAAGCAAAAAAAAGAAAAATCTCTCCTGCCACAAAAAGTAATATCAAGAGATCCACAAAGGAAAACTCTTAGGAATATTACAGCCAAATTCCAGAGTTCCCAGGTCAAGGAGAAAATATTGCGAACTGACAGAGTAATATTAAATGGTCACATGCTCAAAAAGAATTCTTGGAAGAACTTAAAAAGAACTTTAAAAAGCAAATAAGAGAGACTGAGGAAAAATGAGGGGAAAAAATCCAAAAAAAACAAGCACAGTATGAAAATGAAGTCCAACAACTGGAAAAAGTGATCCAGAATCTTAAGGAGAAAAACAACTCCTTGAAAACTACAATTGGGCAAAGGGAAGGGAATGAAATTATGAGATACAAATAAATAAATATAGATAAATAGACAAATAAATAAATAAACAAACAAATAGGTGAGTAAGTAAGTAAATAAATAAATGAAAGAATGAGAAAATAGAACAGAATATGAAACATCTCATAAGAAAAACAACTGATTTGGAGAACAGATCAAGAAGAGAAAACATAAGAATTATCAGACTACATGAGAGCTCTGATTGAAAAAAGAATCTTGATGCAATATTACAAAAAATAGTTAAAGAAAATTGTCCTAAGTTTAGAACAAGGGGAGAAAGCATAAATAAAAAACAAATCCACCAATCACTACATGAAAGAGATCCCAAGATGAAAACCCATAGGAATATCATAGCCAAATTTCAAAACCCCCAGGTTAAGAAGAAAATATTAGGAGCAACATGCAAAAAAAAAATCAAATACTGTGGAGCCACAATTAGAATTACACAAGACCTAGCATCTGCTACACTAAAAGACCACAGGTCTCAGAACACTATAATTCAAAGAGCAAAAGAGTTGGGGTTGTAACAAACCCAGCAAAGTTAAGTATAATCACAAATTTTTAAAAATGGACATTCAGTGAATTGACAGACTTTCAGGTTTTTGTTGCAAAAAGACCACAATTTAATGAAATCAGGTGGGGGTGGAGGGCTGGTAGTGCTGGAACCCTACTTTTATATCAGATCTAGGTTAAAGAGGGAAAAACGTATCTATCTAGAAGGGTATAAAAGTCTTCTAATTTTGTGAAGAAAAAGAGAGTGAAGGAATAAGATAAGGGAGATGGGTTTAGAAGGGTGTGTAGATTAAGATTTAGAAAGGTGGGGGAGAAGAAAAGTGAAGGACATTTGGAGGAGTGGGTAGAACAAGGAAGAGGAGGGTTAGGGGACAGGAGAAGGAAGAGATTCTTTAAAAGGGTGTGGGAAAGGGAGGTGGTGATTAGAAGTAAACTAGGGAAGGAATAGGGCAAAAAGAGAGGCTCAGAAGGACAACAGGGAGGAAAAATAGGATGGAGGGAAATATACAAATAGTAATTATAATTTTGAATGTGAAGGGGATGAATTCACCCATAAAATGGAAATAGATAGCAGAATGCATTAAAAATTAGACAATAAGTTGCTAACAAGAAACATGTTTAAAAATTAAAGATAAACAGAATTAAAATAAGGAGCTGGAGTAGATTATATTATGCTTCAGCTGATGCAAAAAAAAAGGCAGGGAACCCTACTCTCATCGGGTCTGGGTTAAAGAGGGAACAACATATACATCTAGAAGAAAAAGAAATAGAAGGAATCAGAACTGGGAATGATGTAATAAAACTCTATCTTTTTGCAGATGATATGATGATATATTTGGAAAATCCTAAAGACTCAACTAAAAAGTTAAATGAAATAATTAAAAATTTCAGCAAAGTAGCAGGATATAAAGTAAAACCCACATAAAATCATCAGCTTTCCTATATATCACCAACAGGATCCTGCAGGAAGAGATAGCTAGAGATACCTCATTTAAAATAACTATAGACAGGCTAAAATACATGGGAATATACCTACCAAAACAAACCCAGGATCTATGTGAACAAAACCATAAAAAAAATTTATACACAAATAAAATAAGATTTAAATAAATGGAGAAATATTAATTGTTCATGGATAGGCAGGGCCAATATGATAAAAATGACAATTTTACCAAAATTAATCTATATATTCAATGCCATTCCAATTAAATTACCAAAAAACTATTTTATGGAAGTAGGAAAAAAAATAACAAAATTCATCTGGAAAAAAAAAGTCAAGAATATGAAAGCAACTAATGGGAAAAAATCTAAAGAGAAGAGGTTTAGCAGTATCAGATCTTAAACTATATTATAAGGCAGTAATTATCAAAACTATCTGGTACTGGCTAAGAAATAGAAAGGTAGATCAATGGAAGAGAGTAGACATACAACCTACAGCAGCAAAAGAATATAGTATCCCAGTGTTTGACAAGTGTAAAGACTTAAGTTTTGGGGAAAAGAATCCAATATTTGGCAAAAATGGTTGGGAAAGCTAGAAAGCAGTCTGGCAGAAATTAGGCATAGACCAATATCTTACATCATTTACCAAGATAAGGTCGAAATGGATATATGACCTACGTATAAAGGGACATATTACAATAAAATTTGAAAAACATGGAAGATATGACCTATCAGATTTATGGATAGCTGAGTAATTTATAAACAAACATGAGATAAGAAGTGTTGAGAAATGTAAAATGTATAATATTGATTATGTTAAATTTTAAAAGTTTTGTACAAATAAAACAAATGTAGCCAAGATCATAAGGAAAGCAGAAAACTGAGGGGAAAATTTATAGACTTCCTCAGATAAAGGTCTCATTTCTCAAATATATAAAAATCTTTATCAAATCTATGAGAATGTGAGTCATTCCCCAATTCATATGGTCAAAAGATGTGATGAAGAAATCAAAACAATTTGTAGTCATATAAAAATGCTCTAAATCATATTGATTAGAGAAATGCAAATTAAAACAACCTTGACATATTTTACACCTATCAGATTGGTAAAAATGATAGAAGGGGAAAGTGACAAATGTTAGAGGGGATGTGGAAAAATCGGGACTAATTCATACACACACACACATACATATACACATATACATATATACATATATGTGTATACACATACATATGTATGTGTGTGTGTGTATACACACACACATACAGATTTGTATCTAATGGTAGCTATCTCTAAACTCTTTTTTGGGGGGGAAGGGGAAAAAAAGAAAGGTACATGGTAACTTTGTTGCATATTTGAAAGAAATAGCTAGTTGTACATAATGGATCTGCAATTTCAGGTGCAATCCTCTGTTTTTCTACCCCATTTTGCTACAGAAATGCTTTTTTATTTCTTAAATTCTATTCTGAATATTTTATTCTAAATAAATACATTTTTTAAAAGTTTAGAATTATTAGAAACTGTCCCTTCTCAAAAACAAAACAAAACAAGATGTTCAAACCAGCAGGGAATATTTGGTTCAGTGAAACAATCATTTATTAAATAGTGACCTAATCAAGTTAATGCAGCTTTCAGAACATCCTAATTCATTCCCCAGGAGACAATTACAAACTGGGAGAGGCTGGCCCACATCCCTGGCTGAGTCCTACATTAAACCTTAAAATAAGGGGATTTGTTACATGCTCAGTATTTTTCCTGGGATTAAAGTGGGGGCAAGGTGAGGGAGGTGATGGTGAGTTTATGAAAGGAACCCATTTGTTTTTAGTATAATCAAATTCCTTCTGTCTCAGATGAATTACAGGGATAGGAGAAGGGAGAGTCAGGAGGAATCTAGCTTACAGTCACTTAGCTTTTCCTCACCCATCACCACTCAATCTGTTGCTACTCAGAATTACACAAACCATAAGTCCATTTGTACTCCCGAGCAGGAAGTATAAGGAAGAATTATAAAACCCAGGGCCAAAACATGACTCTACCGATTATCTCTAGAGCATATCTCATGCAACCCCCTCAATTTCCATATCTGTAAAACCAGAGGGTTGTGCAAGATCATCTGGGAGGTCCCTTCCAGCTTTGACATTTTATGATTCTATGAATAAACCCTGAGTGGGTGCAATTATCAAGTCTTCTTTCTCAGAGGGTTTTCGGGGACTAAACAGTGTGCATAAATACAGAAAAAGTAGGAATTAAAGATATATTTTTTCTCAATATAAATATGTTGATGTAAAATTCTAAATATACATGCCCTTGTCTTATTTCCTCCCATCATTCTCAAAATTCATTTGAGATTGAAGGCATCCAATTGTACCAAATATAAATGGAGTCTCATTATATCAACATGATATTTACAAATGCATTCATATGTATAAAATAACATATATACCTGTGTATATATACACATACATGCATGTGTCAAAGATGTCAGAACTTGAAGCCATGTCTTCTAGGTTCTGAGGTTGGCTCTTTACCCATTATATCACATTCACATGCAATGTTCTCTTCCCCTTATCCTCCCCTTTTCCCTCCTATACGTAATACACACACGTATGTGTATATGCACATACATCTATGTATGCATACATACTCTGTTAGACTATCACTAATTCCTACATTGGCAAATTGAACAAAAATAATCCCTGTTTACACTTCACCTTGTGGCATTTCATGTATTTGTTCCACATTGCCTTTCAAAGGTATTAACATAGTTTGATGACACTTGGTGAGATAGCTCCTTCTCAGTGTGTGTGTGTGTATGTGTGTGTGTGTGTGTGTGTGTGAAAGAGAGTGTGACAGACAGGCACAGACACAGAGGAAGAGGGGAGAGTAAACATTATGACATTGTGACGTAAGGGCTAGAGAGGTAGCCTCAGACCTACAAACAGTTGGTTTCAAGTTCCATCTCTGACACAACTTGATCCATGACCCTTGACTTACTATTTAACCCCTTGGTACTCCCAAACAAGTCTCTAACACTGCAAGTTGCAGATCAGGTGTCAATCTGCTTAGTAAAGAGAATTTCTTCACTTGGCCAACTGGGAGTTTCCAATACTAATGAAAACCACAGGCCCAGTCCAAAGGATTGGGGGAAAGGGGGAGGTATATGGATGCATATAGGTGTCTGTGTGTGTGTGGTATATATGTGTATGTGTGTGTGTATACACACACACACACACACATACACACATATATATATATACACATATGTATATGTATATATACACACCCACATACACATACATATACATATATATACTTATATACACATATGTATATGTATATATACACACCCACATACACACACACACACACATATATATATATATACACACACACACACACACACACACATATGTATGAGAGAAAGTAAGTCCAGCAGATTCTAACAAGCTCTGTCTCTCTCTCTCCCTCTCTCTCTGTCTATCTATCTGGTTCTCTGCCTGTGTGTGTATATTTGTGTGTGTATCTATTATAGATTGATATATAGATATACACATATGTATGTCTATATGTGGATGTGGATAAATATACACGTGCATGTATGTATGTATTTCCTTCCACTCAAGTCCTCCTCTGATGCCTCTTCATACTATGTGGCATAGAGATGACTTTGGATCATCAAAGCCTGGGCATGAGTACTGGCAGATCCTACCAAGCTGGAAAGGTTTCAAGTATGGAGTAGCAATGTCTGATTTTTCTGCCGTCTAAGGGCCAGCTGAGTTAAGAGAGGTTCATCACATGACTGGCTGTGGGAGGATGCCTTTTACCTGCCACAGTCAGTCACAAAGAGCAGTGAGGGGTTATGTTCTGCATTGGTGAAGGCAGCAGCACAAACACTGATGAAATTACAGACCTGTAAGTATTGAAGAATTTAATATAATAATTGCTAAGCAAGTTGCTAAAAAATGCCAAAATTTGACAGACTCAGTAATGATAAAATCCATTAGCAGTCCTCAATCCTATTGAATCTTTCCCTATAGCCTCCACCAGCTTTTCTAGTCACTCAGAGGCAAAATATAGCAGCATGAAGAGCTAATACTCTATGTTTCCAGCTGCCAATGGTCGCTTAAGATGGAACCCAAGACCCAGCACCCCCACACCCTAGACTACACAGAAATACACTGCTTTATGCTTAAATTCCTAACCCTGAAAGTAAGCAGTGTGGTGTAATGGAAATAGAACTGAAGATTTTAGTGCAACAATAGATCTCTATAATCTACATCTGTGGGCCAAATATTACTACAATCCATTAAAAATCCTGAAAGGCATACCTATATGGAAAAAGGTATTATCCATTATTTTGTCTTTAAGATGGCAGTCTAGCCTGCAAATAGAAAATTGAGCCAACTTGGATTTCCTTTAGAAGTCACCAAATGAATTAAAATATATCTATGCCTTTGAAAGATATGGAACAATCAGACAAACACAAAAGCCATGAGGTCAGTTAGAAACAGAGATCTCCTTTGGCTCAGTCAACAAGGGTTGTCAGTATATGGAAAGTAGTTTTATTTCTGCCACAGAAAGCCTTCTTTGTGGGTGACCACCTTTGACAAAGGTTTCATACTGAACAGAATCTTGAGATTTCAAAGACTGAGAAGTGACAGGTGAGATGACGACCTCTTAAACAGCGATCAAAACCACAGTCATAAGCACAGAAAATGAGAGAACAATGTCTTATATTGAGAATATAGCTGTAATAACCTAAGGAGTCTTTCACATGTTATTTTTGACCTTGAGATCTGACCTTGCACTGGTTGGTGGGGAGGGGGTGGGTGGGGAAATATGGATTAGTTCTATATCATCTACTACATGATTAAGGTAATCTTAAAATTCCAAAGTGTTTGAGATCTTCATTTTTTGGTAGAGAGATTTACTCACAAGGATTAAATACAAGATCTTTGCAGGATATGGGTAATATCTATGTTAGGGTAATACTTTAATGGTCTATTATCATCATTATTTGTTGTTGTTGTTTAGTGATTTTAGTCATGTCCAACTCTTCATAACCTCATTTGAGGTTTTCCTGGCAAAGCTACTGTGATGGTTTTGCCATTTCCTTCTCCACTTCATTTTACAAATAAGGAAACTGAGGCCAACAGAGTTAAGTGACCTGCCCAGAGCTATAAAGCTAGTAATTTCTGAGGCTGGATTTGAACTCGGGTCTTCTTGACTACAGGCCCTGTACTCTATCCACTGAGCAATCTAGCTTTCTATTGTTGCTGTTGTTATGTTGTATATTATTATTAATGATACACAGCAAACACTCCAGTTCAGGCCCTCATCACCTCTCACCTAGCTTATTACAATAACTTCTGAATTGATGTCTCTGCTTCTTCTTTCCCTACTTCAGTTCATAGTCCACAGCATTAATAAAGTGACTTTCCTTAAATGGAATTCTAAGTTTATGATCTTCTTCATTACATTCCAGTGCCTTGTTATTGTCTATATCCCATCATGTGTCATGTCTTGTTGTTTCTAACTTCATGGTATCGTTTGTACCCTCCCAGTCTCTCCTCTGACATTGTAAGCACCCTGGTGAAGGCCCTTCTCACGCCTTAACTCTCGTAATAGTCTGGTGGTGGGTCTCCCAGCCCCATTCCAGTTGATTCTCTACTCAACCATCAAAGTGATCTTCTCAAAGTGCAGACCTGTCCATGCCACCTTCTTATTCAATAAATTCCAGTAGTTCCCTATTACTTCCAGGATCAAATATCAAATCTTCTGTTTGGCTTATAAAGCCTTTCTCTGTTCCTCACACACAATAGTCATTCTCCCAACTCCATGTCTGTACCCTGGCTGTCCCCAAGTCTGTAATGAACTACATCTTCCCTTTTCCTGATTTTTCTTCAAGATGTAGCTCAAGCACCCCCTTCTAGTAAAGCCTTATCTTATGCATGCAACTGCCAGAGCCTTCCCTGTCAAACTGGCTTTTAATGAACTACTTTGTATTTACTCTCTTTATATTTATTCCATATATATTGTTATCTTCCTTGATAAAACACGAGCTCCACATGAATAAGAATTGTTTCATCTGTTATATTTGTAACCCCAGTGCCTATCACCTTGCCTGGCTTATGACAGATGCTTCAGAAATATTTGTTGATTGATTAATCCAGGTGCCCCTCTTCTATGAAGTCTTCCCTCACTTCCTCAGCTATTAAAGCTCTTTTTGGTCTCAGATTACTTTGGACTCACTTATCTGTGTACTTCTATTATGTTTTTCCAATAGAATATGATCTCCTAGAGCAGGAACTGATTTATTTTGGATTTTGTATCCCAGGTGTCTAGCACAGTGCTTGACACATGGTAGGCTCTTAAGAGATTTTTTTTGTATTGAGATAAAGGGAAGTAAATTGAATTTCAGGAACGTTGGAGGTAGAAATCTAGTGAATGCATCAACAGAGGGTACATAGGAAGACAAGTGGAGTCTAAGAGGTGATCCTGTGAAGGAGTCAAATGGGTTAAGAGGAGAATCAAGGGCATTCTAGAAACAAGGAAATGTGTGACCATTACGGCATGAGAGAAATGAAATTGGAAACAAGGAACAGACGATAGAAAGGGACTACTACAGAAACATGAAAACAAGAGAATTTATAAGTTATTTCATCTAACCCATTCATTTTATAAGTGAGAAATTAAGACTCCTAGAACTTAAGTGACTTACCCAAAGTCACAAAGATAGTCAATTGCAGAACCAGGATTGAAACTCAAGTTCTTTGAATCCAAATTCAGCTCTCTTTTCACTGAGCTACAAGGAAATATGATGCTAAATTGTAAGTGCCCTTGCATGCTTGGTAAGTAGTTTGAACTTTACTTGGAAGGCAATAGGCAAAGAGCTAAAGAGTTTTGAGCAGACAAAAGACATGATCAGATCTATGCCCAATCAAGATTAGACTGGTAGAAGGTTGCAGAATGGGTTGTGGTGGGCTTCAAAGAAAAACCTGTGAAAAGGTCATTGCAATAGTATAAGCAAGTAATAATGAAAGCCTGAACTAGGGTAGTTGCAGTGAGAAAAGACAGGAGGCAATGAATGCTTGTGTTGCAGTGAAACCAAAATCACAGATTCTAGTAACTGAATAGAAATGAAAGGTCAAGGCGAGGAAAGAATAAAAGTAATCACAAAGTTACAAAGATGGCAGTCTGCATGATTGGTATTGCTGCTGGCAGACATAGTGACATCAGAAGAAAGAGCAAGTTTTAAGGAAATGTAATGAATTTGATTTTGGAAATGCTGAATTTAAGGTTCAGGGGAGGAATCCAGGTATACATGCCATGTAAATAGTCAAAGAGTGTAGAAAAAAGGCTGTAATGAGAAATCTAGATGTGGAAGTCATATTCATCAAGCTGGTAGTTCACTGGTAAGAGAACGTGAAGAAAAAGGATAGAAGATCTAGGAGAAGAATGGAGAACCTGCTGCCTTAAGGCCACATGTGACCCTCTAGGTCCTCAAGTGCAGCTCTTTGACAGAATTCAAACTTCACAGAACAAATCCCCTTAATAAAAGGATTTGTTCTTTAAAACTTGGACTCAGTCAATGTGCCATACCCAAGGACCTAGAAGGCCACTGGTGGCCTCGAGACCACAAATTCCCCACTCCTGATCTAAAACAAACTAGAGGGGTATGTCCCACCCCCTTAAGGGAACAGGTAGATGTAACAAAGGAAACTGAAAAGAAACTGTCAGTGAGGTAGTTAGAGAACCAGGGAAGTGTGATGTCTCTAAAGGCAAGGGAGGGAAGATTATACAGTAGGAAGGCAAAACATCCAAAGAAATTTTTAAAAGACAAAGATGAAGACTAAGACAATGAAGATGAAGAAGAAGAAGAAGAGAAGAAGAAGAAGAAGAAGAAGAAGAAGAAGAAGAAGAAGAAGAAGAAGAAGAAGAAGAAAGAAGGAGAGAAGAAGGAGAAGAAGAAGAGAGAAGGAGAAGGAGGAGGAGGAGAGGAGGAGGAGGAGGAGAGGAGGAGGAGGAGGAGAAGGAGGAGGAGGAGGAGGAGAAGAAGAAGAAGGAGAAGGAGAAGGAGAAGAAGAAGAAGGAGAAGAAGAAGGAGAAGAAGAAGACGAAGGAGAAGAAGGAGAAGAAGAAGAAGAAGAAGAAGGAGAAGAAGAAGAGAAGAAGAGGAGAAGAGAAGAAGAAGAAGAAGGAGAAGGAGAAGAAGAAGAGAGAAGAAGAAGAAGAAGAAGAAAAAAGAAGAAGAAGAGGAGGAGGAGAAGAGAAGAAGAAGAAGAAGGAGAAGAGAAGAAGAAGAAGAAGAAGAAGAAGAAGAAGAAGACGAAGGAGAAGGAGAAGGAGAAGGAGAAGGAGAAGGAGAAGAAGAAGAAGGAGAAGGAGAAGGAGAAGGAGAAGAAGAAGAAGAAGAAGAAGAAGAAGAAGAAGAAGAAGAAGAAGAAGAAGAAGAAGAAGAAGAAGAAGAAGAAGAAGTCCTTTGGATTTGATGCTGAGGAAGTTGCTGATGACTTTGGAAAAGAATTTCAGTCTTTTGTGATCATGAGAACAGCCCAATTACTAAGTGCTAAGGAGAGAACAGATGTTTGAGGAAGCTTGCAGTGTCTTATAGGCCAATGGGAAGGAGCCAGTGCAAGGAAGAGATTAAAGATACACGAGAAAGAGAGAATGATGAATGGATCAAGACCTTGAAAAAGGCAGTAGGGGATGGGATCAAGGGTGCAGGTAGAAGGATTAGCTTTAATGAATCCTCTGTGACCAGAGGGAAAAGAGGATGTGATGCCATGAAAGTTTCAGGAAGACAGAGGGGTAGAAAGGGTAGTACTTATGTTAACAAAATTCATTAAAACCATGAATTCAGTAGTTCTGGTCTAACATAACCAAGAAGCAACTTGGGCACCAGAATGAGAGGTCATATTCTTCCAGACTTCTTCAAGGTGTCCTCTGCAAACCAGTTTTCCAATACATTAGAAGAGACAAGCCAAAAACAAGCTTGGATGGCTGGAATGAAGTATGGTTAATTGGAATGTTTCCTTGGACATTCGGTGGAGAGAAACAAATTAGAAATACAAATAGAACTTGAGGGCTTAAAGTGATCATAAGAATCACAGATTTGGAGCTGGAAAGGATCTTGGCAACCATATGCTCCCATCCCCTCATTTTACAAATGAGTTTTTACAAACAAAGATTTTCGGTGCTCAAGGTCACAGAGTCATTTATTGGCTGAACCAGGTGTCAGAACAACCATTTCAATGCTTTTTTTCCCTGATTCTTGAAAAAACAGTCTAAGTAAGAGCTATATAATGCTTTGTGAACACTAATTCTCCAACAGCCTAAGTGTTTGGGGATTTTATTAAGGAAGCAGTAATAGAAAGAGAAATATGCCAGCTGGTGTCTCTTGGCCTGACACAGGCTCTTAGTGGACCAGGAAGAGCCCACATTGAACATATCTAACAAAAGATTTAATCATCTTTTTTTTTTTTGGCTGGGCAATGGGGTTAAGCAATTTACCCAGGATCACACAGCTAGTAAGTGTTGCATGTCTGAGGTCAGATTTGAACTCAGGTCCTCCTGAATCCAGGGCCAGTTCTCTATCCACTGTGCGACCTAGCTGCCCCTCCTCATTTTCTTAATGGGAAATCCATCAAAGCTGGAGTGCAACAGATCTCCATTTGAATAGCTATCCTCATTGTCACTGAGGGATTATTAGCCTTCTATCAATGACAGCACTAGGAACCTGGAAGGGCACATGGTCCAAGACTCTCATTTTATAAATGAGGAAACTGAGAGCTAGAGAGGTTGCAATTTGCTCAACCTTGTATAGGTAATAACAGTCTCGTTTAATACACCGGTCCTCTAATTCCAAATCCAGCCTTCTTGAGAATCTCTAGCTTCATTTAAGACCAGGTTCGTGTGCCACCTTCTACAGGAAGCTTTTTTTGATCTTAGTTTCTAGCACCTCCTTTCTCCTTCAATTATCATGTCTATAATAATGACCTGCTTAGCAATGACCACAAAACCAACAGACAATCACCTGCAGAGGCCAGCAATTACTACTGGACAGAAACTACAAACAATGTGATAGAGTGGTATGTAAAATGTAAGGGGTGAAAAACAGGTAAGAATTAAAAGGGGCAAGTTTTAAGCCTGGGTGGCTTGTAAATGCTTGGTTGAACAATGGATCCTTCAAAGTATAACTCGTAAGCCACTTCTTCCATGAAGCGTTCGTAGATCCCCCTGAGCTAGGAATTTTTTGAACTTCTATGGCACTCTGTACAGATAATATGAACTTCTTAAATAAATATCATTGCCTTTTTCCCCCGTATGCCCTTGCTGCTAGTAGCCTGCCACCTTAGGTTACCTAGTATTCATACTGAATACATTCTGTACATCATAACATATGTACCTGATGTCTCCCCATTGGAAATAAGATGATTGAGGGAACAGACATTTTGTGTCTTTCAATCCCAGGGCTTAGAGCAGTGACACATGATAAATAATAAATACTTGTTGACTGATTGTTGAATTCAATTTGAGTTATAAAGTAATAATAATAATAATAATATAATAATAATAATAACAATATTAATAATAGATAATATTTAATAGCACTTTAAGGTTTATAAGACAGTTTGTAAATATTACCTCACTTGCTCCTTACCTCAACCCTGACATGAAAGTGCTATTGTTATCCCCATTTATGGTTAAGGAAACTGAAGCAAATAGAGGTTAAGTGATTTGCTCAGGTTTGAACAGCTAGGAAGTGTCTGAAGCAGGAACTGAACTCAGGTCTTCCTGACTCCAAGTTTGGACTACCTACCTCAACAATAGTTAAATTACATTTGAGCTAACTCAGTGAGGCAGCATATTCTTGTAGACAAAATACTGGTCTTAGAGTCATGAAGACAAGTTCGAATAGTACCTGAAATACTTCATAGCTGCATGGCTGAGCAAGTCACTCTGCCTTGGTTTCCTCTTCTATAAAAAATGAGGATATTAATAGCAGTTATATATCAGGGTTATGGTAAGAATTAAATGAGAAAATATTTGTAAGGTATTTTGTATACTTTAAAGTGCTATACAAATGCTAGTTGCTGTTGTTTTTACTGTAATTTACAGAAAAGGAAACATTTCAAAGAGGGAAACTTGAGTCAGCAGTATCGGAATATCTAGATCCAAACTGAGAAATGGGTAAATGATATCAAAAAACAATATAATAAAATGCAATATAGTGAAATTCATCTAATACAATACTTTGTAATGCAATGCAATACAACGTAATACAACAAAATCAATAATTTTAAGGGCCTATTGCATATAGAGCACTCATCTGGGGGCTGAAAGACATGATGTCTCTCCTTAAGGGTCTTACAGTCTGGTAGGGAAATAATAAAGGAATACAGATGTGTAATATTACATGAAAAGTGAATTAGTGCATTATAGATCAAAGTTCTGGGAGGGGCAAACCAGTATAATGCCTGGTCTTGGAGTCAGGAAGATCAGGGTTTGAATCTTGCCTTCTCCACTTACCATTTGTGTGACATTTAACAAGTCACAACTCCTATCCGCCTCAGTTCCTCATCTGTAAAACAGAGATAATAATAGCACCCATCTCATGACATTATTGTGCAGAACAAAGGAAATATTGCATGCAAAACAGTTTGTCAATTTTAAAATATTATATATAGTTCATCATCATTATTATTAACTTTCAATTCCCCAGATAGCTCCATAAGTAATAATACTTATAATTATTCTTAATAGCTCATATTTAAAAGTCAAAGACTCTAAGTTTCAGATGAGTTGACTACTTGAATCTGTAGAAGGAATTTCCACATAATATTGAAATACAGGTATCAGTATCTTAGTATCTTATGCCTATCCTCCTCCCTTGTCCCCCCAAAAAAAGTTCTATTAGAAGACGAAGGGGAAAGAAAACATAGTTTAATATTGAACAAGAATCCAAGGAAAAGGTTAGGGCTCATTCACATAGTCTGTTCCACTTTGGTTTTCTTGCTGCAAAGACAACATCTATGATGTCTTAAGTCCTAAGTTTTGAACACTAATTCCATTAGTCCCTTTGTTTTCAGTATTAGCTTCAGTTGTAGACACCACTATTCCTGTTTTCTACAATGGAAACAGCAGAGTGCCCGCAGAGAACCCTTTCTCATTACTCAGTATGATTAACCCCAGGTATTCGGTAAGCCTCCCTCAGGGGACATTTAATTGTATGCCTTTTTAATGTCTCTAAACTTAACCAGAACCTGAAAATAGTTCTGTGGTCTACTTGACTTTCCAGATTTTCTCAACAATGTCACAAAAGCCTCTTCATCTTGGAAATTCACTCTTCCCCAGAATTTGCCATTTTGGAAATACCCTCCACCTTTGCAGTTTCTCTCTCTGATTGTCTAGTTCTTTCCAGAACCTTAGATTTAAAAGGGATGCCAAGGCCAATCTTTATTTCACTCTAGGCCATACTCCAGAGTCTTCAGATTTTCTTTATGATACCCTTCCTCCTTTTTCTGATTCCTTTTTTGTGTCCTCCCCCATTAAAATATAAACTCCTTGAGAGCAAGGGCTCTCTTTCTTTCTGCTCCTATTTATATTCCCAATATTTAGCACAGTGTCTGACACATTTGTAAGAGCTTACCAAATGCTCATTGACAAATTCCTGGTGAATCTTACCTCCCCACAAGGCTCTCTTTTTTCCTTCTATACTGCTAGGATCTCTACTAACAACCTCCGGATATGCAGAGTCACTAAATTTCCTGCTTCCAGAGAGGGAAAGTACCTGTCCAGGAATGTGTCTGGGAAGATGGGAAGAGGAAAGG
Organism: Phascolarctos cinereus; assembly: GCF_003287225.1. NCBI lineage: Eukaryota > Metazoa > Chordata > Mammalia > Diprotodontia > Phascolarctidae > Phascolarctos > Phascolarctos cinereus. Next base: position 625,822,693 of record NW_027555847.1, on the reverse strand, counting down.
ATAAGCTGGCACTGAAATTGTCAGAAAAGTGATTTAGGTGTGTTAGAACACTAGTATGATAGGGGAAAGCAGATGACCGTGCTCCAAAGTAAAGGCCTTTCAGTAAGCCATTAACACGGGCATGTTAAAATCATACGTTTATGAAGTAATTGCTGCATACAAGTCACTGGTGATACAGAGTCAAAAAACGAAACAGTTTCCCCTGTTTTCAACGTCTAAGGGACAGATTTTTCAAAAACTGGCAACAGATCAAGACCTGTGAAGGCAAAAAAGGAGAAAAGGAGAGGGGAGTGTAAAAGAAGGAAGGAGAGGGGAGGAGAGGAGATAGGAGGGAAGAGGAGAGAGTAAAACCCCGGACAAGTCATTTAACATCTGTTTGCCTCAGTTTCCTCACCTGTAAAATGGAATAATAATAGTACCTACTTCTCAGCGTTGTTGTGAAGATCGAATGAGGTAACATTTGCAAAAAAGGCACATAGTAAGTACTACATAATCCAATCCAATAAATCTAACCCAATAAACATTTATTAATGATAATGGTGGTGGTGGTGGTGATAGCTGCCATTTATATAGCACTTTAAAGTTTTCAAGGAGATTTACCTATGTTCTTTAATTCGATTCCTCACAACATCAAAACAGCTCCGGGAGGGGTTGTTATTATGTTGCTGATTCTACAGATAAGGATACTGAGGCTGAGAGAAGTTAAGAACTCAAGAAAAAAGAGAAAAAGTAGAAATGCCCCAGGAGCAAACTCCACTATTTCCAAAAAGCTTATTAAAGCCAGTGCAACTGCCAACTTCATTAGATCACACCATGCCTTTCTTGATCATGGTACTTTTAATGGTGTTTATACAAAAAGCAAAACAACTAGACAATGTAACTGTAGTGACCAAGCTTGTCCTTGGACAGGAGTGGAAAAAATACACTCCTTCGCTTCTTCAAAGAAGTCAGGGGATGGGAAGGAGTGGGGAAAGGGTTAGGAGTGTGTACTATTGCATATAGTGTGAGAATTGGTTGACATTTTGGCATTTTTCTTGACCTGCTTTTTTGTTTCTTTTTCTTGGGGTGGGGGGGAGGTTGTTACAAGGGATGGCCCACTGAGGAGGGGAGGAAAGATATCTTCAAAAATGAATGTGATGTAGAAATAAAAGATAATTAAAATTTAAGAAAAATGTTTAATGAATCAAGTTAAAAATTGTACCTGTTTCTACCCTCTCCCTACTTGAAGCGATAGAACAGTATATCGATTCCCTCACAGGTGTCTCTGTTTCACAGCCATTCTTTGCCCCCTATTCAGCACCTCCCTCCTGAATTTGCACATTTGTTCTACCCAGTGACTGGTGGGTGAGGTGTGGGTTGGGGATTCTTTGTTATGTGCGCTGTTCTCTTGACAGAAGTACCAAAATTAGAATCTTCTCAAGTACATGTTTAAGCTATGCGTCTTATGACCCAGTAGATTCAGGACAAGCAGTTCCACCTACACAATGGGGTGAGAAAGGCGCCAGGAGGTCATGTGCCCCCAAGTGCCTCCCCACCCAGGTGTCATTGTCTCCTCCATTGCACATAAAGGAAGTAGTTATCCTTGCTGGGGGAAAAAAAAAACAAAAACAAAAAAACCTCTGTGATGAACAAACGATTTCATAACTTCCCAGCTCCTCCAGCACATTGCCCCCTCTATTATCTTCACTTTTTCACTAATCTTCAGTCTCTATCTACCAGCTGCTTCCTCGATACTTAAAAATATGGCATGTTTCCCTTGTCCTCCCTTGATCCCTCCAACCCTACTGGCTATTATCATCTATGTCTCTTTCTTTTTTCGTGGTTAAACTTATAAAAGGTGTCGATAATCAGAGCCTCCACTTCCTTTTCTCTCTCTCTCCCTGTAACTCTCTGCAGTATGGCTTCTAACCTCCTAATTCACCTGAATCTGATCTTTACAAAGTTACAAGTGATCTAGCTGCCAAATCTAATGACTTTTTGTCACTCTTCATTCTTTTTGATCTCTCTGCAGCCTATCTCTTCTCCTCTCCATGAATTCACGACACTGCACTCTCATTCTCCCCCTACCTGTCTGACCACTCCTCAGATTCTTTTCCTGCCACTATCGATGCCCCCCAAGACTTTGTCCTGGTCCTTCTTTGCTTACCCTCTGTGCTATTTCCCTTGGTGATCTCATTAGCTCCCCTGGATTCAATTATCATCTCTATGCAGATGATTTTCAGATCTCTTTATCTATCCCTAACCTCTCTGCTGACCTCCAGTCTCAGATCTATCTCCATCTGCTTATTGGACATCTTAATCTGTATTCCCCATCAAAACGTAAAACTCAATATGTCCTAACTAAACTTGTCATCCCTCCTCCCCAAACTCTCCCCTCTTCCTAATTTTTTTTTAATTACTGTAAAGGGTATCATCATTTTCCGAGTCACCTAGTTGCACAGCCTAAAAATTGCTTGCTCAAGGTAACATAGGTAGGTAGTGGCAAACAATGATTTGCCCCCAGGTGTAAACAGGGCTGGTGGGTATCACTGGCTGTGGTACATTTGCTTGTACTATTTCTGTATTCTCCTCTTCCGATTGTGGTTTCCCTGGAGTTTTCTTGGCAAAGATACTAAAGTGGTTTGCCATTTCCTTTTCTAGCTCATTTTACTCATGAAGAACTGGGGCAAACATGGGTAAGTGACTTGTCCAAGGTCATATAGCTAGTAAGTGTTTAAGGCTAGATTTGAACTCACATCTTCCTGACTCCAAACACAATATTCTATCTGCTGTACCACCTAGCTGCCCCTTGTGAGATAGATGCTAAGGTATTATTTTCCTCATTTTACAAATGAACAAACTGGTGTTTAGAGGTGTTACAAAGCTAGTCAATGTCAGAATTTGAACCCTGATCTAACAGACTCTATAGCTTGTACCTTAAACACCAAACTGAGGCACTGGGCTAGTTACTAGAGATTTAAAGATAGACATTTCACAGTGCCTGCTCTCAAGAAGCTTATATTCTAATGTTAGAGTGGTTCTAAAAAAAGAGATAGGCAAAAATAACTGATACAAGGGATTTTGCAATCTAACATCCCTAAGACTTAGTTTGTTCATGTACATGCTACATGAGGGATTAGGCAAGATGATCTCTTATTCAACATTACTTCATCTATTCTAACTAGCAATCTTGGCAGAATTGAATACTCTGACTCTGACAGGAACAAGGTTCACCATTCTGCTTATGAGCCACATCTGATCACACAAGACTCAGCCTTCATAATGTGCCTGGGCCTTATTCTTCCAGCCTGGCACTGAGAACAGCTGCCTAATTTGTTCCCAGTTATCACCTTATTCACCCAGTCATTTCAGCTTATTTGTTCCACTCAGAGACTGGTGGGTGAGAGTGAGGGTTCTTTTTATGATCTTGTCTTTTGACAGAAGAATCTAAATTGTCATCTTGTCAAACATATGCTTAAATGGTGCCTGTACAACTTTGTTGTTTCAGGCTGAAAAGTAGAAAATACCTAATTTTATCATACTGGTAAAAGGCAGGGATGATTAGAAAGAACAAAGCCAACCCTTAACCATCTGGGGAGGGACTTGGCAAAGAAATCTCAAGGGTTAATAATTTAACTCCTTCAAAAACTTGAAAATGTTTTAATGATATATTTTGCCTTTTTTTTTTTGGCCTTTCCTTGTATCCCCCATGATTAGCACAATGCCTAGCATAAAACAAGTACATTATGAATACTTGTTGACTAATAGAGTGACAGACATTCACATCACCTTCATTTCCAAATCCCTTTTCCCTCTCCTACTCAGCAATCTGTCTTTTCTGACAAAGTTTAAGAAAGATAAAAAAGCAATTCAGCAAAATCAGCCAACACATCAACCACCATCAAACATTTATTAAATTACTGCCATGTGCAGAACATTCAGAAAGAGAAAAAAAATTCAGATAAGAGCCAATTCTTGTCCTCTTAAAGCTCGTAATCTTAGAAGGGGAATGAGACTCAAACAGACAATTATAAAGCACAATAACATAAAGCAATTGCATTAGAGAAGTAGAAAGCAAAGTACTATAGATAAGGCTATAATGCATTGCTTTAAAAATATTGGGTCAAGACCTTATGACCTATGTCTCCAAGGGTCCCATAACCTCTGGCACTGGGAATAGCTAAAAGAATAAAAATAAAGGAAAAGTTAAATAAGTTACAGGAAGACATAGGCAATAAAACTATACTAGTAGTGAACCTCAACTTTCCTCTCTCAGAACTAGATAAATCTAAGCATTGTATGTATATATATATATATATATATATATATATATATATATATATATATATATATATATATATATATATATATATATATATATATAATATATATATATATATACATACACATATATATATAATTTGTATTTATAGTATATATATAATGTATATATAAAAGGATATATGTATTCATATGTATATATATATATATATATATATATATATATATATATATATATATATATATATATATATAAAGCTAAGGAGATGAATAGAATTTTAGAGAAGTTAGATATGATAGACCTCTGGGGAAAAAATGGATGGAAGTAGAAAGAACTATATTGTTTCTCAGCTGTACTAGTACCTACACAAAAACTTCACAAAAACTGACTGTGTATTAGGGCATAAAAACCTATCAAAGGCAGAAATATTAAATGCATCATTTTCAGACTCTAGTATAATAAAAATGATGTTCAAAACGAGCCATTGAAACAGATTGAAAAATAATTGGAAACTAAATAATCTAATCCTAAAGAATGAGTGAGTCAAAGAACAAATCATAGAAATAACCAATGATTTCATTAAAGAGAATGACAACAATGAGTCAACATATCAAAATTTATGGGATGCAGTCAATGGGAAAATTTGTTACTTCTAAATGCATACATCAATAAAATGGAGAAAGAGTATATCAATGAATTGGGCATGCAATTAAAAAAACTAGAAAAAATTTAAAATCTCTAGTTAAACATGAATTTGAAAATCCTGAAAATCAAAGGAGAGACTAATAAAATTTAAAGTAATAAAACCATTAAATTAATAAATAAAACTAGGAGGTAGATTTATGAAAACACAATAAAATAGATAAACCATTGATTGATTTGATTTTATAAAAGAAAGAAGAAAACCAAATTACCAATGCATAAATGAATAAATCCACCAATAAGGAAAAAAATAAATTTTGCCCCATTATATGCCATTAAATCCGACAATCTAAGTGAAATGGATGACTATTTACAAAAATATATGTTGCCCATATTAAGAGGAGAGGAAATTTAATATGTAAATAACACTGTCTTAGAAAAGAAATTGAATAAGTGATAAAAAAAAAATCCCAGGATCATATGGATTCACAAGTGAATTCTACCGAATATTTAAAGAACAATTAAGTCCAATTTATTTTGAAAAATAGGTGAAGGAGTCCTAACAAATTCCTTTTACAACACAAGTATGGTTTTGTTACCTAAATCAGGAAGAAAAAAAAACAAAGAAAACTATAGACCAATTTCCCTGAATATTGATTCAAAATTTTTAAATAAAATACTAGTAAGGAGATTACAGCAATATATGACAAACATGACACATTATAACCAGATGGGCTTTATACAAGGGGGGCATGGCTGGCTCAATATTAGGAAAATGATCAGCCTAATTGACCATATCAGTAACAAAAAAAAAATCATGATTGTCTCAATAGATACAGAAAAAGCTTTTGACAAAATACAATACTCATTCATATCAAAAACACTGGGTTGATTATTCTTGGTTGTAATCTTAGCCCTTTTCCTTCTAGAATATCATATTCAAGTCCTCCATTCCTTTAATATGGAAGTTATTAAATCTTATGTGAACCTGACTGTTGCTCCATAGTATCTGAATGGTTTCTTTCAGGCTGGATAGCTATAATTTACAAAGCACTTACACTCTGGAAAGCAATTTTTATATATATATATATAATATATATATATATATATATATATATATATATATATATATATACACATATATATATATGTGTGTGTATATATATATATATATATATATATATTTGATCCTCAAAACAACTCTGTGAGGTAGACTACTATTATCATAAAATAAGAAAATGTTATCATATAATAATAAGTATTATTATTATCACAGAGGAAACTATTAGAGGTCAAGTGACTTGCCAAAAGTTGCCCAGCTAGCAAGTGTGTGAGGTGGGATTTGAACCAGGTCTTCTCACCTCCGAGTCCAGTGCTCTGCCTTCTCTGCCATAACACTTCAAGATCGTTGCTTGTTGGTTACTTACAACCAATTTCTCTGAATGTCTCTGTGTATCTTCTCATGTCAGGTTCTGCCTTCCATTCCCCATTCCTCTTTTTCTCCCCTCCAGGGGGAGGAGTAAAGAATAAATTGTTTGCTTTCTCAAGGAAGAGGGGAAGAGAAGAGGGGAGGAAGGGACTTTGGAACTCAAAATTTAAAAAAAAGTCATTGTTTAAAAATTTACATGTAATTGAGAAGTACTTAATGAAATAAATAAAAACATGTTTTTAAAAAGAAAATAGATGAGGGGCTCCTGAACTAGGTTTCAAAAAAAAGAAGAGATTACATTCCACAAAATTTAGACTAGAATCTTTGGCTTTGATTCTTGTCAAAATCCTAAAGCATGTTATTAAATTCATGGCTTTTGAGCATTTAGAAAGGAAAGCAGTAGTTATTAAGAATCAGCATAGCTTCATCTAGAACTAGTCAGGCCAGTGTAATGACTTTTTCTTTTGTGAATGAGTTACTTTGCTGGTAAATCAGGGGGATTCTATATGCATACAATGTAATGAGATTTGTGCAAAGATTTTTGAAAGAAGTCATAGCAACAAAAGAAATTTCTCTTGACCTTCATATCCTACCACTTTCCTCCCCTTTGTTGCTAAACTGTATTATAACTTCTCTGTGTTCTAGATAACTATATAGATAAAACATTCATTAAGCACCACGTGTCAACACTATACATAAATACAAACAAAAAGACAGTTCTTACTCTCAAGGAGCTAATGTTCTAATGGGGAGAAAAGAGAGCTATAAAGAAGAGAAAAAGGGAGGGAGAGAGGTCCCATGAGGAGCAAAGTGAATGGCATGAAGTGGAAAAGTAGAGGGAAATTAGATGGGAGCAAAATGAACATGGCTGGGGGTTCTCCTGAAATATCAGTCCAAACAAGAAAGTTGTATATTTCTACTTCCTCACTACCCACCCTCTTATTTATCTCTTTCACTTGGAGTTCTCTTCATGCATAAACTTTTTTTTTTTTTAGAGAGGAAGGCAATTAGGGTTAAGTGACTTGCCCAGGGTCACATAGCTATTAAGTGTCTGAGGCCAGACTTGAAATCAGGTCCTCCTGACTCCAAGGATCTTTGTTCATTTTGTTTACTGTTGTTCACTGTGTTACTTAGTTGTTCCTGAATATTCTTAATTATAAAATTCTGTGGGTTTATAGTCTTTGACTTCTTTGGCCTCTTCACAGCTTTTCATACTGTATTACAGACAACAAGATAGGAATAAGTGAATAAGTTGAGACTGAAATGTAAGGAGATAGGGACAATTAGAAGGGCTAAAGTCCCCAACAAGATGGTAGGATATAGGACCCAGGGCATAAGTGTGGGGCTTGTGTAGCAAAGAAAAAAGGTACCTCTCCCTTCAAGATAGAAGCAAGGGAAGGGAAGGTGAGGGATGGTATTGAGATTATTTGAAATATGTAACTAGGGAGAAGAGGGAGTTCATGACAAATGACCTGAGGTTCTGTCTGCTTGTATTACCTATCTAATAGACTCACAGACCTTGAGAGGGAAGCATTTTTTTGGTGAACTTTAAGGTGCTATATAAATGAGAAATTATTATTGTATGAATTTTTTCCTCCTCTCATAGCTTATAACTAGTGTTCTTTTCACTTGACAATCCCCACCTCCACTACTTGTCTATGTGACCTTGGATGAGACTGTTAGTCTTCCTTGGCATGAGCTTTCTCATCTGTAAAATTACATTGTTTAGCTAAATCATGGGGTCATAGATTAAGAGATGTAAAGGAATAATTGGTTACCTATTCTAACCCTCTCATTTTACCAATAAGGAAAGTGAGGCCTAGAGATTTAATTTCTAGTTCAATTAATGAAAAATCATTTAGTAGGCATTTATTTGCTAAATACATAGATTTAAATTCCTCAAATCTCTATTCTTTTTTGACCCTGTCAACTCTGTTTCTGGCTCTTTCCCTCTTAAAAAAATAGTTTTAAGACCCTCTCTTCTCAACTCTAATCTAAAAGTGTGGTCTGTTTGTGCCTCTACTCTCCGGTAACAAATAAAACCAGCAGTGTTCAGCACAAAATCAGTTTAAATTTTCCAAATGACCATAAAAGACTGCTATATAAACAGCATCCTTAAGAAAGCTTGTATGAGAGATAAAGTCCTATCATGAGTTGGAGACAGGTTAAGGGATAGAAATAAATGGTCAGTTGCCAGCATTGGCAAAGGAAGAATAGCACTGTTTGATACATCGGTTAACTGTCTAGAAGTGGGAGCTGACCACAAGGTGGCCATATTTGCTGACAGAATTACTACAGTTAATCAAGATGAAAGATGATTGTAAGGAAATGCCAAAGAACTCAGAAAACTAAGTCACTGAGAAAGGTGAGCTCAGGCAACAGTCAGCCTCAGTTTAAGATGATGTACATGATAAAGCATAATTGAAAGTACTCATGAATTCCAATAAAACTTTTTATTATAATTTCTAAATGAGATATTAAATTCTAATGATATTCTAAATGCTAAGACATTCTAAAACATTAAATAAGCTCACCTCAACTTACCAAAGCAAACATTTCCTTAAAGATGTAAATCATTAAATGTATACCAATAAATATATCAACATGCATGTATTAATAAGTGCCTACTGTATGCTAGGCATAAAGGATAAAATCTAAAAACAAGACAGTCCATGGTCTCCTATGTGCCTACTCCTATTTCATGTTGCTTTCTAATATAGATTTTCTGCTGTAGATCCACTGGGGTACTCACTTGACTTCTAAACATGTTTTGAACATTTCTCCATACACAGTGTGGTTCCTATCCTTTTGTCCAATGACAATGTCTTCTTACCACCTTATCACCCATTTGTTCCTATCCATCTTCAATGTTCCATGCCCTAGCTACTGCGGAAAGTCTCTGTGACCACCACAGTCCAAAGTGAGCATTCTATGATCTGAGTTCCTAATGTACTTATTGTCTTCACTACTCTGTGATGCAATGTCCTTTTTCCTGTTGTAGGTGGAAGGGTTTTGTTGTTGTTGTTGTTGTTTTTGTATGTAAATAGTACTGAACTATGGTTAAACTATCATATGAAATCCTAGGAAGAGATTCATCCCTTTTGGGGAAGAGTGAGAGCCAAACTTCAAATATTTCACAAAGATGGTTTCTTCAGAGGTGAGTTATCATAATAATGAGGGAAATGAAGACCATACCATATAAGAAGCAGGTGAAGGAACTGAGAATCTAGTAATCCAATCCAGACAATAACTATTTATCAACAGATAGATAGATAGATAGATAGAGACATTATCTTTTATATAGCACTTTAAGCATATTATCTCATTTGATCCTCATAACAACTTTGTGAAGTAGGTACTCTTAATATCCCATCTTACAGATGAGGAAACCAAAGCACTAGCCAAGGTTAGATGATTTGCCCAAGGTATCTGAGGAAAGATTCCAACTAAGATCTTCTTGACTTCAAGCCCAGCACTCTATGGACTTTGCCACCTAATTTCTTCCATGATAATCCTTAACTTCAAGGTTATAACCTATACTCCATTATGTAGCCTGGAGAAGAAAAGATCTGTGGAAGGCAGGATAGCTGCCTTTAAGCATTTAAAGGGCTGTCACATTTAGGAGAAAGATTAGGTTTGCTCTGCCTAGAGTTGTAGTATGACCTGATGTATTCAGAGGTGAGAGAATGCCACTAGCTGGAGATGATGTTAAGCATAGGTGTCAAAAGCACCCACACAACTTTCCAGTACAGCCAAACCAGATTTAAATGGAATTGGCTCTATGCTCTCTGTGACCTCATCAGCTCACATGGGTTTACTTATCATCTCAATGTTTATAACTCCTTTGACAAGGCCAACCCCTATATATGTTGTACCTTGATTTCACTCCTATCTTCCCTATCTTTTCCCGCAGGTTACCTCTCCAATCATTCCCTTTCTTTAGTTAATCTTAAATCTCTCTCTATGGAGTAGTTTTTTTTATTTCCTTCAAACAAGCCTAAACCTCATGCAATCTTAAAAATAAAAATTATTTTGTCATCCCCTCAAGTTGTAATCCTATATCTCTCTTCCCTTTCCTAAACTCCTAATAAAAGCTAGGTATACTCTTACCTCCACTTTAAATTTTCTCATCTCCTCTTTAAATTTCTTTTCCTCAATCTTTCAAAGCCTAACTTCAAACCTCAAAAATCAACTGATATAAAGTTACCAGTGATGTTTTAACTGTTAAATCTGGTGATCTATTTTCCGTCTTCAGTCCTCTCTCTCCCTAAATGACTTTGTATGTAATTGGCATTTATCATGAGGAAAAGTAATATTATGCTCTATTTAATAACAAATATTACTCCGTGATCCATCCTTTTTCTCATTTTGTCAGACCCCACTTCTGAAAGGCATCAGTTTCTGAAGGGCATGACTGAGTAATGTGATCACTGCCAGCCACCAAGGCATAATAAGTTCATTTAAAAGGTTGGGCTAGGCTCCTCTCAAGTGGAACCCTTGGTTCTTTTTACCCCATAGACAGAAAACTAACTTGAGCTAGGCCCTACAAAGGCAATAAGTGTCTTGTTTTCACTTTCTTTTTTTTTTTTAGCTTTAATATAAATTTATTTATTTTTAGTTTTCAATATTCACCCCCACAAGTCTTTGAGTTCCAAATTTCTCACCTCTCCCCCCATCCCAAGATGGCATGCATTCTAAATACCCCTTCTCCTGGCCTTCCCTTTCTTCTATCTCTCCCCTCCCTTCTCATCCCTTCCCCTTCTATTTCCTGTAGAGCAGGATAGACTTCTGTACCCCATTTCCTGTATTTCTTATTTCCCAGTTAGCATGTGAAAACATTTTTTTAAACATGTGTTTTTAAAACTTTGAGTTCCAAATTTTCTCCCTTCCTCCCTCCCACCCACCCTCATTGAAAAGGCAAGCAACTCAATATAGGTTGTACATGTGCAGTTATGCAAAACACTTCCATAGTAGACATGTTGTGAAAAACTAACTCTATCCTTCCCCCCATTTATTCTTTCTTTTGACCCTGTCCCTCCTCAGAAGTTTGCTTCTGATTACCCTCTTCCCAATCTGCCCTCCTCTCTATCACCCCTGCTCTCTTGTCCCCTTCTCCCCTATTTTCCTGTAGGGTAAGACAGATTTCCATACCCAATTGAATGTGTATGTTATTCTCCTTAAGCCAAATCCTATGAGAATAAGATTCCTCATTCCCTCTCACCTTCCCCTGTTTCCCCTCCACTGTGAGAGACTTTTTTTTCTGTTTTTTTTGTGAGATAATTTACCCCATTCTACCTCTCCCTTTCTTCTCCGAGTATCATCCTCTCTCATCCCTTAATTTTATTCTCCAGATATGACCCCTTAATCTTCAACTCACCCTGTGCCCTCTATCTATCTATATATCATACATACAATTTTTTTCCTTCAACTACCCTAATACTGACAAAGTTCTCATGAGTTACAAATATCATCTTTCCATGCAGGAATGTAAACAGTTCAATCTTAATAAGTCTCTTATGATTTCTCTTTCCTGTTTACCTCTTCATGTTCCACTGGAGTCCTGTATTTGAAAGTCAAATTTTCTTTAGCTCTGGTCTTTTCATCAGAATGCTTGAAAGTCCTCTATTTCACTGAATGACCATTTTTTCCCCTGAAGGATTATACTCAGTTTTGCTGGGTAGGTGATTCTTGGTTGTAATCCTATCTCCTTTGCCCTCCAGAATATTATATTCCATGCCCTGCGGTCCTTTAATGTAGAAGCTGCTAAATCTTGTGTTATCCTGATTGTGTTTCCACAGTACTTGAATTGTTTCCTTCTGGCAGCTTGTAATATTTTCTCCTTGACCTGGGAACTCTGGAATTTGGCTAATATTCCTAGGAGTTTTCCTTTGGGATCTCTTTCAGGAGGAGATCTGTGGATTCTTTCAATTTCTATTTTGCCCTCTGGTTCTAAATATCAGGGCAGTTTTCCTTGATAATTTCTTGAAAGATGATGTCTAGGCTCTTTTTTTGATCATGGCTTTCAGATAGTCCAATAATTTTTAAATTCTCTCTCCTGGATCTATTTTCCAGGTCAGTTGTTTTTCCAATGAGATATTTCACATTGTTTTCTAATTTTTCATTCTTTTGGATTTGTTTTACAGTGTCTTGATTTCTCATAAAGTCACTAGTCTTCCAATTGCTCTATTCTAATTTTTAAGGAAGTATTTTCTTCAATCTTTTGGACTTCCTTTTCCATTTGGCCAATTTTTCTTTTTAGGGCATTTTTCTCCTCATTGGCTTTTTGGACCTCTTTTGCCATTTGGGTTAGGCTTTTTAAGGTGTTATTTTCTTCAGTATTTTTTTGGGTCTCCTTTAGCAAGCTGTTGACTTGTTTTTCATGATTTTCTTGCATCACTCTCAGTTTTTCCTCTACTTCCCTTACTTGCTTCTCAAAATCCCTTTTGAGCTCTTCCAAGGCCTGGGACTGATTCATATTTTTCTTGGAGGCTTTGGATGTAGGAGCTTTGACTTTGTTGTCTTCTTCTGGTTGTATATTTTGATCTTCTTTTCACCAAAGTAAGATAATATAGTCTGACTCTTTTTGCGCTGCTTGCTCATGATCCCAGCCAATTACTTGAGTTTTAAACTCTTTGTTAAGGTAAGAGTCTGCTTCCAATGTGGAATGTACTGTCCCAAGCTTCAGGGGTTTGTGTAGCTGTTTTCAGAGATACTTGTAGGGACCTGTAAATTTTCAGTTCTTCCAAGGTGGTATGATAAGGGGAGGTGTTTACTCCTTTCCTGGCCTGTGACCACAAGTATTCCTTTCTGTCCGTAACTGTGAGGAGGGTTCCTCTCCACAGCCACTACAAGCTCCACCAAGCCAGCGTTCCTCCTCACCCCAGCACTGCCGTCCAGATCCACAGACGAGCAAAGCAAGAGATTCCTGCCTCAGCACTGGCAAAGAGATCCCTGCAGTCCCTCTCTGATCAGCCACTGGATTCCCCCTCAGTCTGTGGGCTGGAAGCTCGGGAAGCAGCTGCCCCCCCCAGGGCCAGGCTCTTGGGGAATGGAGCTGAACCCCGCCTTCCTCTCTGACCACCGACAGAAACAGACTTTTCCCACTGACCTTCTAAATTGTCTTTGGCATTTGTGGATTGAGGAGTCTGGAAACCTCCACAGCTGTCCAAGATTCCGTCCTCTGAGGCCTGCTCCAGGTTTGCTGCGCCCACGCTGCTGCGCTGAGCTCACAGCCCGGCACAATACACCTTTCTGATCAATCATCCAGGTTGTCTTGGGCTGGAAATTTGTTTCACTCTGTCTTTTTGTGGGTTCTGCTGCTTCAGAATTTGTTTAGAGCCATTTTTTATGAGTATTTGGAGGGGTTTGGGGGAGAGCTCAAGCAAGTCACTGCTTTCACTCTGCCATCTTGGCTCCACCACTCTTGTCTTCACTTTCTAACCAAAGTTAGGGTTGATTTGGGAAACCTGATTGAAATTATTTTTTTGCTTGTTTTTCTAGTCAATATTACTGGAGGCAGCTAGGTCTCATAAAGCAACTAGCATTTCCTAAATATCAGAGAAGAGCGTAATCAGCCACATCTGAAGGCCAGCCCACTTTCCCCAGCTGCAAACTAATTGTATCATCCTGTCCCATCCCCCATAATGAAGTAACAGGGAGGAACTAAGAACTCTTAACTGCCTCCTCATTAAAATGCCTTTGCCAGGGGAAGTCCCAATAATATATTGTCAGACCAATCAGAAGGAAAGCACACCTAGGTTTAAAAGGCCCTGTCAGCCCTCACTCCAAGTCTTTTGGCATAAATGGGGGCATGCCATTGATACCTTTATTATCAAATTGCATGCCTCGGTTAATAAATTCTATCTTGCTCAGAGAATTGCCTCAGTTTGCCTTTTTGTTAAATTTGACTCATGACAATTGTTTATACCTATGGATATGCATGTTTTCTCCCCAACATAATGTCCTTGAGAGCAGGGACTGTATCATTTTTGTCTTTGTATGACTATGGCTTAGCATAGTGCCTGTACTTAATAAATATTAATTGATTGATTGACTGAAGTCTTAAATTACATAATCTGCTCAGAGTTCTGGGAAAATGACTTTAAAATAGTATAGCCCTTTTGAGCCATATGGTCAGGGTTTTGCTAGGCAGAGATGCTAATTAGAGGTGGGAGATCTGAGCTGGTCAGGAGCAACAAAATACTAACATGTTGTTGCTAGGCAGGTTTAAATTTAAAAACATATAACCCTGGACTAGACAGTGATACAGAAAGATGAACTGAGACTTGATGGAATGTCCAGTTTCAAGGGGAAGTCATTAATGATTCACTTCAATTTAGGAGGTTTCTAGTGGAATGATACTTGGTCTTGTACTAATTAGCATTTTTATCAATGACTTGGATAAAGGCATATTTGTCTGATTTTCTGATGACAAAAAGCTGAGAGGGATAGGTCTGGGGAATGATCTTAATATGTTAGGACACTGGGTTGAAGTAACAGACATAAAGTGTAAGAGGAATAAATGCAAAGTCTTATACTAAAGTTTAAAATAAATTAGTTTAAGGAGTCATGGCTAAGTAAAAATTAACCTGAAAAAAAAAAAGATCTAAGAACTTTGATGGACTTCAAACTCAACATGAGCCATCAGTGTAATACAGCAGTCAAGAAATCTAATGCAATCTTAAATTGCATTAACAAAGTGGGTGGGAGTAATGTTGTACTTATGATCAAACAGTTGCAAGAGCTGTGAACCAGATTAAAATATAGTTGGGAAATGTTTAACAAAAGAAATAAGTATGGTACAATGTGAATATATCAAAGTGTTGTTTTCTACACATGTGGCCCCATCAATCCTTTTCTATTTGAATTTGACACCATTTTACTACCCTACTCAGACTACATATTGTATTTACTTCTGGGTGTCACATTTTAGGAAGGAGATTGATAAGTCAGAAAACAATCCACATAGGGCAATAAGAATTGAAAGGACTTTGTTCTTCTGCCATAAGAAGAACCAATTGAGGAAACTAGGGATGTTTAGCCTAAAGAAGAGAAGACTAATGGGGAAAGTTATGGCCTTTATTCAAGTACTTGAAAGACTATTGTGTGGGAAAAGCCTATTGTGCAGATTTTTCTACTTGGCCCCAAGGTACATAAATAGCAATAACGGGGAAGTTTCAAAGTGACAATTTTAGTTTGTCTATATGGGAAAAAAAATATTCTAACAAATAGATCCAGGATCGTTTATACCATGGACCAAAAGGATTTGACTCAAGGCATTGATGTCCAGAGTCAGTGCTTCCTTCCTAATGAAACCCTTCTCTGGCATCTAACTTTCTGGTCTTTCTCTGACTATCTACTGTAGCCTCAAAGCCTCCAGTCCATCCCTATAAACATAGTATAATTTCTCAGGCTCTCTTAAACAGATAATTGTAAAACTATTCCTAAGGTGGATGTGGAACTATCTTCAGCTTTCCAACAAACTAAACAGTTCAACTTTTTTTACCTCTGGTAGAAAAATGACCATTTGCAAATTGCATTACAGCCAAAATGTACTGCCTCTAGAAGTAGTGAGTTCTCTCTTACCAGAAGTCTTCAAACACATGTTGAATGAACACTTGTCATGTATGTTATAGAGATGAGGTGGTGAGTTTTTGTTCAGTATGAGTTGAACTAGATAGATAAAGCATTTAATAATGAATTATAATATAATTCATAATTCATAAATCTTATTTATGAATAATTCATAAATAATGAATTAGAAATTAAATAATTTATTCTTTGTCTGTAGACTAGACTCTGTGATAGATGAATCCTGAGGTCCCTTCCCACTCTCAGACTCTGAGATTCTGTGACATCTTCAGCATTATGACATGGGATTGTTGCAGGCTGAGAGGCTGAGAGGTTGTAACCCCTCAAAGACTGAAGTACATGGGTCATCTGGAATGAATTCACAGACTCAAGCATTCTTTAAGCCAAGGTGGCAAAGTTTATTGTTACACTTTTCAGTGGGCAAGGATTCTTAAAGGATCCTGCAACCTTAAAGAGGTACAGTTAAAGTTTATATAGGGTAAAATACAATGAAACACGTGCCAAATACGCTAACTAGGGGGTTCAGGGTGGGATTAGGGAGTGGTTAAGGAGTGGTCAGTTCTTAAAAGAACATGCACTTCTTGTACCTACTGTGCAGGCATTTTACCCAGAGTTTGTTAGGAAAAGCCCACAAGGGGGGCCACATGGAGGTGTGGCTTTAGGCCTGCCAGGTCACTAAGTCAACCAGAGTTCAGGGTAACTGAGAGTTGTCCAGTCTGCCACCAATCAATGTCTTGTTTGACAAGATAGATGTAGGGAGTATACATGTGTCTTAAGTCTAGAATACAGTTAATGAGGAGCCCAGGATGTAGATAATGAGGTAGAGCAGTAGTATAGATAGTCCAGTGGGTAAGAATGTCTTTATGACCCAGTGCAAAGCCAGCTCAAACTAATAATTCCTTCAGGTGCTGCTTGTTACTGCACCAGGGGCCCACTCATGAGTAATTGCTAGGCAATTACTCATGAGTCCTTGGGCTGGGGAGACACTGTCAGGGACAGTGTTTCTGAGGCTAGGAAGAAATTGGGGTCCAATTACAAGCACCCAAACATAAGCACCCTGTCAGGATCATCAGTCTAGACTATTTCCCTCATTTTGTGTTGAGGATATTTTTGCCAATGGTGGTCACATAACTTTCCTAAAGTCACAAAGACAGTAATTGTCAAAGGCAGAATTTATAGTTGGGTCCTCTGACTTAACAAGCCAGTGTTTTTTGCACTATACAACACTGAATTTAAACATCTTAAGCTTTATTTCATAGGGTTTTTTTCCGTTACATTTTTCCCCTTTAGTTCCTTAATAAAGTGTTTATTAAGAGTGATTGAGTTGCCACAAGGCTCTTTTTAAAAGAAACAGTATCTGCAATTCTCCACTCAAGAGGAGTTTGCCACTTAGAGAGAAAAAACAACTACTGATAAGTAGCTACTTACCAGTAGCTAATACAAGAAGGGTGGCATAAGGTCTTAAGCTCCATGACAGCGTGACAGTGTTTATCTGAACACCATATTAGGCCCTGAGGACTGAATACAGTACTTCACACCTAGCAGGTGCTTAATGAATACAAATCATTGAGTTAGAAGAGGGGGAAGAGTTTACTCATGACCTAGCCAGAGAGTAAGGTTTGGGGGAAGGGAAAAAGCAGAAAGTGCTGTTGTTAGACAAGGGACAGAAGGACAGAGAAAATAAAGAAAAATTCTCAGGGTGGATAGTGAGTCTGGAGTTCAGCAGAAAAAGGTCCCAGGATACTTTGTTCTACAATTGACTTGTATTATACTTAGTTATTTGTGTAAGTCCTATTAAATTCCGAGCTCCCAAATGGCAGACATTATTCCTCATCTATTTCATCTTAGTATCCCCCAAGACATGTGGAAGACACACAGTGTGCCTTGTGCACAGTATGTGATCAGTGAATGATTACTGAAATGATCTAACTCCCAATTAATTCATGGTCTCTTAGTCTTAAGTGTTTTTTGTTTGGTTTGGTTTGGTTTGGTTTTTAGAGTTTGGTTTTTTGTTTTGTTTTGTTTTATCTCAAAAGTCTCAGAAGGATCTCTGGGGTTCACTACTTCAATCTTTCTGTTTCTTGCAATCTTTTTTCCCCTTCTTTCATGAAGTCCCATCCCCCACCCTGACCAGATCCTATAGTGAAAAGAATGCCAGCTTTAGAGTCAGAGAATCTGAATTTGCATCCCAACCCTGTCATTCATACTATGGACCTTGAGCAACTCACTTTGAGGGAACTTCATTTTCCTCATTGGTAAAATTAAGGAGTTGAACTAAATGATTTCAGAAGTTCCACTCAGATCAAAATCCTATGAACATCTTTCCCACCACCCTTTCCATACAGTAGTCTGGTGAAAAGAGTGCTGGAGTCTGAGTTAGAATACCTTGGTTCTACCAGCTTGACTTGGAGTCAGTGACAACCTCTCTGGAACTCCATTTCCTCATCTGTCAAATGAAGAGTTGGGATAAAGGTCCCACCTGATGGGGTTTAGAGAGTTTTTTAGAGGTGCTGGGACCTGGAGATCATGACACACGAGTCCTGACTGAAATTTAACCCAAGCCTTCTTTCAGCCAAAGACAAGGTTTATTAAAGATCTGCCATATTGCCAGACTCTTGAGGAATCTAGGAGTCTGCAAGTATTGGCTAGATTCTAAGAATCTGAGCAGTGGCTAGATTTTAAGACTCTAAGCCTTTGACTAGATTATAAGAATCTGAGCACCTTAATGGAGACAAGATGGACCTTATATACAGAAAGACTGTGGGAGCAATCTAGGAGTGGCCAAGAAGTTTGGGGTGACTGTAGGAGGGGTCTAAGGAGATCTGGATGGGAGTGGCCAGTAAACTGGGGTGAACAGAACTCCTAGGACCTGGACCATGTGGCCAAGGGAGAATAGAGCCTAGCTAGGATTAAGAGTGGGAAATGGCCAGAGGCCATAGGGAAGGCTAGGCTAGGTAAAGGGTAATAAAATTGGGAGACTGGGTGTAGCCACAATGAAAGGCCAGTTGATGGGATTGTAGCCTCAGGTGAGCCACAGAGATTTGGTCATGTGGGAAAGTCCAGGGTTTTTCCTTTCTGGGGTCCAGATCCCAATCCCATCACCATCCAGGTCTGAATCTATGATCCTATGACTTAAAAAGACTTAACACTTTTTTGTGAGTCAGAGATGACAGTATGGAAAAGAGCTTGTAGAATCCTACAGTCATAGATCTAGAACCAGAAAGTACTTTAGTTTTTTGTTTGTTTGTTTTATTTTGTTTTTTGGTGGAGGAATTTGGATTTTTTCGAAGGGTCTTTAAAGGCCATCTAGTTGAACCCTCTTTATTTTTAAACAGAGGTTAAGTGACTTGTCTAGGGTCACAGAATTAAAGTCTGAGGCATTATCTGATCCATCTTCCTGTCTCCAAATCGAGTACTCTATGTGTTACACCATGCTGCCAGTCCTACCAGTCCTACCATTCCATTCGGAAACTTCTGCTTCATTCCTTGTAGGCCCTATATGGAATAGAGGAGAAATGCAGACCTGGCACATTCTGCATACACACACACACACACATACACACACACACATATACTCCATATACACACACATACACTCCCATGTGTGCACACACAGATAGTTATTGCTTTATGGCCGTGTCTATATACACATACATGTGCAACCACCAAATACATACACACAAATAGTTCCTTCTCAGTTGTTTGTAGTTCTAATGTTCCACTTTGCCTGATTCTTACCACCTCCTCCTGTTCCCTCCTTGACTACTTCAAGGGAACTGGTTGTCCTATAAGGCAGCTTCTGGAAAAAAAAAAACCTCCACATAGGAAAAAAAAAATCCCAGTAATATGTCCAATCCAGGAATTTGTTTTGCTTGACTATATGCCTTTGTAACAAGTTTTTTCCTGCTTTCTCAGTGGGAGGGGGAAGGATGCAAAAATAAAATAAAATAGAATACTCAATAGTCAATAAACATGTATTAACTACTAGGTCTGGGAATACAAATAAGAAAAAGTCTCTGTCCTCCAGTAGTTTATAGTCTAATAGGGGAAAATAACAGACAAAAGAAAGCTAAAAAGAAGGGAGGGAAAAGAAGGTCCTCTGAAGGGACATGAAGGAATGCAGCTGGTGGCAAATGAGAAGCTAGCATGGATCCCTCTTTAAAAAGAGGCTTTGGGAGTAGTTCATTGTTCTGCCTTCTGACCTCCAATCAGAGCAGCAGAACTGAGGGTACAGATGAGGTCTGACTATGAAAGCTGTTGCAATCTCACAGGATAATGAGTTTAATTTTTTGAAAAAGAGTCACATAGTACCTAGACAAATAGTGTAGTCAAGCATACTGAGGAATTGCAAGAGAATAGTTATTTCTGGAGAAAACCAGAGAAATCATTCAATCAGTAAGCATTTATTAAACACCTCCTATATGCTAGGCACTTGTATTAAGCTCTGGGGATACAAAAAGAGGCAAAAGATAGTACCTGCTTACAAGGAGCTTACAATCTAATAGGGAAGACAACATGCAAACAAACATAGACAAAGCAAGCTACACACAGGATAAATAGCAAATAATTAACAGAGAAGGCACTCAAATTAAGAGGGATTAGAGAATGTTTCTTGCAGAAGGTGGGATTTTATTTGGAATTTAAAGGAAGTCAGGGAAGTCAGTAGTTGGAATGGAGGAGGGAGAGTATTTAAGGCATGGGAGAAAGCCAAAGAAAATGCCCAGGGCTGAGAGACTGAGTGTCTTGTTAGTGGAAGAGCCAGGAGGCCAGTGTCACTGGTTCAAAGAGAATTGAAGAGTAGGAGGGGGCTAGGTGTTGAAGGACTTTGGATGCCAAACAGAGCATTTTGTATTTGATCCTGAAGGCAATAGAGAGCCACTGAAGTTTATTGGGGGGCAGGGGTGGTAACATGATCAGAACTATGTTTTAGTAAAATCACTTTAGTGACTGAATGAAGGATGGATTGGAATTGGGAGAGACCTGAGATAGGAAAGCCCACCAGCAAGCTATTGTAACAGTCCAGGAATGAAGTGATAAAGGCCTGCCCTAGAGAAGTGGCAGTGTCAGAGGAGAGAAGGGGGTATGGGAAAGATATTTCAGAGGTAAAGTTGGCAGGCCATGGCAACAGCTTAGATGGGGGAGTGGTGTTTGAGAGACAGTAAGGAATCCAGGTTGACTCCTAGGTTGGAAGCCTAGAGGGCTAGGAGATTGGTGTTCCCCTCCACAGTAATGGAGAAGGTAGGAAAATGAGGGAAGGGTTTAGGAGGAAAGACAATGAATTCTATTTTGGACTCAACAGTGTTCAAGATGTCTACTGGTCATCCAGTTTGAGATGTCTGAAAGGCAGTTGAAGATGTGAGATTGGAGATCAGCAGAAAGATTGGGGCAGGAAAGGTAGATTTGAGAATATTCAACAAAGAGATGGTAATTAAATCCATAGGAGCTAAGGAGATCACCAAGTGAAGTAATATAGAGTGAGGAGAGAAGAGGACCTAGGATAGAACCTGGAGGGACACCTACAGTTAGAGGGCATGATCTGGAACAGGATCCAGAAAGAGACAGAGGAGTGGTCAGATAGATAGGAAAAGAACTAGAGGAAATTGGTCTCCAAAAAACCTACAGATAAGACAGTATCAAGGAGGAGAGAGTCAAACAGAGTGGTCAAAGAGAATGATGATTGAAACAAGGTCACTGGATTTGGCAACTAAAATATCATTAATAACTTCGGAGTGAGCATTTTTGGTGGAGTGATAAGGTCAGGACCAATATATAAGGAGTTAAAAAGAGTGTGAGAGGATAATAAGTGGAGGCACCTATCATAAATGGACTTTTTGAGGAGTTTAGCTACACAGGGCAGAAGAGATATAAGATAATAGTTAGCAGAGATAGAAGGATCAAGTGAGGATTTTTTCAGGATATCAGAGATATGGCATGTTTATATGCAGTAGGAAATGAACCATTTAGAGAGTTAGAGATGTAAATAAGTGAAAGAGTAGGGATAACAGAGGAGGCAATAGGAGATGGGATGGAATGGAATCACTTGAACAAGTAGAGGGGTTAGCCTTGGTAAGGAGGAGGGTCACTTCTTCATGGGAAACAGGAGTGAAGGAGAAGAAAGTGGCAGAAGACACCTGAATGATAAGAGATGTGGAAGAGACAAGAGAGAGTTCATAGTGAACAACCTCAATTTTTTCTGTAAAATAAAAAGCAAAGCTCTCAGCTGAGATAGTGGGGAAAGGGAGGGCCAAAGGAGGCTTCAGGAGGCAATGGAAGAACCTCTGTGGGTAGATTTAAGATTAAAAGAAGTTTCTTGCCTATGGAGTAGTCATTCCAGAGAGCACAGTGGAAGGTCTGGGTGGAATTAGTATGAAACTTTGGGGTAGAAGGATTGAGGGAGATGAGAATGAAAAATAAAGTGGTAGGGGATGTGGAATGGAGTTTAGATGATGATATACAGGAGTTCAGAGTCACTGGGATGTGAAAGATATGTACAGATATTAGAATTTTCATCATGCATTGGAGAGGACCACTCCCCTACCCTCAAAGGACAAGGGCAGCTGGAAAAGGGGAACCTGGAAAGAAAAAAAGTTAATCTTTGTATCACCAGGATCTAGCAAGAGCCTGGCAATTGGTAGGTATTTAATGTTTGCTAATTGACTAACTGAATCTACTTTTAAAAAAATCACAAAAGGATTGAAAGATAGAGCTAAAAAATATCTTATGGATTAGCACTCTAGACAAGTAGTCAGAATACAACCTAGTTCCATCTCCTAGGTAAGCCTCAGTTTCCTAATTTGTAGAAATTCCTAAGAGGCAGATTTGGGCTTGTGGTAAGTAAAAAAATATCCTAACAGCAAGAGCTCTTCAGAAACAGGACTGCCTTATGGAGGAATTATGTCCCTCTCACTGCAGCACTTCAAACAAAGGCACATTACCATTAGAAGCTTTTTAAAGAGGATATTTTTTTTCAGGTCTGGTTTGGATTAGTTTGTCAATGAGGTCCCATCTAACTCTGAGATTCTATGAAAGGCATGTCAGGATTCTATTATTTTATTTTCCATCAAATATCATCTTACCTCTCTTTCATAGAAAAAAAAAGGTATAGATGTTTATTTGCATAATCATATGAGATAATTAGAAGATTTGGATACTGGCTGCCCACAGCATCTCTCTGTGTATCAACTCATTAAACAATAAGTAAATCAAAGTGAATTTTATGCAACCTCTGAGTTCATGATATACATACTATGTTTTCCAAAACATAAAATTTTCACAGAAACTTTTTTTTTTGCTTAATCTCTATTGAATTCCTTGAAGTACGGGCTGCAAATGATGATTAACATTCAGCTTTTTGAGATGGAACAACAAATAAATCAATGTTATTTTCTTTAAAACCAAGAACTCATAAGAATCAGTGTTAAAGTGATTATTTATTTCTTTCCTATGATCTACAATGGCCTGATCTTTATAATAGATCAGCTGATGTGTCCAGAAGGAATTAAAGACTCTGACCCCCTCCCAACTCCCAGTTTTTAACCTTTTGTGCATATTTTTTTCCCCTTTTCCATTTTTTTTTCTTTTTGTTCATTTGTTTCTCCTATATCACGTTAAAAAGCCAGCACCATTAGAGAGGTTTATTGGTATTTTCTTTCTGGGAACGTTGGAAGAATGTAAAAGAAGGTGAATTCATGTAAAGGCATTACTCCAGATTCTGTCAATTCTCCATAGATGCTGCTAATCCAGTTAGGTATCTGATGAAAGAATACTGATTAGTGGAGAGAATCTTCAATATGGGTTTATGCAGCTCTTATCCTTTGGGGATCTCATGATTATGTAAATCTTTTCTTTTGACATCAAGGGCTTTGGGCAAACGTTGAACAGCATCAAAATACCAAATGAATTGCTCTCTTCTGAGTATTAGACCATTAACACTTGTGCTTCAAAGAGGGAAAATTGCTTGAGGTAACTACAATGTCTCATAGGAAGCTTTGACCACTAGGATGTAACAGAATATTACTCATATTCCCTCATGCATCTGATTCCATTAAGATGGAGGAAACAGATATGTTTCTTCTTCACACTGACTACAGAAAGGGATTATAAATTGGGACTATGATAACATGACTGATTTTGTAATAAATATACCGAAACATGTACATCCAAATGACTTTTTCTCCTTCCAAATAGTCCCTCTGGCAGGCTGAATACTTATTTATAGGCTTATACTTATTACAACAGCACTATGATTTCTCATCAAGTCTTGGAACAGAGACAGGATTATCAAATTATGGAACTAGAATTGAAAATGGGCCATAGGAGTCATTTAGTCTAAATCATGAACGTGATCTACAATATCCAAAAACACTGATACTCCAGTAGCAATGTGTTCATTCCCTGAGGCATTCTATTACTTTTTTTTTTAACAACATGAATTATTGGGAAGTTTTTCCTTATGTTGAGTTGAAAACAGCCTCCTGGTAACTTCAAGCCATTTATCCCATTTCTATCCTCTTGGATCCAAGTTGTTTTTGCTGTTGTTCAGTCATTTCAATCATGTCTGACTCTTTGTGAATCTATTTGGGATTTTCTTGTCAGAGACACTGGAGGGGTTGGCTTTTTTCCTTCTCCAATCCATTTTATAGATAAGGAACTTAGGCAAGCAGGATTAAATGACTTGGCCAGAGTCACATAACTGATAAGGGTCTGAAGTCAGATTTGAACTCAGGAAGATGAGTCTTCCTCACTTCAGGGCTGTCACTCTATCTACTGTACCACTTTTGGAGTCAAGAAGAATAATTCTAATCTTTCTGTCAAAATTCTAGCATGCATGGCCATGTTTATCTGTCAAAGTGTTTGTGTGTTTAAAAATAAATGATTTGGGGTTTAGGGATAGGACCCAGGGATTAAAAAAAAAAGTTGGTAATAGTATTTCAGAAAAAAAAAGAAAAAAGAAACAAAAGAAAGTTATTGAAGCATTTACTAGAATATGCATTATTTTTGAAAATAGAGGAAGCTTTTAGAGAAACAGACAAGCAGGACATCTTTGAAAGCTATATCTATTGCATAATTTTTATTACTTATTTATCTAATAATAATTTACTAATTTATCTAATAATATTCTTATGAAAAAAGCAAGTGTTATTGTAGGGATTCATTGTTTCACATATAATCTACTTTTTTCTGTTCTGAGAAGAACATAGAACATGGGAATATTTTTCATTTTTCATTTTTCTTTTTGATGATTTGAGGTAATTATACTCCAGCACAAAGTGGTTGCTGTAAACTGTTGCTGGATTTCATTTCATTAAATGATCATTACTCTATTTTCTATAATTAGGCATTGATGGAGGTAGGAGATACAAATGTGACATAGAGTCTCTTCACTCTAGGAGTTTACAATCTAGTTGGAAAGCAAAGGCATCTAAATATAGAACAGGCCTATGATGATGAAAGGTAATACATGGTTTAGTTCCTAAAGGAGATGTAGTGTCTTCATAGATGTCTTCATCTTGTAGCATGGGTTTGTACAAAGCATATGTAAACGTCTTTCTTTGCTTCCAGTTGGCTGAGTAGTTCTGGGGGGCTTACTTCTGGTCACATATGACTTATCACTTACGAGTTCAAATTGTAGGTGATGAAAACTCCCCTAACTGATTTCTGAGCCACAAGAGCTGATAATCTAGTGGGCCTTTTAAAAGAAGATATAGTTTCTGGCTGGCAATCTCTTGACTGCTGCTCTCTGAGTAAGAATATAGACTTCCAGTCAAGGGTAGAGTAACTTCTGTCTTAGAGTAACAAGTATTTTTTAAGCATGCTTGGTACTGTGCTAAGCTCTGGAGGTAGAAAGGAGGAATAAAAATAGTCTCTGCTCTCAAGGAGCTAACAGTATAATTGGGGATACAACATGCATACATCTATATACAAACAAGAAACAAGATTTATATATACATATATATATATATATACACACACACACATATACATACACACACATACATACATACATACAGATAGATAGATAGATAGATAGATAGATAGATAGACATAGATATAGATATATAATAACGTGGGGATATGCTCAGAGGGAAGGGGCTAATATTAAGGGAAACTGGGAGGAGCTTTTTGCAGAAAGTAGAACTTTAGCTGGGATTTGAAGAAAGCCAGGGAAGCTAGGAGGGAGAGATAATGAGGTGAAAATTCCAGGTATGAAGGACAGCCAGTGAACACACTCAGTGTTGAATGTTGGAATGCCTTTTATGAGGAATAGGAAGGAGGAGGTAGCAGGAAGGAAAAAACATTTATTAGCTGGATATCTAGTAGGCGTCTTCAGTTAAACATGTCCAATACATAATTCATTCTCTTTTCCCCAAATCCCTTCCTGCCTTCTGTATCACTGCGGAGGGCAACATCATCCTCCCAATCCCTCAGGCTCACAATCTAGGAGTTATCCTGTACTCCTCACTATCTCTTACCACCACCTCATAGACAAGCAGTTGTTAAGGCAAGTCAATTTTGCCTCTGCGATATCTCTCATATATGCTCCTCTGACATTGACACCAATTAATTCTAGTGCCTTCCTTCTGTTAATTATTTCCTATTTATCATGTATATCATGTGCTTTGTGTGTGTGTATATGTGATATGTATATATATGTGTATATATATACATATGCACACACACACATAAATATATATGTATATATACACACACACATATATATGCATATACATTATATATATATATCATATATTTCTTTGGTACTATCTTTTGTCTCTTTTTGTATCTCCAGCACTTAACCTACTTCCTGGCATGTAGTTGGCACTTAAATATTTATTGATTGACTAGTATAAGTGCTTGCCCAGTACAGGGCATTATGCTAAACACTGGGGATACAAATGCAAGCAAAATGGGAAACAGTACCTAACTTCAAGGAGCTTACATACTAAGAGGGAAAGAACACACAAAAGGGAGCTGAAAAGGAGGGTAGGGAGAGGTGATCAAGTTATTTGATATGTGGCCACAGTTTTGAAGTCTAGAAGCAATAAGTCTAGAGGGCCAAGAGGAGAATGAAGACAGGCCAGCTTCAGACCCTCCACAAAATAGAGGCTTACCAATGGGGAAAGGTGGGACAGGACCTGAGGGAGAATATTCCATAGTCAATAGGCAATAGGGAGATTTAAACTGTCCCAGGGTGAGGAGACCCCAGGTTCCAAGGGAAGTTTTAGAATAAGCCAGCAGTGTGGGAGCATGGTTTTGAAGTCCAGAAGAAGTGAGAAATTGGGTTGGAAGAAATTATGGTGGTGGAACCTATCCTGCAAAGAATTAAGAAGAGTGAGGGGAAAGGAAGAGGAGACACTTACTGGAAATGGCCTTCTCAAGGAGTTTAGACACAAAATGGAGAAGAGATACAGAACAATAGCTAGAACAGATTGATGGATCAAGTGAGGGGTTTTGAAGATGGGGGACACATGGGTATGTTTGTAGGTAGTAGGAAAGCAGCCAGTGGAAAGGGAAAAGTTGAAGAATAGTGAGAGAGTGGGGATAATAAAGGAAGAAGTGTGCTGGAGAAGATGGTATAGAATAGGAGCACTGAGATAGAATGATATAGATACATAGATATAGCTACACACACATACACACACACACACACACACACACACACACACACACACACACACACATATATATATATATATATATATATATATATATATATATATATACATATGTACATGCATACATGGATTCACCTTAGCAAGGAGAAGGGCCACCTCTTTGTGTGAAATAACAGTGAAGGAGGAGATATTAAAGGCATTTGAGTGATATGACATAAGGTACAGGGGATGAGAATATAATGTTGAACTTATTTATTTGGTGGCTAGCATCAGATGAACTTTACTAGGGAAGCTTGTGCTTGGGCCTGTGGCTACCTTTGGTCCTTCTTTGTGTTTATCCTTTCCTGATCTTAGCTTATCAAGTATCCTATGGTGGACATATGCATATATGTATATGTATATGTATATGTATATGTATATGTATATGTATATGTATATGTATATGTATATGTACATGTACATGTACATGTACATGTACATGTACATGTATATGTATATGTATATGTATATGTATATGTATATGTATATGTATATGTATATGTATATGTATATGTATATGTATATGTATATGTATATGTATATGTATATGTATATGTATATGTATAGAGACAGACAGACAGAGACAGAGACACAGTGACACAGAAAGAGAGTGTAATGGTGGTGACCTTGTGAGCTCCAAACAAAAGTTGATCCTGGAAGGCCACTGGACTAGAGGTGGCAGTGACAATAGCAGTGGCATCTCTGGCTGATGGCAAGAGGAGCTTCTGCATTGAAGAGTTCAGATAGCGACAAGAGGGGGAAGGGGACAAGCCTGTCTCATTTTTACCAGCAGACAAGTGCCAGGAGTGATCAGAAATTGTCCAGTACAGAAGTTAAGTAATAATTTGTGTTATTGCACAGCTGCATTAGGTTCTGAAGAGGCTTCAAATATTGGCATCCCAACTGATTACCACAGTACTTATATGCTATTTCTGAATCTTGTTCAAATCATTTTGCTAATGCATGCCAGGGTCTTTTTCTGCTTAGCATTCTTTTTTCTGCATAGAAATAAGCTACTTGTTTGATGTTCTGTTCATTTTATACATTGAGTGGCTCTTTCCCTACTCACATTTTTAAGGAGGGCTAGATATGAGTAAAACAAATAATAACATAAACATTGTTCCTGGGATGCTGAGATGAGAGGTTAAATAAGTCAATGAGGGTAAGAAAAGGGACCCTCATCTTTCTAATTAAAGAAAGGCTCCCATAGCAATGAACCTGGTCCAGGACCACAATAACTGGGTACAGAATAGGGGGAGGAGAGGTACCCTAGCACCTATAAGGCTGGCCAAGTAGTGCTTCTATTTTAGAATAGGTTCACACACTTAGAGCTGGAAGAAATTTTTCTGTTCATCTAGTTCTAACCTCTAATTTTATAGATGATGAAACTGAAGCTAAGACATATGAAATTCTTTGACCAAGGCCATGCGGGAAGCAAATGGAAGATCCACAATTTGAACCCATATCCACTGACTCCAAATCCAGTACTCTGCTCAACGTACCATACTTCTTAAATCTAAAAATGTATATAATCTCCACAGTAAATGGTAAAGTCAAAAGTCAAATTAAGATACTCTGTTTCCAAATCCAATAAACTTTCTACAATATCATGTCTCTAGGAAAAATAAGAATAAGAATAAAAGAATATAGGTATTACTACCCCACAACCAATTGTCTTGAAGTCAAAATCCAAGATGAGTATTGCTGTTCAGTCATGTCCAAACTCTTCGAGACCCCACTTGGGGTTTCTTGGCATGCTGAAGTGGTTTCCCATATCCTTCTCCAGGTCATTTTACAGATGAGGAAACTGAGGCAAACAGGGTTAAGTGACTTGCCCAGAGTCACACAGCTGGTAAATGTCTAAGGCCATATTTTAACTTAGGAAGAGTACTCTTCCTGATTCTGGGCTCAGCACTCTATCCACTGTGCCACTTAGCTTCCAAGATGAGTAAGCAGATGCTAAAAAAAAAAAATAGCAAGCTACCCTCACTGAGGTTGTCACTTGACTCAAGTCAACAGTGTTCTAGCCTTCTTTTTTCTTTTTGTTTGTTTGTTTTTAGGCAATTGGGGTTAAGTGACTTGCCCAGGGTCACACAGCTACTAAGTGTCAAGTGTTTGGTCTGAGGCTGGATTTGAACTCAGGTACTCCTGACTTCAGGGCCAGTGCTCTATCCACTGCACCACCTAGCTGCCCCTATTCTAGCCTTCTGAAAGAGTGCTTTAGATGCAGTAGTTGCTAAATATATGCCTGTTGAATTTAATTGAAAAATAGGACATGAAATTAGTGTGTCATGGCTTGATTTTACTGATCCTGTCCTGGCTCTCTAGTGATTATTTCCTCTTCTATGTGCGCACAAATTACCTTTAAATAATTCATTGTAGGTCATAATGGCCATCTTCCTTTCTGTTTAAAAAGGGAAGACAAAATTTCTCCATCTCCAGTCAGGTGATAGTTCTCCTGTTTGGCTTAGTTGCTCAGAAGTAACCATCAAATTAACCATACTGCCATAGAGTTCCGTGACACACATACCCAAAGTCAAGAATCCCTGACTGAGTTATACAATTTGTAGTTGTATGATCTTGACTAAGTCAACTGAGAGTGAGTTGAAAAGGAAAGAGAATTGGATTTGAAGTCTGAAAAATGTATTAAAATCTGACACTGCCACTTGTTATCTGAGTAACTTTGGGAAAATCACTGTATTTCTTTGGGCCTCACTTTACTTATCTGTAAAACTGAGGGGTTGGAACTTACTGATCTCTAAGAATTTAGTTCTTAAACCTAAGATATTATGAGTTCATAGTATCAAAGCTCTCGGAGCCTTGTTTCTTTACCTATAAAATCAGTCAGTGAATCAATAAACATTTTTAAGCACCTACTATGTTCCAGGCACTATGCTAAGCAGTAGGGATACAAATATTAAAAAAAAAAAAGATAGACCTTTCCCTCAAGGAGCTTATGTTATAATGATGGAAGCTGAAAAGTAGGGACTGTAGGGGAGGGAGGGGCATGATGGAGAAATCCCAAAGTAGTGCAGCCAGAGGAGAAATGAGGAGATGTGTGAGCTAAGGACTTTCCTTAAATGGAGGTTTGGAATTCATGGCACCACCCTCCAGAGAAATAGAGAGGATAGTGATAAGGTAGAGTACCAAAATAAATATTGTATATGTGTGTATACATATATATACACATATACATATACATATATATGTACACATATATATCTTTATGTATATTTATAGTAAAAAATATAAAATTAATCTAATAATGCTTGTGGTGCCTCACAAAACTGTTCTGATGAAGGCATTTTGCAAACTTTAAAAAAGAAAATAAATGTGAGTTATTATTATTAATTTTATTATGAAATATTATAGGGAACTGGGTGGAGGATTTGAGGCTTTTGACCCACATAGGTTGTTATATGACAAATGAGATAAAATTGATTACAGGAGAAGGTATCTCAAATGAACACACTCTGGTTAAGTCAGGCAGAGAAGGCTTTGATATTCAATACCCAAAAATAAATGTTGGTGTCTGATAGCAGGATGGGTTTCCTGAGCCAACAAATATTATCTCATGTTTACCAAAGATTTGCCTGAATACCCTCCCTGCTCCAGCAGAGAGGGAGCTAAGAGCAAATATTGCTCTCTCTGTTACAGAAAAATCTGAATTTAGTTCAACAGAAATCAATTCAATAAGCATTTCTTAAATGACTATTATGTGCCAGGCACTGTCCTGGGATATAAAGATAAAACTAAAACAGACCCTGCTTTCAAGTTTATGTTTCTACAGAGGGCCACATTACATGGAACCAGAGGGTTACATATATATATATACAAAGTAATTTTTGACAAGAGCAGTGCTAACCATTGGCAGGATCAGAATAGGCAGCCCTGTCTAGAGGTTACACTTGAACTGAGACATGAACGGAAGGCAGGAATCCAAGAAGCAGAGGTGAGGAGGGGGAGCATAATAAGTAATGGAAATTGTCTCTACAAAGCTCAGAAATGGGTAACAGAATACCTTGTATAAGAGATAGCAAGTAAGATAGCTGTGCTGGAGTTTAAAGTAAAGGGAGTAACAGGAAATGAGACAGGAGGGATTGGGTGCAGGCATTTTAAAGGACTTTATTATTAAATAGGATAATTGGTATTTTAATAATAATAGTAATGTCATTTATAGAGCTTTAAGGATTGCAAAGTGCTTTACAAATTTTATTTCATTTTATCCTTATAATAACCTTGGGAGATTGATAATGTTATTATCCCCATTTTACAGATAAGGAACCTGAGGCAAACCAAATAAAGTATCTTTCCCAGGGTCACGTAGCTAATCAGATTTGAACTCGGGTCTTCCTGACTACAAATCTAGGGCTGTATCCACTGAAGCCACTGAAGCTTCTTGAGCTGGGAGTAGCATGAATCCTCATAAATATCAATTTGACAGCTGTGTGAAGAATGGAAGGGAGATGGAAGAGACTGGAAGTAGGGGGAATAATTAGGATGTTCTTTAACTAGTCCAGGTGAGAGGTAAGAGCTTGAACTCCAGTGGTAGCCATATAACTGTCATGAAGAGAATGAATTCAAGAAATACTGCGGAGGAAGAATCAACAATACACAATAACCGAATGAAAAAAAAAAGTAGTAGAAGGTGAGGGAGACAGATATCAAACTTGAGTGACAAAAAGAATGATGGCACGTTCAACAGAAATCCGGAAAATGTCTTACCTTTGAATGTATGTATCTCCAACACTCATCACTTTCCTGAAGTACTCCTATATCTCCAAGTGCCTGGTGGATGTCTCCCACCAGATGTTTAACAGGCATCTCAAATTCAACTGGGGCATATGTTCTGGAGCTACTCTTCCCACTCCCTACTGGGGGCTCCACTGACCAGTTTGATCCAAAGAGAATGACTACCACATGTGCTTAAAGCTCCGTGGGTTAGCACTGAGAAGTTGAGCTAATGATATAGCTCTCAAGCCCCCACCAGTGTGCTTATGATTTGATTATTAATTGATCTCACTTAGTCAGCCACATTTGGTTAGCTTTTAGAAATAGCTCATTGTTATAGTGGTTGTGTGGGTTTTTTTCCTTCTTCTTCAAAGAGGACCATGACACTAGGAAGATGATGCCATGACTTGCAAGTAAATTGGATTTAATTGAGAGAGGGCTGTGCAAAATCACCAGTGGCATAGTTAATAGGAAATATTTCCCTAAATTGAGAACTTGCTCTCTAATAAGTACATAAAGTCCAAGTGAAAGTGAAATCAAACTTAATGGATACATGTGTTGCAAAGGAGTAACTCATAGCTCCCATTCATGAAGGGACTCATGAAGTTTTCCATAGGTATGTGGCAATTCATTGTTGGGCTCCTCATAAAGCCTTTCTTCATTGTGCCCAGTGTGTTCTCAACTTCTGATCTAGTTACCACCACCAGCTGCTGTTGTCCCAGGAGGAGTACCAAATCCTCCAGTCCCTTAGACAATGATCCCTTGTCTCCTCTCCAAGGAATTTCTTCTCAGGTGTTTACCTGAAGTACTTCCAGATACTCAAATTTCCTGATTCCAACTAGTTCAATGGTTTTATATTAACCTTAGAGGAAATGACCAAGTTCTGTAGCCAATCCAAACAGACTCACTAAAACATACTTAAGGAGCTATCCAGGACATATTCATGCCTACCACTGCATGAGGTATAGCAGGTCATAGCATATCATCACCAACTTAAAGTGAGATGGGATAGTTGCCTAGGTTGACTCCTGTTCTTACAAAACACTTATATTACCTGAACTCATTATTTTTCCTAATAGTGCAGTACACTTCTCCTAACTCATCTATTTCTGTCAAAGACATCAAGATTCTTCCAGTTACCCAGGTGAACTCCTCAGTTCACCCCCATATATAATCAGTTGCCAACTGTCATCCATTTTACCTCCACAACATCTTTCTTATCTGTCTCTTCTTACTTATCATAACTACCATAGTTCAAATCCTTAAAACCATGCTCAGATTATAACAATAATCTCCTAATTGGTCTCCACATATGTAATTTCTTCTCTCTCCAATCTATCCTCCAAATACTATCTATCTACACATACACACGCACATACATATATGTGTGTATATGTATATTTGCATACATATGTATATGTACATGCGTATTATGTATGTGTGTATATATGCACACACATACACATATATGCATACACAGATACACACATGTGTATGTCTATATATGTGTATATGTCTGCATACATACACACACATACACACACACACACACACACACACACATATATATATATACATATACATAGTCTTCAAGTGCAAATCTGACCATCATACTTCCCTGTTCAAAAAACTTCTATAGCTCTCTATTACTTCTTCAATAATATTCAATATCCTCTGTTTAACATTTAAAATCATTCACAATCTTACTCCAACCTATCTTTCCAGACTGATTTCATATCACTCTCTGCCCTTCACCCACATATGATCTATGTTCCAGACAAAATGTAATAGATCCTATTACCTGTACAAAGCATTCTACCTGTAATTACTGTCCTTTTGTACAACCGTCCCTCGTACCTAAAATGTTCTCCCTTCTCACTTCTGTCACTTAAATCCCTTAGCTCCTTTCAAGAGTCAACTTACATGACATCTTCTATATAAGGCCTATCCTGGTCCCACCAATATCTAAAGCCCACCATCACCTACTCTGCATTTACTTTGTATGTCTAGAACAGTGATTATCCAGGCACCACCCTCTGAAACCATGGGGCTGGCTGGCCACCTGAGACCATCCCCCACAATGCTATGGTGTTCTGCCTCAATTCAGAAGGAGAATGACTTCTTATTTGGGAAAATAAGCTCCCCATTTTCTTATTGGCTCATGTTTTCCCTCTGGCTAGATGGAGGACAATATTATATTTGACTCTGTAAAATGATTCTCCCCTGAAAGGGGAGGAGTGTAAACAGTTACCCAGAGTGCAAACAAGAATAGATATAAAGTAGGTAGTTTTAGTCTCACAGACTAATAGAATGTTGAGCAATAAATAATCATGAAATGATTAGAGAACAATCAAGATCATCATCACAAACATAAATATAATGCTCTCACATCTATTAAGCTCTTTGCAAACTACCTCTACTAGAACAATCAGTTGAGATGGTAATTTTCAAGCCTTATATTTCTCTGTGAGAGTTCACTAGCCTTTTAAAATTTTCACCTTCAGTGCCCACAACAGAATCAATATCAAAGGAGTTCTTTTCGATCCTTTCTCTAGAAATAACTCTTGCCTTTCTGCCAGTCTTCTTCCGCTACTGATGCCATTGCTCTGTAGCCTCTACCCTGCCACTTGTAGCAAAAATAGTAATTAAATATAATTTTTATCATCCCCCAACTTTAGGGACACACTTTCTCAGAATTACACCCAAAATCTAGGGGGGAAAGAACACAGAGTATAATGATAAGGCGGCACACAAGTAGAAGACTCAAGTAGCTAAGGCAATTCACAGCTCTTAAACTGCAAAGACTTCATGGTCTTTCTCTCTTTAGAAGATCCTCACAGAGTATGCTATGAAAGGATAACTTGTCAGCTAAGGATTCATTTCA
This sequence comes from Phascolarctos cinereus, assembly GCF_003287225.1. NCBI lineage: Eukaryota > Metazoa > Chordata > Mammalia > Diprotodontia > Phascolarctidae > Phascolarctos > Phascolarctos cinereus. The sequence continues at coordinate 625,787,501 of NW_027555847.1, read as the reverse complement.
GCTGGCTTTGAGAATCTCCTCAACAAGATCTGTTGTGGTTCCAGAGAGGAAACGGAAGATTTGCTTCTTCTTAAGAAAAAAAAAGTAAATGTATAACTTATTTATTTTTAACATTTTCTTTTTATATTTTGAGTTTCAAATTCTCTCCCTCTCGCCCCCTCCCCCACCCACTGAGAAGGCAAGTAAAATATCAGTTATACATGTGAAAGAATGGAAAGTATATTTCCAGGTTAGCCATACCACAAAAAAGACAAAAATGTAATAAAATGAGAAAAGTATACTTCAATTCCCACTGAATACTTCAGTTCTCTCTCTGAAGGCAGAAAACTTTTTTTTTCCATCATGAGTCCTTCGGAATTGTCTTGGATCATTGTGTTGATCAGAGTAGCCACGTCTTTCACAGCTGATCATCGTTACAACATTGCTCTTAATGTGCAGTGATCCCCTAGTTCTCACTTCACTCTGCATCAGTTCATATAGGTCTTGACATGTTTGGACCAGTTCACAACTCTGCCAATGGTTCATTAGTATACCTAATTTCCATTATCCCCTCCAGCATTTGTTTGTGATGAATGGTTATGATTAATCATGTTTACAGTGAAAACACTTTATTGGCTACAAGTTTAGCTGGAGTAGAGGGTTCATATAAGGGATTAGTAATATAAAGCTGGAGTAGGACCACATTGTACAGAGTTTCAAAGACTTTACTGAGGTTTGAATTTTATTCTGCATGAGAGGTATTGACAGATTTAGAGCTGCAAGAGTGATGTGAGCAAGTCTATAATTTTAGGAAGACTATTTTGACATTATAGAGAATCCAGTGTAAAAGAGATCAATTAACAATAAGTTTGAGGTAATGAGATGTCTCTATTCCAATAAGATATCCATATATATTTCAAAATCATGCAGGATTTATTTAAAAACAGAACCACAGAAATGATTCTGTTAACTAAGCTCCTGAAAAAGCAGGGCATAAAACAGAAAGATGTATGCTTGTGAAAAGTGTTTGCCATCCTTTTGGAAGATATTCAGTACAGAGTTCAAATGGAAGAGGGATTCCTTCAGGAAAATTTGAGTTCAAATTCATCCTCAGGCACTTATAAACTATGTTACCCTGGGCATTTCATTTAACTTCTGTCTGTTTCAGCTTCCTCATCTGTAAAGGGGGGTGGAGAATAATAGCACCTACCTTATAGGGTTGTTGTGAGAATCAAATAAGTTGGCACATATAGAAAATGTTGTAAATATTAAAATATTATATAAATTATTATTATTATTATTATTAAATGGTTAGGCCCTCCAGATGCTATTATTTGGTAGGTGACATTTTGTTAATTCAATCAAACCTTTGGGTATTGAAAAGCATTCTAAATTAAGTCTTTAATCACTCAAAAGAGCCTAACAATGGACAAAAAAAAATGCTTATTATCCAAAAAATGAAGTCAGCAATCTCTGCTAAGCACCTACTGCATTCTAGTCACTGTACCAAGCACTGGGGATACAAAGAATGCACAAAACATTCCCTGTCCTCAAATAGCTCGCTATTTCATGGGGGAAGGGGGGAAATAGCTGTGAAAATGAGGGGGGGAGAGAAAGGATTGATAGATATCAATAGAGTTTATAGACATAGATATATAGATATGCATATCTATATGTATTATCCATAAGCATGCACACATACATTTATAGATAGAAAGATATAGATGATATTGTTATAGATAGATATAGGCAGAGGTATGGATATAGATAATGATAAGATATAGCTATAGGTATGATAAATTATTTATAATCTCAGATAAAGAGAAATATTAGGGCCATTATTCAAAACCAGGGCTTTTCATACCCTTTGATCCAGCAATACCACTACCAGGTCTGTATCCCAAAGAGATCAAAGAAAAAGGAAAATGACCTATTTGTACAAAAATATATAGAGAGCTCTTTCTGTGGTTGCAAAGAATTGGAAATTGAGGGGATACCTATCAATCGGGGAATGGCTGAACAAGTTGTGGTATGTGATTGTGATGGAATACTACTGTGGTAAAAAGAAAAGACAAATCAGATGCTTTCAGAAAAACCTGGGAAGACATAGATGAACTGATACAAAGTGAAGTGAGGAGAACATTATACACAATAACAACAACATTGTACAATGATCAATTATGAATGACAGCCCTTCTCTGCTGTCAATAATCCAACACAATTCTGAAGACTTTTAATGAAAAATGCTATCCACAGCCAGAGAGAAAATTGATAGCCTGCATGTAGATCAAAGCATATTTTTTTCACTTTATTTTTCTTGGTGGTGTTTTTTTTTTGCAACATGACTAACATGTGATTATGTTTTGTATGATTTCACATGTATAATTGATATCACATTGCTTGCCTTAACAATGTGGGGGAGGGAGAATGGAAGGGAGAAAATATGGAACTTAAAAATATTTTAATGAATGTTAAAATAAATAAATAATGCATTTAAAGCAAACAAACAAACAAAAAGAACTTCTGAATTACATCCAAGTCTTATGACTCTAAATACAGTCCTCTGTCCTCTATAGCAGGCTACTTTCTATAAATATAAGATCTAATTACCCGTATATTTTTACACCAAAAGTCTCATAAAAATACTTGGCTAAGTATCAAGAGACCTAGATGTTAATCAATGTCTAATTCTATCATGAACTAGTTGTGTAATGTCAGGAAAATCTTTTCACTTATCTAAGTTTCAGTCTCTTCACCTGTCCAAAATGAAGGGTTAGATTAGATAATAATAACAACAACAATAATAGCAATAATAACAGCTAGCATTTCTATAGTACCTATCATATGCCAGGCACTGTGCTGGGTGCTCTACAAAGATTATCTCACTTTATTTTTAATTATTATATTATTATAGATGATCACTAAGGTCCTTTCCAATGCTAAAATTCTGTTTTTGACAGGGAATGCCCAGTGAAGGTGCATGTCATATGGAGAGTAACTGAAAAAAAAAATGATGGAATTAAAAGCAAATACTTGTCATCATTTCACCATGTGTCTTGCACCAAGAGTGCGCCAGACATTGAAGCAGAAAACACTGCTCTGTGAAGAAGACACACGTTTCACCCAAAATTAAAAATAAAGATCTCTTGGCAAGACACAGCACAGAGCAGAAGGAATCACAGCCTGGTGTTCATAGCAACAGCACAAGGAACTAGAACACTCCATCACTGATTATAAGAAGCAATGTCTACACAGAATAGAGTGAGGGGAAAATCAGGACATGAGCTGGGTGATGCTAGTTTGAGTGTCAATGGTGATAAATCAATCAAACAAACCTGGAGCATTTATTAATCACCTACTTACTATGGATGAGGCTCGATACTAGCCACTGGGCATACAGAGACAAACACAAAACAGTTCTTACCCTCAAGGAGCTTACATTCTATCAGAGAAAACAATTATGTACCCATATAAGTATTGAAAAAACAAAGATTAATTTCAGAGGGGAAGTTCCTGCATCTGGGAGTGATCTGGAAAAAATTCATGTGGGAGATGGTATTTAAGCTTAGTTTTGAGGAAAACTAGGATCCTAATGGGCAGAAATGAGAAAGAAATGCATTACAAGCATGGAGAGGAACCTATGCAAAGAAATGGAGGCAGGAAGATGACATACATAGCAAACAACAAGGTCATTTTATCTAGATCACAAAGTTCATGAAGGAGAGTAGTAAGTAGTATTAGTAGTAGTAGTAGTAGTAGTAGTAGAAGTAAGTAGTAGTAGTAGTAGAAGTAAGTAGTAGTAGTAGTAGTAGTAGTAGTAGTAGTAGTAGTAGTAGTAGTAGAAATGAGCATCTATACAGTGCTTTAAGGTTTGCAAAATGCTTTACAAGTTTTATTTCGTTCTATCTTCACAACAACCCTGAGAGATAGATGCTATTATTAGCTCTATTTTACATAAGCCAATAATAATGGTAATTATTATTACTATTATTGTTTATCCTTTCCAAAGCGGTCCAGTAACATCATAGGGTAACATCTCGACTTGCTCATTAATTGGATTTAAGTGAGGCAGAGTTGCACAAAGTTGTCAGCCTCATTCTCTCTTTCAGAGAGACTCTTTCAGAGTCACGGAAGTCCAGTGGCAAGACAAAAGTCAGGATGGGGAGCAGCTAGGTGGTGCAGTGGATACAGCACCAGCCCTGAAGTCAGGAGTACCTGAGTTCAAATCCTACTTCAGACCAAACACGTGACACTTACTAGCTGTGTGACCCTGGGCACGTCACTTAACCCCAATTGCCTACAAACAAACAAACAAACAAAAAAAGTCAGGATGACTGGTGATGGCCCGGGATGCAATGGATGTCCCTGGCATCTTCGATGTCTGACCAAACCCCAAATGATCCATAACACCTGCTTCTGCTGCCATCATGGGCATTGGAATGAACTATTCTACTCTACCCATTCTGCTGGGGGAAGTCTTCACATGCTTGGGGTAGACCTCTCCCTAACTCCCTAACTGAGGTCAGCTAACCTTAGCCTCATTTAGCCCATCTGCTGAGACTGTTTTACTGGAATGTGGCTGCTATGCATGCTAGAGCTTCTTGGAGCCACAGGTGAGAGTTAGGTGAAGGTGGACACCAAAGATGGCTAAGTCCCTGAAAAGGGCTTGGCAAGCCCTCTCACCAGAGATGCTAGTCCATCCTGAACAGCTAATGAAAATAACAATAATAAAAATGAAATTAAAATAATAATAATTTCTAACACTTATATAGCACTTATTATGTGTGAGGCACTATCCTAGCAGCTTTACAATCATTATATTTACAATCCTGGGAAGTAGGTGTTATTATCCTCATTTTACAGGTGAAGTAACTAAGGCAAACAGAGGTTAGATGATTTGCCCAGGGTCACATAGTGAGTGTCTAAAGCCAGATTTGAATTCAGGTCTTCCTGATTCTAGCACAGCGTACCCACTGTGCCATCTAGCTGTCCAATGGAGATTTTAGGCCACAGAATGAATCAAGGAATGGAAAACTCCCCCCCCCACTTTCATTCTGAGTTGAACTAAGTCTGAGTAATACAAAGCCAACTCTAGATTTTCAATGTGTAGAAGAAAGGATGATATACTCATGGAAGGGAAGGAAAAACTAAGTTTTTCTAGGAACTCTGAAGTATTTTATTTCAACACAAACTTTCAATGCCTTAGTTTTCTCATCTGTAAAATGATATGGTCATAGGCAAAATGATTAAATTAAAATCTAATTTAATAAAATATTATGACTGCATCACTAAGGCACATTATACAGGTTTGAACAGAACATGAATTTCAAACCTATTTCCCAGAAATTTAATACCAAATACTCAACAACAACAAACAACAGCACTGATTGCTCACTTTTAGCAACCAAAGTATTGTCTTAGGCCTAGACAACAAGAGGATTAAAGAGGATTTCCTCCACTTATAACTCTAAGATGTCAGTTATTCAGATAAGTGCTCTCTATTATCAATATGAGACCCTCTTGTTTGTCAGTCATTTGACTAGTATTTATTAAACAATCACTATGTGGCAGGCACTATGCTAAGTGCTGGGTATACAAAGAAAAGCCAAAAAACCCAAAAACAAACAAACAAAAAAGTCTGTGCTCTCAAGGAGCTCACATTCTAAAGAAGGAGAAAACATGCAAACAGAGGAGTGGGAAGGGTTTCTTGCAGAAGGTAGAACTTCAACCAAGAATTGAAGGAAGCCGGGAAAGTTAAAAGGCAGAGGTGAGGAGGGAGAGTGTTCCAGGCACAAAGGACAGCCACTGAAATTTCTACTACGTACAAAATACTTTGCCAGGAAGCTGTGTATGTGGAAGAGAAACAGGATTTGATCATTAATCCCAGAGGTAATAGGGAGCCATTAGAGTTTATAGAATAGTAGGGTGAAATGATCAGACTTGCGTTTTAGGAAGATCACTGACTGCTGAGTGGAGGATGGATTGGAATAGAGACTCAAGGCAGGGACCAACAGGTTACAACAATAATGATAAAGACCTGCACCAAAATTGTGGCAGAGTCAGAGGAGAGAAGGGGGCATCTGGGAGAGATGTTATGAAGGTAGATATGACAAGATTTGGCCACTGATTGGATATGGGTGGGGGAGGGGAGTGGAGAGGAACCAAGGAATGACATCTAGATTAGTGAGCCTGGGTGATTAGGAGAATGGTGGTACCCTTAATAATAATAAGGAAGTTAGAAAGAAGGAAGGGTTTGTGGGGAAAGACAATGAGTTCAGTTATGCAAATGTTGACTTTAAAACATCTAAAGAACATTCATTTCAAGATATCTAAATGGGAGTTGTAGATGCAAGGCTAGAAATTGGATAAATAGGTCTGATAGCCATTTACATTGAGATAATAATAGAAACCATGAAAAGTGATGAATTTGCCAAGCAAAATAGTACAAATGAACAAGAAAAGAGGGTCCGACACCACACCTTGGGAGACCTCCTAGGTTAGCAGGCATAATATGGTTGAAGATCCAACAAAGGATTCAGAGAAGAGAAAGTCAGACAGGTACGAGGAGAACCAGGAGAAAACAGTGTCATGAACACCTAGAGAGAAGAGAGCATCAAGGAAATAGGATGATCATCAGTTTCTAAGGCTGCACGTGATTTGAGAAAAGTTCTCTAGATCTGGCAAGTAAAAGATCATAAATAACTTTGGAGAGAATAGTTTTAATTGAATAATATGTTAGAAGCCGGACTACAAAGAGTTAAGAAGAGAAAAGTGGAAGCCTCTATTGCAGATAGCCTGCTAAAGGAATTTAGCTACAGATAGAGGAGAGATGTAGGACAATAGACAATGGAAATAGATCAAGTGAGGGTTTTAGCCAAGGGAGGGAGGAGATATGGACATCTTTGTAGGCATAAGAGAAGCAACCTGCAGAGAGGGAGTGGTTGAAGATAAGTGAAACAGTGGGAATAATAAAGGGGGCATAATAAAGTTTGCTAGAGAATACATGATAGAATGGGATTCCTTGTGCATGGAATGGGGCTTGCTTTGGGAGTGAATGGAGAAAGGATAGCAGAAGGTATCTGAGTAATGTGAGATGAAAAGCAGGAGAGAAGAGAAAGCTCTCAGAGTTTTCTCAATTTTTTCAGCGAAATATGAAATAAGTTCTCAGCCAAGAGGATAGGGATGAGGGAGAGGTGTGGGAAGGCTTGAGAAGGGATGGAAAGGTTTGGAAAACCCACTGTGGTGAAGAAGATAATGAGTCATTAAGGGAGGTGTAAAATAATTGCCTTGCCAAAGGGAGAATCCAACTGAGACAATGTAATACAAACTTGTAGTAGACAGCACAGTCTCATGATTTTCTCTATCTCCATTCTGCAAAATGTGAATAGGAAAAAAAGATGTGGATGCTGAGAGTAATATATGGGTAGTTAATGTATAAACTCAGAGATTTAGAGTTGGAAGGGACCTTAGAAGCCATCTATTGTAATCCTCTAACTTCACAATGAGAAAATTGAAGCATATCACAAACAGCAGTGATTTTTTCCATGGCCACACAGCTAATTACTGTCAAAGGTCAAAAGATGAGAAGGCCAAGAGGTCCTTATCGTATATCGATCCATCACACAGTGCTAAGAGGAAAAGAATATTGGCAAGAAGACAGGGAGAGGAAGATCCCTGCTGGCAGTCACCTGATTGTGGTCTGAATGGCCTTAGGTGAAAAGGAGAGGTGATGGAGACCCCTACTAGCAAATGTTCCTCCCATTCAACCTGGATAGGGTCCAGGAGGCCAGAGCAAGTAATATATTTCTGGACCACAGTTTTCCTACGTGGAAATTGAAGGGGTTTCTTGGATGACCACTAAGTTATCTTCCATCTCTAAATCTATGATCCATATAGGATATTATCTCTATTCATCTAAGACACAACCATAACCTCTGTCTTGAGCACATGTCCTACCAAGAGTCACCTGGATGTTTAGACTTGGATATCCTTTAGGCATCTCCAATTTAAAATGTCTAAAACAGAACCTGTTACCTTTCCCCTTTAATAAACCCCTTCTCTAGCATTTTTTAGTTCTGTTTAGTGTACCACAATCCTTCATTACCGGAGTTGTCAGCTTTGGAGGCATCCTCAATTCTTTCCCCTCCCTCTCTTCTCACCTTTCATATCCAATAATCGGTCAGACCTGCCCAAGTTCTTCTTCACCAGCACCTCTCACATCTATCATCTTCCTTATACTCATCTGGCCATAATCTCTCCTCAACAAAGCTGCCACTGATGGGGCGATAGGACCTGGACCCTGAATTTTCCCATACACTTTGGCAACCCAGTCCCAGGATTTTCCTACACAACCTAGCCCCTGGCATCTTGCCTAAGGCATCTGGCCCAGCCCAGGCCACCTAGATACTCAATAATCCTTTTAACAGCCATTTCTCTGTGGTTCTAGACCACTTAACTCCTTTCATGTCTGAACCTGGCCCACCCCAAGCTACTTACCACTCCTTAATCCAATCAAGATCTTTTCACAGCCTTTTTTTCCTTTTTTGTATATAAGTATCAGTCCCATCCTCATCACATTTGAAGATTCCCTAAGAATCTCACCAGCTTCTGTTGGCATTACAATAAATCTAGCTCCTTTGACTGAAAGAAGGATTGACTGATTGAATTCATTTCAGGAAGACTTGCCCTGTACCCTTATATTTTGAGGTTCCCAGCAACCCCAAACCTAAACACCACCATAGTCTTTGTAACCCTGACAAAATGTGCTTCCAGTGAAAGATGGGGTAGGATACAGTCCTTTATCCCAGTCAGTCAACAAGCATTTATTAAACACCTACTATATACCAGGCAGACTTAAGTGCTAGGGATACAAAGAAAAGCAAAAAAATAGATCGCGTTCTCAAGCAGCTCACAGTCTAATGTATTGCCTCAGCTCTTAGAAGCCTTAACTTCCTTCAAGGCTGAATTCATGTTTTACCTCCTCTAAGAAACCCTTCCTTCTGCCCAGTTCCTATCTCCCTTTCCACATTGATATGTATATAGTTAACAATTTCCATGCCATTATCCTCTGGTAGAATGTTGGCGCTTGAGGGCTCTGACTGTTTGTTTTGGTCTTTGTATTCTAGTGCCTGACATAATGCTTTGTATAGAGTAAGCCCTTAATAAATGCTAATAAATGCTAGGTTGCTTGATTGATTTTTTTCATGGATACTTTCCAGCCATAAAGTATGTGTATATAAGTCACACAAGTAAAATATAAAGCCTTACCGGCTATTTGCAGGCAACCACAGTCCACTTTCAAGGTCCTATTTCTTTGATTGATATATGTGTTTATGTTCTAAGGGCATCATCTCTATGTAATTTTGTGGACCCTGACTACCCAGGAGTACAGATTCTTTGAAACAGAATAATGGATCAATAAATGCAAGAAAGTTTCTCTTGAAATATCAGAGTGGGTGAGTCTCTACTTCTGGAGAGTGGGGAATGTATCTTAATAGTCTCTCCAGCTCAGAGTTCACTATGGCCAGTTTTCTAAAGGTGAGGTGGGAATTAAGGCAGTTGCCATAATGATTTAGGCCTCAAACTCCTTTAGTCTGAATTATCCAGAACCCTACCTTCTGAACCAACAGTCTACTTGTTTCCAAGCTGTGCTTTTAAGGGTCTGTAAAGTCCTTGTTTGCAAGCTTTGAACATGTGGAAAAACTTGTCTTGATGATCTATCCATCTCATTTTTTAAAGGAAAACAGTCTGTGGGCCCTGATTACCAGACTTAAAACAAATGAGCAATCACTAAGCAATAACCACAAGCAATATGCACTAGCAGGTGGTTAAAATTGATGAATCCTAGATATGAAACTGCATGGCATATTCTGAGAAAGGTTACAGATCACCAAATCTGAAAATAGAAATTTTTGTATCTGGGAAAGTACTAAATATCACATCCCGGACAAGTGAAATGCATCTCAATCTGGGGGGGAGATGGGATGCTAAAAGTAGGAAGGGAAGACCCAAGTATGTCATGGTGATATGATACCATCACTGGGGAGGTTATAGATTGTATGGGATTGGTGAGGGGATAACTTAACCCTAGCTTGCCATCTCAGTATTCTGTTTCAATTAATTTTTCTTGCTAGTTCAGTGCTAAATCCTGTTGGGTGTTTTTTTTTTTTTTAACATACCACTGAAGGACTATGAGAGCTGTCAGCTCTAAATCCAATATCCTGGGGAATGTTACCCTTCCTGGTTATGATTTTGTAACCCAGCAAGCCAACAACCACCATACTGTCAGAAAAAAACAAATCAGAGAGCAAAGTACACACAATAGGAGTTGAAAGGGCATTGGTTTATTTTATAAAGACAAGGTGGTAGAGTGGGTAGTATGCTAGACTTGGTGTTAGATGTTAGGAAGAACTGGGTCTGAATTTCACCTCTGACACTAGATTTGTGATAATGGGCAAGGCGCTTACCTTTTCTGAGCCGCAGGTTCCTCATCTGTAAAATGGAAATGATAGCACATATACCTATGTTACAGGATTACTGCAAAGATCAAATGAGGCAGGACATATAACATGCCATGTAAATGATGTGTTGTTAATCATTGTACCAAAATTCTTTAAAATTGTGAAAGACTTCAGAAATCATCCAGTCCAACACAGTCATCTGGCAAGAGAAGAAAGTGGGGTCCAGAAAGGGAAGTCAAGTGACAAGTAATGGCAGAACCAGAATTTAAACCTTGGTTTCCTGCTTCTTTGTCCAATGTTCTTTCTATAACATCATATTATCCCTTTAGACCAGGACGTCCTCAGAATGATTTTTTAAAAATTTCTACAGTAATACTCTCTACCTCTCAGTTCTTGAAACCACTTTCTCTTTTCCTTAGAAGCCCAAATGGGCCTTTCTTTCTGACAGTCCTTCCTCTCCCCCCAGATCCACTCCTCTGTCCTGAGAGATCCTCCCAAATGTGAAAACGTCTTCATAGTCCCCTCCCTCAAACACATTCTCTTTTTTGTTGTTGTTGCTGTTACTATGTCAATATAACTATATTATGGTACTGTTGCTGTTTTTACTTATGTATAAAGACAGGTAGATGGTGCATTTGATAGAGTACTTGGCCTAGAGTCAACAAGACTTGAGTTCAAATCAAGCCTCAGACACTTAACAGTTGTGTGAGCCCAGTCAAGTCACTTAACTGCTATCTGCCCCAGTTTTCCTATATGTAAAATGGGGATAACAGTATCACCTACTCTTCAGGGTTGTTATTAAGACCAAATGAGACAATATTCATAAAGCACTTAGCATAGTGTGTGGCACCTTATAGGTGCATAATAAATGTTTGTTTCCTTCCTTTTTTGCTTCCTTCAAAAGTTGCAAAATTTACTTATCTTAAATCATAAGGGCTATGGAAATTTATACACAAAGAGATATAAGTACCTCCTCCAGATCACCCTGGGTGGATACAGTGTTGGACTTGGGTCCAGAAGGAACCAGAAGGGTAATACCATGGAAAGAGCACTGGCTTTAGTCAGAGGAACTGGGTTCAAATCTTGCCTCTAATCTATATGACCTTGGGGCCCTTATCCTCGCTGTGCCTCAGTTTCATCATTTGTAAACATGGGGTGGTGGCCTACATGACCTCTGAGGTCCCTTCCAGTTCTAGATCTATGATGCTATGGTTCCAAATGGGGTAGTACTCTGTGTGACCACGTCAGGTCATTCACCTCTCTATGCCTCAGTTTCCTCTTCTGTAAAATATCATGGTATCTGATTCATAGAGTTATTGTGAGTCCCAAGTGAGCTAATGTATATAAAATTTTCTGAAAATGTTAGAGTATTATATAAATGTCCGCTATTATTATCATTGCAGTGGAAGCAATTAAATTATGCTTTGTTTCTACCCCACTACCCTCAGTTGAGCAGCACATAAAATTCCAAAGACCAGACTACTTACAAAGATGTGGAAAGGGTTGAGGTCAAGGAGAAAGGGGATTAGTTTCTAGCATTTTTAAAGAGGAACAAAATAGAAGGAGAAAAAGGAGGGAGTATGGCACAATAAGAAGAGTGCCAGCTCTGGAGTCACAGAACACCTGTTCAAATCCTATTTCTAATAAGAAATGCCTGTGTGACCTTAGGTAAGTCCTTTAACCTCCCTGGGTTTCAGAGGCTTTGTTTGTAAAATGAAGGAGTTGGGCTAGATAGCCTCAGAGGTTCCTTCTAGCAGTAATAGCCTTGGGTTCTATGGAAATGAATAATGAAAGGGTTGGTTATTTATGGGGCTTGTTTCTCTGTAAAGGAGAGAGACAGAGATAGAGAGACACAACAGAGAGACAGAGAGACACAGACATAGATATAGAGAGACAGACACAGAGAGACACAGACATAGAGAGAGACAGACACAGACACAGAGAGACACAGACACAGACATAGAGAGAGACAGACACAGACACAGAGAGACACAGACACAGACATAGAGAGAGACAGAGAGACAGACACAGAGAGACAGACAGTTGAAAAGAGAGAAAGAAGAAAAGAGAAACAGAGAGAAAAATGAAGAGGGAAAGAGAGGAGGGGGAGGGAGAGAAAGGGAGAGAGAAAAGAGAGAAGGAGAGAGACAGATACGTGCACAGAGAGATAAACAGAAAAGAGAGAGAAAGGTGGGGAGGGGAGAGGGAAGGGAAGAGAGAAAGAGAGAGAGCAAGAGAAAGGAGAGAGGGGGAGAGAAAGAGAGAAGATGGAAAGAAAGAAAGGAGAGAGGGAAAGAGAAAGGTAGGGAGGGAGACAGAAGGAAAGAGAGACAGAGAGACACAGAGAGAGAGAGAGAAACAGACAGACAGAGACAGACAGAGACAGAGACTGAGAGAGAAAGTCAGCAAAGGAATGTTATATTTAATCTCACTCAGGTTTCCAAAACAAGCCAGTCACTTTCCTAAATGTCATTTCCTGAGGGTGTTTTGAAAAACCTGGGTATCAAAGATCCCATAGAAGGAGAAAATGACCATCAAAGGAGTACATGAAGTACCCAATTCATAACCTGTTAAATATTTCAATTGTGTATGCTTTCTCCCTCAGCTTGACAGGCTTATATATTATTTTCCCTATGATCACTGTAGGATTTTTTTTAAAAGGGTGAAGAATCTGTTATAAGTATAAGAAGCATGTCAAGATGAATAGGTACCAGAAATCATGGCACTGAGAATAAAATTTGGTTACAATATTAACTTGACCTAGTAAAGCAGGGAGAAAGAAAAAACTGCTTAGAGAGAAACACAATCAGCAAACCTGGATTCTCTCCATTATTGGTTTTCTATACTATTGGCCCTAGGCTGAAAAAAAATAAACAAATCTGCACTGCTGCAATGTCATGTTATAGACAGTACAGTGTAGGAGAAAGAGCTATGGTTTTGATAAAAGACCTGGGCTCAAATTCCAGCTCTGCTATTTGTTATCTGTGTGACCTTGAGCAAGTAACTTAAAATTTCCATGCCAGTTTCCTCCTCAAATGAGCAAGTCAACAATGATTGTTGAGAATAAAATATGGACAGAGCTCTCTCTGCTAGGCACATGGGATGATATAAAAACTGTGACCTGCCTCCTGCTCCACACTAGGAGAGGGATGAGATATGAATACAAATACTTGTAATACACAATATTAGATGATAGTTAAGAATAACAAGGATAGGGTTGTGGTAGAAAGCTTCCTAAAGAGGAAATGTTTGCTTTGCTCTTTAATATATAGGTAGCAGCTCAAAAGAGGTGTATGGGTTGTTTAGGGAGGACTAGCACCTCTGGTGAAAGGTCTTGCTAAGTCCTTTTCAGAGCTTCTTACCCACCTTTGGTGTCCACCTGTCACCCAACTTGGACCTATGGCTCCAAGAAGCTGTAGCATGTGCAACTGCCACATCCCAATAAACTGTCTCAGCAGACAGGCTAAACCAGGTTAAGAGTAACTTACAGGCTTTAAACTCATTGATGAGTTAGGGGGATGCCTATCCTAAGCATGTGAAGACCTGCCAGTAGAATGGGCAGATGAGAACATGTTCCAAAGGCCACGAAGGCAGCTGAAGCAAGCACTGTGTGGTACTTAGACCTTGGCAAGACATCAAAGGTGCCAAGGTCATCCACTGCATTCCAGGCCATTACCAGACATCCTTTTGTCTTGGCACTGGACTTCCATGACTCTGGAAGAGAGAGCGAGGCTGATGATTTGCACAATTCTACTTCATTTAAATCTAGTTCACACACATAAAAGCAGTTCAAAAACTCAAAGACCTCAACAGCCAGGGAAAGGACTCAGTGTTCAACAAAAAATGCTGGAAAAATTGGAAAGCAATCTGTCAGAAAGTAAATTTAGACCAACATGTCACACCATATACTAAGATAAATGCCAAAGAGATGGATTGTAGATATAAAAATTACATTACAACCATAAACAAATTAAAGGAGTGAAAAAGGAAATACCTATCATAACTGTGGACAGGGGAAGAACTCATGACCAAAAAAAAAAAGTGATAGAGAGAAACACAGAAGATGAAATAGATTATTTTGATCACATAAAGTTGAAACATTTTTGCACAAACAAAACTAATAAAATCAAAATTAGAAGAAAAACAGATAACTGGGGGAGGACGGAATTTTGTCACAAGTTTCTCTGATAAAGGTCTGATATCTAAGATAGATAAGAAATCAATTCAAATATACAAAAATGAGAGGCATTCACCAATTGATAAATGAACAAAGGATATGAACGGGCATTTCTCAACAGAAAAAAAATGCTATCATCAATCAATTAACTCTCACTGATTAGAGAAATGAGAATTGAAACAACTCCTATGTTCCACCTCACTTCCATAAGGTTGGTAAAAATGTCTCAAAAGGGGAAAATAGCAATTGTTGGAAGGAAACAATTAAGGGGAAACAGGCACACTGACACGCTCTGGGTAACACTATGAACTGGTTCAGCCAAGTTAAAATTCAGTTGGAATTTAATCCTCAAAGTCACTCTATGGTACATAGTCATTAAGGCAGAAATATATGCACACAAAAAAAAGATCAAAGAAAGAGGAAAAGTACTGATGTATACAAAATACAGTAGCTTTTTATAGATTAGCAATGAACTGAAAACTGAGAGTTGCCCATAAATTTTGGAAAAGCTTAAAAATTATGATACATAAGTATAATGGAGTATTATTATGTCATAAAATGGTCAAAGAGATGGCTTCAGAAAACGTGGGAAGACATATGAACTGATTCAAAGTAAAGTGAGTAGAACATAGGGAAAATTTAAACAATATCAATATTGTAAAAGAAAAAAAGACTAAGAGATTTGAGAATACTAATTAATGGTCAAAAATATTTATTAAGTACCTACTATATGCCAAGCATTGCACTAAACTCTAGGAATACAAAAAGAGGCAAAGGACAGTCCCTGAATTTAAGGAGGTCACAATCTGATGAGACAAGCAAAAACCAAATATATACGAACAAGCTATATACAGGAAAACTTAAAATAATAAAGAGAGAGAAGGCACTAGAATTTAGAGGGGTTGGAAAATGCTTCCTGTAGAAAATGAGATTTTGGTTGGGACTTAAAGGAAGCCAGTAAGAAGAAATGAAGAGGGAGACCATTCCAGGCATGGGGGACAGTCAGGAAAAAATGCTTAAAGCCAAGAGGTAGAATGTCTTATACCTAGAACAGCAATGAGGCCAGTGTTAGTGGATCCAAAAGTACATGGTGGGGAGTAAAGTGCAAAAAAGGCTAGAAAGTTCAAAGGGGGCTAGGTTATGAAAGACTTTGACGGTAAGGAGCCACTGAAATTTATTGAATAGGGAGATGATATGGTCACATCTGTGCTTTAGGAAAATCATCTTGATGGCTGAATGGAGGATGGATTAGAATGAGGAGAGAACAGAGACAGGCAGATTCATGAGCAGGATATTTCAACAGTCCAGGTGTGAGGTGATGCAAGTCTACACTATAGTGGTGACAGTGTCAGAGGAGAGGAATGGGAAATATTTGAGAAGTGTCACAAAGGAAAAATGAACTGGACTTGGCCATAGATTGGATATGGAGAGCAAGTGATGCTCTGTAAGGAGTAAAAGATGACACCTAGGTTGGTTGTCTAAGGAACTAGGAGAACGGTGTTACCCTCTAGAATAATAAGGAAGGCACAAGGTGGAGAGTGTCTAGTGGGAAAGATAACGAGCGTGATTTTGGTTTCAGACATATCTCTCTTCACTCATACAGACACTACTCTAGTTCAGGTCCCTATCACCTCCTGACTAGACTATTGTGAGAAACTTTTAATTGGTCTCCCTGACTCAAGTCTTTCCCCACTCCAATCAGTCTTCCATTCATCTGCCAAGGTTAGACCATATCATTTTCCTGCTTAATGAGCTCCAGTGCCTCCCTATTATCTAAAGGATCAAATTGAAACTCCTCTCTTTCGCATTTGAAGGTCTTCAAAACCTGCCCCTTCCAACCTTTCCTGCCTTCTTACACTTTATTCCCTGCTAAGACACTCTACAACCCCGC
Source organism: Phascolarctos cinereus (assembly GCF_003287225.1). Taxonomy (NCBI): domain Eukaryota; kingdom Metazoa; phylum Chordata; class Mammalia; order Diprotodontia; family Phascolarctidae; genus Phascolarctos; species Phascolarctos cinereus. The sequence continues at coordinate 625,770,994 of NW_027555847.1, read as the reverse complement.
AGCACTAAGCTAATTGCTATTTCTCAAATACAGCCATCCATCTCTGCTCTCCTCGCCTTGTGCTTGGCTCTCTCCGTGCATGGAATGCTTTCCCTCCTTATCTCTGCCTCTTAGCTTCACTGTCTTCCTTCAAAATTTAGCTCAAGCCTCATTTTATACATGAGGCTTTCCAGATCCCTTCAGCTGCTAGTATCTTCTAGCAGCTGAGATTACCTTTTATCTACTCTGTATATATCTTGTATGTATCTAGTTATTTATATGTTGCCTTTCCCATTAGAATGTAAACTCTCTGAGGGCAGGGACCATTTGCTTATTTTTTGCCTTTCTTTAAATCCCTAGTGTTTAGTACAATGCCTGGCACAGACATACACAGAGTAAACAATAAATGCTTATTGATTGACTAATGCCTATGTTACAGATGAGGAAACTGAGGCTCAGAAACATTTAGGGACTTTTCATCATCACACTATTGGAACTGATTCTACACTTAATGGAATTGAAGTTGGTATTCATCCTCAGTTCTCTAAGAGGACCAATGACATCAGGAGGGTGATGTTTTGACTTGCAAATGAATTGGATTTAAGTGAGGCAGAGCTGTGCAAAATCATCAGCCTCACTCTCTCCTCCACTGTCATTGGAGTCCAATGGCAAGACATAGGTCAGGATGACTGGCAGTGACCCCAGGTGCAGTGGAAGACCTTGGCCTTTTTAAGCTAAGGTCTTTCCTAGGTCTCAGTTTGTCTGAAGCAACACACATTCAGTCGTGAAAGGCTAGGTAAGAACTGAGGTAAAAAATAGTCTACTTTGCCTTCACAAAACAATCAGTCAGGGAGGGGAAAATCTTCAGTTTCCTGGCCAGAACAGATAGGTCTTCTAACTCCAAGTTGTATGCTCTATCCATATTCTCAGGCCCATCTGGATCTTCCCAATTGTTAGTGCCCTTCTCCTAAAACAAAAACAAAACAAAACAAAACAAAACATTACTTTGTGTTTACAGTGAATATATTTTTATTTACCTATATGTCTACATATTATTTACTTTCATCAATAATAATAATAATGACAACAACAACAATAATAATAGCAAACACTCATAAGGGATTTAAAGTACTTTACATATAGTACCCTGAGAGGGGCAGTTTTATTTTTGTCTTTGTATCGCCGGCACGTAGAATAGTGCTGCTGTCAAAAAAGATCTTTAATAAATGTTGAATTGAGTTGTGTTGAATTTACCCTATCCATTATACCATGCTGCCTCCATCAAATTCACACTTGACATAAAGAATAGCCAACAGAGAAGAATCAGTCCACTTCCAATTGGTCAGAACCACATTAATCTGAGTTTCATATGTTGAACAGATTGAAATTAGTTCATCTTAATTGGGAAAAATTGATGAATTTCTTAGGATTGAATTTGATCCATGTGGTTTTGAACTGATGGGTTTTTGAATGAAATTGAATCACAAAGCAATGTGTTAATGGCTGCAAAACCACATGAAACTGAGGGGGGGAAATGGCAAAAATTGCTTTAGGTCCAAATTGGCAGGCTTCCTATAGTTTTCTTTGATAGCCTCATCAGGAAGATGAGTCATTCAAGAAATAATAAAAGGTGAAAATGGACAAGAGGCAGCTTAGTGTAAATGACCATTAACTCATTGACTAATGGTACAACTCTCTTCATTTTACCTAAGTTTGTATCTCCCCTAGAAGGGTGGAAATGTAACTTGGCAAAGAATGCAAAAACTCATATTACATGATCTGGGATACATAGAAAGCCATAGTAAAAAAAAAATGCACTTGGGATCATTGAGCCATAGATTTATAGCTAGCATATAATGGAAGGAACATTGAATCTGGAGTCAGAGGACTTGGATTTCAAACTCATCTCTGATGCTTACTGCTTATGTGACTTTGGAAAAGTCACTAAATCATCCCAGATCTCAATTTCTTCATTTTAAAATAAATGTGTTGGACTAGATGGCCTATAAGTTCCCTTTTAGCTCTAGATCTGTGATCTTGTGATCCCAAAGTACCTTAGAAGCCCTCCTCATTTTACAGATAAGGAAACTAAATTCTATAATCTTTATTCTCTAATGCTCACTCTAAATAGCTTTTAGCTATTTCAGAAAATCAAAAGCACTCTTAAAAGACATCAATATTTGCCATCATTGAGAATACTTAAAAGAAGACATTGAAGGCAATTATCAAACAGGAATTTTCATAGAACTTTGAACAATAATGGTAATAACTGAAACCATTTAAGTAGTGCTTTAAAGGTTACAATGTATTTTACATAAATTGTCTTATATGAGCCTCTCAACAACTCTGAGATACAAGTGCCATAGATATCTTCACCCCCATTTAACAGATGATGAAATAGGCTCAGGGAGATTAAATGACATATTCATTATTCACCACGAACGTTTATATAGAGCTTTAAGGTTTACAAAACATTTTACATATATTATCTCATTTGATCCTTACAACAACCCTGGGAGGTAGGTACTATTACTATCCTCAATTTACATATGAGGAAACTGATACTGAGAGATGTTAAAGTCTTGTCCAGGGTCACATAGCTAGCAAAGATTCAAGTTCAGGTCATCTTGACTCCAAATCCAATACAAGAGCAACATCTTTGAAACAAGCGTATAGCTTTCAAAGGTGATGTCTTTGAAATAGACAATAGTTATTAAGAGTTATAAGTCACATACCATTCATTATATTATATGCTGTCTCATATTAAGTATATTCAGTAAAACACATCTTTAACAAACAATCACTGGTTACACAGTCTCGTGCCAGGAAATATGGGAAATACAAAGATGACTAAGTTAATACTCTTGAAAAACACCCTGCCACATTCCAATATGGAAAATGGAAGAGGAATCAGACTTTTTTAGCCTGATCTCAGAGGATAGAACTAGCTCAATGAATAGAGAGATGTTATAAAGAAGCAGATTTCCCAGTTATCAGAGAATTCCAAAAATGAAATGGGCTTCCTTGGGAGTTAATAGGTTTCCCATTATTGGAGGTCTTCAGGCAGAGGCTGGATGACCATTTGTTCATAATGTTGTAGAAGAAATTCTCATTCAGGTATGAGGTGAATTATTGGACCATTGGATGAATTATATTTTTAAGGATAGGTTAGATTTAATTGGAACAGAACAGTATGAGCTAAGATATTGAGGTGGAAAAATGAAAGGAAGAAATGAATAATCTAGTTTCTTACATCAACAGGCATTTATGAGGCACTTACTATGTGACAAGCACTATTCAGGGTACACAAAGAAAGACACAAAAACAGTCTTTGCTCTCAAAGAGCTTAGAGTTTACAATTGTGAGAGTAATGTGAGGTAAGGCTAGGAAGATGGGTCTGAATAAGTCCCTGATATAGAGGGCCATAAGTGTTAGGGAGTAGTCGCATTTTTGAGTTAAGAAATGACCGGGAGCTATGTTTTAAGAATATTAATAACATGGGTATGTAGGATGAGTGGAAGAAGAGACTGGGGCAGAGTGAGAATGGCTGAGAAGGCTATTATAGACATCAACTTGAGAGGTAATATGGCCAAGCAGCAGGTTGTTGGTGATAGGAATGGAAAAGAGAGTTGAGACTTCAGAAACAATGCCTGGTTAGATCATACAATGCATGGGAGTGGAGAGAAAGGGTATTCAGTGGTATAGAGTACAATAAGGAAGCCAGGGAGGCTAAGAATTGGATAAATGAAAGGAAAGCATTAATTAAGTGTTTATTATGTTACGAGTACTGTGCTAAGATGCAATTACAAAAGCAAAATTGTCCCTTCCTTCAAGGAGTTTATATCCTAATAATCTTCTCAGGTTAAGATGCCATTGTGATCTTAGTGGAGTGGTGAAGACAGTTGTTATATTGCTAGGCAGAGTCATGATGACAGAGTCTATATGGTACTAGGAAAGAGAATTAGATTTGATGTCACAAGAAGTAAGTTCAAAGTTCAGCTTTACTACTTACTTGCTGCATGATCTTTAAGGATAAGTCATTTAACCTTTTAGGGTCCCAATTTCTTTATTTGTTATTATTATAGAAATAAGGGAAACAAAACTTCTGTATCAAGTATGCATAATCAAGCAAAACCAATACTTATATTGGTCATATATGAAAATGTCTCACTTTTCTTAAGTTCATCACTGATGTTAGGAGATGGCAAGTTGGCATTTTCAGTGTTCTTCTTGAGTTATTTGGTCATTGAATTGATAGTTATATCAATGCTCTCTAACCATAAGTGCCCTACAGAGTTCTATTCTGGACCCTCTTCTCTTCTACATTTGTAATACTTTATTTGGTGATCACATGGATTTAACTGATGTGTCTCACATCTACCTTTTCTACTCTAGCCTGTCTATTGTCCTCCAATCTCACATCTCCAATCACTTTCACAGACAATGATGTGTACTACCTACCTCACACAGTTTTTCATTTTTCATTTTTGCAAAGGGCAATGATAAGGTAAGGGTGATATCTTGACTAGTTCATGAATTGGATTTAAGTGAGGTAGAGTTGCACAAAGTTATCAGCCTGACTCTCTCTTCCAGAGTCACTGAAGTCCAGTGGCAAGACAAAGGCAAGGATGACTGGTAATGGCCTGGGATACAGTGGATGACCTTGGAGTCTTCAATTTCTCACCAAGCTCTAAGCTTTCTGCAGCATCTGCTTCAACTGCCTTTATGGCCATTGGAACAAATTGTTCTCATCTGCCCATTCCAATGAGGGAAGTTTTCACATGCTTGGGGTACACATCCTTCCAACTCACTGATGGTTTTGAGGCCTCTCAGTTATCCTCAACCTGTTTTAGCCCATCTGCCAAACAGCAATATCAACATCAGTTATTATTATCCTATAAAACAATTTTTGGCCTTTGGTCTCCACTTTGAAATATTCAAGCTAACAAAGCCTTGAACATCCCTGTCACTAGTTTTCTTTCCAGTTCTATTTTACCCTCTGGTTTTAGAATATCAGGGCAGTTTTCCTTGCTAATTTCTTGAAAGATGATGTCTAGGCTCTTTTTTTGATCATGGCTTTCAGACAGCCCAATAATTTTTAAATTATCTCTCCTGGATCTATTTTCCAGGTCAGTTGTTTTTCAAATGAGATATTTCACATTATTTTCTATTTTTTTATTCTTTTGAATTTGTTTTACAGTGTCTCGATTTCTCATAAAGTCACTAGCTTCCAATTACTCTATTCTAATTTTTAAGGAAGTATTTTCCTCAGTAAGTTTTTGGACTTCCTTTTGCATTTGGCCAATTTTGATTTTTAAGGTGTTCTTCTCCTCATTGGCTTTTTGGACCTCTTTTGCCATTTGGATTAGGCTATTTTTTAAGGTGTTATTTTCTTCAGCATTTTTTTGGGTCTCCTTTAGCAAGCTGTTGACTTGTTTTTCATGATTTTCTTGCATCACTCTCATTTATCTTCCCAGTTTTTCCTCTACTTCTCTTACTTGTTTCTCAAAATCCTTTTTGAGCTCTTCCATGGCCTGGGAATGATTCATATTTTTCTTGTAGGCTTTGGATGTAGGAGTCAAACAACTTTGTTGTCTTCTTATAGTTGTATGTTTTGATCTTCTTTGTCACCAAAGCAAGATTCTATGGTCTGACTCTTTTTGCGCTGCTTGCTCATGATCCCAGTCAATTACTTAAGTTATAAACTTTTTGTTAAGGTAGGGGTCTGCTTCCAGTGTGGAGAATGTACTGTCCCAAGCTTCGGGGGTTTTGGCCAGAGGCTGTACTAGGGATCTGTAAATTTTCAGTTCTTCCAAGGTGGTGTGATGAAGGGTGAGGTGTTTACTCCTTTCCTGGCCTGTGCTCTGGCCTATGAGTGACCACAAGCACTCTTTTCTTCCCTGGAACTGTGAGGAGGATTTACTCTTTACCACCACTACAAGCTCCATCATGCCAACACTCCTCCTCGCCCCAGGATCACCACCCAGAACTATGACCCAGGTCCAAGCATGGGCGAAGTGAGAGATTCCTACCTCACCACTGGCAAAGAGATCCCTGCAGTACCCCTCTGATCAGCCACCCAATTCCCTCTTAGTCTGTGGGCCAGAAGCTCTAGAGGCAGCCACCGTCCCAGGGCTACAGCAGGTCTGGGGCTGTGACCTTGCTTCTCTCTCTCACTGCAGTCACAGACTTTTCCCACTGACCTTCCAAGTTGTCTTTGGCATTTATGGGGTGAGAGGTCTGGTAATTGCCACAGCTGCCTGCAATTCAGTCCTCTGAGGCCTGCTCCAGGTTCACTGAGGCCTGTTTTGCTTGTGTGCCCATGCCGAACTGTGTTCCTCTCCCTGCACAGCATGATAAACCTTTCCAATCAACCATGCAGGTTGTCTTGGGATGGAAATTTGTTTCACTCCATCTTTTTGCGGGTTATGCTGCATTAGAATTTGTTTAGAGCCATTTTTTACAGGTATTTGGAGGGGTTTGGGGGACAGCTCAAGCAAGTCACTGCTTTTACTCTGCCATCTTGGCTCTGTCCCCTTCATCCTTCATTTTTAAGAGGACTCCCTGCCATTAGTTTTAATATGATCAAATGAGGAATTGTTTTTCTGTACCCTGCAACCACAAGTAATTCTAGAATCATGGAATTGGAGCCAAATGGGAAAATCACTGCCTTATAGATAGCTCATTCCTCATTAGTAGATAACTCTAATTCTTATAAAGTTATTCCTTATTGACTCAAAACTCATCTTTCTGTAAATTTCACCCATTAATCTTAGCTTTGTCTTCCAAAGAGATTTCACTGCATTTCAGAGAGGATTAGCTGAATAGGAATATTCATCCTAAAAAAGGGAGGACTCTCTGGCCTAGCAGGGATGAGATGAAGGAGAGGGACAGAGTAGCTGGCTTCAAGTGTTTGAAGGGCTGTCATGGAAAAGAAATTAGCTTTATTCTGATTTGTTTGGGGCTATAGCTGATAGTATTCCATCATGTAGGCTGGCTTAGAATTAAGAAGTGGGTGCTGCATGATGTTTTCTGCTCAAAAGGATCCCAAACTGGAAGAATCATGTGAAAATCAAGAGTCTGTCACTCAGAAGTTCACTTTAGAAGCCAGAGGCAGATAGTGTTGGCCAGATAAGCAGCAAAAGTATTTACCAGGATTAAAACAATCCGTGAGGATAATCAAGAGATGTTAGCTGAGGTCAGGCTAGAGGGTTAGTTATCATGGGAATAGTGTCCAAGTTCTACAAATAGTCAATAAAATTTGGTACACTCAGGTTCCTGAAGGAATGCTCACAGACATGCACTCACACATGTCTTTGGCTCAATGAAGTTGGTCTTACCTTCTAGCTTTCCTCATATTTGGTTTTGGATCAAAAACTTAGCACCTTCAAAAGTAATATCATTCCATAAGAAAGCTACTATATCTAAGGAATGATAGACACTACAAAGGATATAAGTATAATGGTTTTTCTTCATAAGAACTTCTCAAATATTTAAAAAGAACTACCATCTTCCTCCTACAGTAAGCCTCTTGTCTGGGTTAAATATTCCTAGTTCTTTTAATCAGTCTTTATACCAGATAGTATCAAGGAACTTCACCATCCTAATCACTCTTTTCTGGATGCACTCCATTTGACCACTGATGCTTTCTGACTATGTGACCATAAGCAAATTACTTAACTTTGATTAACTCAGTTTTCTCATCTTTAAAATGTAGAATATCTACATCACAGAATTTTTTTTAAAGCCCAAAAAAGAGATAAAATATGCAAAGCTCTATAAATGTCAGTTTGTATTTCATAGTCTGCCTTGTCATATAGCTATTTCTATGAATTTTGTGTTTCATGTACTGAATAGTAAGCTCCTTGGGAATAACAGCTGTGTCATATTTCTGGGTAGCCTGCCACAATATACTACGTATGGTAGGCACTCAACTAAAATTGATCAAGAATGGGGATTGTTGCATTCCCTATATGTGTAGCCCTAGAATCTAGCATTCTTCCTATAGGCACTTGATCAGTTCATGTTGATTAGCTGTTGAATGAAATCAGTGACTTGTAGGAGTTTTAAATACTAAAGAAGACAACAGTTCAATACTATAAAAATAAGCTCACCATAGTAGCCATTCTATCTGCAATCTCATCACAGCACTGTAGTACTTTAGTATGTAGTCTAGGAGAGCTGTTATGACTGAAAAATGTACTACCTTGTGACCAACACACTTATTAGCCTTTCCCCTCCCCTAGGTTGGTTGTCATCTTGCAGATGTAGTTTGCCACTGGGTTTGTTTCATATGGACCCTCCAGAGCTTGTGCTTCATTGGTATGGCCACTGGAAACCACTAAGCACTGAGGTAAAAGTCAATAACTAAAATAAATTTTATTTTTTTATAAATAAATTCCTGCTTTGCCTAACTTACTCTAAGTATATGTCCTTAAGGTGACCTTTACCATGCCTGATTGTGTAGTACTCATGGTTTCTATGAGACAAAAGTGGCAAAATATGTATTTATGTTATCCTTTTCCAATGACTCATCATGACATGGAGAAGGCTTTGTTAGACCTTCAAACTCTGGCAACTCATAGCAGCCTGCCATCTAAAGTCCAGCCCATGTAATTTCAGAAAAGGTCATTCTAGAAGATGGGCCACAAGTAAATCAATCAATAAATACTGATTAATCACATACTATGTGCCAAGTACTATGTGTCAGACACTGTTGACTTAAAGACAAAAATGAATCAGTTACTGGAGCTTCAAAGAGTTTCTGTTCTATCAGGGGGAAAACATGTATACGTATCGGTAAATAGAAAATTCTATGAAGTAATTTTTGAAAAGTGATGACAGGCATTAGGAGATGAGAGAGGAGTCTCTAGGGGTGCCAGAAAAAACCATACATAGATGATAGTACTTGAGGTGAACATTGAAGGAAGTTAGAAATTCTAAATGGTAGGAAAGGTGAGTAAAGAATATCTACCAGATATGGGGGACATTTTTTGGAAGTCACAAAGATTGGAGATGAATTGTCTCATACAAGGAAAAGCAAGCAGGCCATTTTGGTCATAGCTGATTGTGTAGGGCTTCAGATTACAAACGGAAATGTTCATCATTGATCATGGATAGGGAAAAACTGAAAATTCTTAAGCAGAATGACATGGTCCAACCTATGCTTTACAAACATTGCTTTGATTCTGGAGAACAAATTGAAACTATGCCCAAAGGGCTATAAACTGTGCATACCCTTTGATCCATCAATACCACTACTAGGTCTGTATCCCAAAGAGATCATAAAAAATGGAAAAGGACCCACATGTATAAAAGTATTTATAGCAGCTCTTTTTATGGTGGCCAAGAATTGGAAATTGAGGAGATACCCATCAATTGGAGAATGGCTGAACAAGTTGTGGTATATGAACGTAATCGAATACTATTGTGCTATAAGAAATGATGAGCAGGTGGGCTTCAGGAAAACCTGGGAAGGCTTACATGAATCGATGCTCAGTGAAGTGAGCAGAACCAGAAGAACATTGTACACAGTAACAGCAACATTTTGCAATGACCAACTTTAATAGACAACTCTTCTCAGCAATACAAGGATTTAAAACAATTACAAAAGACTCATGATGGAAAATGCTATCCATATAGAGAGAAAGAACTATAGAGTCTGAATGCAGATCAAAGCATATCATTCTCTCTCTCTTTCTCTCTCCATTTTTCCTTTTGGTTCTAATTATCCCTTACAACATAACTAATATGGAAATATTTTTCACTGTGATTATACTGCATAACCCATATCAGATTGCGTGCCATCTTGGGGAGGGGGGAAGGAAGGGAGGGAAAAAAAATTCAAACTCAAAATCACATCAAAGTGAATGTTGAAAACTATCTTTGCATGTAATTGGAAAAAAAATAAGATATTATTAAGTGGAACAAAAATAAAAGGAGTTAAAATATTGCTTTGGATGTTAGATGGCAGATACACTGGGGAGGGGGCAGACAAAGCAAAAGGTATGGATGATCTGAACTAGTACGGTCATTGCAGAGAGAAAAGATAAGAAAGCCTACAATTTATGTAGTTAGGAGTGGGAAATGGATAATTCACCTAGCAAAGGAGACAAAGAAAGAGCAAACAAGTAGGAGTAGACCCAAAAGAGAAAATATTAGCTGTAACAACTCACAAAACCATTTCCTAAAATATAGAGGGGTTGTGATCTCCATTTTTCCAGAGAAATGGCCACCCTGATGAACTGCTATATCATTTAAAGTACTGAAATTTTGTAAAACAAAAATATGATAGGCTACAACACACTATATTTTTTGGCTTTCCCATAACCAACTGAAAATATGAATCTCAGATTATAAGATACTTTTGAAACTTAGCTGTCAGAAGAGCATGTTACAGGGGAAAAAATCATGGTTAGATGAAATTTAAAGCTTTTCATTTGCATATATAGGCATATACATATGTATACACATAAAGTTATATAAATGTTAGTGCAAATTTGTAAACTTTCAGACGAATAATAGAACTTCAGTGTAATAAATCCTACATCACCCCTTGTTTTTCCTCTACATGTTTTGGATTCTTTAGGTGCCAAAGAGAGATGGAAACTCAAAAGCTGTAATAGCGAAACTAGTGGTAGCTAGAATGGAAGTGTTGTCAGAAGTCTCACAAAAATTGTCTTTCTCTGGGAGAATGTTAAAAATGTCCAGGAAAGGTACTTTGAATAGCTTTTGGGATCTCATTCTTAGACTTTTGTTAGACATTTGCGTAACATCTGGAAGAGGCATGAAGAAGGAAACTGTGCTAGGTAGATATCTCAGGATTTCTCCAAAGCTAGTGGCCAGTACTAAACAATTAGATTTGCCTCCTAGGCTGCCAGGAATTGAGAAAGGCCCCACTATAGAAGCAATAGCATGATATATAGCCAATGATCACCACTTGCAGTAAAGAGAGAGTGAGAAGGGAGGAAGGTTATAGAAAGACAGGTGCATTAATTCAAGGTTATTAGAACTATGGATTTATCCAAACATTCTAAAGAGTAATTTGGAATTATGCAAAGAAAGTGGTTAAAGTTCCCATACCATTTGATGGAGAGATTTCAACACTAGGCATATACACTCAAAGAAATCAATAATAAAAATAAAATATATGCATACATGTATGTATATGTTTGTCATGTACTTTATTAATTATATACTATATAGAAGATTCTAGAGTGCTATTGTGCATATATATATATATAAACACACATATGTATACATGCATGTATTGTATATGTGGTGTGTATAATTAAATTGATGAGCATCTACATATCTTTGGGGAGATGCCTATCAATTGGGAAATATTGCAATTTGTGAATGTCATAAGATGTTGCTGTTCATTCTTTGTTTTCAAAAAGGACTGATGACATCAGAGGGAGATGTCTTGACTTGTGCATGAATTGGATCCAGTGAGGCAAAGTTGCAGAGTAATCAGTCTTATTTTTTCTTCCTGAGTCATCTAAGTCCACTGGCAAGAAAAAAGTCAGGATGGCTGGTAATGGCCCAAGATATAGTGGATGACTTTGGCATCTTCTATGTCTGACCAAGTTCTTTTATTTTTTTAAGTATTTGATTTTCCCCCAGTTACATGTAAACCAATTTCTAACATTTCTTTTTAAAACTTTGAATTCCAAATTCTTTCCCTTCCTCCCTCCCCACCCACAACTCCTCACTGAGAAAGCAAGCCACTCAACATAAGTTGTACATGTGTAGTCATGCAAAACACTTCCATAATAGTCATGTTGTGAAAGACTATTTCCCTCCATCCTATTCCCCCCATTTATTCTATTCTCTCTCCTTTTACCTTGTCCCTCCTCAAAAATGTTTTCCTTCTGACTACATGCTCCCCTAATCTGTCTTCCCTTTTATCACGTTCTCCTTCTTTTAAACACTTCCCCCCTGCTTTCCTGTACAATAAGAGAGATTTCCATACCCAAATTAGTGTATATATTATTCCCTCTTTGAGCCAGTTCTGATGAGAGTAAAATTCAATTTCTCCCCCTCACCTCTCCTTTCTTCCCCTCCACTATAAAATCTTTTTCTTGCCTCTTTTTACATGAGATAATTTCCTCCATTCTACCTCTCCCTTTCTCTTTCTCCTAATACATTCTTCTCTCAACCCTTCATTATATTTTGTAGATATCATCCCTTCATATTCAACTCACACCTCTGCCCTCTGTCTATTTACTCCTTCTAATTACCCTAACAATGACAAAGGTCTTATGAGTTACAAATAAGTTCTTTCCCATATAGGAATATAAATGGTTTAAATTTAATAAGTCCCTTATGATTTCTCTTTCCTTTACTTCTTCATGCATCTCTTGAATCTTGTATTTGAAAGTCTAATTTTCTATTCAGCTCTGGTCTTTTCAGCAAGAATGTTTGAAAGTCCTCTATTTCACTGAATGACCATTTTTTCCCCTGAAGGATTATACTCAGTTTTGCTGGGTAGGTGATTCTTGGCTGTAATCCTATCTCCTTTGACCTCTGGAATACTATATTCCAAGCCTTCCAGTTCCTTAATATAGAAGCTGCTAAATCTTGTGTTATCCTGACTGTGTTTCCACAATACTTGAATTGTTTCTTTCTGGCTGCCTGCAATATTTTCTCCTTGACCTGGGAACTTTGGAATTTGGCAATAAAACTAATGGCAGTTTTCTTTTTGGGATATCTTTTAGGAGGTGATTGGTGGATTCTTTCAATTTTTATATTATCCTCTGGTTCTAGAATATCAGGGCAGTTTTCCTTGATAATTTCTTGAAAGATGATATCTAGCCCCCCCCCTTTTCTTTTATCATGGCTTTCAGGTAGTCCAATAATTTTAAAATTATCTCTCCTGGGTCTATTTTCCAGGTCAGTTGTTTTTCCAATGAGATATTTCACATTGTCTTTTTTTTTCCATTCTTTTGGTATTGTTTTGTGGTTTCTTGACTTTTCATAAAGTCATTACCTCCTTTTCCATTTGATCAGTTCTGCTTTTTAAGGCATTCTCCTCATTGGCTTTTTGGACCTCTTTTACCATTTGGCCTAATCTGTTTTTTAAGGTGTTATTTTCTTCAATATTTTTTGTACCTCTTTTAGTAAGCTGCTGACTCATTTTTCATGATTTTCTTGAATCACTCTCATTTCTCTTCCCAATTTTTCCTCTCTTACTTGACTTTCAAAATCCTTTTTGAGCTCTTCCATGGCCTTAGGCCAATTCATATTTTTCTTGAAGGCTTTGGATGTAGTAGCTTTGACTTTGTTGTCTTCTTCTGAGTGTGTGTTTTGATTTTCCTTGTCACCATAGTAACTTTTTACAGTCAGAGGTTTGATTTTTTTTTCCCATTGCTTGCTCCTTTTCCCTGTCTATTACTTGACTTTTTAACTCTTTGTTAAGGTAGAGCTCTGCTTGCTGGGTAGAGGGGTTTTATGCAGCTATTTTCAGAGATACTTCTAGGGACCTGTAAGTTTTCAGTTTTTCCAAGGTGGTATGATCTAAGGAGAGATGTTTACTCTTTTCTGGTCCTATGCTGTGATCTGTGAACAACTGCAAGCACTCTTTTCTGCCCTAGAACTGTGAGGAGGTTCTTCCCCTCTACTACTATAGCAAGTTCTGCTATGCTAGTGTCCCTCCTTGCCCTGGGACTGCCACCCAAGACTGCAATCTAGATCCATGTATGGGCAAAGCAACATAGTCCTGTGTCAGTGCTAATACAAAGACCTCTGTAATCTCCTTCTGACCAGTTGTTCAACCCCCTTACTATCTCTGGGCTGAGAGCTCAGGAAGTAGTCACTGCTGCTGCTAATTCAGTCACTCCCAAGTCCTGTTCCTGGTTTTCTGGGGTCAGAGATGTGCTGGTGTGGCTTGCACTGGATTGCACTCCTCCCTTACCGAGGTCCAACAGACCTTCCAAGTTTCTTTGGAGTCTGTGGACTGGGAAGTCTGGAAACTGCCACTGCTGCCAGTGATTCAGTCACCCTGACGCCTGCTCCGAGTTTGCTGGGGCCTGGTCTGTGCTGGCACAGCTTGCATTGTCTGTGCTCCTCTCTCACTCTGATGCAACTGACCTTTCTTTCCAAACTTCCAGGTTGTCTTGGGCTGGAAATTTGTTTCACTCTGGGTTTTTGTGGGTTCTGCTGCTCTAGAATTCATCTAGAATAATTTTAATGGTATTTAGAGGTGTTTAGGGGAGAGCTCAGGTGACTCCCTGCCTTTATTCTGCCATCTTGGCTCCACATCCTGTCTGACCAAGTTCTAAGAGCTCCATAGCACCTGTTTCAGCTGTTGTAATGGCCATTGGAACAAATTATTTTCATCCACCTATTTCACTGGGGGAAAACTTCACATGCTTGGTGTATACATCCATGGGATGTTACTATGCTGTAAGAAAGGATAAATATGATGAATACAGAGAAGCATGGGAAGATATGAAATGATGTGAAGTAAGTAGAAAACAGGAAAACTACAACCAATGACAACAACAAAGTAAATGGAAATCAAACAATTGAAAATAAGTGATGATAAATTATCGTGATAAACCTCAGCCCAGAAGAGATTTAAGAAAGCACCTACCTCCTTTCTTTGCAGAGGTGAGGGACTGTGTATATGGAATACTACAATGCAAGACTTTTTTTATGTGTTGGTTAGTTTGCTTTTTTTTCACTCTTTATCATTAAGGGATGATTCTATAAGAGGTTTAGAGGGGATATTCAGGGATATGCTGGTAAATCTTTAACACTGATTGTGGGGAGAGTGGAAGCATGACACACTTCAATGTTTAATCTGCATTATTAACATTTTGTTAATAACGTTTAAGTCAAGCCCTGATTTATAGCATTTGCCTATTTATGAAGTGTAAATATTTACACTGAAATTTTAACAATTGGTTCTCAAGAATAGGTTCAAGCTGCCTCCAGCACACCCTTCCATATTCTGGTAAAGGTAGTTGATACAAAGACAAAAGACAGCAGTAATATTTTTTTGTATTTTAAAGATTGATGTGACCTGGTTTCAATGATTAAGATTCCCACCCTTCTCCTCTCCCATTTTACTTCTGGAATAAGAGTGCTCAGAAGCATTTATCTATAGAAAGACCTTTTGCTCTCATTGAAAGAGCAGTGAAGAGAATACAAAAGAGAAGGCTGGGCCTTAGAAAATCACATTCTAGCACCAGTGCTTATGGCTGAGTTTAATGCTCTTACTTTTTTGCTTTTAAGTTCTTTTAATTAAATCCTCATTTAGTCTAAATACTGATTAAGTTAATTCTTTAAGGATACACTGAGAAACAAGAGGAAGATCTAGGAACCTGAGTGAGAATGGAAACTAAAGCCACTTGATAAGATATTATTTTAGGCAATTAATCCATTCCCTTAGATTTAAAGTGATAAGAAATACTAGAGAGTAGATGTAAGGCTTTCCTGGGCACACTCAGTTTTCTGTGAGCTGGTATAACTCAAGCTACAAATGACACCTACTGGCATATATAGACATAGCAGCCTACAACATCTCCAAATCACAACACTCCCTACTGGAGAAACATACTTCCCTGTGTATGATGCATGGGTGTTGCATATGGCAAATACTAAAGAGATCTCTGAAGTTATTAGGGTAGGATGGTATAAAAAAAAGAGCTCTGACTCAGGAGTCAGAGGACTTGGGTTCAAACCCTGCCTCTGACATTTGCTGACTATATGACATTGGGCAAGTCATTGGTCCTCCCTGGACCTCAGTTTACTTATGTGCAAAATTAGAGGGTTGTACTAGATGGTTTATGAAGTTCCTTTCATAGAGATGACTCTACACATCCCTAAATCCATATTCATTACAATTAGGAAACCCCTATCCTGCATCACTCACAAAAGGTCATTCATCTACCTATTCAACGCTCAATATTCAGGCAAGGTTTACTTAAAGTGATACAGGCATACGACTGACTAATAGTCAATACTTCTCTGGATATAGTTAAGAATATCAAGACATTGTGTTGATGTTGGTGATCAAGTAGGTATGGTTATTGAGAATAGGCTAGAGTCTGATTCCATGTACTCATCAAGAATGTGAATAAAAAGCAAATAAATAGGATGGGTCCAGTGTTATTGCCTTCCCTTTGAGATTATCTTCCACTTAAAATCTATATATATCTTGTATGTGTGAGGGGAGAGTGGTACCTGCGCAGAATCCATCATGCATCAGTGTGCTTAGCTGATGTAATTTCCCCACCTGGAAGAGTCTAAAAGACTGCTTCTGGGAGAGTTGTGATGACACGTACTGAAAGTACCTAGAAGAAATATTGGAGCATGCATAAACACTGTGTAATTAGTTCTAGTCTGCTAGCCACATGATTAGAAGGAGCCTTTTTGATTGACTGTGTAGCCACAACTAGGGGCACCTTCAAAAGGCACTAGCAGCCAGAGACTCAGCTTTTTTCTTTTTCTCTTTCTTTGAATGATCCCTCTTGGTTTATCTCCTTTGCTTATGGCATCCTTACACTGCTATAAAACAAGAGGCCTTGGGTCTTCTCCCCTCTGAGATCATCATATAGTTCCATAAAAGTGGTCCTTTTGCAGTTTGCTCTGTTATGTTTTAGGTGAAAGAGATTAATCCGGAGTTCTGAGTTTCCAAGGTAAGGATAGCAATCCTCCAGAAGTCTGAATCCATGCTGGACTTTACCCCCAGCTAGGTATCAGCGCCCCAAGGAGCAAGGAGTAATCTTTGGGAAGTGACCTTCAAGACCCAGTCCAGCAGTACCTGAGCACAAAGACTCATCTAGTATTCATATTTTATCTGGACCTGAATTTGGTGACAAATGATGAAAACAAACTGCTAAGAGTAAGTCTACTCTGCCCAAAGATTGAGGTGTGATAAAAAGAGAAAAGAGAATACCACCAAGGTATTGGTGGAAATGCGGTTTGTTTGTTTTTTTTACTTTTGTTCTTGTTATATCTTCAAAATAAATATCCCCATCATAAAAGGTAATTGATGTGGTTAAATGGAATCTGGATGCTAATCAGTCACTGGTGGCTAACTGGAAATAAAGACAACTTGTAGAAACTTGAACCAATGTCATTAGAAATGATACTTCTCCTAAACCTTAAGGGGTGGATACAATAGGTCTTTAGGAGAGTGAGGCCAGAGAAAACTTGTTGATGTATATGTTTTTTGTGTACTGATTCTCCTATTAGAATGTGATTTCCTTGAGGATTGGAACAGTGTTTTTGCCTTTCTTTGTATCTTTAACACTGAGTATTCTATCTAGCATATACTTAGGGCTTAATGTTTATTAATTGGCTAACTAGTAAGTGTGAGGAAGAGTGGATTCAAGATAGAGTAAAATGGTGTTGAGAAGTATATGGTAGGGGCAGCTAGGTGGCACAGTAGATAGAACACTGGCCCTAGAGTCAGGAGGACCTGAGTTCAAATCCAGTGTCAGACACCTGACACTTACTAGTTGTGTGACCCTAGTCAAGTCACTTAACCCCAATTGCAAAGAGAGAGAGAGAGAGAGTAGAGAGAGAGAGAGAGAGAGAGAGAGAAGTATATGGTTCTGTATACAGTCAAATGAGAAAGAGGAATTATCTAAGAGTTTGGGGTCCCTTCATTTTTGAAAGCTCTATAGCTTAGAAGGGCAACTAGGTGGCAAAGTGGATAGAGTGCCAGGCCTGGAGTCAGGAAGATTCAAATTCCTGGCTTCAGACACTACTACTCACTAGCTATGTGACTCTGGGCAAGCCACTTAGCCCTGTTTGCCTTACTTCCTCATCTGTAAAATGAGCTTGAGAAGGAAATGGCAAACCACTCCAATATCTTTGCCGGGTATAGCCTAAATGGGGTCACAAGGAGTCAGACATGACTGAAACAACTGAACAGCAACAACAAAATAGCTTAGAGAGCATTAGAGAGGCACTAGGATATAATCCAGCCATTTTTTGTTCAAAGTTCTTCCTTAAGTCAAACAAAATCTACTTACATTCAATTCATTTATTTATGCCTAGTTCTACCCTTTGCGACCAAACAGAATAATTATAATCTATCTTCTATATAACAGACTTTCAGTTATGCCTGAATCTTTCCTTTTCCAATTTGAATTTCTTTATTCTTCTAAAAACTGGATGGTTAGAGCACTGTTTTCAGCTCCTGAAAACTTTCCTGATCCTGTGTACTGACATCATGGCAGAAGAATGTCTGACTAACCAGTGATAAACTTCCAAAACAAATTGGGCCATGTATTTCATTGAATCAAATGGAATAAATATTCTCCCATTGGATTTGTGTCTGTCAGTAAAGTTCAGTTTGTATTTCTTCTTCATGAATCCAGGAATCTTGTATCATTTTTCACAGAATCATAGAGTCTCAGAGATGAAAAGGACTTCAGAGGTCTTCTACTCCAAACCATAACTGAAGAAGAATCTCCTATTCCACGTCTTCCCAAAGTAGTCCGTCAAACGTTTGATCTGCTTCACTGATGGAGCAGTGAGGCAGGCAATCTCACCTTGGCATAGCACTAATTGTCAAGATATTTATCTACATCAAGTTGAAATCTGTCAGCTTCTTGGCAGCTTCTACCTACTACCCCTACCTCTGTTCTCTGGGGCCAAGTAGAACAAATTTAATCCTTCTTCCACATGACAGAGATTCCAAAGCCATATGTAGAAACTTTAGCACCTAGAGAAGTACCAAACAATGTGAGAGCAAGTAGGAAAACTGTCATTAGGTCCTGAGGATATCATGTTTGGGAGAGGCAGAAACCTTCACAATGACAAGCCACTACTGGAGTGTTGGAAACTAGATAAGAGCTTATCTGAGTTTCACTGCTGGGGAGAGAGAGAGAGGTAAAGAGAAGCTCAGTGTCTAGGCACTTCCTATTTTATCCAAATCACTCCACTTCTCACTGATTGGCCAACAATGGGTCCTAGCTCAAGCCTCCCTTGGTCACTGTTTGGATTCTGATGGCTCAGAGTGTGTGTAAATAGTAATTTTTTTTCTGCTTTGGCTAGAAACCCTGAGCATCTTCCTCTCCCAGATTGCTTTTCTATTTTTGACTTGGTAAAAGAGGCAATTCTTTGCCTCATTTTTATCTAGGCTTAATCACTGAATGGGCATTGCCTCAGTCAAACTGAGACCTGGGAAAGACGTAGTCAGGGATGGGGAACCTGTGTCCTAGAGGCCATATATGGCCCTCTAGGTCCTCAAGTGCAGCCTTTTGACTGAATCCAAAGGCCACAGCTTCCATACCCTGCCTTAGCTTAAAAAGGTCAAGGTCTCCCACTGCATCCGGGGCCATTTTCCATTATCCTGATCAATATCTTGCCACTGGATCCAGATGGCTCAAGAAGAGAGAGTGAGGCTGGTGACTTTGCACAACCCTCTCTCACTTGCATCCAATTTATTTGTGAGTCATGACATCTCCTTCCTTGTCAAGAATGAAGAACAAACAACAATTGTATCCAAATAACTTTGTTAGCTAGTAGCTAAACTCTATTTTTATGTGCTAAAAGCGCCTTCTAAATGTCAGCACCTTAGGACATAGCACCCATCACCCCACCCTACGTTTGATTTTGAATCCTTTAAAATACTTGAATATTGCTAAACCCTCCCCACCTCCTGTGCAATGTAACAGCCCCACTTAATCATACCATGCTTTCCAATCCTATTATATTCCAGCAGCCATTTCTGAGTGCTCTGGTCCTTGGAATCAGTTACTCAAATGAGTTTTCAAAAACCTAAATGCCTCTCAGTTTATTATGTTTAGTATTAATTATTCATCTTCATCATCATCATTACTGCTTTGATGTTCAGAGCATCTTGCTTCCAACAAGCTCAAAACAAATTTCCCAAATCTACCAAAAATATTCTTTGCAAAGTCTCCTTTGAGGAAGGCATGAGATTATATTTAATAAAACAAAACAAAAGGCACTCTTTCAGTCCTTTTCCAAGTCCCCTCCTTTCTTTCCTTTTCTCCCCCTCATATTTGTACTCTCCCATTCCCCACCCCATAAAAAAAAAGGATTAACATCCCTTCAGACAAACTTCTCTTGGACTCCACAGGAGTAAGGGCGCACTGTGATAAAATCAATATACTTGAAGGATTTGGTACAGAAAATAGAATTTTCTAATTCTCATTCCCCTGGTTCACATGAGGCTGACTCTATAAGGCTGTAGCTGGAATTTCAAAGAGCAGACAAATGCCCTCTGTTGAATTTCTCTCCCCATGATATCTTAAATGTAAGATCTCCTGGGGGTAGCAAACTCCCCAACTAATAAAGAGGTAGAAAACAGAGGGCAAACAACAGCACAGGAGTGAGTCAGCAACACACAAGCTATTTTCAAACAATACCAGAATGTCATTTTTCTTTCTTTCTTCTTTTCTTTCTAATCAAGCAAGGGCTTCTAAGACTTACAAGCAGGTGAGGTGGAAGAGATTGCTCCTGAACCCCTAAAGACCACTCAGAGTTTTAAAATTTACTGTGAAGTTCTTCAGCTCAATTCAGCAAGTATTTGTTGAGTACCAACCAGCCAGCTGATTCCTTGGAAAGAGGACAAGTGTTAGAGTCCAAAGACCTGAGTTCAAATTCAAAGACCTGAGTTCAAATTCTGATCATGCTATGAGGTAGTTTGGTGCAGGAAATAGAATGCTGGATTTGCAGTCAGGAAGACCTGAGTTCAAATCTTTCCTCAGACATGTTACTAACTGTGCGACCACACACAAATCACTTGCTTTTCTAAGCTTAAACTTCCTCACTAATAAAATGTGAATAACAACAGATTTTATTTCACAGGATTGTTGTGAGGATCAAATGAGATAATATATGTAAAGCACTTTGAAAACCTTAAAGCAAAAAAGGAATGTTAATTGTTCTTTCTGAGTGACATTAGACAAACCACTTTGTTCCCTGTCTCTTCAACTATGGGTGGGGGGGGATGGGGGTGAGGATAGCTTCAATCCAAATCCTATAATCCCCAGTATAATAACAACTAGCATTTATATAGTGCTTTAAGGCTTGCAAGATGCTTTACATGTGTTATCTCATTAACTATCTTTAAAATACATGCATGAGGTGAATACTTTTCTCATTCCATTTTATAGATGGAAAAACTGAGGCTGAGAGTGGTAAAATTACTTGCCCAGGGTCTCACAGCTAGTAACAATTTGAGATAGAATTTGAACTCAGGTCTTCCCCCCTCCAGGATCAGTGCTCTATCTACCATATTACCCAGCTCTTTCTAATATCATATTAGTGTTGCAAAAGTCAAACATTATCTTTCCTCAGAGAAAGAAGAGAAATTTTTCACATAAAATGATATACTAATTTCTCTGTAATTTCTACTAATTTATTTGGCTTTTTGGAGCCACAAAGGGTAAATTTATTCGATCTTTCATATGATAATTATTCATATTTTTGCAGACAGTGATCAGTCATGGATCCACAGAAACTTAAATGAAATAGACTTCAGGGGCCATCTCATTCAATACATGGACAAGTGAATGAATGAATGAATGAATGAATGAATGAGTGAGTGAGTGAATGAATGAATGAAAACACATTTATCACTTGATCAGAAATCCTGTCCTGCAAAATCTCCTACTTCCGTTTAAATCTCTCACTATTCTCTCTTGTGTAATTGAAGACCCAGTCAAACTAGACAATCCTCCCATCCCCAAACATGACATGCCCAGCAAGCCCTCCCCTGTTCTTTCTACCTACTACAATCCTTCAAGGCCTTGATCAAACGACACTTTCACTAAGGCCTTCAGTAAGCCCCAGGCTGACTGATGTCTCCTTCCTCAGAACTCTCCTAGTAGCATGTTCTTATATTACTTTTCTTATGCGCTTTTCACATGTTATTTGTATTATAGTTACTGGTGGATTTATCTTAATTCCTTTACTATACTAAGAGATCCTTAAAGGTAGAAGCTAGGCTTTATTTTATTAGAACTGGGACTACAGATTGTGGCACCTCAGAAAAGCAGAAAAAAATGTTCCCTCAAGTCAACTTTATTAATCATAACATGGAGACCCAGTGACTCACGTTTGCGCATGGTAATAGCTCAGAAAGGATGGGAAACTATCAAGAATGAAATTCCAAACGCAAAGGCAGATATAACTGCGAAAAAGAAAACAAGGAGGAGTTGCCTAAAGTAAAATAAATCCAAACAAAACAAAAGCTGATTTGTCTTCACAGGGAGTTCATATAACAACTTAGATTATTGAAAAAAAAATTATGAAATAGGAAAACAAGGGAAGGTTCATGGGTAACATGTTCTTTGACACAGTTCACAATCCTTTTGTACTTCAGTAGGTGATCTTTATAGGTTGTGAGGAAAGCACTTTATAAAGCTCGATTGGAAGTTAAATGGAAATCAGACTACAGCTGAAACCATGACTTCTGGATTTCATTTTGTTTGAGGCAACTTCTCCTTAACCTCTTTTACACAGTCATCCTTGCTTGTGTGTTTGGAATTTCATTCTTAATAGCTTTTCACACTTCTTGAGCTGTTACCATGTAAAAATTTGAATCACTGGTTCCCTATATGCCTTTCTCTGTTTTTTTTTAATTATTCAGCTAAAATCTTATATTTAATTTCAAATAACAACCATATTTCCTCTTTTTTCTCTATTAAGAATTTTAAGAAAGGATTGATTACTTGTCCTAAAAATTCCCATTATTCCTATTTAGGCATCAAGTTCCTCCTTATTCCTGAAAATCAGATACCAAACAACAGTTCCTTTTGTTACTTCCTCCAATTTTGAAGGATGAAAATTTCATTAAGGCACTGGTAAGCTTACAAGATGCTCTCTTTTGTGGCATAGAGCTCCAAAAAAATGTCCAGATAGTTGAAATATCCCATTACCAATGTAACCCCTGTCCTAAAGCCTATTAGCATGGGATTCTCTCCTTTTGAGTAGAGATAAATGCCCTGTCTTCTATGAGGGGTGGAGCAGAGTTGGGGAGAGACAGAGAGCTTTAGTTCTCAATAGTCCTTCTTTTGGGGACTCTTCAAACAGGAGTCTCCAAAGCTGGAAATCAACTTGACCCTCAAAGTAGATTCTCTATTGGAAAATCCCCAAAGGGGAACTCCTGGTTGAAGAGTTGCCTACGTGGGAACTGAGAATTGAAGCTATCTCCTGCCAAATCTACCCAGCCTCTCATGCAGAGCAGGGCATTCACCTCCACCAATGGGCTTTGTGACAGGGGTTGCACTAAAATATCTTGTCTCTGTACCACCTGTGTGTTGTGTTTCAGAAACAACTCATCAAACTCAAGTGGTCTAGAGTATACCACTCACCCCTACTCCCACATCAATAATATCATTTATTTCTCCCTTTATTAACCCTCATCTAAATGCTCTCACCTGTTTTCTTCCTCAGGTCTCTATATTTTCTCACATGATTTTTTTTAATGTAACACTTTTACAACTCCTTCATATCCTTTAAGAGGGATATTCCAGTCAAGAGAATACTCTACTTGTTCTCAGGGATTGATTATTGTCCTTATCTCTCCCTCCCTCTCTCTCTCTCTCTCTCTCTCTCTCTCTCTCTCTCTCTCTCTCTTTCTTTTTAGGCAATTGGGGTTAAGTGACTTGCCCAGGGTCACACAGCTAGTCAGTGTCAAGTGTTTGGTCTGAGACTGGATTTGAACTCAGGTCCTCCTGACTTCAGGGCCGGTATTCTATCCACTGCGCCACCCAGCTGCCCCTTATGGTTCTTATTTCTCGAAGAAGACCAAAATGACATCACCATGCTAGAGTCCAATAACAGTGTGTCCAACCATGGCTGATCAGACCAATATGAGCCTAGAATTTTCTACCACAGGTTGGGCACAAATAGCCCATGTGAACTATTTATATGTGATGTTGGTCTCAGGGATATACATGAGGTCAAATTTATCTCCCATTTTAAAAATTCCTAGTTCATTGTTTATAATCCACACATGCATCTATACATGGACATCTGAGGCCATGGTTTTTATTGATCACTCTTTTCTTAGATCTTGTCACAGACTGCTAAAAGAAAGAAAACACCCACACTTCCACCAATCTATTAAGATGTCAGGATTCCTGCAATCTTTTAGCCTTGGATTGAGTATGGCTTTAAACCTCACAGAGCACAGTTTTGCTCTAAAGACAGAATTATTTAATAAAATTCACTGGCATGTCCTCTAAAAGGATACTTAATTCATTAACAAACATCAATTCAAGATGATTTTTATGTGTTGAAAATAGACTTTCACAAGCTTCTAAAATATATATTCCTTTAGAAATGATTATAATTCAATACAATCAATACCTGTTCTAAGGCTAGCAAAGCCTGCCTAGAAGTAGGACTTGAACTTTTCAATTCCTAATAGCGAGAAAGATGAAGTATAAGGTAAAGATGAATATTAATACAAAGCCATAGGAAGCAGAGGAGGAAGACGAGATAGTTATGCAAAAAACATGGCTAATATAGAAATATGTTTTGCATAACCTCACGTATATAATAGGTATCATATTGCTTGGCTTCTCAATTGGTGGGGTAGAATCTAGAGGAGGGAAAAAATTTAGAGCTCAATTTTTAAAAATCAATGTTAAAAACAAATAAATGAGGAAAAAAGAGTTACCATTGTAATAAATGAAATGAACATGATATAATTAAAATGACCAATCATCTCTAGAGAAGAGATAAATAGAGATATGGATGTGGTAAATGATGTCAGATGGGTCTCTGTGTAGGTTTTCTCTGTTACAAGGGTAGGCTCACAAGGATAGGGCAAGGGATATATTCAGAAATGGCTGTACAATAAAAACAAAAGATACCACAAAACTTTTTTAAAAAATAAAAAGAAAGAAAATGATGCAAACCCTCTCAATCTAGCTAGCATAGTTCCAAGATGAAGTACACCCAGGACAGCATACAAGGCCAAAAGAGATAGATGCTCACAGGTCCTTCTGGACCATCAGAAAGGAAGGAAAGGCCTAAAGTACAACAAAAGTCTGCCAATCTTTCTTATGGCCTTAGGAGTGGCTTTTTCCATGTTCAACACTTTAGAAAGTGGCAGCTGTTTGTGCTATTTTAGAGAACTATGGAGCTGGGAACAGTAAGGTAACAGGCATTAATTATGATATTACGAAGTGTTACATAGGCATCCAAGCCCAATACTAGGACCCTGACTTTCCCATATGAGTAGAGTTGCCTGGACGGAAGAGCCTTAGAGAAAACTGGGTTTTTTTGTCCATTTGTTGGGGGGCAGGATGAGGATTGGGGAACAAAACAGTTTTCCTGTCTTGGACTGCTTTTTTTTTTCTTATACCCAATCACTCATTCATTCACCCTCAGGCTGATACAAAGGATGAAGAAAGCTAACAATAGATAAAGGACTTCCCATGGACTCTGCTACTCACTTATAAATCTAATTATATTGTCTTTCAATAAAAACCTTGAGTAAAGTTAATACATGGAAAAACCTTAAAGACACAGTAAAAGGAGAAACATAGCCAATAGGCTATAAGATATAAGCTGTACAATAAGATGAATCACGTTCTTAGATAATTAAGAATAGAGCCAAATGTCAGTAGTAGGCAGGTTGTTGGATTAGATGTTCATCCCTGTCTGTAGTCCTGACTGCCGGTAGAGGAACATACAGAGTTTCCACATACACCACATACATCCTTATTATATAAGGAAAGAGGTCCTGGGCACATCTCATAATACTATGCTTCCTGCTAATTTGCTGTCTTCCAATACTACACTATCTCATCAGCCTGAATGGAATGTGGTGAAAACCCCTCATAAAATTTAAACTCAAAATACAGGCCTTTTGCCCAACTGTGTGAACAAATGGTTGTATCGCGTCTGCAGGGGACCCTGGGTGGGGTGGGAACAGGAATTTTGCAGGGATTTGCAGAATTCGAACATTTCAAGATAACCACATCTATTTGTTTGTCACTATCTCCAGGAAGATTTACCTTCAAGGCTTGGGGGGTGGGGAGATGAACTGTTCGGGAGGGCCTTATAAAAACCTGCTGTATCTATGTTCAGTGCACCCTGACACTGAGAGGTTTTTCAGTGCGGGTCGCCCTTTCTCGTGAGATCGTAATAAAAATTCCTTTTTGCCTTCCATCTGGAGAAGCCTATGAATTTATTGGAAATAAGGATAGCTGTCCCACACAAGCCTATATCAACTAGATTGCAAAATTACTAATAGCAGCTCAGCAATCCTGTCTACCAATTTTTTTTTCAATACCTTGGGAAATAGTTCATGTGGACCTTATAACTTGAACTCATTGAAGGCAGCAAGGTACTCTTTTATAATGACTTTATCTTGATTTCCCAGTCTCTATCTACCATTTTATGCTGTCTTTTCCATTTCAAAAAAGCTGCCCACAAAAGGAATGAATTTCATGATCCTTTGCTATTTAACACCATGCTTCATCACAGTGGTCTTCACAGTGGGAGATGGACACCCCCAGAGGACCCTAAGGGTTGTATGATCAATTAGTTGGTGGATGGGATCACATCCCATTGTCACACACCCTTCTTCAAGTGATAGACAATGGGCTTGTCTCCAACACAATTATACCACCTTCTTCATGAATATTGCTCAATACTCCCCCATTCTACTTCCTTCCAACAGCTAGCCTTCTGTCACTGCGGGGCAGGAGAAGTTTGCTTTTCATAACAGTTATAATTTAATCACAAACCAGGCACTTGAAGCAGCAACACAGGCAAAATTTCTCCACTTCTTCCTCCACCACTACACCTTGCCTCCCAGACTGCTTCTCGACTTTGGCAGGCACCCCTCAGCAGGAGGACTCTGTGCCCTAGGGCAGAAGTCAGTGAATAAAATATCCACCTATTTTTGTTTTCAATAAGACACAGATTAGGCAGACATGGGTTGCAATCTGCTTTACAGATCTTCTTAAATTGTCTTTCCACTCAAACCCACCCATCTTTCAAATTTCCCCTATTTCCAGGGCACCACAATACTGCTAGTCTCCCAGCTTTACCCTCTCAATATCATCCTTGACTCTTCACTCTCCATTACCCCATGCATCTTATCAATCGTCAGATCATGTAGTTTCTACCTCCACAACATCTCTTGTATTTGCTTCCTACTTCACCCTCACATAACTATCAGATCCTCTGTCACCATTTGTCTGTGCTGCTACAATAATCTCCTGACTGGTCGCCCTGCCTCAAGGATCTCTGTTTCCAATCCATCCTACAGACAGCTACTAAACTGATGCTACTTAAGTACAGGGCTGACCAAGTCACTTCCTTACTCAATAAACTCCAGTGGCTTCCTAAAGACTCCAGAACCAAATGATATTGCATTTTATCTCTTTCTTTTTAATTTCTATTTTTGCATGTTAAAATGTACATAATTATTAATCCAGTAGTGCATATGTAGGAACAGGTAGGTGATGAAATGGATAGAATGTCAGGTCTAGAGTCAGGAAGACTCATCTTCCTAAGTTCAAAGCTGGCCTCAGACACTTACTACCTATGGGACCCTGGGCAAGTTACTTAACCCTGTTTGCCTCAGTTTCCTCATCTGTAAAATGAGCCAGAGAAGGAAATGGCAAACCACTCCAGTATCTTTGCCACAAAAAACCAAAAATGGGATCATAAAGAGTTGGACATGACTGAAAAATGACTAAACATAAGTACACATACACAATTTATATTCAGAGTAGTTATATAGTACTTTAAAGCTTGCTAAGCACATTACAAATATATTATTTTGTCTCCACAAAAACTCTCTGAGGTAGGTACTATAAACACATTTTATAGATGAGGAAACCGAAGCTGAGAGATTAAGTGATTTGCTCTCATCACACACCTAGTAAATGAGGCAAGATTTGAACTGAGGGTCTGTCCTAACTTTAAGCCTACCGCTCTATCTTTTAGGCCACCTAATTGCCACTAAACTATATACATTTATGTAGGGTCCCCATTTTTAAAAAAAAAATAAATGGAATACATGATCAGGAAGGTTTGGAAACTATTGTCATAACCAAGTGAGCTACAGATAGGACTCAAAACCAGATGCTCTGATTCCAAATCCAGCACTCTGTCCTCTACACCATGGCTTCAAGCATTGTCTTTTTGCTTAATCCAGTCAAATCCAGTTGAGAAGTGAATGATCTGCACAAGAGCAGTCAAGCACATTAATTAAGGCTTTCCCACAAACATAGGCTTTGCCAAGGAGCTTTTTTTTCCTTCTATTAAATAGCAATTACTCAAAGCCCTTCCCTTGGGCAGCCGATTTTGTGACCTTTTGAGTAGCAGGTTTGATCCAATTGGTGCTACCTGAGCTGTTTTTCAATACTCCCCAGTGGGAAGGAACATTTTCTCAGCATTTCTTTAATTGCATTTAGGAAAGAAGATGCCCCTTCATCCCCATTATAGACCAACTGGAACCATATGTCACAGCAAATCCCAGCAGTCTTTGCTCAGAATTTATTTACATATAGACCTGACCTAGGCCCAGTGAAATCTGAGAAATTTATGTAATTTTCCCTCTTCCTTCCTTTTCCTACTATCATGCTTTCACACTTCACACAGGCTTTTAGTTCCCAGATTCTGGCTTTGGCTCTTCAGAAACATAATGCCAGTTTTCCCACACTAATGTTGAACCCTTTATGCCTGTGTTCAAATTCTAAAACTGTCCCTCTGCCAAGCTTCCTCCTTATAATTCATTTTTGTCCCTTTATCCCATTTTCTGAGGAAATGCTCCCCCCAAAAAAGTGACAGCTACTTTTCTGATAAGCAGATCCATGTTCATGTGTTGAATTAATAGCATATTAAAGTAGAAAATGACATTAGGAATAATTTAACGTAACTCCTGAGAATCACACAAAAACCCTTCCCACTGGAAGGAACCTTAAAGGTTTATGAATTTATTCCACGTTTGAGTAGAAATTTCCCCTGTAGAAATTGATACAGCTAATAACTATTCATCGAGATCCTGTTCAAGGACTTCCAGCAATACAGAACTTCCTACCTTCTATTTCTTTTTTGGATCATTCTAATTGTGAAGCAGCATGGAGAGTCAGAAAGATCTGGATTCTATTCCTGTTTCAGATACATGCTAACTGTATGGAGTCTTAGAGGAAAATTGTCCTTTGTGTACTTGGTTTAAAAAAAATGGAACATAGTGATCTAATTACCATTTACCATCTGAACTTTAAGCCAAAATCATATGCACATACAAAGGATCAATTTTATTTGATAGCACTAGTTTTCAACTGTGAGTCATGAATTATTGTTTCATTCAACCATTTATAGAGCACCTCCTATACACAAAGTACTGCCTTCATGGATATTAGTAACTGATATTTATAAAATGTTTTATGTTTACAAAGTGCTTCAAATCCAGTAGCGTATTCGAAGCTCATAATAGGTCTATGAGATAGTTAGTCATATGTTATTATGTCTATTTTACAATTGAAAAGACCATGGCACAGAAAGGGTAATAATTTTCACCAGGCCACACAGTTCATAAAAGATAGAGCAGGTACTCAGTCTCAGGTGAGTGTTTCTTCTACTCCTCCATAGATTCTTCCTCCAATCAGTTCTTGTTGTGGAATGGTGAGACTGATGAGGGAAGATTAAATGTGAACTCCAGTCTATTAAACTTGTACCACAGGATGTATCAGCAAGAATAGATATAAAGTCAGTAAAGGCAACTGCTAGGAAAAGAAGAATCTGGAGAACCATAGGACTATACATTTAGGGTAGAAGAGGATATGATAATAATAGTAGTAAAAATAGCTAACATTTGTACGGTATTTATTATATGCCAGACATTATGCTAAGCACTTTACATTTATCCCTTCATTTGATCCTCACAGCAGTCCTAGAAAGAAGGGGCTATTATTATCCCCATTTTACAGATGAGGGTAACTCATTTTTTGTTTTGTTGTTCAACTCTTTGTGACCCCAATTGAGGTTTTATTGGCAGAGGTACTGAAGTTGTTTGCTATTTCCTTGTCCAGCTCAATTTACAGATGAGGGAACTAAGTCAAACAGGATTAAGTGACTTGCCCAGGGACACCTAGCTAGTAAATGTCTGAAGCTAAATTTAAACTCAGGTATTTCTAACTCTAAACCTATCTCTATATCCACTGCACCACTCAGTTATGAAGGTTTTTTTAGTCTTACTCTTCATCTGAAAGAAGAAGAAACTGAAGTCTAGAGAGGTTAAATGGTTTACCTAAAATCATATATAGTAAGATAATAAGAAGCATAATTAGGATTTGAACAAGAATCTCTGACTCAAAAATCAGCATTCTTTCCATTATAGCATTGTGTCTAAGATGGATACTATATGAGGGCCAAGAAAAAGAAATCAGAAATACTATTAAAATAAAACCATATAATTTTAGAGTTTGAAGGGCATTTAGAGATATGGATTAAAACCCTTCCCTTTCAGAGGTAGGGAAATTGTGACCCAGGAAATTGAAGCCATGTGCCCTAGGTCACACTGCTACTTAAGGGTAGAACTAGGACTCTGTTCTACTGAATCCCAGTTAAGCTATGCAAGCAAAGTAAATGACCACTTGTAGGCAATATTTCACATTGCAAATGATTCCTTTCTTCCTCTATATCCTCAGATGGGGCCTGTTCATCTTGGAACATGCTGCTGCCAAATTGTTCCCCTTTTCTCCAATTGGTTTCTAAAGCCTCCTTTTGTAGGAGGCCCAAGCTGCCCTGCCTTCATTCTCCTCCCAGCCCTACTTCTGTCTTTCTGGACTTCAGAACCATGTTCCAGGGTACTTTTCCCCTCTCCTTCTCTGACCACCCTCTTTTCAGTTCTGTTTTGTATGCTGTCTTTCCCATGTGTCAGTAGAGTGAGAAAGTGTACCTACGTGTGTAGAGAGGCTTCATGTGAGGTAAGGACTTGGCCTTGTATTTAGCTCAAAGACAGGCAAAATAGACATCTCTAGACTTTCTTCCCCCACCCTTCTCCAAGGGAGATTTTTATTACTGCTAGGAGGGGAAGCAGAAGGTTGAGGGCAGATGCCACTATGCTCTCCTCAAAAAGAGAGGTGTACCAGACAAATGTATAGCTATCTGTTTGCTTAAATATTGTTATCTAGGGTATATGATCGAGTGTCATCTAATTTTTAATTGCTTTGTCATTTTGAGAAGGAAAGAGATCCTAAGCTCTATATGCAAGGCTTAACCCTTCCCTACCTAATACCAATTCCATAATGAATGCACATAGTAATAGCAAAGAAGCCCATTTATCCAAATTGTAGCAAAACAGAAATCAGAGAATGTATATATAGGAAAATATATAGCAGACAATACAGAATGAAGGAGCTCTCCTAATTGAGAGAGAGAGATAGCTCAGTTCAACCGAGAGACAAGGTCCTAGATCTCACCCAAGGAGAAACTCCCCAAAGTCTGTAAAGTAGCAAGTTGAGAATAGGGACAGGCTAAAGATTGCCATCTCCTCTCACATCTTCCCAGAGTCTTTTCCTCCAACAACCTGAAGTGCAGTTGACCTCTTTCATCGTCTCTCTTGAAGTTGGATAGGCAGAATGATGAGCCCCTAAAGAGGACTGCTAAGAACCAACGCTCTCCCCATCTCCACCCAGTCCCTCCACATAGGGCAGTGTATTCAGCTACACCAAAAATAGAGAAAGCCTCCTACCAATGGGTTTTGGGACAGGGGTTCCAATCCCATTGGAATATAAACTCCTTAGAAACAAGGACTGTCTGTCTCTTTTCTTGCATTTGCATCCCAAGCTCATAAGCCTGTGTCAGACACTTAGGTTAGTACTCAATTAGTATTTGTTCACTTCCTGCCAGACCTGATAAAAATCACCAAACTATCACTCTCAGTGCCTTATCCCCTTTGATTTATAACTCGGATCTCTTAAAATGAAAACGCTCCTAATGGCCACACCCCAGTCATAGGAAAATGCACAACCTGAAGGCTGCTTTTGATAAGAGGACGAAGGAATGAAGACTCAGGCTCTTTATGGAAATTTTTTTAAAAAGTTGTGTCAAAAAGGCGAGAAAAGGCATAAAACTGGAAGGTTAGGGACATCTAAAACAAAGTTTACTGGCTTTTAATTTCACCAAAAGTACTCAAATATGTACAGAGCCTTTTAAGGTTTGAAAAATGCTTTACACATCTTGGTTCATTACAGCCTCATAGCAACCCTGTGAAGTAGATAAAACATAAATTAATAGCTCCATTGCTAAAATGAGAAATTTAAGACTCAGGAATGTGAAATTACTTGTCCG
Organism: Phascolarctos cinereus; assembly: GCF_003287225.1. Lineage (NCBI taxonomy): Eukaryota > Metazoa > Chordata > Mammalia > Diprotodontia > Phascolarctidae > Phascolarctos > Phascolarctos cinereus. Next base: position 625,738,750 of record NW_027555847.1, on the reverse strand, counting down.
TGTTCACATAGCTGTTTAATGTCGCAGATGGAATTTGGAACCAAATTTTTCTGACTTCAAGTCTAATTGTCCTTCTACTGTACCTAGTTGTTAGGTATATCAAGGGCTAAGCCTATAAGAAAAGTCCTACTTCAGAGTCTACCGTTAGCGGTATAACCTTGGAGAAGTCATTTATGTTCTCTCAATTTCCTCATCTGTAAATTGAGAGATTTTCACTAGATGGACTAAGACAAATTCTATATTTTTTAAATACTCTAGGCCTAGGATTTCCCATAAAGAGGTTGGAAGTCAAGATATTAGTGTGTAAAATGGTGATTGTAACCTAAAACCTATGCCTTAGATATGAGCATATAGATAGACGTGTGTATATAGATACAGATAGATACATAGATAGAGAGATAGATACATAGATACATAGATGGAGAGATATGAGGTATGACTTCTTGCATGTCAGAAATAAATAACTAATTGTAAAAGACACAATATGGATTTTATGCTTGCATCTTCTTCTTTTGAAAGGCAGGGGTGCAGAGCCAAGATGGTTGGAGTGAAAGCAGTGACTTGCTTGAGCTCTCCCTCAAACCTCTCCAAAGACCTATAAAAAATGGCTCTAAACAAATTCTAAAGCAGCAGAATCCACAAAAAGACAGAGTGAAACAAATTCCCAGCCCAAGACAACCTGGATGATTGATCAGAAAGGTATATTGTGCCAGGCTGGGAGAGTAGAGCAGTTCAGCATGGGCGCACAGGCCGCAGCAAACTTGGAGCAGGCCTCAGAGGACTGAATCATGGGCAGCTGTGGTGGTTTCCAGACTCCTCAATCCACAAATGCCAAAGACAATTTAGAAGGTCAGTGGGAAAAGTCTGTTTCTGTGGTGCTGAGAGAGGAATGTGGGGTCTCAGGTCCAGTTTCCTGAGAGCGTGGCCCGGGTTGGGGGAGCAGCTGCCTCCTGAGCTTCTGGCCCACAGACTAAGGAGGAATCCAGTGGCTGATCAGAGAGGGATTGCAGGGATCTCTTTGCCAGTGCTGAGGCAGGAATCTCTTGCTTTGCCCCTGCTTGAATCTGGGTCACAGTTCTGGGCGGCTATCCAGGGGTGAGGAGGAGTGCTGGCATGGTGGAGCTTGTAGTGGCTGTGGAGACAAAACCCTCCTCATAGGTTCAGCACAGAAAGGAGTACTTGTGGTCACTAGACCAGGACAGGAAGGAAAGAGTAAACACCTCGCCCTTATCATACACCTTGGAAGAACTGAAAATTTACAGGTCCCTACAAGTATCTCTGAAAACAGCTGTACAAACCCCCAAAGCCTGAGACACTACATTCTTCACATTGGAAGCAGACTCTTACCTTAACAAAGAGTTTAAAACTCAAGTAATTGGCCAGGATCATGAGCAAGCAATGCAAAAAGAGTCAGACTATATTATCTTACTTTGGTGAAAAAGTAGGTCAAAATATACAACCAGAAGAAGACAACAAAGTCAAAGCTCCTACATCCAAAGCCTCCAAAAAAATATGAATCAGTCCCAGGCCTTGGAAGAGCTCAAAAGGGATTTTGAGAAGCAAGTAAGGAAGTAGAGGAAAAACTGGGAAGAGAAATGAGAGTGATGCAAGAAAATCATGAAAAACAAGTCAACAGCTTGCTAAAGGAGACCCAAAAAAACTGAAGAAAATAACACCTTAAAAAATAGCCTAACCCAAATGGCAAAAGAGGTCCAAAAAGCCAATGAGAAGAATGCCCTAAAAAGAAAAGTTGGCCAAAATGGAAAAGGAAGTCCAAAAGATTACTGAAGAAAATACTTCCTTAAAAATTAGAATAGAGCAATTGGAAGCTAGTGACTTTATGAGAAATCAAGACACTTAAACAAATCCAAAAGAATGAAAAATTAGAAAACAATGTGAAATATCTCATTGGAAAAACAACTGACCTGGAAAATAGATCCAGGAGAGAGAATTTAAAAATTATTGGACTATCTGAAAGCCATGATCAAAAAAAGAGCCTAGACATCATCTTTCAAGAAATTATCAAGGAAAACTGCCCTGATATATTAGAACCAGAGGGCAAAATAGAAATTGAAAGATCCCCCGATCTCCTCCTGAAAGAGATCCCCAAAGGAAAACTCCTAGGAATATTGTAGCCAAATTCCAGAGTTCCCAGGTCAAGGAGAAAATATTACAAGCTGCCAGAAGGAAACAATTCAAGTACTGTGGAAACACAATCAGGATAACACAAGATTTAGCAGCTTCTACATTAAAGGACCGCAGGGCATGGAATATAATATTCCAGAGGGCAAAGGAGATAGGATTACAACCAAGAATCACCTACCCAGCAAAACTGAGTATAATCCTTCAGGGGAAAAAATGGTCATTCAGTGAAATAGAGGACTTTCAAGCAAGCCTTCTTGATGAAAAGACCAGAGCTGAATAGAAAATTTGACTTTCAAATACAGGACTCAAGTGGAACATGAAGAGGTAAACAGGAAAGAGAAATCATAAGAGACTTATTAAGATTGAACTGTTTACATTCCTGCATGGAAAGATGATATTTATAACTCATGAGACCTTTGTCAGTATTAGGGTAGTTGGAGGAAAAAAATTATATGTATGTTTATGTAGATAGATAGATAGAGGGCACAGGGCGAGTTGAAGATTAAGGGGTCATATCTGGAGAATAAAATTAAGGGATGAGAGAGGATTATACTCGGAGAAGAAGAAAGGGAGAGGTAGAATGGGGTAAATTATCTCACAAAAAAACAGAAACAGAAAAGGCTCTTACAGTGGAGGGGAAATGTGGGAAGGTGAGAGGGAATGAATGAATCTCATTCTCATAGGATTTGGCTTAAGGAGGGAATAACATACACATTCAATTGGGTATGGAAATCTGTCTTACCCTACAGGAAAATAGGGAGAAGGGGACAAGAGAGCAGGGGATGATAGAAGGAGGGCAGATTGGGAAAGGGGTAATCAGAAGCAAATGCTTCTGAGGAGGGACAGGGTCAAAAGAAAGGATAGTATAACTGGGAGGGCAGGATAGGATTAAGGGAAATAGAGTTAGTTTTTCATAACATGTCTACTATGGAAGTGTTTTGCATAACTGCACATGTATAACCTATATTGAGTTGCTTGCATTTTCAATGAGGGTGGGTGGGGAGGGAGGAAGGGAGAAAATTTGAAACCTAAAGTTTTTAAAACATATGATTAAAAAAAATGTTTTCACATGCTACTGGGAAATAAGAAATACAGGAAATTGGGTACAGAAGACTATCCTGCCCTACAGGAAAATAGAAGGGGAAGGGGATAAGAGAAGGGGGAGGAAAGATTGAAGAGAGGACAGACTAGGGGAAGGGATATTCAGAATGCGTGCCATCTTGGGGTGGGAGGAGGGGTGAGATGGGGTGAAAATTTGGAACTCAAAATCTTGTGGAAGTAAATATTGAAAACTTAAAATAAATAAATTTGTGTTTAAAAAAAAGAAACAAAGGCAGAAAAATATGACTCAGTGCTCCATATTGTGTAGCTGTACCATCATAACAACATTAAAACATTGAGTTTCAAACCTACAGTTGACTTTAGAAACTATGAAATCCAAACTTTTTTCACAGACCAAATTTTACAAATGAGAAAACTGAGATAAAGAGTAGGGAAAGTAAATGGTAAAACCAGGACAATTGAACTTCATGTGATGTGAACTCAAAGTCCTTCATCATCCTAATTGTCTTCTTTTTTTTGGATGTTGTTCTTTGACTTTTTAATCTCCCTTCCTCAACTACTATTCCCAGGAGTATATATAATGTCCATGATGTGGTCTGACTATGTCTAAGAACAGAGGAAGCAGCGGGAATTACTATCTTATGTCTGAGAAACAATGGTACATTTTCTTAGAATAGCTATGATCACTTTAGCTGCTGAGCCAGCACATCTCATTATTCTACCTATTAAACTTCATCTTATTAGCTTACATCCAAAATTGTAGACTTTTTAAGACCTTTATATTCTGATTGTGTAATCCAGGTTTTTTTAAAAACTATCCCTTCTAGCATTGTGTCATCTGCAAATGCCACCTGTGCTTTTATCTAAATCATTTATAAAACTGTACAGGGTCAAATATCTCTGAAATACTCCAATAGAGACCTTCTCCCAAAAAGACAGTTAGTTGTTATTTATTACTTTTAATCTAATGATTCAATAATTTCTAAGTCTATCCATTTGCTCACATTTCTCCATCTTTTCCATAAGAGGAGTATCAGATATTGGCTATTAATAGTAGGCAAACAAGGTTACACAGTGAGAGGAAAAAATCATTAATAGGGAGGGATTCTCCTTTTTCTGTGGAGAGAATAACACAGAGCAATGGATTGAACTTCCATAGATATAGATCTTAGTTTGTTATATTGCCAAACTTTCTAATAATCATAACTCTAATCCTAACACTAACTATACATGCTACCTTATAAGGTAATGAGTTCCCATTATTGAAGAGCTTCAGTAATAAAAGATACTAGGGTGTGCTGGTAAATATTCAACAGCTGACTCTCCAAAAAAAAAAAACACATGTGAGCATGACACAGTTTTAGTTTAATCTATACTATTCACCTTTTTTCCAACATCTTCAGTCTAGGCAATCAACAAAACAATTGAGCCTTTGCAGTATTTACTGATTTCCAAAGTGAAAATGCTCCTATTAAAAATTTAATAATCAGTTCTCTGAGCTGGTTCAAGCTAGCTCCAGCATAACCCCATTATATACACATGTATATAGTTTCTTAAGTTTTAGAAATTTCATTCTTTATCACAACACTGTGAGGAGACAATACATATATGCAGTTGAGGATACTGAGGTTCAGAGACAACCCCTAATTGTGAAGGGAGTCTATAATCAGATACCAGTTAAACTAGATCACATCAGAAGTCCTTTCCGATGTTAATATTCTGCATCAATAGCCATGATTTTTATTGTAGTTTAAGGTGAGGAGTTGGGAGTACAGTGGTGTGGGGAGGAGAGGAGGAAAGAGGGAAGGAGAGAAAGACAGAGAAAGAGACACAGAGAGAGAATCAAAGAGTCAAAAACCATTTATTGAGTGCTTACTATGCACCAGGCATTGTGTTAGGTGAAAAAAACAAAAATGAAAGGGTTCCTGCAATCAAGAAGACAACAAATTCACAAATGAGAACATGCAATATATTGCACATTCTTATTTGTGAATAAGGAGGCGTAAACAGCTTGAGTGGAGGAGACCCATTTAAGAGGAAACTTCAAAGGAAACTTGGGATTCCAAGATTTGGAGATGAAGAGAGATAGCATGATATGGCATTTAATATAGCTGACCTAAAGTCATGATTGTGCTTAAAGAGCAACAAGGAAGTCAATTTTGCTGGATTGTAGAATATGTAAAGAGGAATAACTCATAATAAGCATGGAAAGGTAGGTAGGAGGGGCTCAAGTTGTGAAAGAGAAAGAGAGACAGATTCAGAGACAGACAAAGACAGAGAGAAACAGAGAGAAAGAAAGGGACAGAGAGACAGAGTCAGAGACAGTTTTGTGTTCTGGGTTCTGTCACTTGTTGGTTCATTTTCTCCCTCTTCCTCCCAAATCCCTGCTATTTTTTTTGTTGAATAAGTGAAACACCTGTGAGAATGAACATGGATGATCATACCACTTTTTTTGAGTGGGGGGTCGTGACTTATAATCCTTTTGCCAAAATAAAGGCCCTCTAGGCTATACCATATGATCTATTATAGCACCCTAAATTTCTCTCTCTGGATCCCTGAGCACTCTAAGGACCCCTGTGCTTTGTCATCCATTCCACTACTGAAGTCTTAGGACTCCCAAAGCCTTTTCTGATTGCTTTACAGCTAAACACTTTTATCTATATTATCTCCTTTACTTAGAGGATAAGCTTCTTATGAGTAGGAACCTTCTCAATTTTTCTTTTTGCAACCAGAGTGTACAGCACAAAGCAAGTACTTAATAAATTGGCTATATGCAATCATTCATTTATTCATTCATTCATTCATTCATTCATTCATTCATTCATTCATTACAAATGTCCTCTTTCCTCTCTGAGATGAAGATATAGGAGGACTGAGGTAAAATCCTTATAGAGCCACTGCTAATTTGCCTGTCTTTGAATGGGTGGCAGGAAGAAGGTTCCCCACTCAGTAGCCTGGTTAACTCAGTCTGGGCAATCACAGAAAGTGGCAAGGAGAAGTGGAGGAATGAAGTGGAGTGGAGGGATCTCAGACAGAAACAGAATGCTTATGAAGGTGTCCTGCCTACCTTCCTTGTTATCTAGGAAACCCCAAAATAAAAGAGACAGCCAGACAGAGACACAGAGAGATATAGGTAGAGGCAGGAGAAGAGAGACAGATAGGTACAGAGAGATAGAGAAAAAAGGAGAGACAAAGGAGTGACAGAGACATTTTGAAATGAATACAGAGACAGAAAGACATTAGAAGGGAGCTTGTGGCAAAGATTCAGAAGAAAGCTGTAAAACCCAGCCAGATTCTACCAGTTAAAAGAGAGAATGGAAGTCAGCATAGATGTCATTCTATCTTCTGCCTCCTAGTTACTGTTTGAGAAACAGCAAATCACTTATCCTGAATTTGCCCACGGGTAAGGTAATGATTACTCAACTCCCAGTTCTTTTGCATGGACTGATTAATTAACATAGATTTTTTAAAAGCCTGAAGACATCAAGAGCATGATTACTCTTTCACTACAGGGACTATGGCTCCTCTGCCATTCCAGAGTGTAACTCCAGCAGCCCCCAAATCAACTACAATATACCCTACATCCATGGGCTGGCCCTGGGATGTTCCTCATCTGATTTCTTTTGCTAAAAGCTAATTAAAATCAATTATGGTAACATAGAAATGACTGACCTGGTTTTTACCAGTGCATAACAAAGAGACTGAAGAAAAATCTTTGGGAATAATATATTGCTTGTTTTTACTCCAAAAATTGCAGTTGTCTGTTCCCAATGAATGAACAACAGGAATTTCAAAAGCCCTGACTTCAAGCATAACTAAGTGTCTTCCATCAAGCAGCTATATTACGGATTTGATGAACATTTCTCCATTTCCTAAACCGCATGTGCTAGTGCTTTCTCGGCATGATCATTTTAATCCCACTCATGTCTAACCCACTAAAGCAGAATCACAGAATCTCAGAGTTGGAAGTAACCTCAGAGGTCATCTGGTCCACCCTGTACCTACAAAGTTTATTAATTCAAACTTTTTGGCTCTTTGGGCAAGTACAAAAAAAAATTGTACAGAAGCAGTTAAGTGACACAGTGGATAGAGCACTGAACTTAGAGTCAGAACAAGAACTAGCTAAAATGTGGCTTCACACATATATTACCTGTGTCACCCTAGAGAAGTCATTTAACCTGTGCCTGCCTTAGGTTCTTCATTTGTAAAATGGTGATGTTAATAGCACCTTACCTCCCAAGGTTGTTGTAAGGATAAAACGTAAAATTATAATACGCTTTGCAAAATTGAAAGTGCTAGGGGGCAGAGCCAAGATGGAGGAGTAAAAGCAGTGACTTGCTTGAGCTGTCCCCCAAACCCCTCCAAATATCAGTAAAAGATGACTCTAAACAAATTATAGAGCAGCAAAACCCACATAAAGACAGAGTCAAACAAATTTGCAGCCCAAGACAACCTGAGTGGTTGATAAGAAAGGTCTATTGCACTGGGCTGGGATCAAAGTGCAGTTCAGCAGAGGCATGTAGGAAAAGATAGGGCCAGAGGAAATCCAGAAGAAGCCTCAGGGTCCTGAATCATGGAAAGCTATGGAGGTTTCCAGACTTGTCAACCCACAAATGCCAAACACAACTTAGAAGGTCAGTGGGGAAGGTCTGTTGGACCTGGGATGAGAGGGGAGCTTGGTCTAGCCCTGGTCGTAGCTCAACCCAGGAGCTGTGGCCACAGTAGCAGCAGTTGCTTCTGGAGCTCTCAGCCCACAGAGAGCCAATCAGAACAGGATTGCAGGGATCTCTTTGCTGGTGCTGAGGCAGGATTCTCTTGCTTTGCCTGTGCTTGGATCTGGGTTATAGTCATGGCTGGCAGTCCTGGAACAAGAAGGAGTGCTGGCATGGTGGAGCTTGTGGAGATACAGAAAGAATCCTCCTCACACTTCCAAGGCAGAAAAGAGTGCTTGTAGTCACTCATAGACCATAGCATAGGCCAGGAAAGGAGTAATCACCTCTCCTTTGATCTGGAAGTACTGAAAATTTACAGGTCCCAAGAAGTATCTCTGAAAACAGTTGCACAAAAGCCCTGAAGCTTGAGACAGTAAACCCTCCACACTGGGTAGAGCCCTACCTTAACAAAGAGTTAAAAAGCTAAGTAATTAGCTTGGAGCATGAGCAAATAGAGGCAAAAAAAAAAACCTCAGACTACAGAATCTTACTTTGTTGGCAAATAAGATCAAAACTTATAACCAGCAGACAACAAAGCCAAAGCTCCTATATCCAAAAACCTTCAAGAAAAAATGTAACTTGGTCTGTGGCCATGGAAGAGCTCAAAAAATGTTTTGGAAATCAAATAAGAGAAGCAGAGGGAAAACTGGGAAGAGAAATGAGAGTGATGCAAGAAAATCATGAAAAATGAAGCAATAGCTTGCTAAAGGAGACCCCCAAAAAATACCGAAGAAAATAACACCTTAAAAAACAGACTAACCCAAACGGCAAAAGAGGTCCAAAAAGCCAATGAGGGGAAGAATGCCTTCAAAAGCAGAATTGGCCAAATGGAAAAGGAAGTCCAAAAGCTCACTGAAGAAAATAATTCCTTAAAAATTAGAATGGAGCAAATGGAAGCTAATGACTCTATGAGAAATCAAGACACTATAAAACAAAACCAAAAGAATGAAAAATAGAAGACAATGTGAAACATCTCATTTGAAAAACAACTGACTGGGAAAATAGATCCAGGAGATAGAATCTAAAAATTATTGGACTACCTGAAAGTTATGATTTTTTTAAAAAAGAGCCTAGACATCATCTTTCAAGAAATTATCAAGAAAAACTGCCCTAATATTCTAGAACCAGAGGGCAAAATAGAAATTGAAAGTCTCACCTCCCGAAAGAGATCCAAAAAGGAAAACTCCTAAAAATATTATAGCCAAATTCCAGAGTTCCCAGGTCAAGGAAAAAATATTGTAAGCAGCCAGAAATAAATAAATAAAGTATTGTGAAAACACAATCAGGATAATATGAGATTTAGCAGCTTCTATATTAAGGGACCAGAGGGCTTGGAATATGCTATTCCAGAGGTCAAAGGAGCTAGGATTAAAACCAAGAATCACCTACCCAGAAAAACTGAGTATAATCCTTCAGGGGGAAAAATAGAAATTCCATGAAATAGAAGACTTTTAAGCATTCTTGATGAAAAGACCAGAGATGAATAGGAAATTTGACTCTCAAATACAGGACTCAAGAGAAGCATGAAAAGGTAAACAGGAAAGAGAAATCATAAAGGACACACATATATATATGTGTGTATATACATACATATAGACAGAGGGCACAGGGTGAGTTGAATATGAAGGGATGATATCTAAAAAATAAAATTAAGGGGTGAGAGAGGATTATACTGGGAGAAGGAGAAAGAAAGAGGTAGAATGGGGTAAATTATCTCTCATAAAAGAGGCAAGAAAAAGCTTTTATGGTGAAGGGGAAGGTAGGGTTAGAGGGAATGAGTGAACCTTACTCTCATCAAATTTGGCTTAAGGAGGGAATAATATACGCATTCAATTGGGTATGGAAATCTCTCTTATCCTACAGGAAAATAGAGAAGAAGGGATGATAGAAGGGAGGGTAGATTCAGAGAGGAGGTAATCAGAATCAAACACTTTTGAGGAGGGAAAGGGTCAAAGGAGAGAATAGAATAAATGGGGATTGGGATAGGATGGAGGGAAATATAGTTATTCTTTCACAACATGACTATTATGGAAGTATTGTGCATGACTATAGATGTATAATCTATATTGAATTGCTTGCCTTCTCAATGAAGGTGCATGAGGAGGGAAGAAGGGATAAAATTTGGAACTCAAAGTTTCAAAAATGAATGTTAAAAATTGTTTTTACATGTAACTGGGAAATAAGATATATAGGCAAGGGGGTGTAGAAATCTATCCTGCCCTACAAGAAAATAGAAGGGGAAGGGGATGAGGGGGGAGATAGAATGGAAGGCAGATGGGGGAAGGGGTATTTAGAATGCACACCATCTTGGGGTGGGGGGAGGGGAGAGATGGGGAGAAAATTTGGAACTCAAAATCTTGTGGAAGGGAATGTTGAAAACTAAAAATAAATGTTAATTTAAAAGAAATACAAAAATAAGAAAAAAATTTTAAATGCTATATAAAAACTATTATTGTAATGTGTTCTTATTTGGATTCTGAGATTCTGTGAAGACACATCATATTCTGGCTTTTATTATTAATAGATACCTAATATTTGAGTGATGTTTAAAACCACAAGAAAAACATTTGGGCAAAAATCTTTCCCTAAAATCTTCCTCCTATGTCTCATCATAGAGTAAAAGTGAGTCTAAATTCTCAAAGACTATGTATGCCATAGGAGCAACAGATCTGCAGGTGCTACTAAGGTTCAAAGTTCCTGGGTATTGGCACAGCAATGTGGCTTTCGTCCAACAACTAACTAGTCTAGCTCTCAAACAGAGGCTCCTGGCCAGGAGCCTTGTTACCACATGATGAGCTTTTGGGTGTCACACTTACTCCTAAAACTATCTACCAAGGTTTGGAACATTTTGATTTGTATCAGTGGAAGGAATTTCCAGATGGGTAAGAGAGGGAAAAGAGGGACAGATAGAGGAGGATGGAGAAGAAGAAGGAGGGAGGGAAGAAGGACTGGGACAGGTACAGAGAGGAGGGGGATGGGGAAAGGAAGATATAGGAGAAAGAGAGAAGGAATGGGAAAAAGGGAAGGAGAGGAAGTGGTACAAAGACAGGAGAAGGAGGAGAAGAGGGAAAGAAGATGGAGAGGGTGAGGAAAAATTGGGAGTTGGAGAGGAAGAAGGAGCAGGAAAAGAAAATTGAGGAGAGGGAAAGAGAAAAGGAGATAAATAAGGAGATAGAGAGGGAAAGAAAGAGGAAGAAGAAAGAGAGAGAGAAAAGGAAGGGAGGATGGGAATGAAAAGGAAAAGATGAGAGAGGTAAGAGAGAAAGGAGGAGGGAGAGGTAAAAGTAAAAATAAGAGAGGGAGACATAAAAGTAGGAGAAGAAAAGGGAGAAAGAGTAAGAGGGCCAAGAAAGGGAAGGGCAGGGGTGAGGAAAAGGGAGAAAGGCAAATACAATGAGAGAGAGAAAGTAGAAGAAAAGGTGGAGGAAGGAAAAGTGGAGGTGGAAAAGAGGGAAAGGACTGAGTTGGATTTATAAGAACACAAGTCATTCCCCAATTGATAAATGGTCAAAGGATATGAATAGGCAGTTTTCAGAGGAAGAAACTAAAGCTATCTATAATCATATAAAAAAATGCTCTAAATCACTGTTGATTAGAGAAATGCAAATCAAAATGACTCTGAGGTACCATATCACACCTGTCATTGGCTAACATGACAAAACAGGAAAATAATAAATGTTGGAGAAGATGTGGGGAAATTGGAACACTAATGCAGTGTTGGTGGAGTTTTGAACTGATCCAACCATTCTGCAGAGCAATTTGGAACTGTGCCAAAAGGCTATAAAAATATGCATACCCTTTGATCCAGCAAATACCACTTCTAGGTCTGTATACCAAAGAGATCATACAAATGGGAAAGGGACCCACACGTACAAAAATATTTATAGCAGCTCTTTTTGTTGTCGCAAAGAATGGGGGTTTTAGGGGATGCCCATCAGTTGAGGAATGGCTGAACAAGTTGTAGTATATGAATGTAATAGAATACTATTGTGCTATAAGAAATGATGAGCAGGTGGACTTCAGAAAAAACTGGAAGGACTTATATAAACTGATGCTGAGTGAAATGAGCAGAACCAGGAGAATATTGTACACAGTAACAGCCACATTGTGTGATGACAGACTTTGAAAGACTTAGCTCTTCTCAGCAATGAAAGGATCTAAGAAAACTCCAAAAGACTCACAATGGAAAATGCCATCCACATCCAGAGAAAGAACTATGGAATCTGAATGCAGATCAAAGCATACTATTTGTTCTCCTTTTCTTTTGCTCTTTTATTTTGCTTCTTCTTTCTCATGGTTCCTCCCATTAGTTCCAATTCTTCTTTACATCATGACTAATGTGAAAATAGCTTAATATGAATGTGTAAGTAGAGCTATATCAGATTGTGTAATCTCTTAGGGAGGGGGAAAAGAGAGAGGGGAAGAAAATTTAAAACTCAAAATCTTAATAGAAGTGAATGTTGAAAAGGAAAAAAAATAATTATTTAATAAAAACAAAGGAGGGAGAGGGAGAGGAAGAAAGAGCATGAGAGGAAAGGAAAGAGGGACACAAAGAGGGAGACAAGATAGGAAAGAAAAGGGAAGGGGAAGAAGGAGGTGGAAGGTGCCAGGTACTGTGTTAAGTATTTGGGGCACAAATATAAGCGAATGTGGTAGCCTGTACCTCAAAAAGCTTACATTTTAAGGGGAGAAGACAATTTATAAAGAGGAACTGGAAAGTGGGATAGGGGTAGGAGACAGTACTTGTGCCAAGACAAGGCTGCTTGAGAAGAGAAACTGAGTGAATGAAATAGAGAAATAGAGTGAGTGGGGCCAGTAGTGAAGTGGGCATAGATAGGACCCTTGATGAAATGGTACTCAAAGCTATGGACTCACCAATCCTGAGAGGAGATCTCTAAGTGGGGAAAGCTGCTGGCATGGAGGTGAAAAAGTCTGGGAGTAAGTTGAAAGTGAATAGTGGCCATATGATGAAATACTGACTTTTTAGTCAATGGTGCCTCAAAAAGACACTGAAACTAGCCATCTCACAGTTAAGATTATTCATCTTCTTTCTCAAATTCTTGTAGTTTGTCTCTTTTTTCCCATCTATCTACCTTGCTCTGGAAAATATGGTGGTATCCAAATCTGTCTCAAAATTGCCATGTTCCCTTGGCTGTGAAGAATAAAATACCATATTTATCTCACCCTCCTCTCTTAAGTTTCCACATTTGGCCTCAGTTTCGTGACTTTCTTCACATTTGCATGCATTTACATTTTCTCTGCCATTTAGAAAATAATCCAAAGGGTTTATAGGCCTATTTAATTTGCTAACATTTAGTGTTCTTATATTGAGCCTATCGCACTTTAGACTCCTCTGACTTCTTCTACTAAAATACTGCACTGATGTCTCATCATGGTATGGCACTGACCCCAGGGGCTTGCAGCTTATGCATTCAGAATGAAAATTCAGGAATTAAACTGGAGAAGCTCTGATTGTTGGCTCAATGACAGATAGAGCATCTGTTTCCTGAGGACCAGCCTCGCTAATCTCATAGAGGGTCAGTACTAGAAGGATGATCATTGGGTAATTATTTTTTTCTCAAATCATGATAACTTCAATTTCCTCAACAATATTTTATTAAGCACTTACTATGTTCAAGGCACTGTGCTTAGGTGCCTGGGATACAAGGACAAAAATGAGCTTGCATTCTATTGGAACTCATGAAAACGTCTACCAAGGCATGGAAGGTATGCCTCATAGCCCTCTCCTCATTATGATCCCTCTTTCCACCATCCATTATGCTGTCAAAATGGCAGTATCTATCTTCCAAAGGTCCACTTTACCTACCTATACATCTCAAATCTCTTGAAGGCATCAAGTAAATCTCTAGCATCTAGGCTGGGACTGGTCTGGTCTTCTGAAGACAATTATACAGTCTGCTGGATTGCATTCACTGACAATCCCACTTCCTCTACCTCTACACTTGACTATCCTCTACTCTGCAACCCCTAGCATACACTATCTGTGGCATCATCTTGCTACCTACTCTCCATAATAGCTCTAGTTTTTACAAATAACAGTATTTCCCAGTGTGATCTCTTACTTTATTTACCAATCTTATCTTGAAATATTTTTAGGGCATTCCCAAAAGTCAAATACATTTAAAAAATTAAAATTTTGCCATTTTTGATGATATGAAAGAGAAAGTTCCCCAGTTTCTCCAGCCCTGGCTCCTCAATAAATCATTTCTTTCCTGCCCGCAAGTCTTTATTAATTTCCTTTCCCCTGAACTTCTGCCATTGTTTACTGCCAGGACTAAAGAATCAGAAGCTAAATGAGCCTTTAAACTGACAGGAAATTTAGAGGTCACTTAATCAACTTCCCAATTGAAATCCACATCCTCTCAAACATATCCTCCAAAAATGGGCATGTAGTTTCTCCTCAAACAACTTTAATGAGAAGAAACTCACTACCTCACCAGGCAGCCTATTCCATTCTCAAATGTATTAGGGAATACCTTGTTGTTATTTGGTTGTTTCTGACTCTTTGTGACCCTATTTGGGGTTTTCTTGGCAAAGATACTGAAGTCGTTTGTCATTTTCTTCTCCAGCTTGTTTTACAGGTAAGGAACCTGAAGCAAATAGGGTTAAGCAACTTGCCCAGGGTCAAACAACTAGTAACTGTCTAAGGCCAGATTTGAATTCAGGGAAACTGAAGTCTTCTTGACTCCAGACCCAACACTAACCATTGTGCAACCTAGTTGTCCAGGGTATATCTGGTTTGTCACTATTACCTAGGCCCTAGACCATTTGATGTAGATAGCAAAGGAAATAAGATATTAGTATGTTAGCACAAATTGCAAAGATGTGTCTGAACCCTTTAATAAATATAAAGGAATTCATGGGATTAGACAGCTGTTGCCATTGGATGGCAAAAGATAGACCATATCCTTGATATTTTTTTTTATTTGTTTGTTTTTGTTTTTGTTTTTTTAGTGAGCCCGTTGGGGTTAAGTGACTTGCCCAGAGTCACACAGCTAGGAAGTGTTATGTGTCTGAGGTCAGATTTGAACTCAGGTCCTCCTGACTCCAGGCCAGTGCTCTATCCACTGCACCACTTAGCTGCCCCTCCTTGATATCTTTTTAAAGAACAAATGGAATATACTTTCTAGAAGTAGTAGAGGCAGAGGAGGCAAGAAGCAGCTTCAAAAGCTTGTCCTCTGGCGGCAGACAATAGAGCATAGATTTAAAGGAGAATTAGTCTTGAGAATTGGGAATAGAGATGTAGAGAGGATCAGACCCAGAGAATCCAGAAGAATGATCCATCCACCAGGAATATGCTACATCCAGGTATGGGGGGTGGGGTGGGATGATGATGGGGGTGTAGAAGCAAGAGGAAACCACAAAAGCACAAAGGGCATCAGGGCTCTGCAGTACCAGAGGCCCTAGGTGTCTTCACCACATTTATTTCTTATATATTTACTTATTTACCTCTTGGCCAGCATGTTGTAAGTTTGTTCCCACTGATTCTGACCTTTTGTAGTCTCTCTAGGTTTATGTGGAAATGTTGCATTGATACTGATCCTTACTATGCCATTTTAGTAAGACACTTTGACTTTGGATCATTGTGTTTACTGACTGGTAGAGTCTGATAAGTTACAGTTTTAGAAGTTCAGATCCCCAGAGACCCTTTGAACTGGAGGTAGTAGTCACTCTTCCCCCTATGGACCCAACCCACTAGCGTGAATGTATGATGAAGAGAGGAAGCCAAGAGGAGTGATACACAGAAAACTCTAATTTCCAAGAGTGTTTCAATGTTGTACACAAAGCTGTCTCCTTATTAATTCCAGGTCTTCTCTTCAGAGAATTCATCTTAACACATTTCCATGTACAAGCATTTATGGCATTCCCATGTGCACACACACATATACATGCAGACATGAAAACAGACAAAAAGTAGATGCTGGCATCATGAAGAGAGGGCTGGCCTTACAGTCATAATAGAAATGAGTTCAATGCTGTTTCTGTCACATACTTGCTTTGTGATCATTAAACGTCAACCTCTCAGTGTCCCATGCAACTTTCGGAAACTTTAAATAACAGACCAGTTGTCAATCAGTATAATATAGGGCTCATACCTATGTTTTTTATTGGTATGGGTGAATCCTAGTACAGAATCTCAGTATGCAGAGAGATGACAGATGATAGAAATAGATAGATAGATGATAGATAGCTATTGGTATATAAACATCAAAAATCACATACACGTATGTATAAATATATAGGAATACAATTTTTGTACCTATAAACATGTTTCTATGTATTCATACAGGTTTATGGATACATAAACATATATATCCATTTGCATATGCATAAGTATAAAAGCAAGGATTTCATCTTTTTTTCTCCTATTTCTAGTCCATAAAATAGTATATTGCTCATATATATTTTTGAATGAATTATTTTTGATGTAATCTTATTGTTGGACAAGCTAATTTATGCATCAAGTTATCCCACAAATGTTTTTTTAAAGCAGCAATTGTGTTCTTTGGACCTACATTGTCTTTTATAGTGATCAATAAAGAAATAGTCCTTGTCTTCAAAGAGCTTACCTGATAAAAACAGGCACACAGATAAATGTAATTCAAATTAGAATATCGAATGCACATACAAGGAATATAAAATGCCATAAGATTAAATTAGTGTGAAAGTACTTCCAAGTAATTGCCCTTGACCTACTCAATAGTAGAGAAGAAAGGGAAAAAGATGGGAGGAAGGGGGAGTTGAGGAGGAGGGAAACTGAAAATGAGGAGGAAAAGTAATGAGAAGGGGAGAAAATAAGTAAGAGGAGACTTCATCAGAGCATTTCATCTTAATTTTCCAAGATATTTATCTAAGCTTAGTATTGAAATGTGTGTCAGCCCTAGAATGAGCATTCATGATTTAATGGTTTCTTCACTTACTCACTGCCTACCCTTTACCCAGCACATGTCCCATGACAAGCTAAGAATCCTTTTTTGTTCTAGAATTTCCCTATATCAATAGAATTGCCCTATATCAATATGTCATTTTGAGTTTAGAAACTTTCTCCTCAATCAAACATTTTTACCTTTCTGCAATCTTTGTTAACATAGAGTGTGGCCAGCAGATGATGTTATGACCCACAAGATTCTTCCCAGCTGATACTGCTACGACATATGATTCACATGTCTACCCATATCCAGGAAAGTCAGGTTCTTATTTTGATCAGAGTTATCTATGGGGACATCGAAGCACATCATCACAAGGTTATACAATCAAACTGACAGAGAGAGATTGCCATTGGCTTTACTTCATGAATCTGCCCCCGATTCTGTCACATCTTTCAACTAAAAGTGAAGCACTACCAGATGATAATAACTGGACTGTCATCTTTCCCTGGGTTTGGCAATGTTAAATCTTGGATGAAAAAGCAATTTGGGGACAATGCTGCTTTATTGTAATCCTATGCATTTCAAATGTGGTTTCACTAAATTCTCTCTATAGTTGTCAATCAATAGTATCTTGTTATTGTTGTTGTTCAGATGTGTCTGACTCTACATGACCCCTTGAGCATTTGTCCAGGGGGGTTTCTTGGCAAAGATATTGGAGTGATTGGCCATTTCCTTCTCCAGTGCCTACCCATTTCACAGCTTGCCTAAAAGACTTTTATGGAGAACTTACACAAGGCAAGCTCTCAAATGGTGGTCAGAAGAAGTGAGACAAAGACTCAAGGTCTCCCTTATGAACTTTGGAATTCATTGTGTGACATGGGAGATACTGGCACAGAACTCCCCAGAATGACATGCCTTCATCAGAGAAGATGTGGTTCTCTATGAGCAAAGCATAATTGAAGTGGCTCAAAAGAAACACAAGATGCACAGATTTAGAGAAACCACCCCTAATGTTCACAGGGATATTTGGGCCCAACCTCTGGTCGAGCATTCCAAACATCAGCCACAGTCAAAAACACATTGTAACTTTGCTCTAACATGGCAATGTCATTTGGGTCCTTTTCAAGAACAAAAGACAAGACTTCTGGGAGCCAAGATGGCAGAGTAAGAAGCAAGTCTCACTCTCCCTTCTTGACCTCTAATAACCCAGAAAATATTGCCCCAGGAAAAAGCCTGGAACAGCTGAGCCAGCAGAAAGATGAGATGCTCTAGTCTTGTAGCCTGGGAAGCTTGGGGGAATAACAGGAAAAGTCCCTCTCACTCTGGTGGAAGGGGAGCAGTACAGGATGCCAGGCATCCCAGCAAGCCAGTGACAAGCCCCATCTCAGCAAACCAGGAGGAGATCTTGAGCTCCAGGGTGGCAGAGCAGGCAAGCACCAACACTAAGATCCCTTGAGTGCCTTGGGAAAGGTAGGGGTACCAGTAGACTCCAACTCAGAAAACCATCACATGCACTGGTGGGCAGATGTCCTCCAGCAACCAAACCTCCTGGTGCTTCAGCACAACTCCAGGAAGCACAACTCTAGGTGGACAGGCATCCTCCAGGGGCCAGACCCAACCCCCACCCCAAAAGCTCAAATGTTGCTAACCCTATTTCAGCACCAGGTAAGTTGCCAGACCCCTACAGCCTTCAGCTGCCAGCATCAGAAAGCCCAGCATACAAAGCCAATGACCAGGTCCCTGGCCCCCAGCACAGGAAGTTTGGGTCAATGCCCCCTTGTACTCCAACAGGAAAGCTCAACTTTAAAAGTCAGGAAATAGGCATACTATTTGCTCTTTTTTGTTGTTGTTATTTTGTTTTGTTTTGTTTATTCTTTCTTGTGTTCCTGCCATTGCTTTCAATTCTTCTTTATGACACGAATAATGTGAAAAATAGGATTAATATGAATGTATATATAGAGCCTATAGCAGATTGCATGCAGTCTTCAGGAGGGGGGAGAGCAAGGAGGGAGGGAGAGAAAATTTCAAGCTCAAAAGTTATACAAGTGAATGTTGAAAACCAAAAATAAATTAATTAATTTTTAAAAAAAGAACAAAGGACAACAGCCCCTAGATGAGGAACTGAGTCAAATAGAGTTTAAGTGACTTGCCCAGGGTAACACAGATAATAAGTATCTAAGGCCAGATTTTAATTCGGATCCTCTTGATTCCAAGCCCCAGGCTGTATCCACTGTGCCACCCTGATGTCCTTGTAGTATCTTTTTACTTCTACATAGTTCTCAGAACTGAATTCCTTTTTTTATGGGCAGAAAAGGGGAATGAGGAATCTGTGTCCTAAAATCCCTTCTGTCTCCTACTGCAAAATTCCTAGGATCTCAAACACCTGAAGGGCTTGGGGGCCTGCATTTGTTATTTTCAAATAATCACTGTTTTGGAAATAGGGTCAACAATCCATCTGAAACACTTTGTCATCATAGACTCGCTCATACCAGAAAACAGACTTTTCCTCTCAGGAGAGTACCAGGTCCTGCCACAACATGTAAGCCATCCAGGGAAAAGAAATACAAATATAACTGTGTATAAGCCAGCTCTTGCCTGACTTTCTGCATATCAGAGAACAAGAGATGAGATTCTGAGAGAATCCCATAGGAATCTCTACTTTTAGAGTACTGAGGACTTGCCTCCCTCTTGATTCTTTCCTAGAAAACAATCAACTCTGCCTAGAGGTAACAAGGTTGAGGCCAGCCTAATTAATTGTCCACTAGCAGTAGTTACAGCCCATTCTTTTCCTTTAAAATCTCAGGTGTCTGTGTCACACTTTTTAGTTACAGCAATATAAATGCATCATATGGGATGCCAACTCTACTATCTCCCCTATCTGTTTCACAAAAACTATGCAGTCTTTTTGTATGTTCATCCAAACATAGACTTGGATAGCATCACGTATGTAAGTATAGCCTGAGACCTCCTAGCGGTTCCTTAGAGTGACATTTTGGCTTTTGATGAAAAAAAAATTCCTTATTGCTGATCAGAATCTACTGATTCTATATCATGTTTCTCTGTCATATGAATTATTCATTAATTCGCTATTTAAGCCAGTTGTATTATGAGAAAAACCTCTTTGAATCCTCACATGAAATATAGTTTGCTATCTCTTCATCACCATCCTAAGATAATTTTTCATCTATACAGGAAAAGTAAAGGCTTAACAATGATTTGAACAGTTCAATAATCTTACAAATCTAATTAACAGTAATAAATTTGGGGGAGAGGGAATGAATTTTCTCCAAAAATCCAACGCAACTTAACAAGCCTCTATTAAGTGACTATTACATGTGAAGCACTGAGCTAAGCAATGGAAATACATAGACAAAATGAAAAAGACCTCCTGCTTACAATTTCCTGCTGAGATAGAATACATAAAGAAATAAGAATATCCATGATAATTTGAGGAGAGAGAGAACCCTAATAACTAAAATGATAAAGGATGGATTTGGATAGGAGGTGAATCATGAGCTGAGCCTTAAAGGAAGCTAGGGATTCTAAGACATAGAGTTGAATAGAGAAAGCATTCCAGGCAAGGAAGGCAGCTTGTGCAAGGGTATGTAGAGAAAGAAGTTAGAAGGCTAAGTTGTAGGAAAAGCAAGTAGGGTTGCTTGGCTGAAGCATAGAACCAAATTATGATGAGCTTAAAATACTAGACTGGGGCATTTGAATGTTATTCTAGAAGCTAAAGGGAACAATTATATGTCCTTAAGCAGATAATGATACGGTCAGATTTTAGCAGCTATGTAAAGGAAGAATTGGAGGAAGGAAAACCTGGAAAAATCAGGAGGCTAATTAGAAGGCTTTTGAGGACTGAGGGAGTAATTGACAAAATGAGAGATAGAAAGGAATAAACTAGGGTAAACGTATATAGAGAGCAAAAATTAGTAGGAACTAGCAAACCGTCAGATACAGTAGGATAAAGGGAAGAGTATAGAATGACTCCAAGGTTGCCAATCTATACGACTAGAAGGATAGTGGTTCCCTCAACCACAACAAAGAAGTACGAAGAAAAGATTGGGGAGGCCAGAGGGGAGTGGATAATGAGATCCATTTTGGACATGTTGAGTTGGATATGCCTACAGGATATCCAGTTGTAAATGTCCAATGGAACATTGGGTACGCAGCTCAAGAACTCAGGAGCAAGACGAGTTCTGTATATGATCTGTATGTGATACATGGAAATGATATTTGAACCCATGGGAGCTGATGTGATGACCAAGACCAAGAGGCGCTGTGAGTAAAAAGAGATGAGGGGCTACATATGGCCAGTCAGTGGAACATGGATAATGATCCTTCCAGCAAAGGAGACTGAGAAAGGGTAGTCAGTTAAGGAGATGAGAGCCAGTCAGACAGCAGCCTCATACACGCTAGAAGCCAGCATGTGACAGGTTGAAAAGCGACAGCAATAAGTGTAGACAACATTTTCTGGAACTTTAGCTATGAATGATTTTCTCATCTTACCTGGTTTACTTTGCCCGTGTACAAGCAGTCCCATGTTGATGGATTTTTGTCATTTCTTCTCTTATATAACCAGTGTTTTACTTGAACAGAGCCCCTAGGTACACATGCAATATAATGGGTAGTATTTAAAACACACACACACACAAAAAAAAACCCAAGCAACAGCAACAGCAACAGCAAAATAGAATTAAACAAATATACCTTGCCTATTTGTTAGACTGCCTTTTATTGAAGAGGATACATGCTACAGTGGTAAGAATATTGAACTTGGAGTGAGGATACCTGGTTTCTCATCACTCTAGCTGTGTGGCCTTGAATGAATCACTTCTCTCTCAGGCTCAGTTTCTAATCTATAAAATAGGGATGTTGGACTTGATGATCTCTAATACTTCTACCTTTAAAATTGTATTAGTTAATGATTACATCAAATGAGGCTAGACACCAATAGGTAAGATACCAAAATTACCTTGGAATTAATTGAAATGTGATAGAGTAGAGGTATGAAAGCCGAAGTGTCAGAAGTAATTAATTATAGGGTACAGACATCATCAGGAAGCAATGACTACTACATCCCTCTATTTTTCTTCTAAGACAGGACAAGGATGACATAGGATTTCTCATTTTATCCATTCTTCCTTCCAACCAGAGAATCTTCTAGCCCTGATACACTATGATTCTAAGGACAAAAAATATTACAGAATACTAAAATCAGAATTGAAAGGTAAACTGGGGCCAATTAGTGAGTAAGTTGACAAGTATGACAAGTGCTTACTATGTGCCCGCACTGTGCTGAGTGCTGGGGATACAAGAAAAAACAAAAGAGAGTCCTTATTCTCAAGGAGACCTCAGTGTTATCAGGGGGACAACTTGAAAACCATTATGTACCAATCAAATACAGATAGGATAATTGACGAAAAACAACAGAGAAAAGGCACTAGAATTAAGAAGGATTAGGAAAAACTTCTTGTAGAAGGTAAGATTTTGGCTGGGACTTGAAGGGAGCCAAGGAAGCCAGTAGGTAGAGATGAGGAGGAAGAGTATTCTAGGCATAACAAACAGTGAGTAAAAAATGCCCAGTCTGAAGATGAAGTATTCTGTTCAAGGAATACCTTTTTATTTGTTTATCTATTTATTTATTTAGGCAGGTAGGTAGGTAGGTAGCTAGGGATAGATAGATAGATAGATAGATAGATAGATAGATAGATAGATAGATAGATAGATAGATGATAGGTGATAGATAGATAGAAAATAGATAAACAGACAGATAAATAAGCATATATTAAGCACTTACACTGTGCTAAGGGACAGGGATATAAATACACCTAAAAAGAAAGACAGTATTTGCCCTCAAGGAGTTTATATTCTAATGAGGTAAGATGCACAAAAGAGACCTAAGGGATTTGAAAAGCAGGATGGGGAATAGGGACAGGTGGAGGGGCAGAGAAAGAATGAAAAAATATATATCAGGACATAAAGCGTATTCCAGAAAGTCACAAGCACAGGGGGGAGGAGAGCAAAGGTTTCTAAACCTGGGACTCTCTCTAAAATCCAGGCCCCTCTATGGGAGAAGTTGGTTGTCATGGCAAATTCCAGGGTGAGGAAACCTCAGGCACTGAGGGAGATTGCAGGGTGAGATGAGTTGTGCCATGGTGTTAAACAGAAAGTCAGAGACGCGGATGGAAAAAGGCCAGTATTACTGTATGATCAGACAATATGTGGGGATAGGTGAAGTGACTGGAAAGGTTAAAAAGGGGCTAGATTATGAAGGGCTTTGAATACAAAATATCTTTATATTTGATCTTGAAAGTCATAGGGAACCACTGGATTTTATTGAATGGGGAGGGGGTGTGATAAACAATCAGCAGGTTACTGCAATAGTCCATACTTGAGTTGATGAAGTCCTATATCAGGGTGGTGTGAGTGAGTCTCAGAGGAAAGAAAGGAATGTGTGGAAGAGATATTATAAAGACAAAATCAACAGAAATTGGCAGCACATTGCATATGGTAGCTGAGGGAGGCAATTACTGAGAATGACACCTAGAGTGTGAACCTTGGTGACTGGGAGGATAATGGTACTTTTGGCAATCATGTAAAACATTTCCATATTGGTCATTTTACACAAAAAGATGAAAGAAAGAGAGAAAAAGAAAGAGATAGAAGGAAGGAAAGAAGGAAGGAAGGAAGGAAAGAAGGAAGGAAGGAAGGAAGGAAGGAAGGAAGGAAGGAAGGAAGGAAGGAAAGAAGGAAGGAAGAAAGGGACAGCTCCTATGATTCTGAGCATTTTTCATGACTATTGTATCTTTGATTTCTTATCTGAAAACTGTCTGTTCATATCTGTTGACCATTTATCAATTGGCAAATGACCTGTATTCTTGTAAGTTTGATTCAGTTCTCTCTATATATAGACATGAGAAATGAGACCTGTATCAGAGAAATTTGTTCTAAAAACATTTTTGCACTTTTCTGCTTTTCTTCTAATTTTGGTTGCACTGGTTTTGTTTGAGAAAAATCTTTTTAATTTTATATAATCAAAATGATCCCTTTTACATTTTTTATACTCTCTACATCTTGTTTGGACCTAAATTCTTCCCTTATCCATAGATCTGATAGGTAAACTATTCAATACTACTGTACTAATTTGCTTATGGTATTATCTTTTATGTGTAAATCACATACCCATTTTGACTTATCTTGGTGTACCATATGAGATGTTGGTCTATATGTAGTTTCTGCCATACTGTTTTTCAGTTTTCCCAGGAGTTTTTGTCAAACAATGAGTTTTTGTCCCAAAAGCCTGGATCTTTGGGTTTATGGAACTCTAGATCACTACAGTCATTTACTACAATGTACTGTGACCTTAATCTATTCCACTGATCTACCCCTCTATTTCTTAGCCAGTACTGGATTGTTTTATTACCACTTTATAATATAGTTTGAGATCTGATGCAGCTAAGCCATTTTCTTTCATATTTTTTCACTGATTCCCTTAACATTCTTGACCTTTTGTTCTTCCAGATGATTTTGTTATTATTTTTCTAGCTCTATAAAATGATTTTTGGTAGTCTGATTGGTATTGCACTAAATATGTAATATTAATTTAGGTAGAATTGTCATTTTTATTATATTGGCTTGGCCTACCCATAAGCAATTAATATTTTTCCATTTGTTTAGATCTGACATTATTTGTGTGAAAAATGTTTTGTAATTGTATTCATATAGTTGCTGGGTATGTCTTGGCAGGTAGAACCCCAAGTATTTTATGTTATCTGCTGTTATTTTAAACAAAATTTCTCTTTCTATCTCTTTCTGCTGGACTTTGTTAGTATTATACAGAAATGCCGATGATTTATGTAAGTTTATTTTGTGTCCTGCAACTTTGCTAAAGTTATTAATTATTTCAACAAGTTTTTAGTTGATTTTCTAGGATTCCCTAGGCATACAATCATATCATCTGCAAAGAGTGATACTTTTGTTTCCTCATTGCCTATTCTAATTCCTTCAATTTCTTTTTCTTCTCTTATTGCCATAGCTAGCATTTCTAGTACAATATTGAATGGTAGTGGTATTGATGGGGCATCCTTGCTTCACCCCTGATTTTATTGAGAAGGCTTCTGGCTTATCTCCATTAGAGAGAATATTTGCTGACAGTTTTAGATAAATATTACTTATCATTTAAGGTAAGCTCCATTTATTCTTATGCTCTCTAGTGTTTTTTAATAGGAATGGGTGTTTTATTTTGTGAAAGGCTTTTTCTGTATTTATATATTTGAGATAATTATATGATTTGTTAGTTTTGTTATTGACATGGTCAGTTAAGCTGATAGCTTTCCTAATATTGAACTAGCTCTGCATTCCTGGTATAATGTCTACCTGGTCATACTGCTTGATCCTTGGGCAATGGATTTTTACGAGATCACTGGTAACTTTGGAGGGAGCAGTGTCAGTTGCATAAAGAAGCCAGAATACAGTAGAGAGATAGAGAATGAGAGAGAATAGCAGACTGATTGTAGATGGGTTTCTTCAGGTCAATCCATCATGCCTGAACAAGAATATCCTCTACTACATATTAATCAACTAATCAAGTAATGTGAAGTTTTCAGTAAGAAGGAACTCTCTACCTTCCACGGTCAATGCTTTGGACAGCTTTAAGTATTGAGAAGACTGCTTTTTCTCTTACATCAAACATAAATTTATCTCTCTGCAACCTCTATTTGTTGCCTCTGGTTCTGACTTCTGGAACCAAACAGGATCAGTCTAATTCCTCTTCTACATGATGGTCCTTTGAATGCTTGGACACTTATCATCTCTATCATCATACTCCCATTGTCATCAACATTTTTCTTCCCTGGGCTAAACATCTCCAGGCAAATGAATCTTCATACAGCAGGATCTTAAGGTATTTATTAGTTCTGACATTATGCTTCTAGGGTTAGGGCCATTCCCAATCCTATTTCTGCTACCAGACATAAGCCTCTTTAGAGCAGAAGGTAAAGGAAGAAGTGAAGAAAGACTTGATAGGCTGGAAAGGGAAAAATAATCTTATTCACCAGAAGTTATTTACAACTCCTAAGGGGCCACACATACTTATTAACAAGACTAGATGGTCTCAAAAGTCATTTTTAGTACTAATATTCGATAGTTTTATTTCCTTATGATTTTTTGAGACTGTTGGATAGTACTAATGAGTTCAAGGACAGTTCTCTCTATTCATCTGGTGATTTATTATTACCAAAGAGATAGATAGAAATATCCACTTATTCCTCACAACTAGCCTGTGAAGTAAGTAGTGTAGCTATTATTATCATTCCCATTTTGCAGATGAGGAAGTTCACTCAGACCAGTGAAGTCACTTGCCCAAAGTACTAGAGGCACTGATTGTAAAGACTTTACAATCTAGATCACAAATCTAGAAAGTGACAGAGTCAGAACTTCAAACAAGCCTCTTGATTCAAAGTTCAATGCCATTTCTATTAATACCAGTCTATTAAGTTCCTGTTTCCCTACCCACCCAGTTCTTCACTCCCACACCCATTCAGGCAGTCACTTTCAGGAAGGGGAGATAGAGGCAAGTTCAAGTGTGACCTGGTTCTAATATAGAGTCTGCTCTTAGCATTTTTGTCTTTTCTTGATACAAACTGGTACATATTGTGCAGGGATGCTAGCCACAAACTCTGAATGATATAAAATCTGTGAACACACTCCCACCTGCCAAATGTCAATCTGGACAAAAGATATCCAGTGGAAGCATGGGACAGCATCTCCTTCACCTTCCAAACTCTCTGCTCCTCTGCAGTTATCCTCCACCCCTAAAAAAGCACAACTCACTAGAACCACCCTCCATTCTCTTAACACCCTCTGTACATATGCGCCGTCTCACAGCTATCACCTGTCACCCAACAACAGCAGCCTAAATGTGTCCCAGAGGAGTGAGTACCATAAAGGGAATATTCCCACTGAGATGCCAACACCTGTGTCTTTCATTGCTCTATTCTCAAACATTCAGTCTCCGTACTGCCTACCAAGCAAAATTTAAACTACTTTGCCTTAACATTGAAGACCTTCCACAATCTGGACCCAAAATACCTTCCCAGATTTCTCTTGGGTTCTCTTTGACCTCTATACCCCAGGCAAATGAGTTAACTCTGTCAAAAGAGTCAGTCATTTTCCTAATTCTGTAGTTAGGGTCAGATACCAAACTGTCTGGGGGCCTCAGAAGGCATCTAATCCAACTCCCTTATTTTACACATGAAAAAAAAAAATGAGGCCCAGGAAGTTGAAGTGATATATCCAGAGGAACTAGCAATCAAATATCAACCAATCAGCTGATCATCAAATATTTATTAGGCAACTGTTACATACTGAACACTGTGCTAGGTAATGGGGATACAAAGACAAAAATTAAATGGTCCTTGGCCTCAAGGAGCTTGTATTTGGATGAGGAAGACACCATGTGCATAGATAGGTATATACAGACAAGGGTGTGCTGGTAAATGCTTAAGAAACAGCTTTCTGGAATACACACACACACACATATATACACACATACATATATATATGACACATGATACTCTTTTAAGTTTAATCTGCATAATTTACATTGTCTTCATCATTTCCTGAAGTCTAGATGATCAACAAAACAGTTAAATCCTGATTTGTAAAATTTGCCAATTTTCAATTTTCACACCAAAAATTTAATAATCTCTCTTGGGCCAGTGTGAGCTGGTTCCAGGAAAGCCTTGTCATAAAACTTATAAGGCGGACACAAAGTAACCTTTTGAAGTAAAACACTAGCAGTTGAGTAGACCAGGAAACATTTCACATAGAAATTGTCTCTTGAGTTAAGTCTTAAGGTAGGAATTCTAAAAGGGGTGATGAGGAGGGAGAGCATTTCAGTTGGAACAGCTATTACAAAGGCAGAAAGATGGGAGATAGAATGTCATGCATGAAGAACAGCAAGTTAGCCAGTATGGCTGAACCATAGATTTCATGGAGAGGGATAGAGTAATAAGGCTCCAAAGGTAAGATATGGTTAGTTTATGAAGCACTTTAAATGCTGAGATTTTGACAAAGAGTTGATATTACGGGAACCACTGGAATTTAATGAGCAAGGGAGTGACATGGTTAGACCTGTGATTGACAACAATCAATTTGAAACCAATCAGAGGGAGCTCAGGCCAAGTTTCAGCCTGCTCTTCTATCCTTCTAAATATGAAAGGCCTTCCAGCTAGCTGAAAAAAATCAGCAGGAGGCTACTGAAGCTTCAACCAGAAGCAAGCCTATAGTTGTATCACCCAGGTCAGGCACCTGCAAAGTTCAGCCAAGAAGGTCAGTCATCAGACTTTGCTCTAGATGAGACTATGTCTAACTCAATTAAAAGCTTGCCAGCCCTAGGCCGGAGCAGTCCCTGACATCCTTTAACATGGCACTCAGTACCTAGAGAAAGCAAGAGCAGGACCTCAGAGAATACAAAACAGGACCAAATAATTAAATTACCTGATAATTCTAAAGTGGTTTTAAAATGTCAAAGGTGATAAGATCAATGATTTTTATATATGATAATCAAATCAAATACTTTAGTAAGTTTTGGGGTACCACTCAGTAGAATTTGTTTTAAGGAAAAATAAGAATTAAATTCTAAAAGTTTTCAGAGTAAATGGAAAGATTAATAGCTTCTTTGCTAGGGCAATGAAGGAAGGCAGCTAGTTTGGAAGTAATCCCACAGTGAAGAAAGAAAAAATAATTAGGTAAATAGTTTGCACCTTATAGCAACTTCTTATTAATCCTTCCTTGACTCCCCCAGATCAGAGACCCTCTCCCTCTTATTCTGTTAACGTTGCTCATATTGGATCAGATTCCCAAATACAGGTGTTGAAAAATGCTGGGAAAATGTAAGAAACTTGAATTACATTCCAGTTGCAGAAATTTATTAGCTGTGTAATCTTAGGCAAGTTATCTTATGTCTGTTTACCCCAGTTTTCTGATTTGTAAAGAGAATAATAATAGTAGTACCCACCTCCCAGGGTTGTTGTGAGATCAAAATAATAAAATGATTGTAAAGTCCTTAGCACAGTGACTGGCACATGCTGAGCATTATATTATTATTATTTCTTTAACTGAATGTAATTATTCCATACCTGATAATTCTAAAGTGTTTTTAAAATATCAAAGGTAGTAAGATCAATGTTTTTATATGTGATAATTTATAAATGCAACTGATGTCATCTGAAGTTTAGTTTGTGTTATTACTGTATTTCTAAATTATCTTACATTGTGAAATTTGAAAGATTATTCTAACAGAAATGTTGTTAGACAAAACAACTTTTTAATCTAGATGCTGTTACACGTGAATTGGACTTTTAAAAGTGTGTGATAAAAATAGATATTTTAAAATTGTTAAATATTTAATCATGTATACTTTGTTATAAAGCAGATAATAATATATAATAGCAACTTTTTATTTGAAATTTTTGACTATTATGAAAGTATATAGGGTGGTTTAAAGATGTAGCTTCAACATATTAATGATGAGTGAACTATCAGGTATTTGCTGTATGTCTGAAGCCACAGAATATGGGTAGTTTTAATTCATAAATAAAATCTTAATGACTATTAACTCACTAATGGCACAACTCTCTTTACATCAGTTTATGTCTCTTCTAGAAGGGTGGGAATGTGACTAGTCAAAGAATGCAAAGACCCATAATACATAGGATTCATAGGAAGTCATAGTGAAATAAAACAAAACATTTCCACTTAGGATCATTAGGCCATGGATTGATAGTGGAAACAACACTGAATATGAAGTCAGAGAACTTGTATTCCAAACACATCTCTAATGCTTACTGTTTATGTGACTTTGGATGTCACTAAATCACCCCTGATCTCAGTTTGCTCATTTAAAGTAAACAATTTGGACTAGATGGCCTATAAGTTCCCTTTTAGCTCTGGGATCCTCTGGTCCCAAAGTGCCCTAAAAGACCTCCTTATTTCACAGATAAGGAAACTCTTAATTCTAAAATTCTAAAGTAACGTTAACTATTAGGGAAACATCAAGAAAGATATTCAAGCCCTAAGCTATGATTAGTGAAAATTTGCTATTTAAGGTAAAAATTCTTAGGACTATGATTTGCCATTGTTTCGAGCTTTGATTATAGGGATAGTTATCTGAATAATCATGAAGTCAATAATAGAAAATGGCATGTGTTGCAGTCTGGGAACTGCTAATGGTGGATGTCTATGCCTGGAAAAAGTTTTGGGGATGACCTTAGCATGCCCTAGGTATAATCATGCCAACTCTATTTCCCCATTGTGCTATTTCCTTTCTAGAAGAGAAAATTCCCACCTGGTTAATCCTGAGCCTTGCTTTTAACAACCTGTGACCACATGATTGGTTGTCAAATGTGATTCATGCCTGGAATCAAACAGAGCTAAGGGAGTTTTTCTTTCTGTTATGCTACATGACATTGCTATAACTATGTCCATCTTTTTCCTTTTATGGCAAATTTCTGTAATCAAGAAGTTTTGTAAGTACAACACTAAATATTTTAAATAATAGATTGATACTGGAATCCTTGAGTTACTATAACAGGATGCAAGTATGAACATCTTACAATTTTAACCTGTATTTGTGATCAAATTTTAATACAGGAATGATATCCTCCTAAGAGGGAAGTGATTAGACAAGCTAATGAGACAAAGATGTAATGTGAATGTTTTCTAAATAAATAGAATAACAAATTTTGAGAAAGCAATGGGATTAAATTGTTTTCTCTAAGAGCTAAATGCATATGTATATATATATATACATATATATATATATATATCATATGTATATGTATATATATATATATATATATATATATATAAAATTGGCTCCCAAATTTAACTATCATGGAAATTTAGGGTTTGAGTGTGTTTTAGTAATAAATTCTCAAAACTGGATTAAGGATTTTACATGTAAATTGAATTGATAATGGTAAAGAAAGCCAGAGAAAATGCACAAAGTCCAGATACATATTGCCTTGTGTGAGAGATAGGAAGAAGACTGGTACTACTGGATCAAAGAGCATGTGGAAGTCAAAAAGGTAAGCCTAGAAATCTCCCCCACGTCTATATGAGAATTGAAATCCTTCTCAGGAATAGCCACCATCTTCATCTATGTGTTTCTTTGGGCACAGAGAGGAGGTCAGCAATGACGTCTGAATTTCTGGTACAATTCCAATCTTTTGCTATTATTTAAAGCCTGCTGGCTGAGCTCAGAGAAATGCTGGTTGAGGGTGTAACAGCAGACTCTTCCCAGGGTACCAAGATTTCTCTACAGTTTGTTCATAGTTTATTCACCAATTGGATGAATAACCAAACATCAGAAATTCTCTCTGAAGGCATTCCCCTTGGAAAAAAGACTATGTCAGGGTAAAAGATACGAGATTTTTTTTTAAATGAAGTATGCATAACAGCCCAGGAAGGAAAACTGATCTATGGAAGGAGGTTATTGCTTAGAAAATAAGCAAGCATTCCAAAGCAAAGGCAGCAACAGTGGGAGAGAGAATAAAGGAAAGGATTTTCATTTTACTACACTGTCTCTCTACCCCCAGCAAATGTATTCAGTAATCCCTTCCCTGTTCCAATACCCTAAGGCATTCCTATCACAAGAACAACTCACTAGCAGAAGCATATATTTCCAGGTCAGGAGGCTGCTATGGGCTTTCTAGTCTAACTACTATCTAATCAACTATCCCCTCTTATAGAGGGGATATAGTAATCATTTAATCTTAGCTGTTCTGTTGTTTCATGGCGGTTCTGTGCCTCAGTCTGCTGCAGATACTGTATGGGGATTAAGATTTCCACAGGAAAAAAAAAAACAAATAATGCTAAAAGCAATAGGTCTTTTATGAGGTATGCATTTTGTTTTACAAAAAGGAAGACTAGAGAAAACAAGGAAACAGTGGGATTATTTGAAATGAAAGTTCCTCTGAGGGGAGAGATTGTTCTTCATATCCCTAGCACCTTGAATGGTACCTAGCAATTAATTAAAAATCCTATTAAGCATTTACTATGTGCCAGGCATTGCACTTAATAAATGTTTATTGATTGGTTAATCAATTGATTGAACCATAAAATGTGGATGATATCTCATTAAGAAGCAACAAGTGTGCTATATAGAGCCCTTGGAACCAGAAAGAACTTGTTCAAGCCCCATCTGTGACAGATGCTGACTGTGTCAAGTAACTGGGCAAGTAACTAACCCCTGAGCGCCCTAGGCGCCTCTCAAAGGCTAAAAATTGCAGATATACATTGGCAGAGGAGGTTCCTTACTGGAACGTCCCTATGCTGTATCTTGAAGGAAGCCAGGGAAACAAGGAGACAGAGATGAGAAGGGAGAGAGTTCTAAACACAGGACATGGCCAGTGAAAAAGGTTGCAATTGGAGACTTACAAAAGAGATAAACCTTGTTACCCTGTTGAAACTTTTTAAATAACATGGAATAGAGTTTAGGAAATGTTTATCCATTCTGTCAATGAACACATATTAAAGACTCACTGTATTCAAGGCCCTATGAAGGGCATGAGGAAAGACGAAAAAAATAAGATAAAATAGAGGAGAAATACATGCACACAGATAATATAACAGATAATAGGATGCTATTGGTGAGGGGAGAGAGTGCAGTTGTCTTTCCCCTTCCAATTGCTAAATGTAACCCCCACACACACCTGCTAGTGAGACCAGTTAAATCAAATATGAGTGATGAACAGGGAAGTTCTTCTAGATCAAAAGGATGATAAAGAGTAGGAAGGGGTCTAGTGTATCAGTGGTTTGCTAGTGCAAAGATTGACTGTGAGAGCAAGTAAGTATAGTGTCATTCTTGATTAACTGGGGATATTCTCAAGTATGAATGCTGGACAAAGAACGGACAAACAAATGCTAGAACAAAGAAGAAGAGAGGAGCAGGGAACATGTTAACCACACAGTGATTGGTCCGAGGTCTCTTTGTGCTATCATTATATCCTGCTTGTGGGGTTTTTTTTTATGTGTGGAGTATAGTCTAGGTGCAAGCAATAGTCAGGCATCTGGACTCTAGGTGTTTCAATACCAACAGAAAGTGGATCAGGACCAGAGGAGACAGTGATGATGACAGCCCAGCCAAGCACTAAAATCCTATCTTCCCCAAGGAAGCCTTTCTCAATCCCTCTTAGTTCTATTGCTTTCCCTCTCTTGATTATTTCTAGTTTATCCTGTATATAACTTGTTTATATATAGTTCTTTGCCTGTTTTCTCCTCCCATTATACTGCGAAATTCTAAGCAAGGACTGTTTTGTGCCTTTCTTTGTATCCCCAGCACTTAGCACAGTGCCTGGGACACTGTAGATGCCTAATAAGTGTTTATTGACTAACTGATTGGCCTTTCTTCAAGGAGCTTACATTCTGATGGGTATCATTTTATGTGAGTAAGTAAAACATATAAAAATAGCCTCTTCAGAGCTAAGTGTAATAAGAGGGTTAGAGCAGAAGGTCCCTGAGGTCTCTTCCAGTTCTAGAGCTCTAATTATGTAATCCTATTATGTTACAGTTGAGAGATTAAGTCTCAGAGACACTACATGACCTGCCCTTGGTTACATGGCTAGCCAATTATGGATCTTGGATTTTATCCAGTCTTCTTCCTCCAAATCCACTATATATCCTTGCAGGATACCTCCCAATGAGTATAACAAGCCTGCCTATAATTTCTTTTCTTTCTTATTTGTAAAATAATTATATTTTAATATTTAAAGGAGTTGTGAATTTCCCAGTGTGAGTAGTCCCTCCACCAAAGCAGATCACAACCCTTCTATGCCTTAGTGGATATCTTTCAAGAAATGCTGTGGCTAAAATTTCATCATCCTGTAGCCAACATGGTGATGAGCCTCTCTAAATGAACTGAAATGATACTTAGCTTACAGACATGCAATCCATCACCAGGCTCATTTTCAAAGCCTTTCTAGTAGGTAGCACTTTGTTAGAGTTTCCTCCATTTTTGTAGCCTTTGCAGATCATAGAATTACCTCCATATCATGACAAAATATCATTATAGGAATTTAATGGAGTACAATTGTTATGACCCCCATTTTACAGATTAGGAAACTAAGGTCCAGAGAATCTAATTGTATACAAATTTGATTAGATGATTTCTGAGGTCCTCTTTAAAGTTAGGAATTTGACTAAATGCATTCCTCTCAGAGCCAAGGCTGTAGCCAGCATATCATCTTCATTCCCAAAATGAAATGCCAATATTTAACCATTTGCCTGGACATCACAGTCCATTATTGAGGTAGGGAAGCTGAGCTGTGAGAATAGGAAGCCAGCGGCTACTGATAATAACTATAAAAAGGGCACCAACCTCTCTTCCATTTTCAAGCTGCCTGTAGGGACAGATAAAACCAGGGACAGCCTAAGCCTCTGAGGTAGTGTTCTCAAATTGGCCCTTATAGTGAAGTTGTTGCACAGATGGTGTTAGGAGGGGAAAGCTCAAGTAAGCCACATGGGGATCTTTGTGGCCCAGCTATGGGGACTTTGCTTCCTTCAGGATATCCCCTGCATGTCTGTGCTCACAAGCTCATAGAGGACCTTAGAGATGCTAGAATTATTAGATTTAGAATTGGAAGTGACCATAATTTAGAGGCCCTTATTTTACAGATGAGGAAAGAGAGGCTTAGAGAGGTCATAAGATCATAGATTTAGAAACAGAAGGAAATTTTGAGGTATTCTAGCTCAATCCCTTACAATTGAGGAAACCCAGAGAGGTTAAGGAACTGACTGACCCAAAGTCCAAAACCCAGGTCCTTTGACTCAAAATCATATCTCACTGACTCCCTATGTTGTGTGTCTGGGTGTTGTATGTGTACCCCTAGAGGAAGTCTTTTGAATAGGGCTACTCACTTAGCTTCTTGAGCTCTTCCACACAGAATACACAAAAGGGCTTGGCAGTGATGACTTGTCATGAAGCCAATGGAAATCACATCTCTCTGGTACTTTCTGCACCTTTCCACATCTCTCAGGTGAACAAGTGTCAGAGATCAGAGGATCCAGGCAGCCAGTGGTCAGGTGACCTTTGCATTAGCTCACCCCACTAGAAACTTTTCAGTACTGCTGGCAAGAGCTTCAGCACAGTCTCCTGCAATCACTGAACCAGAGCACAAAGTATCCTTTTTTGCTATCTTCTCCCATTTGGTTACCTGAGTGGGCTTGCCTAAATCAAACCTGTTCAAAATGCAATTACACGCACCAGCGGAGATGATCTATTTTGGTCTCCTCCTCGTTTCAAAGAACATATTCCCAGCCCCATTCAGGAAGATGCTTTTGGAAATGTATGCACGAAAATGTAGAAAGAATAGGTACTCCCTCCCCTTGAAGATTAGTGTTTCTTCCCCAGGGGACCAATTTGTTTCCTGCCAGATAAACTCGTATCACCTTCTTCCTTAACACGTCCTCGTGACACTCAGGAGCCACCTGATGAGGATGTCGTTATGATGTGGGGAGGCAGAGGAAGCAATCTTGGGCTGAGGTAATGGCAGGGTCTCCACATTTGACTTCCAAATCTCCTATGATAACTTTGCAGGAAGGGATGGGCCACCTCAGTCTGACAAGAGGGGAAGGCGGGGGAATGCATTATTGATGCTCTGGAACATTCTCAATCTCCTCACCGATGGATGTCATGCCAGTCATCTCCCACACTGTCGTTTCCACATAAAGATGACTGACCGGATCACTGAAGTCTAACTTGCTTCTCTTAGACTAATGAAGGGATCAGAAGTAAAGCCATGTCTCCCCAGAAAGTCATGAGCTTTTCTATGGCCAGACGATATCAAGGGCATCCTTGTGTCCATGAATACAGAGGTGTGGAAGGAGCTGTTGAATCAAATGGGCATTGAGAACTAGTGGCTCCTCCTGGAGTCGTGTCTCTGGAAGGAGAAGCAGGCCTATGAAATCTAAAACTTTTGCTAAAACGAATTCAGAGAAGCCGCATTTTAAGAAAGTGGTTTCACTTCTCTGGGCCTCCATTTCCTTATGTGTAGGATTCGAGGTAGTGTGGTGTAGTGGATAGAGAGATGGCCTTGGAATCAGGAAGACTTGGGTTTCTGACATTTACTGGCTGTGCAAAGCTGAGCTGTCACAAGCTCTCGGTGCCCTGGGATTGTTGTTATTGTTGAGTTGTTTCACTCATGTCTGACTCTTTGTGACCCTATTTGGGGTTTTCATTGCAAAGATGCTGGAGTGGTTTGCCATTTCCTTCTCCAGCTCATTTGACAGATGAGGGAACTCAGGCAAACAAGGTTAAGTGACTTGTCCAGGGTAAAGGAGGTAGTAAGTAGCTGAGGCCAGATCTGAACTCAGGAAGATATGTCTTCCTGACTTTAGGCCTGGCACTCTATCCACTGTACCACCTAGTTGCTCTAGCTCTGTGGTACTCGCCATCATCATAAGCTGCAGAACATAGGCAAATATCACTGGGAGATGAAGTTACTTTCTATGGTAATAAAATCACAGGTCTGGTCAAAAAGAAAAAAAAACAGCTATTTTGAAAAGCACCCTGACTGTCCCTTTGGATAGTCCAGAGCAGATGATTCTTATTTGTTCAGCAGATATTAGACACCTTCTGCATGTGGCACACTACTCTAGGTGCCAAAGGGGCTAACAAAGATAAAAGCAACACGTCCCCTACTTTTAAAGGTTTGCAACAGTGACAGCTCACATCCTGTAATATTTTCTTCATGTGGGATAGTGAATGTAATGGGAAGGCCATTATAGAAGTGAGGAAGCTAAGACTCAAGTCTGAACCAAAAACAGGGTAGACTCAAGGAAGTAATGTGAGTTACATCTCTGATCACGCAGCACTTTAAATGCCAAAGTAAAGCATTTGTACTTTATCTGGTAAACAATGGAAAACCACTGAGGGATTTTGAGTATGGGAATGATATGATCAGAATTTCTGTTTTAAAAAGATTTATCTGACATTTATATGAAGGATGGGAGAGAAGGAGGAAATACGCCTTTATATAACACTTACTATGTGTCACACACTGTACTGAGTGCTTTTCAAATAGCTCATTTGATCCTCACAACAACCCTGTGAAGTAGGTGCTATTATTATCCCTTTTTTACCATTGGGGAAACTGAGGCAGGGGGTCAGTGGTTTGCCCACAGTCACATAGCTATTAAATATCTGAGGCCTGATTTTAACTCAGGTCTTCATTCCTCCAGATTTAGTGCCTTACTCCAGATTAACTGCCTCTGACTAGACCAGATAGACAGGAAATAGGATGCAAGGAAACATATTAAGGGTCTATTAAAATCTGCCTGCCCATACCAAACCCTATTCTTTATCCACACCATGACCTCCAATTCATGACCTCTCAGTTTTCTCCCAGGCCTGTCCTCTCTCCTCTTTTCCCCATCTTGGCCCTCTGGTGAACTACTTCAACTCTATCCTGTCCTCTTCTTAAGTCTCTGAACCCCTTATCATATCACTGATTATTTCTTGCCGAGACTTAAATCACTCCCACTATTCAAAGCCTTCATTCATACACACATTTGGCTGAATGAAAGTAGAGAAAAATCACACAGCCACAATGACTGGGTCCTCCACAACCTTACCTGGGCCCTCCCTGCTGATAATTCTTCTATAACTCTCTTAACAACATACTGTCTCATTCTCCACAATGGTTCTTCCAAACTTTCTCATCCCTCCCAAAACCTTCCATGGCTCCACCTCCCACACCTTCTCAACTAAGAATCTTGCCTCATCTTTTACAGAAAAGAATAATAATAATAAAGCCATTTACCAAGAGCTCCCTCTTCTCCCTTCTTCCTCATTCCATATCACTCAGATGCCTTTGGCTACTCCACCCTTGTCTTACTCAGAGAGATGGTCCTATTCTTTCCTAAGACAAACTCCTCTTCCTATGTAAGTAATCCCATTCTATCCTACTTCCTCCAACAGATTGTCCTTTTTTGTCATCCCACTCACACTTATCTTGAATCTCTCCCTGTCTACCAGTTTCTCCTCTACTGCCTACAAATGTTGCCATGTCCTCCCTCATCCTCAAAAAACCCTCATTTCGTTTTCTGTCCCTACTAATTATCATCCTATATCTACCTCCTCTTTTACCCTTTGTGGAAAAATTTCTTCATAAGGCCATCCAAAAAAAAAAATAAAAGATGCCTTTGCTGCCTTTCCCTTCACACTCTTCTCAATCCTCTGCAATCTGGTTTCTGACCTCATCATCCCACCAAAATTGCTTCAGTGGTCTCTTAATTTCCAGATCCAATGGCCTTTTCTCAATCCTCATTCCTCTTGACCTCTCTACAGCATTTTACACTGTCAATCACTGTCTTATCTTTCCTCTTCTTCTTTCTAGGTTTCCAAGACACTACTCTCTCCTAGTTCTTCTCCTATCTATCTGACCATTCCCATATTCTATGCTGTCTCCTCGTCCAAGCCATGCCTACTAATAGTGGGTGTCCCATTGGGCTCTGTCCTGGGCCCTATTTTCCTCTCCACCTATACTACTTTACTTGGTGATCTCATCTCCCATGGATTTAATTATCATCTTTATGCTGTTAATTCTCAAATATACTTATAGATCCTAACTTCTTTATTGACCTCTGCTGTCACGTCACCAATTTCCTTTCAGACATATCAAAATGGATGTCTGGGAGACATCTTAACAATTCATAAACTGAACCCATTACCTTTCCTGCTTAAATCTTCCCCTTCCAAACTTGTCAATTACTAGCAAGACCACTACTCTCCACCCAGTCCCAGTGGCTTCTTACCATCTCTAGGATCAAACACAAAATCTTTTGTTTGATATTTAAAACCCTTCATAACCTAGCCCTCTCCTTCCTGTTCAGTTTCCTTACAACTAGGTGATAACAGTAGATAGAGCAGTGGGCCTAAAGTCAGGAAGAAATAAGTTCAAATCTGGCCTCAGACAATTACTAGTTGTGTGACCCTGAGCAACTCATTTTAGCTCTTCCTCAGTTTCCTCAACTATAAAAATAGGGATAACACCCACCTCTCTGAATTGTTGTGAGGATCCAATGAGAAAATAATTTTAAAGCACTTAGCTTAGTGCCTGGCACATAGAAAGCCTTATACAAGTGTTAGCTGTTATCATTATCACCACCACCACCATCATCATCATCATCATCACCATCATCCCTTATGCCACCCCACGTATTCTTCAATCTAGTAACACTGGCCTCCTTGCTATTCCATAAATAAGACACTCCATCTCTTGGTTCCAGACATTTTCTCTGGCTATCCCCCATGCCTGAAATGCTCTCATTCTTCATCTCTTCCCCTTGGCTTCTCTGGCTTCCTTCAAGTCCCAGCTAAAATCCCACCTACAGGAAGTCTTTCCCAACCCCCCTTAATTCTAGTGCCTCCTTTCTTGTAATTATTTCCTATTTATCATGTATATATTTGTTTGCTTGTTTCCCCACAGTAGATTGTGAGCTCCTTTAGGATAAGGACAGTCTTTTGCCTTTTTGTATCCCCCAGTACTTAGCACACTGCCTAGCACATGGTAGACACTTAAGAAATGTTTATTGGTTGACTGACTAAAATAAGCAAGCAGGGGATGTCAATGTGCAGGGTAAGACAAAAATAGTTTCAAGAGACTTTGTGAAGGTAGTATCCACAAGACTTCATTCCATGTGATTATTCAATTATCTATGTGTCAAAGAAAAAAAAATAAACACAACTTGTCATTTTAGTCATTCAAACAAATGACATTAATAATTGATTTCCTAAGCTTGGGCCCCTCATTTGAAGTTTGACCATGGCACATTGAAAAAGCATTAGATTTGGAGACAAAGGACCAAGGTTCAAAG
The DNA here is from genome assembly GCF_003287225.1 of Phascolarctos cinereus. Lineage (NCBI taxonomy): Eukaryota > Metazoa > Chordata > Mammalia > Diprotodontia > Phascolarctidae > Phascolarctos > Phascolarctos cinereus. The sequence goes on along the minus strand of NW_027555847.1, from coordinate 625,699,059 downwards.
CCATCCCTGCTTCCAATGGTGTGATTCCAGGGTCCTACCTGGGTTTCACTTTTCATAGCTGTAAAATGAGGAGGTTGGACAACATGATCTCTAAAGTCCCTTCCAGCCTTAAACCTATGAATGAGCCACTAAGTGTGCAATTACCCCTCTTGGACACATCACCCTACCCCCTACCCTGACTCACCAAAAAATTCAGTCCCTCTAGTGCTTTGCAAACCTCTTTGATGGTATGAAGCCCATCTGTGAAATTCTTCCACAGAAGGCAGCAATAGAAACTCTCAGATGTTGCTTTTATTTTTAAAAAGAAAAGCATCTGCCCCTTGCTTGATCTGTTTCTGTATCTAAAACACAAAATGAGAATAGCCATGTTTTTAAGGTCTCAGGAGTACCTATTTGCTGCAAGGACTGATAGATAGAAAAAGTGATTCTCCTTACTCCCTAAAAGAAAAAAAAATTGAAGGGACCAGAATTGCTCAATGTTCCTTCACTTTTCTGCATTCTTGCCAGTTTCTGCACATGCCCAAATTCAGAAAAAATTACTAGTGTTTAGAGTCCATGCACTTTGTAAGGAAAAAAGTAAGTGATGGAATATTAGAAGAAATCTCAGAGTTCATCAGATATTACCAATCCATGTTTATGAATGCCTACTGTGTGAGGAGCACTATGCTAAGTGAGTCATAAAATGTAAGTTCCTGGAAGGAAAGACTACTTGTCTTTGTTTTATCCCAGGGCTTAGTATGCCTCCTTACTCAAACTCAGTGCTTAATAAATGATGCTGAATTTGTTGAATCTCATCCAAGTGTGCCTGAACAGGAATGCCTGACAAGTAGAAAAGAAGGAAACAAGCATCTATTAAGTACCTACTGTGTGCCAGTGTTTTATCTTCACAATAACCTTGGGGAGTAGATGCTATTATTTTCATCATTTTACAGCTGAGGAAACTGAAGCAGAGAGAGGTTAAGTGACTTTCACAGGGTCACAGAAATAGTAAGTGTCAGGCTGGATTTGAACTTGGGTCTGCCTGACTGTAGTCCCTGAGTTCTATCCACTATACTACCTAGCTGCCTCTACTAGAGTAGTCATCTAGCCTGAGCTTGAAGCTTAAATGTGATAGGGAGTTTACTACCTTTTAAGACAACTCCTTCTGCTTTTGGAAAGCTCTATTTCTTATTATAAAGTGTTTTTTTTTCTTTACACCAAGCTACAATATGCCAGATAGCAATTAAGTACTTAGAGCTACAAAAGACTGCATCCACAAAGATCATTTCTTAATGTAAAATCCGTTTTTCCATCTAGACTGAATTTACTGGTCTCATTCAGTCAAACAGCTAGTCAATTCAACCTCACACAGAATATTTAGTCTAATTGACTGAATTAATGCTTTGTTTGTTTTTACTCAATTGTCTGGTCAATTCTGTCAAATGGTCAATCTGGGGGCTTCAGGAAGAAACAATCAGAGAAAGGAGAAATGAGAAGTTTGGTTTCCACACAAGGATCTTAAAGACATTTAAATAATGTTCATCCCACTTGAGCCATCCTTGATAACATAAAAGTAATAAGTCCTGAGAGATATGTCTAATGCTTATCTGGACTATATAACAACAACAACAGCCATAGCAAGCATTTATACGTGTGTTTAAGGTTTGCAAAGGCAGCTAGGTAGCCTAGTAAAGACAGTACCAGGCCTGGAGTCAGGAAAACTCATCTTCCTGAACTCAAATCCGTCATCAGACCCTTATTAGCCATGTGACTCGGGATAAGTCACTTAACCCTCTTGTCTGAGTTCCCTCATCTGTAAAATGAGCTGGAGAAGGAAATGGCAAACCAATATATCATCTCTGCCAAGAAACCCAAAACGGGGCCTCAAAGAGTCAGATACAACTGAAATTACTAAACAACAAGGTTTACAAAACACTTTACATATGTTATCTCATTCAATCCTTACAATAGCCCTAAGTGCTATTATTATCTCTATTTCAGAGCTGAGAAAACTAGGGCTGAGGAAAGCCCTACCCACAGCACCACCTAGCTGCTCAAGTGTACGTAATCTCCCCCAGACCTAACTACATTGTCTTTTTGCTCATGAGAACAGAGTAACAGTACCTTTGGGGCCTGTCTCATCATTGTATCACTTTGTTTACTTACATCCTTTATCCCCAGTATTGGATTGGAAGTTGTATAAGGGCAAACACTGTCATTTTTCATCTTTATCTCCAGCACCCAGAAACAAGACTTGCATACAGTGAGTGTTCAGCAAATGTTGGTCCATTGAATTGTTCAGATTCTCACTGATCATTTGTAATCAGAAGGGAGCAGCATGGCTACTATTCTGGGCCACAGGGCAGAGTTCCCAAAGGCAATTCCTCTTGTAGATGTGTATAGCATCCTAGTCAGAATGCCAGGCTTTGCCAAGTACATTTTTCAGCAGAGGTGCTGACAGCTTCATTCCTCCATCCCAAGAATCATAATGTAGACCAAGGCACTCTACTATCTGAGCAAGAAAAGACTGAGTTGTCTCTGCTAACTTCTAGACTAACTTTTATTCATGGGTCAGGATGATGTCATTGTCAGTGGAGGATGATATAAATGGTGATAATTAAACTTTTACATAAATTATCTCATTTGATCTTCACAACAAACCTGTGGGGTAGGTATTATCATTACCTAGGGAATAATCAATGAGGAAACTGAGGCTGATAGACATTAAATGGCTTGCACAGGATTACATGGCTGGCAAATATCTATGGCAGAATTCTATCTCAAGCCTTCTTGTGCATCCAGTATCCTATCTACACACTATATCACCTAGGTACAAGTGAGATACTAGTAAAAGTTCCACAAAGAGCAACCAAAAGTAATATAGTGTTGATATTGTCATTATTATCAATGTTGTTCAGTCCTATTCAATTAAACTTGATCATGTTCATAAAGCAGGTAGGTGGTGCAATAGATAGAATTCTGGGGCCTGGAATAAGGAAGACTTACCTTCCTAAGTTCAAATCCAGCCTCAGATACTAACTAGCTGTGGACCCTGGACCAGGAGTGGGGTACCTATGGCTTCAAGGCCATATGTGGCCCTCTAGGTCCTCAAGTGTGGTGAAGTTTGAATTCAGTCAAAGGGTCACACTTGAGGACCTAAAGGGCCACATGTGGCCTCAAGGCTGCAGGTTACCCACCCCTGCCCTGGACAAGTCACTTAACCCTGTTTGCCTCAGTTTTTTCACCTGCAAAATGAGCTAGAGAAGGAAATGGAAAACCTCTCCAGTATCTTTGCCAAGAAAACCCCAAATGAGGTAACAAAGTGTTGCTCGTAATTGAAAATGATCAAACAAAAACAGAATATCATGTTTATATTAATACTCAAGATATTAAAGTAGCATCATCTCAGGATATCAAAGTTAAAAGGGATGTCAGAGGCCTTTTGGTTTAATCCATACTGGAGCTAGAATCTCTTCAGTAATATTAACATGCAGTCTATACTTTACTCTTGTCAGTAATGGGGAATTCACCATCTCCCAAGAGAATCCATTCCACTAGAGAATCACTATAAATTTTGGGATTTGTTTTTTTTTTATTTCTATTAATTTGAAGCCTTCCTCTCTACAACTTCTAACCTTTGCTTCTAGTTCTACCCTCTGGGGTCAAACAGGTCAAACCATATCTCTCTTTCCCATGATAGCCCTTCTGATACTTAAACATGGCCATCAGAACCCTGGTCAATTCTCTCACCTCCATGTTAAATATCTCTAGTTCCTTCAGTAACTGCTTGTATGAAATGGTCTATAGTCCCTTCACCGTGCAGGTTCCACTCTTCTGGTCACTCTCCAGTTTGCCAGAGTCTTTTATAAATTGTCGTACTCAGAACTGTATACAACTCTCCAGATAAGGTCCAACAAGGACTGAGTGCAATAAGACTGACCTCATTTGTTTTTAATACTGCTGTTCTCTAAAAGAGGACAGTAGCTACTTTGGCCACCACTTTATGGTCTGACATTGAGTTTATAGCCCAACAAAATCCCTAGATCTTTTCCCCTCTGTTGTGTATAACACCATCAGAGTTACCAATGGAAGCCATGAGAGGACGCTTGGACAGGCGGATTGGAATTGTAGAAAGGTTGATGGATTTGGAGTCAGTTCTCTTGAATTCAAATCCTGGCTATGCCACTCTCTGCATGACCTTGGGCAAGTCACTTAGGTTCTGGTCTGTAAAATGAAGGGATTTCACTAGATGGCCTTCAGAGTCACTTCCAGTTCTAAATCTATGATCCCATGACTTCACTTTAGGAAGCTAACATTCCGGTTGTGGGGATAAGATAGTTGATATAAACCCATGAAGCAATTAGAAAGCAATTTAAGATACACTATAACATAGCCCTAAGTGGTATAATAGTAATTTTGAATATAGGAGTGGTAATTAATGTCAGTTAAATGCATTTGGTAGAGTAGGGTAGATTGATTCTACCCATTTGTTGGGGAAGAAAGGTAGAAACATGTGGATAATACTGTTTTCCAGTACAATTTTTGATCATACGATATGAATTCATTTTGAGAGGCAGTGTTATCCTTGGCAATAATAGAAAATATTTGGTCTTAGAGTCAGTCAGATATAGGTTCAAATCACATACCTAATACATACAGCCTATGTAATCCTAGGCAGGTCACTTACCTTCTCAGTGTCCTACTGCAGGCGACTCTCTAAGATCTTAAGTTGCAGAGGGCAGCTAGGTGACACAATGGATAGAGCACTGGGTCTGGAGTCAGGAAAACTTGAGTTTAAATGTGGCTTCAGACACTTACTAGTTGTATGACCCTGAGCAAGTCAGTTAAGCTCTGTTTGCTTGATTTCCTCAACTGGAAAAAGTACTACCTACCTCCCAGGGTTGTGATAATCAAATGAGATAATAGTTGTAAAAAGTCTTAGCACAGTGTCTGGCACAGAACAGGTGCTAAGTAAATGCTTATTCTCTTCTCTTTCCCAAATCTGGCCTCAGACTCTTACTGGCTATGTGACCCTGGGCAAGTCACTTAACATCCCAAGGTTGTTGTGGAGATCAAATTAGAAAATTGTAAAGCACTTTGTAAACCTTAAAATGCTATATAAATGTAAGTTATTTATCATCACTATCATCATCACTAAGGAAGTTCCTCAGAAGAGGTTTCCCCACACCAATAAAGTTCCAGATCCAGCCACAAAAAAGTGGGGTGGTAATCATATTGTCTCTGGAATGCATACCTAGTAGTAAAAGTTCAAAACAGAGGGAAATAGTTCATCATTTTAAGCTAAAAAAAGTGATTAGATGCCTCCCTAAGACTAAGAAAAGACACCCATCATCTAATCGTCTGAAGGCAAGTCTGTCATTTCTACTAGACAAATGAGTGGAGCCACAAAAAGGTACAAGGTAAGAACTATTCAATAAGTTTGTCTGAGAGGAGAAGCTAGGGAGCCAATTGGCAGAGGCACCAAACTGGAGGATGCCCACAAAGTACCCCAGTGCTGGAACCAGATTAAAATGTTATCAGCAAGTGCTTTACAAAATAAATAAAAATACAACATAGATACTGTTAATTTAGTGGTCTTCTAAGTTAATATGCATCCATCAGGGATCCATTTCTATTTGAACTTCATACCACTGGCTTAGACCCCAGAGTTTAAATTCACTGTCGGTCATAGCTAGAAAACTATTTGACTATGAAGAATCAAAGCAAGCAAAATAATGTGGCTGGTAGAAATTTCTTCAAGTGAAGTAACCAGAATGTGAAGAGGAGAGAGACACACAGAGAGAGAGAGAGAGAGAGAGAGAGAGAGAGAGAGAGAGAGAGAGAGAGAGACAGGGAGAGAGACAGAGAGACAAGAGACAGAGACAGAGAGACAAGAGACAGAGAGAATCTTCTAAGGACCAAAGAAGAGGGAGACCTTAAGGCCTCAAGTGCTTATTTGGAGAAGTTTTTTATTGTGAGTCAAAAAGACAAAGGTATGTTTACAGGGATTTACTGAATCAAATCTAGTGGATCTAAGAAATATATAGTATAGCTGCAAAGACTAAGCCGGAGTGCTGCAGAAGGCAGGTGTCAGTCTAGGCCTTTGATTTCCATGACCATATATGATTTTTATATTTTTTTTCATTTATTAAACATTTCTTTTTCTCTCCCATCACTTCTCCCACTGGGGAAGGAAAAAAGAAATACAAAAGACTTGTATCATATCAATAAACATTTTTAAGTACCTACTATGTGCTTGGGCATATATACTAAGTGCTGGACTATAAGCAGAGTCAAGATAACAGACTTTCACATTGGTCATTTCCAAAAATGTACTTCTTATTGCGTCTATTAGTCCATCACCCTTCTCTCATGAGGTAAACATAGTTCTTAATTGTCAGTCCTCTGGACTCTGTTTTTTTGATTTTTGTTTTTTGCTGGGGTTTTTTTTGTTTATTTGTTTATTTTGTTTTTTGGCTAGTCAATGGGGTTAAGTGACTTGCTCAGGGTCACACAGCTAATAAGTATCAAGTGTCTGAGGTCAGACTTGAACTCAGGTCCTCCTGATTCCAGGGCCAGTGCTCTATCCACTGTGCCACCTAGCTGCCCCCCCCTTTTTTTTTACTCTATTCAAAGATCAGAGTCTCAGACTGAAGATCCTATTCTTGTGCCAGAGTCTCTCTTCTTACCTTTAGAAAATTTTTACTAATCTGATTGTCCCCACCTATGTAAAACCTAGAAGCTTTAGTATCTGGCACTTCCTCAGGGGTGGCCACTAGCTCCTCTTATAAGTACTAAGTGGCACAAGGTTTCAAGATATAGAATAGTTTTATTTACACAAAATAGAACTATAATTTCAACCTATAGAGAGCCAAAAATCCATGTCCTTTGCCTTACAGTGAAACAACTTTCCATAAGAATTCTAAGAGTAAATCTAGTAACATAGTCTGTGCATAGAGCTAGGATAAAACTCCATGAATTTGAAAAGCACAAAACCTCTACCAGTGTTTTAATCTATTATTATATTCCCAGTCCCCCATGGGCATCCTTTAATATTTTTCAGTAAATCCCATTTTTTTACCTAAAAGTCTTGCTATGTTTATAGATCAGAGGAAGAAGGGCAAGGAAATAAACTTGTTTGCCTTCTTCCAAAACAGAGTCTGAATGGTTAGAGAAAAAAATTAGGGAAGTTATTGATTGTTCTAGGAGAAAGAAAAATCCAGCAGAAAGCACTATCAGGCTGTCTCTTAGGTTAACTAGAATAGAAATTAACTTGAGTTTAAGCTGTAATTAGGTTTGGCTCCCCAGTTTAAGACTGCCTGTTATCATGCAGAGGTAGATTATAAAGGGCCTTGAATGCCAGTATGAGGATTCTAAATGATTCCCTTTGGTCCACTTTTTGAATGGCTTAGAAGCAAGTGTCCCAGAGGAATGAAAGAATTAATATGCTTTTCAATAGCTTAGCTTGCACACAGGGAGTAACCTATTCGCCCAGCAGTACCCGGCCCAAAGTGTCTTACTAAAGGTCATACAACAAATTAGTGGCAGACCATAAAGCAGAATATATGAATCCTTAATCAGTTTAGCCTAGAGAGACATTCCCTGCTACCATTTTTATTTAATCCTGTTTAATGCTTTCAGTTATGTGGATTCCCTTAGTAAATTTAAGGAAGATAATTTCATTCCTTTCTCTCCTTTTTTTCCTGAAAGTTAAAAGCCCTTCACAAGATATTCATCTAATTACTTCTCATACCTTCCTAGAAATTGCAAGTGTGTAGAATGCTCAAATAATAATAGTGTCTTCAAGAAGGGGAACAGAGCATAAGAGATCATAGAATCACAGAGCTGGAAGGCATCTCAAAGGCCATTTACTTCAACACATACCTAAGCAAGAATCTTTTATATAACATCCATTTGCAAAACATCATCCAGAATTCAGTTGAAGGTGTCCAGTAATGAGAAATTGACTACCTTCCAAAGGCAATCTATTCTACTTTTAGAAAGTTTAACTTAGAAAGGGGTATATTTTCCCCTTACATTGAATGAAAATCTATCTCTATGCATCTTCAATAGATTGTTAAAAGTTGATATAGTTGAAGGAGCCCTGGATTTCAAGTCAAATAACCTAGGATCAAAGCTTTGCTTTTCTACTTAGTACCTGTGTGACTTTTTTTAAATTAATTTTGATTTATCAACAATTACTTCCACATGCTTTCGAGTTTAAAATTTTTTCTCCCCACCACCCTCCCCAAGACAGCACATAATCTGACATAGGCTATACATATACATTCCTCTTAAACATATTTTCACATTACTGATGTTGTAAGTAAGAATTAGAACCAACAGCAAGAACCACCAGAAAGAGGAAACAAAACTCAACAGAAGAAAAAAAAATAGCAAATACTATGCTTCAATTTGCATTCAAACTCCATAATTCTTTCTTTGGATGTGGATAGCATTTTCCATCACGAGGCCTTTGGAGATGTCTTACATCCTTGTATGGCTAAGAAGGGTTAAATTTATCAGTATTAGTCATCACACAACATGGCTGTTATTGTGTACAACGTTCTCTTGGTTCTGCTCATTTCACTCAGCATCAGACCATACAAATCTTTCCAGGTTTTTCTGAAGTCAGCCTGTTCATCATTTCAGTATTCCATTCTGTTCATATACCACAACTTGCTCAGCCATTCCCCAATTGATGGGCATCCTCTCAATTTCCAATTCTTTGCCACCACAAAAAGAGCTGCTATGAATATTTTTGTACATGTGGGTCCTTTTCCTATTTGTATGATCTCTTTAGGATATAGCCCTAGAAGTACTATTGCTGGGTCAAAGGGTATGCACATTTTTATAGCCTTTAGGGCATAGTTCCAAATTGTTCTCCAAAATGGTTGGATCATTTCACAACTCCACCAACAGTGCATTACTGTTCCAATTTTCCCATATCTTCTCCAACATTTATCATTTTCTTGTTTGTCATCTTGGCCAATCTGATAGGTACAATGTGTACCTGTGTGACTTAGAGAAAGTACATCACTGGGTCTCAGTTTCCTTATCTGTAATGTAAGAGGGTTATTCTACATGACCTAAAATAGCCTTTCTACATGTAAACGTATGATCCTAAGTCTAATCCTTCTTTCCCAGAAGACCCCTTCAAATTCTTAAAAACAGAGTTATCCCTCCTAACTTTTTTGTTTCATTAAACATCCCCAGGTTATTCACACAGAACAATTTCAAAGCTTCTCACCAGTCTGTTGACCTCTTCTAAATATGCTACAATTTTTCAATGTTTTCCAGAAAATGTAGCCCCCAGTCTTATCAGGGCAGAGTAGAACAGTACTAACAAGCTAAATGCCTCCACTGTGAAACACACTGAACAGCTTCTTCATCTCACGGAATCTTCAATAATGTCAAAATTCCATGTAGACTCAATAAATGTAAAATTCTTAAGATATGCCTGAAAAGATACAGACTGAATGCTTCAGACATGAAGGTAGAAATCACATTGAATCAATGGATGAAGGAGAGATACCTATAAATATCTTAGTCTCTTCAAGGCAAGACATATCAGAGTGTAAAGATGTCAAATAGAAGGCAATGATTGGATATTTTAACACACTTACTGGCATTCAGAAGACAAAGCTGAATGGGAGGACATCTCTAAAGAAATTAACAGCTATTCAGTATCAGTCTCAATGTGAATTTTTGGAATTGTAGAATAGATTCTAATAAATTTGGAAAAAGTCCTACCAAAAACTCATATAATATGAATGAAATACAGAAACCATTCCTAAAGCAGCCATACAAATATTAACACTTCTTTGCCAAAGAGAAGGAAATATAATATGACTATGTGTATAAAAAAAGTGAAAAAACATTTAAAGTATTTTTGGAACAAACAGTGGTCACTTCACCATAAAAGTTGATAACATGTACCCAGCATTGGATTTGTTTAATTGACTATGATTTACCTAAGATGAAGCAAACAAAATGGCTAGGATCTAAAAATGGAATCCAAAGGCCCTAGATGGACAATGTTTTCATGACTTTAGATAACAATATGTCAACACAGAAGCACGGAACAAATGGCTGTGTCATGCAGATTTGTTTGTTGAAATGAAGAAATTCATGATGACGATTCAGGACCGGGTTATGGCCATCAGAAATCATGGAAGGATTATCTTTAAGAAGCCCAGAATTAAGGACCAAGGTAAATTATGCTAGGAAGAGGTGGAAACTGGGAAAAGCAGCACTGCAGGTTATAAAAAATTAGTAGCCATTAAAACCTAGCAAGATACAACTTGGTGGATAAAATTATAGATCAGAACTCACTACCTTCCATGCACTAAAAGATAAATTATCATGCTACAAACACAGACTTCAAAATATCCTGAGGAACTCAACCAATAAATTGTCCCAGAATCAGGCCATTATCACAAACTCAAACTGTTACCTGTAGTTGCCTGAACATAGCATTGACCCATCAAGATCTAACAGTGTTTTAAAATAGGTGTCATGAAACCAAATACTCACAATATTCAAGCTACATGGAATAAAAAGCTTTCAAAATAAAAGATCTAGCAGAAAAGGTGAAAAATCATCAGTGAGCAGCATGAGATGCATATCATCCCTGTTGTTCTTTCTGCCCCTAGGGTTGTACCAAAGATGCTTTAAGTGACCCTATAAAAGAGAATCTTATTTACCAACACTTTAATTCAGTCACAAAAAAACTTTAGCCATCAATGCAAAAGTTCTCAGGGTATTATTTATTAAAAGAAGAAGAGGAGGAAAATTCTTTGTACCAGAGCTGTTTCAATCTGAGCACCATTGGGTAGAAGATAAAAATCAGAAAAAGAATAACATTTATATAGTACATTACATACATTATCTCCTTTGATCCTCATAACTGGACAGTGTGGCTGATACTGCAGGTATCATTATCGCCACTTTATGGGTGAGAAGACTGAGCTTCATAGAGGTTAAATAACTTGTCCAAGGACACAAAAATAATAAGTATAAAATCTGGATTTGAACCCAGACATTCCTCACTCCAAATTCAATATTCTATCCACTACACTACTAGGATGAAACTCAAATAGAAATGGGGGGCCTGTCTCTAATGCATACATAGGTATCACTGTGGCCCATATAGTGCCTTAATTTTAATATGATATCTATGTTTTGTTATATTTTTATTTATTTTATTAAATATTTTCTAATTACATTTTAATCTGGTTTGAGCCATAACAGGAAGTGTTGCGGCTGCATATAGCCCACAGACCACATGCTGACACCTCTGAACTAGATCATGCTTCTTCTTGCCATGCTGTGCCTGGGTTATGTAAGCAACCCAGGAATACAAGTTCAGGACACACATACAATAATTCAAAGTTTCAAGATTCCACCTTGACTGTTAGAATAAATGGTTTAAATCTCCCATCTTTGCAAATAGAGTCCCTTGGACTGGCATACTTAGTTCTAAATGCTGACTATGAATCTGACTAACTCTGTGCCCTCGGGCAAGGCACTTAAACTCTCTAAGACTCACTTTCCTCCATTGAAATATAGAAATAATAATGTTTCACAACTTAACTCATGGGGTTGATGTGAGGAAAGCACTTTATGAACCTGTAGAAACATAAGCTACCATTGTCAGCAGACTGGATAAAAATTCTTTGCAAAGATGACTCAAGAAATACAATATCCCTATTAAATTTTGTGTTATTGGATTCCCTCATTATTGTAGCCAAAAGAAAATGTTTTGCATTGCCTATGTGATTAAGCATTATCTATGTATTACCTATACTACAGTTATCTAAGTTGTTTTGCATTGTACCAATCTGTTATCAAATTGGATAGCTGTCTCTCTCAACTTTTAGTTACCTGCAAATTTGATAAGTATGTCATCTATTCCCTCATCCATATCATTCACAAAAATATTGAGCAACTCCTTGTGGTGGTAAAGAATTGGAAACTGAGTAGGTACTTAGCAATTGGGGAGTGGCTGAATTAGATGTTACACATATGTGATAGAATACTATCATTCTGTAAGAAATGATGAGGGGATGGTTCCAGAGAAACCTGGGAAGACTTGTACGAACTGATGCAGAGTAAGGTGAGTGGAACAAGGAGAATAATTGATATAAAAACAGCAACTTTCTAAAGAAAAACAACTCTGAAACACTTAGGAATTCTAATCAGTACAATCGCCAACCACAATTGTATTCATGAGTACTCTGAAACATGCTACCCCCCTCTTGATAGAGAGGTGATTTTTAATTTGGCCAATGTATTGATTTTTTTTTGTACATACAAGCAAAACATGCATTTTTGTGACAGAAGATTTGTTTTCTTTCCAAATGTTGGGAGGGAGAGAAGTTATTGGGAAAAAATAACTAAAAATACTTTAATCAAAACAAGGCAAAAGGCAAATTCTCTGGGCATGATACTAGAAGCTGCCCTCTAATTCAAAGGTTTTTAACTTTTTGTATGTCACAGACCCCTATGGTAGTCTGATGAAGTCAGTGGACTCCTCATAATAACATTTTTAAATAATTTAAAGAAATGCTCAATTTAAGCTAAGAGTTAGTGAAAATAAAGGTTTGATTTTTCCCATGCAAGTTCCCTGAAATCTGTACATTAGAGGCCCACAGATCCCAGGTCAAGACCCCCTGCTCTAGCATGAGATAGACCCATTAATGACTAATTACTCTTTGGCTTCAGTCTTCCATCCATATCTAAAACCACCCGACATTGTTTTCATCTCACCCACATTTTTCTATCTTGTATATCAGGATACTGTAAAAGGTTTTGTCAAGTGATTTGTTAGCATACATAAAAGTCAAGGATATGAGGTTCTTCTATCATGGCCCAAGTTTGATGAACCCAAGCTGCTCTCCTTCATCACTGTTTGCCTTCATAAGTGTTTGAACACTTTTCTCAGTGGTATCCTAGAAAACTAGGATACTGGTCACCCTACTTTAGTCCTGTGGTAACTCCACTATCCCCCATGATATTTTAAAGTTCATTGACAGTGGCTCAATAATCACACCTGCTCATTCTTTCTCTTCCCAGAGAGGTACAATTATTACTTCCACACCACAGGGGTTAGGGGTGCTGCACTCCCATGGTCTGGAAAATTCACATAAAATTTTTGGCCCTTCCTTCATATCAGAGAAATCTGAATTATTATGATATTAAAAGATAAACTATGTTGATATTATATAATACTATACATGTATTTTATGCACTTCTGAGTCTCTAACCTGTTTCTATGTCATCTGCTGGCCTTCGTGTGTAATTGGTGGCTTCCACAAAACTCACAAAAAATTCCCATTTAATTTCTTATGCCGACCCATGGTATATCAAGACCAAAATGAGGAAAACTGAGACATGTAAGAGATAATGATAGTTAATCTGGGCCCTGTTAGTTGACATCCTTCTATTCTACCTTTATGCACTCTATATCTCATCCCCCATAGCAGCTTTTTCATACTTTTTTTCTCATGTCTCACTCACAATTGCGCCACCTCCCCCACCTGCCCACTCTTCCACACACATATGGCAGATGGTTGAGACTCCTACATCTAAGTGGATTAAGGCCACCTAACATAACATCCTTCAGTCTCCTTGGAATTCTTCAAATCTTCTCAGTTCCATTACCCATTATCTCCTTTCTAATCAAAGAAGAGTAGTGTTCTTTGATGTGCCCTTGAACTCATTCACTCCCACATCCCTTAGGACCTTGCTTCAAGAGCCATCTTTATTCTTCCATGTTTCTTCAATCTTTCCTTTTTCCCATCTACCTACAAACATGCTCAGTTAACCCCAAGACTAAAAGATTCATCTAAAATCCATTTCTCTCCTTTTCTTCACTTACAGAAATCTTGAAAAAATTGTCAAAACCTATTGTCTCCATACTTCATTATACATTCTCACTTCAAGCCTTTATAATTTCATTTCCTCTGCACCACCCTACTAAAACTATTATCTTTCTCTCTGCCACACACAGGGCAGGAATAACATCTTTTTAAAATTAATTTATTTTGAATTATCAACAATCACTTCCATAAGCTTTTGAGTTTTAAATTTTTCTCCCCCTCCCTCCCCACCTCCCTTCCCAAGACAGTGCACAATCTGCTGTAGACTATACATATATATTCCTATTAAACATATTTTCACAATAGTGATGTTGTAAGTAAGAATAGAACCAATAGGAGGAACCACCAGAAAGAGGAAACAAAACACAACAGAAGAGAAAAATAGCAAATAGCATGCTTCAATCCGCATTCAAACTCCATAGTTCTTTCTTTGGATATGGATAGCATTTTCCATCATGAGGCCTTTGGAGATGTCTTACATTGTTGTATTTCTGAGAAGGGTTAAGTCTATCAAAATTAGTCATCACACAACTTGGCAGTTACTGTGTACAATGTTCTCCTGGTTTTGCTCACTTCACTCAACATCAGACCATACAAGTCTTTCCAGGTTTTTGTGAAGTCTACTTGCTCATCATTTCTTATAGCACAATAGTATCCCATTACATTCATATACACAACTTGTTCAGCCATTCCCAATTGATGGGCATCCCCTCAATTTCCAATTCTTTGCTACCACAAAAAGAGCTGCTATAAATATTTTTGTACATGTAGGTCCTTTTCCCATTTATATGATCTCTCTGGGATATAGCCCTAGAAGTGCTATACACATTTTTATAGCCCTTTGGGCATAGTTCCAAATTGCTCTCCAAAATGGTTGGATCATTTCACAACTCCACTAACAATGCATTAGTGTTCCAATTTTCCTACATCTTCTCCAACATTTATCATTTTCCTGTTTTGTCATGTTGGCCAATCTGATAGGTGTGATGTGGTACCTCAGATTGTTTTGATTTGCATTTCTCTAATCAATAACGATTTAGAGCATTTTTTCATATGACGATAGATGGCTTTAATTTCTTCATCTGAGAACTGTCTGTTCATATCCTTTGACCATTTATCAATTAGGGAATGGCTTGTATTCCTATAAATTTGTCTTAATTCTCTATATATTTTAGAAATGAGGCCCTTATCAGAGAGACTGGTTGTAAAAATTCTTTCCCAATTTTCTACCTTCCTTCTAATCTTAGTTGCATTGGCTTTGTTTGTGCAAAAACTTTTCAATTTAATGTAATCAAAATTATCCATTTTGCTTTTCATAATGTTCTCTATCTCCTGTTTGGTCATGAATTCTTCTGTTCTCCAAGATCTGATAGGTAAACTATTCCTTGTTCTCCCAGTTTACTTATATCAGCCTTTATATCTAATCATGAACCCATTTTGACTTTATTTTGGTATATGGTGTGAGATTTGGGTCTATGCCTAGTTTCTGCCATACTCTTTTCCAGTTTTCCCAGCAGTTTTTTCAAAGAGTGGGTTCTTATCCCAGAAGCTGGGGTCTTTGGGTTTATCAAATAATAGATTACTATAGTCATTGACTACTGTGTCTTGCATATTTAACCTATTCCACTGATCCACCTCTATTTCTTAGCCAGTACCAAGCAGTTTTGATGATTGCTGCTTTATAATACAATTTAAGATCTGGAATTGCTAGGCCACCTTCCCCTGCATTTCTTTTCATTAGTTCCTTTGATATTCTGGACCTTTTGTTTTTTCCAAATTAATTTATTATTTTTTCTAACTCTATAAAATAATTTTTGGTAGTTTGATTGGTATGGCACTGAATAAGTAAATTAGCTTAGGTAGATTGTCATTTTTATTATATTAGCTCAGCCTACCCATGAGCAACTGATATTTTTCCAATTATTTAGATCTGATTTTATTTGTGTGAAAAGTGTTTTGTAATTGTGTTCATAGAGTTCCTGGGTTTGTTTCAGGAGGTAGACTCCTAAATATTTTAATGTCTACAGTAAGTTTAAAGGAATTTCTCTTTCTATCTCTTGCTGTTGGGCTTTGTTGGTAATATATAGAAATGCTGATGATTTATGTGGGTTTATTTTATAGCCTGCAACTTTGCTAAAGTTGTTTATTATTTCAAGTAGTTTTTTACTTGATTCTCTAGGATTCTCTAAGTATATCATCATGTCATCTGCAAAGAGTGATAGCTTTGTTTCTTCTTTGCCTATTCTAATACCTTCAATTTCTTTTTCTTCTCTTATTGCTAAAGCTAATGTTTCCAGTAATATTGAAAACAGTGGTGATAATGGACATCCTTGTTTCACCCCCGATCTTATTGGAAATGCTTCTAGCTGTCCCCATTACATATAATGCTTGCTGAAGGTTTTAGATAGATGCTATTTATTATTTTAAGGAAGACTCCATTTTTACCTATGCTTTCTAGTGTTTTTAATAGGAATGGGTGTTGTATTTTGTCAAAAGCTTTTTCTGCATCTATTGAGATGATCATGTGGTTTCTGTTGGTTTTGTTGTTGATATGCTCAATTATGCTGATAGTTTTCCTAATATTGAACCAACCCTGCATTCCTGGTATAAATCCTACCTGGTCATAGTATATTATTCTTGTGATAAGTTATTGTAATCTATTTTGTTATAAAATTTTGCATCTATATTCATTAGAGAAATTGGTCTAATTTTCTTTCTCTGTTTTGACTTCCTGGTTTAGGTATCAGCACCATATTTGTATCATAAAAAGAATTTGGTAAGACTCCTTCTTCACCTATTTTCCCAAATAGTCTATATAGTATTGGAATTAATTGTTCTTTAAATGCTTGATAGAATTCACTTGTAAATCCATCTGACCCTGGATATTTTTCCAGGAGAGTCCATCAATGGCTTGTTCAATTTCTTTTTCTGAGATGGGGTTATTTCAGTATTTTACTTCCTCTTTTAATCTGGCCAATTTATGTTTTTCTAAATATTTATCCATTTCACTAAGATTGTCAAATTTGTTGGCATATAGTTGGGCAAAAATTCCTAATTATTGTTTTAATTTTCTCTTCCTTGGTGGTGGCTTCACCCTTTTCATTTTTGATACTGGCAATTTGGTTTTCTTCTTTCTTTTTTTTTTAATACATTAACCAAAGGTTTATCTATTTTATTGGTTTTTTCATAAAACCAGCTCAATAGTTTTCTTAATTTCAATTTTCTTAATTTCTCCTTTGGTTTTCAATATTCCTAATTTGTGTTATTGAGGATTTTAATTTGTTCTTTTTCTAGTTTTTTTAGTTGTATGCCCAATTCACTGATCTCCTCTTTTTCTATTTTATTCATGTATGCATTTAGAGATACATAACTTCCCCTAAGAACTGCTTTCGCTGAATCCCATAAGTTTAGGTATGTTGTCTCATTATTGCCATTCCCTTGAATGAAGTTATTGATTGCTTCTATGATTTGTTATTTGACCTAATCATTTTTAGGATTATTTAGTTTCCAATTATCTTTTAGTCTATCTTTCCATGGCCCTTTATTACATATAATTCTTTATTGCATCATGATTGGAAAAGGGTGTATTTAATATTTCTGCCTGTCTGCACTGGGTTGTGAGGTGTTTATGCCCTAGCACATGGCCAATTTTTGTGTATGTGCCATGTACTGCTGCAAAAAATATATGTTCCTTTCTATCCTGATTCAATTTTCTCCAGAGGTCTATCATACCTAATTTATCTAATGTTCGATTCACCTCTTTAAATTTTTTCTTGTTTGTTTTATGATTAGATTTATCTAATTTAGAGAGAGGGAGGTTGAGATCCTCCACTAGTGTAGTTTTGTTGTCTATTTCTTCCTGTAACTCCCTGAACTTCTCTAAGAATTTGGATGTTCAAGGGCGGAGCCAAGAGAGCAGAGTGAAAGCAATGACTTGCTTGAGCTCTCCCCTAAACCCCTCCAAATACACATAAAAAATGGCTCTAAACAAATTCTAAAGCAGCAGAACCCATAAAAAGACAGGGTGAAACAAATTTCCAGCACAAGACAACCTGGATGATTGATCAGAAGGGTATAGCGCGGGGTGGGCGCAGAGGCCACAGCGAACCTGGAGCAGGCCTCAGAGGACTGAATCTCGGGCAGCTGTGGAGGTTTCCAGACTCCTTAATCCACAAATACCAAAGACAACTTAGAAGGTCAGTAGGAAAAATCTGTTTCTATCTGTGCTGAGAAAGGAAGGCGGGGTCTCAGTTCCATTCCCCAAGAGCGTGGCCCTGGGGGGGGCAGCTGCTTCCTGAGCTTCCAGCACAGATAATGAGGGGGAATTCAGTGGCTGACAAGAAAGGAATTGCAGGGATCTCTTTGACATTGCTGAGACAGGAATCTCTTGCTTTGCCCCTGCTTGGATCTGAGTCACATTTCTGGGCAGGCAGTGCTAAGGTGAGGAGGAACACTGGCATGGTGGAGATTGTAGTGGCTGTGGAGTGGAACCCTTCCTCACAGTTATGGGACAGAAAGGAATACTTGTGGTCACAGGCCGGGAAAGGAGTAAACACCTCGCCCCTTATCATACCACCTTGGAAGAACTGAAAATTTACAGGTCCCTACAAGTATTTCTGAAAACAGCTGTACAAACCCCTGAAGGTTGGGACGCTACATTCTTCACATTGGAAGCAGACTCTTACCTTAACAAAGAGTTTAAAACTCAAGTGATTGGCCAGGATCATGAGCAAGCAGTACAAAAAGAGTCAGACTATATTTTCTTACTTTGGTGAAAAAGAAGATCAAAGTATACAACCAGAAGAAGACAACAAAGTCAAAGCTCCTACATCCAAAGCCTCCAAGAAAAATATGAATCAGTCCCAGGCCTTGGAAGAGCTCAAAAGGGATTTTGAGAAGCAAGTAAGGGAAGTAGAGGAAAAACTGGGAAGAGAAATGAGAGTGATGCAAGAAAATCATGAAAAACAAGTCAACAGCTTGCTAAAGGAGACCCAAAAAAATACTGAAGAAAATAACACCTTAAAAAATACCTTAACCCAAATGGCAAAAGAGGTCCAAAAAGCCAATGAGGACAAGAATGCCCTAAAAGGCAAAATTGGTCAAATGGAAAAGGAAGTCCAAAAGATTACTGAAGAAAATAATTCCTTAAAAGTTAGAATAGAGCAATTGGAAAACAGTGACTTTATGAGAAATCAAGACACAGTAAAACAAATCCAAAAGAATGAAAAATTAGAAAACAATGTGAAATATCTCATTGGAAAAACAACTGACCTGGAAAATAGATCCAGGAGAGAGAATTTAAAAATTATTGGACTATCTGAAAGCCATGATCAAAAAAAAAGCCTAGACATCATCTTTCAAGAAATTATCAAGGAAAACTGCCTGATATGTTAGAACCAGAGGGCAAAATAGAAATTGAAAGAATCCACAGATCTCCTCCTGAAAGAGATCCCCAAAGGAAAACTTCTAGGAATATTATAGCCAAATTCCAGAGTTCCCAGGTCAAGGAGAAAATATTACAAGCTGCCAGAAGGAAACAATTCAAGTACTGTGGAAACACAATCAGGATAACACAAGATTTAGCAGCTTCTACATTAAAGGACTGCAGGGCATGGAATATAATATTCCAGAGGGCAAAGGAGATAGGATTACAACCAAGAATCACCTACCCAGCAAAACTGAGTATAATCCTTCAGGAGAAAAAATGGTCATTCAGTGAAATAGAGGACTTTCAAGCATTCCTGAAGAAAAAACCAGAGCTGAATAGAAAATTTGACTTTCAAATACAAGACTCCAGTGGAACACGAAGAGGTAAACAGGAAAGAGAAATCATGAGAGACTTATTAAGATTGAACTGTTTACATTCCTGCATGGAAAGATAATATTTATAACTCATGAGACCTTTGTCAGTATTAGGGTAGTTTGGAGGGGAAAAAAATATATGTATGGATAGATGGATAGATAGATAGATAGATAGATAGATAGATAGATAGATAGATAGGTAGAGGGCACAGGGTGAGTAAGGGGTCTTATCTGGAGAATAAAATTAAGGGGTGAAGGAGGATTATACTCAGAGAAAAAGGAAGGGAGAGGTAGAATGGGGTAAATTATCTCACAAAAAAAGCAGAAAAGGCTCTTACAGTGGAGGGGAAATGGGGAAGGTAAGAGGTAATGCGTGACTCTTATTCTCATAGGATTTGGCTTAAGGAGGGAATAACATACACATTCAATTGGGTATGGAAATCTGTCTTACCCTACAGGAAAATAGGGGGAGAAGTGGATGAGAGAGCAGGGGGATGATAGAGAGGAGGGCAGATTGGGAAAGTGTGTAAATACTTCTGAGGAGGGACAGGGTCGAAAGAGAGAATAGAATAAATGGGAGGGCAGGATAGGATTAAGGGAAACAGAGTTAGTTTTTCACATGTCTACTATGGAAACGTTTTGCATAACTGCGCATGTACAACCTATATGGAGTTGCTTGCCTTTGAAATGACGGTGGGTGGGGAGGGAGGAAGAGAGAAAATCTGAAACCTAAAGTTTTAAAAACATATGTTTAAAAAAATGTTTTCACATGCTCCTGGGAAATAAGAAATGTAGGAAATGGGGTACAGAAGTCTATCCTGCCCTACAGGAAAATAGAAGGGGAACGGGGTCAGAGAAGGGGGGGGGAAGGATAGAAGAGAGGACAGACTAGAGGAAGGGATATTCAGAATGCATGCCATTTTGGGGTGGGGGGAGGGGTGAGATGGGATGAAAATTTGGAACTCAAAAACTTGTGGAAGTGAATGTTGAAAACTAAAAATAAACAAATTTATATTTAAAAAAATAGACTCAAAAAAAAGAATTTAGATGCTCCACCATTTGGTGCATATATGTTTAGTAATGATATTACTTCATTGTCTATGGTGCCTTTTAGTGGATGTAGTTTCCTTCCTTATCTCTTTTGATAAGATTTATTTTTTTTTAGCTTTGTCTGAGATCAGGATTGCTCCTCCTGCTTTTTTTACTTCAGCTGAAGCATAATATATTCTGCTCCAGCCTTTTACCTTTACTCTGTATGTGTCACTCTTTTTCAAATGTGTTTCCTGTAAACAAAATATTGTAAGATTATGGTTTTAAATCCATTCTGCTATCTGCTTCAGTTTTACAGGAGAGTTCATCCCATTCACATTCACAGTTATAATTACCATCTGTGTCTTTCTCTCCATCCTTTCTCCCCCCTGCTTTTGCTTTTCTTCATTCTTTCTTCTTCCTCCTCCTAGTGTTTTGCTTTTTACCACTGCCTCCTTCAGTCAAGCCTCCATTCTATTAGCTAGCCCCTTCCCTTTTTTTCCTCTTTACTTTTACTACTTCTTCCCTCCCTTCTATTTCCCCTCCTTTTTCTTTCCCCTTTTCCTTCCTACTGCCTAGAGGGAGTTAGATTTCTATACCTAACTGATTATGTTATTCCCTTCTTGAGCCAAATCTGATGAGAATAAGGTTCTAACGATGCTCATCTCCCTCTCTTCTTTCCCTCTGCTATAATAGGTTTTTGTGCCTTTTCTTGTAACTGTAACTTACCCTTGTCTGCCTCCTCCTTTCCTTTTCTCTCAGTACATTTTCTTGATCAGATTAATCCACTTACTTGGATCCATTTAATCCACTTGATTAGATTTTTTTATCATTATGTCAAAATCAACATATCCACCTCCTTTATGTATACCCCTTTAACATGGTGTAATAACAATACAGTTCTCAAGAGGTACAAGTCATCTTCCCTTGTAGGAATGTAAACAGTTTGCCCTTATTAATAACATGTTGTATCTTTCTGTCCAATTTACTTTTTTATGTCTCTCTTGACTCTTGTATTTGAAGATCAAATTTTCTGTTGAGTTCTGATCTTTTTATCAGGAAGGTTTGGAAGTCACCCATTTCATTGAAGAAACATCATGCTCAGTTTTGCTGGGTAGTTGATCCTTGGTTGTAATCCAAGCTCCTTTGCCTTACAGAATATCATATTCCACACCCTATGATCTTTTAATGTAGAAGCCACAAGGTCTTGTGTGATCCTGATGGTGGTTCTATGATATTTAAGTTATTTTTTTCTGGCTGCTTGCAGCATTTTCTCTTTGACCTGGTAATTTTGGAATTTGGCTACTATATTCCTTGGCCTTTTCAATTTTGGATCTCTTTCAGGAGGTGATCGGTGGATTCTTTCTATGGCTATTTTACCTTTTGATTCTAGGACCTCAGGGCAGTTTTCCTTTATGATTTCCTGAAAGATACTGTCCAGGGTCTTTTTTTCATTGTAATTTTCAGGTAGACCAATAATTTTTAAATTGTCTCTCCTGGATCAATTTTCCTGGCCAGTTGTTTTACCAATGATGTATTTTATGTTTTCATCTATTTTTTCATTCTTTTGTTTCTGTTTGACTGATTCTTGCTCTTTCATAGAGTCATTAGCTTCCATTTGCCCAATTCTAATTTTTAACAAATTGTTTTCTTCTATTAGATTTTCTACCTCCCTCCCCATTTGGCCAATTGTATTTTTTAGGAACTTGTTTTCTTCAATGTACTTCTTTCCAGTCATCCAATTGTATTTTTTAGCAACTTTTTTCTTCAGTGTACTTTTTTTTTCTAGTTGACCAATTGTATTTTTTAGGGATTTGTCTTCTTCAGTGTACTTTTTTTCCAGTTGACCAATTATATTTTTTAGGGATTTGTTCTCTACAGTTAATTTTTGTCCTTCTTCTTCCAAGCTATTGACTCTCTCTTACATACCTCTCATTTCTTTTCCAATTTTTTCTTCTACTTCTCTCATTTGACTTTTAAAATTCTCCTTGAGCTCTTCTAAGGCTTTTTGGGCTTCAGATTCCCTTTTGAGGTTCCAGTTGTGGGATTGTTGACAATGTTGTCTTTTTCAGAATTTCTGCCTTGATCTTCACAGTTCTCACAATATGAACCTATCGTATGTTTCTTTTTGCTCATGGTGTTTGCCTATTTCCTGGTCCTTAAAGAGACTGAGTTCTCCTGCTGTGGAGCAGAGGACACTGACCTAAGCTTCCTGTGTTGGGAGCCTAGGGTCTGGTCACTGACTTTGTGTGCTGGGGCCTCCAGTGTTTGCAGTTGGAGGCTGTAGGGTTCTGGCAGCTTGCCTGGTATTGGGCTGGAATCAGCAACACTGGAACTCTAGGGGTTAGATTGGGTAGTATGGCCCCTGGAGATTTCCTGCTACCCTGGCCTTTCCTTCCTTTTGCTTTCTTCAGCTCCTTTCAGATGGATGTCGCAGGGTGTTTATCTTCCTGTGGCCACCTAGAGTGCTGCTTCCCTTCGTTTTGCTGAGGCACTGGGAGAACCGGTTGTTTTAGAATGATGGGGCACCTGGTGGTTTTCCAAGCTGGTTTCCACCAGATCCCCCACCCTCACTGAGGCACTCAGGGGTCCAGGTGCTGGTGTTTGCTTGTTCCACTACCTGGGTTTTAGGATCTCCTCCTGGTATGCTAAGATGGGGCTTTCCACTAGCTTGCTGGGATGCCTCCTGTTCTGTACTGCTCCCCATTCCCCAAGGCAAGAGGGGCCTTTCCCATTAATCCCTCAAGCTACCTGGGCTACTGGAGTGCTGCATCCCATCTTTCTTCTGGTTCAGCTGTTCCAGGATCTTTCCTGGGGTGATATTTTCTGGGCTTTCAGAGGTTGATAAGGGAGGGTAAGAGCGACTTGCTTCTTACTCTGCCGTCTTGGCTCCCAGAAGTGGAACCAGGCATGACATCTTAACTGAACCAGCAAGGCACCCTGAAGAAGAGACAGAAGGTAGTATGTCCCAGGCAAGTCACAAGACAACCATCACTTTGACTACAATCTTTCCTCAGACCCTGATGGAGACAGATGGACCCAAAAGCTTTACAAATAACAGTGCTTCACTCCCCAAACAATAATATCTATTTCCAACCCAGCCTCTATAATCATCATTAAGGGAAAAAATCGTCATGGAGAAGAGGGATCACATTCCTCATTACCACCAACAACAACTATAGACCAACTGCCAACAATGGGCGGATAGGCACAGGAGCCCTAGAAGTGGAAGCACTTCCCAGACCACAGGCCCTGCTTCCAACCCAGTTCTTGCAACCATCATCCAGAGAAGCAATTTGTATGGAGACAGGGACAATCATCTCTATCAACTGCAAACCAACTGCCACACACAGCACATGCAAGCCAGCCTAGCTAAAGAAGCAAGACATTCACAAGGAGAGAAAGAAGGAAGTGTATGCCAGGCAAGTCACACACCTATTGCCAACTTGGCCACCATCTTTCCTTAGGCCTTGATGGAGAAAGCCCAGGACCCCAAACCTAAAAACTTTGGAAACAGCAGTGCTTTCAGTCCAATGCCTTCCATCTTCACCTTGGTAACCACATCTGTAGAGACACAACCTGGTAATTACTCTTGCAGGTGCTATAGCCACCACTACTGAAGATCCAGAAAAAAAAAAAAGAAAGTTCTTTCCACCAAAGTGTTTGGCACTTTCAAATGGTTTAATCATTTAATGTGATTTTATCAATGAAAATTACATTAAAGAAGAGGCATTATCATCCAATTTGCCCCTACACTCTACAGAACATGGCACCCTTCCTTCTGACTTGTAGCCAAAAACTTCCATATATGTTGTCTCAGCCATTAGAATGGGAGCCCCTTGAGGGCAAAGACTCTGTTATCTATTTGTATCCAGCACAGGTTTTGCAGATAATAAATGCTTATCAAAGCTTCCTTCCTTCCCTCCTTCCTTCCTTCCTTCCTTTCCTTCCTTTCATCTTTCCTTGCATCTCTCTATTTCTCTCTATCCCTCTCTCACAAGCAATGAGCACGTTATCATTAAAAGCAATGCCATTCTTTCAGTTCTTATTATCTTTGACCTCTAGTTGTTTTTTTTTTTCAAACTACTGACCATCTCCTCTTACTAGATCTATAACTACACATTTTTGCATCTAGGAAAAGCATCAGAAACCACATTTAAGACACATATCATATAATATAGTTTGGTGGTTTGTTTTGTTTTGTTTTTGTTTTTCCCTTGGTAAAGACAAAAACTCCAGGTACAATGAGATTGATTCCAGGGAGGGTGCCTACCCATTCACCCCCAGAGGTATCAGGGTATTTGATAGCTTCCTGTTTAAACTCATTATGACTGATTACTAGGCACTAAAATTTACCATTTCTTCACGCTTAGCATTCAAGCAGTCTGATTATTGGTTGTTTGGATAGGGTAACCCTTACAACAAACAAATGCATATTTAGAGCTAAGGGGTTGAAAGAGTATTTGAAGATGATCTCCCCCCAAAAAAATAATAACACCAAATTGTCATGTTAGATATGCAAGGGATTTTAGGGATAATCTACTCAAGCACTGAATTATATAGAAGAGGAACTCAAGAACTCAAGTAAGAGAAATGACTTGACTAAAGTGAAAAGTGAAAATTCATTCAGCTATTCCTGACATTGCTGCTTAGCTGAGACATCAAATGTAGGCGCCTCTTAAAAACTCCCACCTTTAGAACTAGTTAGAACCTCAGAGAGTACCTTGTCCAGCTGCGAGAAGGGAGTAGAATTTGTGCCTAGTCACACTATTTTTTTTCAGGTAGTTCACATTTTACCTCAATGATGGGTAAAGAACAATGGCACTCCCTGATCAGCAGCCCCCAGGCTCATGACTTTGGACAAGCAGGTAAGCATGGATGGAAGCCACATATGGCTTCAAGGCTGCAGGTTCCCTACCCTTGCCTTAGATCTTTCTAGGTATATCCTGTCTCCGATCTCATTCTCTGCCCCCACCTTTTCCACACCACATTGCCCAAAGTTTAAGCCACTTCATTAGACAAATTTTGTTGAGGAAGAAAAGTCCATGGGTTGATGGGATCAGGAGCTGACTGCCCACTGGCTTTATTGCCCTTACTTTCACTATCCCTTTTCAAAAGCAGTCTATTCTAAGAAAGGTAGAATTCCTAGGCCCACTGTGCTCTTCCCTGATCCAGCCATATCTGGATTATCATTATTCAGATCTGGATGCCACATTTTAAGAACAATGATAAGTTGAAGAGTCTCCAGAAAAGGATGACCTGGATGGTAAAGGACCACGAGGACATATGATAAAGGAATGGGAAATGTTAAGCCTATCTAGGCTTGACAAGGCAGCTATGTATGCGGTACAGAGGATAAAGCGCTGGGCCTGGAGTCAGGAAGACCTGAGTTTAACTCCAGCCTCAGAACACTTACTAGCCGTGTGACTCTGGGCAAGTCACTTAACCTTTTTGGCCTCAATTTCTTCATCTGTAAAATGAGCTAGAGGAGGACATGGCAAGCCACTCCAGTATCTTAGCCAAGAACACCCCAAATAGGGCCATGAAGAATTGGTCATGACTGAATGACAAAAGCCTAGACAATAGAAGAATATTTATTGGCCATACATCTAGAAGTGTATTCTAATGTTTTTCCTGGGGCAGATGTCTAGCTCACTGGCCTACATTTCACAGGCTCCATTCTAATGCATTTTTGAAAATTGTGGTAATGTTTGCTCTTCTCCAATTCTATAATGTCTCTCCCATTCTATACCCTCTTTCAAAGATCTGACAGTGGTTCAGAAATTACATCTACCAATTCTTCCAGTAGTTTTGAGTGTAGTTCATCTGGGTCAGTTCATATGACCTCTCAGGCTCCTTCCTATTCTAAGATTCTGGGATTCTGATCATCAAATTACTAAAAGTGAAAGTTTGAGTTACTCCACTTATCCCCTTGCTTCTCTATCTTTTATCTTAGGATGTAGGTTCTTCTCCCTATCACCCTCTCTGATTTGATGTCATGAAATTACTCATGACTAAGGCTTCTGTGGCCAGTAAGCTGTACTCTAATAGAATGAGTGCACAGAAATCTCCCTTGCCCACAAGTCACTCTCTTCACAGCTTCACATTTCACTGCCCAATTCATGTAAAGAATTCAAGTCATATGCTACTTTCATTAGCCCATTATTGTTATCCATAGTTGAAGTCAGGATTTTGCTTTCCCATCCACCACTTGAAGATGGATACTCTTTCAAAGTGGGAACTGTATTGCAGTGATCTATGAGTAAAAGTGATTTGGCAGAGAGAACATTAGAATCAGACCCCATTTCAACTCTGGTTATTTACTAGCTGTGTAATGTTAGGCAAGTAAATTAACCTCTCTGGACCTCAGGATTTTTATTTGTAGAATAGGAAAGTTAGCATGGAATAGTAGATATGGAGCATACCTCAGAATCAGGATAGATCTGGGTTCAAGTCTTACCTCTGAATTCTAGTGCCTTCTCTCTGTTGATTTTCTTTGATTTATCCTGTGTATGGCTTATTCATACATGATTATCTGCATGTTGTTTTCTCAGTTAGACTGTGCTCCTCAAAAGCAAGAACTATCTTTTTTTTCCCTTTCTTTGCATCCCCAGAGCTTTGCACCCCACAATACCTAGCTAAGTGCCTACTTAATGTTTGTTGATTGACCAACTAACTGAGTGGCATATTCTGACTATTGACTCTTGGCAAGTCATTTAACTTCTTATTGCTCCAAACAGCTGTCTAAGACTAAACAGGTGATAATCTACATTGGAAGAAGGATATTTCTGTACCAGTGAAATCACAGTGCTGTTCAACTCTCTTTCAAAATGATAAAAACAGACATAATAAGAAACATCATGTTATAGAAGTAGCACTTCTGACTATTGGAAGAAGACCTAATCCTGATTTGAATCCTGGTTTTGCCACCTGTATAAGCTTAGGAAAATCATCTCACCTCTCCAGGGCTCAGTTATCTATTCTGTAAAATGGACTAAAAGATCTCCAAGCTTCCTTCCAATTCTAAAATTCCCTGATCCTTAAATTGACAGTTTGTTGGGGGGAAGTCATTTTTTTTCAACCATGGATATGAGATAATTTTAATAGGCAGCAACCCCCAAGACGCCATGAGCCTAAGTCATGGCCTCTTCCATTGAGCCATTTGTGCTCTGGCCCCTTTCTCAGGGAAATGTAGCCCATTGGAAGGACATGGGATATAAACCAATTCCCATGCCTGTTCCTTGAGATGGCTCCTGGTATGTTCTAAAAACTAAAATTCTATTAAATAGAACAGCTTGTGAGCTTTTGCATCGATAACTCATGTAAGTTTTCAGAGGCTTATTATTTCCAAGTGCTCCATTTATACTCAGTAACAGGTGTGCCAAAGGCTTGGCTTGGTAGCATGAATAATGTGTCAGCAGAGTATTTGCAGCAATGGCAAAGCAAGGAAATTTTGTCATTAAGATGTCAACAAAGTCGCCAGAGGATGAAAGCCTTCCCAAAGCAGGATGTAAGGAAACACTTGGGGTATAGAATAGTAGCAGAGCAGCTAAGAGGAAGTCAACAGCCAAAGAATAGGCATCTAAAAGAAATAGTGAAAGCCAAAGACCTAGAGAGCAGTCTTCAAGTATGAGCAGCATAATATTAGAGCTAAAAGAGAAGGAATCCAGTCAAACTCCATCATTCCCCATATGAAGACACTGAAACCCATGACATGAGTAATAAGTTACCAAACTCGGACTTGAACTCCACTCCTAGAAATCCCAGCTCAGCCCACTTTTAACGTGCCAGGTGAGAAACTGATCAAAAATATGCTGAATCTCATCGTACCGAGCTCAATGCAATTGACTGTAAGGATCCTGGAGGGGTTAATTTAAGAACCATGTCAAACCACTCCAGTACCTTTACCAAGAAAACCCCAGATGGGGTCATGAAGTGTCAAACATGACTGAAACAAACCCAAACAGCAACAACATGTCCTTTGAGGGTGATAATTAGCTATTCATGGGTCTTCATTCTCTCCTTTCTATATTTTTATTTGTCCCGAGTTATACCCCTAATTTATCTTGGCCAAATTAGTTTTGTGAGGTAATCATTCATTCCCCATGCTGTTCAGTATGGAGATTTTGCCCTGGATTCAGGTGATGATGGGAGGGCGAACTCTCAATCAGGGGGAAGAAATGTCCCCTGAATGTGACCTTTCCCCTTCAAGTTAAACCACTGGTGGTTAGGTATAAAATGGACTATGTATATAATCTAAATTAATTGGCTTTTTGAGCACTAACTCTCCACAGAATGATAAAGTGAATAGAGAGCTGACCTCAAGGTCAGGAAAACCTGTGTTCAAGCCCCTCTTCTCACGTGTACTGGTTGTCTCAACCTTTGGTGATTGGCAACCAAGATTATAGGTAGCAGAAAAAGTGCTAACCTGAATTGGTAGGAGTTTTGTTTTTTCATTCTGGACTTCCAAAAGCAGAGTTGGTGGAGTTAGAAGTAAGTTGCTCCTACCCTCCCCTGCTGACCTCTAAAAACCCAGAAAACATCATTCCAGGAAAAACCATAGCTGAGCCAGCAGAAATATGGGGTACAACAGTCTTGTATCCCAGGAATCTTGGGGGATTAATGGAAAAGATCCCTGTTGCTCTGGTGGAAGGGGAGTAGTACAGGATGGGAGGCATCCCAGCAAGCCAGTGGCAAGCCCCACCTCAGCAAACCAAAAGAAGATACTGAGCCCCGCAGAGCAGACAAGGTCCAACACCAGAACACACCCCCCAAGCCAAATGCCTTGGCACAGGCAGTGGAATCAGTAGACTCCAGCTTGAAAAACCACCATGTGTACCAGCAAGCATCCTCCAGGGGCCAGACTCAACCCCCACCCCAAAAGCTCAAAAGTTGCTAACCCCATTTCAGCACCAGGTAAGTTGCCAGACCCCTACAGCCTTTGGCTGCCAGCATCAGAGGGCCCAGCACACAAAGCCAATGACCAGGTCCCTGGCCCCAGCACTAACCCCAGCTTGGGTTGGTGCCCTTTGTACTCCATCAGGACAGCTCAACTTCAAAAGTCAGGAAATAGGCAAACACCATGAGCAAAAAGCAGGAATGGAAAATAATCATAGATTCTTACTATGGGGACAGGGAATATCAAAATACAAATTCAGAAAAGGACAACATA
Source organism: Phascolarctos cinereus (assembly GCF_003287225.1). Lineage (NCBI taxonomy): Eukaryota > Metazoa > Chordata > Mammalia > Diprotodontia > Phascolarctidae > Phascolarctos > Phascolarctos cinereus. Next base: position 625,669,194 of record NW_027555847.1, on the reverse strand, counting down.
CCCACATCTGTCAATATACCCACATCTGAAACCTCAGAGGGGAATATGAACTGGTCTCAAGCCCAAAAAGCCTTCTTGGGAGAGCTCAAGAAAGATTTTAAAAGTCAAAAAATAGAAGTAGAAGAAAAATAGGGAAAAGAAATGAAAGGTATGCAAGAGAGAATCAACAGCTTGAAAAGGAAAGACAAAATTGGCTGTAGAAAACAAGTCCTTAAAAATACAATTGGCTAAATGGGGGAAAAGTACACTGAAAAAAAACAATTCCTTAAAAATCAGAATTAGCCAAATGTAAAAGGAAGTACGAAAACTCACTGAAGATAAGAACTCCTTAAAAAGTAAAATGGGACAAATGGAAAGGAAGGTATAAAATCTAATTGAAGAAAACAATTCATTAAAAATTAGTATTGGAGAAGTGGAAGCTAATGACTCTATGAGACAGCAAGAATCAGTCAAACAAAATCAAAAGAATGAACAAAATAGAAGAAAACATAAAATATCTCATTGGAAAAACAACCAACCTGGAAAATAGATCCAGGAGAGATCATTTAAAAATTATTGGTCTACCCAAAAGCCATGATGAAAAAAAATATATAGCCTGGACAGCATCTTCCAAGAAATCATGAAGGAAAACTACCCTAAGGTCCTAGAATCAGAGGATAAAATAACCATCAAAAGAATCCACCAATCACCTCCTGAAATAAATCCCAAATTGAAAACACCCAGGAATATTATAGCCAAAACCCAAAATTTTCAGGTCAAAGAGGAGTGTTTTTCCTATACCAATGCAATTACAGGTCCAGAACCTATTCCTATTCTTCACTGTCTCCAAAATCTATATCTTCTCTAGCCTTGATTTCTGCCTGAGCTCCAACTATATATATAGAGTGGGATATCCATTTGGATATCCTGTAAACAACTTCATATCCAACCTATCTAAGAGGATATTCATATCTCCATATTACTCCCTTTTGTGCATCTTCCATTCTAACAAAACTGGTCTTCTCACTGTTTCCTACCCACAACATTACAATTCTAGTATCTCTGTGCCTTTACATTGGTGCATTCTCCACGTCTGGTAAGTACCGTTTCTCACCTCTGCTTATCAGAAGCCTTAGCTTCCTTGTAAGTGCCATATTCCTTCAGGTGCTACCTCCTTCACAAAGCTTTTCTGGACTCTTTCAATTGTCAATGTTCCACCATACCCCTTAAAATTACCTCATATCATTTTGAATATACAGGGTGTCCCATAAGTCATAGTTCACTTTTAAGCTTCAATAGAATTTTGGGACATACTACACTTTGTATTTACTTATATATGTGCATGTTATATGAAAAATGTAATATCTTTGGGGGTAAGGATGTTTCATTTTTTTGTTTTTGTATACCTAGAATCTACCACATTGCCTTGAAGGTAGTAAATGCTCCATTAATGTTTGTGGGGTTGAGTTCTTCACAAAACCTACTTGCTTTCCCTGCTCCATGTTTTTTGAAGCCATTACAATCAAGAAACTTCTTCCAAGCACCCAAACTCAAAACTTCCTTGCCTTGTCATTGTTGCAAGCATCCTACTAACACTTTGTCATGATACTCAGCCAAGCTTTTACCACACCCATTCTTGATTCACCCACCCTTCACTCTTTTTTTGATTCCCTCCTTTCAAGCAGTTGTACTGAATCCTTTCAAATTTATCTTTACAGAGTGATGCCAGTCAGTCCCTTCTTGCTACAATGATTCAAGTTTTCACTGCCAAGTACATGTACTCTTATGATAGCCTCCTAACTTGTCTACCTGACTCCCCTGTTCATCTCTTCTCCTTACAGAGCTATAGGTAAGCTAGCTAGTGTCCCAATCTTATCATAGCATTCTTCAGTTAAGGAACCCACAATTGCTCCCCTTTGCATACTAATAAATTCTAAGAATATTCTGGCACTAAAAGACCACCAGACACTCAATTTCAACCCCTTTACATCCCTGGACTCTCAGGATCAGAGGTCTTCTGATCCCAAACCACACCTGAACAGAAGTCAACTAATCAATCAACAAGAATTTCCTAAGCGCTCACTACGTGTCAGGCACAGGACTAAACACTGGAGAGACAAAGGAAAAGAAAAAAAAAACAAGGAAAAAAACTATATTACATCACATTCAAGTGTTATTATTTGGTCAATACTACACCCAGATGATGCTTGAAGATCTGCTGCCTGCCCTTTCAACTAGTGATGGGAAATCATTACCGCCTGATGCAATCGATTCTATTAAAAAAAAATCACGTTGTCAGAAAGGGTTTTTTTTTCCTTTTTTGTAATAGGTAGCCCTCCACAAATGCAACAGGGATTTCACTCATTGGTATCTCAAACCAGTCTTTGGTTCCTTTTGCCTTCTACCACCAGTTCCCTATCCTTTTTTTCTAATTAATCAATCAATAAATATTTATTAAGCACCTACTATGTACCAGGCACTGTGCCAAGTGCTGATCAGTTGTTTACAAATCTTGTTGACTCTCCCTGAATATCTCTTACATGTTTTCCCTTCTCTTTACTCACCCCACAACCACTACCTCATCACCTCTCACATGGACAATTGCAAGAGTCTGCTAACTGGTCTCCCTGCATCCTTATGTAACCAATCCTTAACAGAGCTGCCAAATTGATATTCCTAAATCACAGGTCTGACAATATCACTCCTTTGATCAAGAAACTTCAACTGTTTCCTGTTCCTAAGTTTGACATTTAAAATCCTTTATATTCTGGTTTGCTTATCTTTCTAGACTAATGACACACTCCTCCCTTTCCCATGCTCCATAATCCAATCAAACTGGCTTGCATGCTATTCCAAACATATTCCATCTCTTGCTTCTCTGGCTTTGCACAAGTTTTACTGCATGCCAGGGATATCCTCCTTTCCCTACTCTTTGTCTTGGAAGCTCAGCTTACTTCAAAGCTCCCCTCTACTTCTACTTTCTTCAAGAAACCTTTTTTGATTTCCCCAATTGGTGTCCCTCTTCAATCATTTTCCATGCATTTTGTTTTTGGCTTGTATTCTCCTTTCTATGAACATGTTATATTTCCTACTAGTAGAATTCAAGTACCTTAAGAGTAAAGACTGTATAAATTTAGGGGTAATCAAGGTATCTCCCATCAGCCTTTTCAGTCCCCTTCAGTGGCTGAAGAGTGCTGGAGGGAGTCATATAATGTTGTTGATAGAATGGCACTCTCTCTCCCTCTTTCTCTCTTTCTCTCCCTCACCTTCTAAGAAAAATGTCTACACTTGCCTCCTCTTCTTACTCACTCCTCAACACTTGCAATTTTTGACTTTTTATTCCATCATTTGATTAAATTTATTCCTTTCAAAGTTATGAATGGTCTTTTAATTGCCAAATAGTGTAATCTTATAAAGTGCTTAGCAGAGTGTCTGCCACATAGTAAGTGCTTAATAAATGCATATTCTCTTCCCCAATCTGTTGCATTTGACGCTGATGACTCCTTAACTTCATGGATGTTCTTTGTCTTAAGACTTGTGTGGCTCTCGTATCTCTTAGTTATTTTCTTACCTTTCCAACTGCTCCTTTCCAGTCTCTTTCGCTAGTTATCATTGAAATTATACCTACTAAGTGTGGATATTCCACAGAGTTCTGTCCTAGGCTCCCTGTCTTTATCTCTCTAAATTTTCTTTTTTTTGAAATCATCAACATCCATGAGATTTCTATGGATATGACTCCCAGATCTATATATTCTACCCCAGTGTCTTCCCTGAGCTATCTTCCATCACCAGTTGCCCACTGAATATTTTAAATTGTCTATCCAAGAAACATCTCAAAATCAAAATATCAATAGTATAACTTCTCTTTTCCTCTCAAATCTACCCTTTTTCCAAATGGCCATATTTCTGCTGAAGGCAGCATGATTCCTCTGATTTCCCAAGTTTGTAATATTGCCATTATACTTGACTCACCACTCTCCCTCACTCCACATATCAAATAAATCACTTGTAAAATTATTTTTACCTCCACAACACCTCTCACATTTGACACCTTATCTCTAACTACACAGCTACCAACCACTTCATTTCAAGACCTCATCATCTCTTGCCTATAGTATTGAAATGGCTACCTAATTGATCTCACATTTTTCCACACTTCAGTCTATCTTCCACACTGCTGCCAAAGTGATTTTCCTTAAATACAAATCTGAAAATATAAATTTTTGTTTCCAGCTTTTAAAGTCCTTCACTGCCTTGCCCCAACCTATCTTTCTAACCTCATTGCAAATTACTTCTAATCAGGCCAAACTGGCCTCTCTATTTCTTACATAGTCCATCTACCACATCAATAACTTTGTACTGCTATACCTTAAGCCTGGGATTCACTCTCTCCTTACCTCCTCCTTATAAATTCCTCTCTTCCATAAAAATGAAGCTCAAGAACCACTTTTGACATGAAACCTTTTTTGAGTCCCTTAATGGCCAGTGCTTTCACTTTCAAACTACCTTTTATTGAACTGATTTGCATTTATTGTATTTATATTCTGTATACACTTATATATGTTCTTGTTGTCTACCCAGTTTGAATATAAACCCCTTGCAAGTATATATTATTCAATTCACCATATCAGTTACCTAAATCCTAATACAGTGCCTGATCCATAACAGGTATTTAATAAATACTCTTGATTGAAATGATTGATTCAAGTATCAAAAGTCATCACAGACCCCAAAGCACAGAGATTTGTATAAACTGCTTGTCTAAAGAATCATGTCCTTCCAGGACATCCCTTTGCTTCCTGATGGGTGTGGCCAACAGTAGATTATATTCTTTTATCCCAGCTCCTAGCACAGTGCCTGGAACATAGTGGATATTTAATAAATGTGTATTCATTAAGACTTCATCTCGAGATTTAAAAAAAGGTCATTGAGAATATCTAAAGTACCATGAGACAAAAGAAATTAATCAGTGGCAAGCACTCTCATTACCACAAGCTATCTTGACTTTTTCTACCCTTCTGGGGCACAGAGAGTTATAAATAAACAACATTGATGCCAAGTTCAATCTAGATATGTTGGAAATATTGGAATAGAAACTTGGCCATCATCACAAGCACAGTGAGTCTGATGGATCAGAAAGCCTCTATTGCTTGACTAAGAATTTGGGTCAACCCAGGAACTCTACTGTCATGAGAAAGGACCACATACAACAAAGCCTGGAATAGCATTGAACCAATTTTCAAGCCACTAGTCGAGCGGAGAGACCACACTATGACTTGTGAGTTGAGATAAACTCCCTTCATTATCAGCAGCTGAGATTCAAAGGCTACTTTTCCTCCCTGGATACTCTCCTCCTTTCAATTAACAAGTTTGGAAACTCCATAACTTTCTTTCTTTCCCAAATTAAATCTTCCTACTGGAGACAATAAAACATCTCAGAGAGGGCTGCCAGAGTAGGGTCATGTTTGGCTTAGCAGCAAGATCAAGAGAAGTATTGCTAGCAACTATAACCCTGGCAGGACAGGGCATGGTATGGGGTACTCTAGTTCTTCTGTTCCATTCTCCTTCTCTTCTATTTTCCTCTTCCCTTCCATTTCCATTTTCCTAGAATCATTTTTGAAACTCATATTGTTATCTCATTGTCAACATACCTGTACTGGAAAAGGTACAGGCAACAAATCAACTATGTTCCAGGCACTGTGTTAAGTGGAATACTTGTAAAAATCAAATCAACCTCAGCTCTCAAGGAGCTTACATTGGGCAAAAGATAACAAGTAAAAGAAAACTAAAATCACGAGAGGAGGGAGAATGAAAGTAGATATACATATAGGAATATAGTGGAGAAAAAAGTCCAGAGACTCAAGAGGGGAGTCCAGAGAGGAATGAAGGAGCAAACATGGTTGGCCTGGGCACTTTCCTTAAAATGGGGGTTATGAGATGAAATGATAAATGAGAGGAAGGGGCCAAAGGATGGGGTTGTTTTCCAATCCAATAAACATTTATTAAGCAAATACTATGTACCAGGCACTGTACTAAGCACTGGGGCTACAGTTAATAAAAAGAAAGAAAGAGAAAAAAAAAAGAAAGAAAGAAGAGAGAGAGAAGAGAGAGAGAAAGAAAGAAAGAAAGAAAGAAAGAAAGAAAGAAAGAAAGAAAGAAAGAAAGAAAGAAAGAAAGAAAGAAAGAAAGAAAGAAAGCCCCTACCCTTGAGGAGCTTCACTATGATGGAAGGAAGACAACATATAAAAGGAGGCAGGGAAGGAGGGAGAGGAAGATTCCAGCAGGTATCTTATTCCACAGAATTGAAACTAGGCAGAGCAGCAGATGCAAAGTGGAGTGAGTTAAGAGTAGTTTCTTCCCTCCTGGGAAGGGCATCTTATTGTATGGAATTGGAACCAGGCAGAGCAATAGAGGCAGAGTGGAGGGTAAGAAGGCTTCAGAGACATGGTGAGGAAAGAAATCCAGAGAGTTGATAGTGGACCATAGAGAGAATTTCACTCATCTATAGAATTCCAGAAGACACACGATTATGTTTTGTCAAAATCTGTCTCCTCTTTGTAACTTCCAGCTTTTGTTCCTAATTTTGTCCTCTTGAGCCAATCAGAACCAGGCTCTCTCCCTCACTACAGGAAGGCAGTATGATACGGAGAAAAGAGAACTAGATTTAAAATCATCTCATTGCCACATCAACTGCTTACCTATATAACCTTGGATAACTTACACATTCTGCAGTACTCAATTTCCTCATCTCTCTGTAAAGTCCTGTGGCCCAAGAGTAGGGAGGGCCTATCCTACAAAAGGACTCTTGAGTTCCTCTTTGAGGAACCATGACCTCAGAGAGGGAAATCAGATTCTCTTTGGCTCATTATTCCCCCACCCTAGAGCCCTGGGGAAAATTTCTTAAAACTCAAGTTAGACCCAGGTCTAAGTTCTCCCCTAAAATGGATTACTCAGGATGCAAAGGAGATCAGGTATAGGACAGCTATTTGTTTCCTCTACTATAAAAGAAATAGTTAAAAGACAAAGACTCATTGGTGTTAATTGACAACAAATAAAACATGAAATAGCAACACATCACAACTATTCTACTGCTTGATACCTAAAACATCAAAACATGAAATATTTGGCAGTATTACTAAATACGCAATATACTTTCACCTAAGATGTTTACTGTCCGAGCAATGCACTCAAAGGCCACAGTCTTTTGGCCAGCCCAGTGTATATACATGTATTGTTTTCCTGCCAGAAGTCATTTTTTTCCCTCTGGGAAGAGTGTAGTTGCAGGGAAAATCTGCTTCAAGGCAGCAGGCCTTAACTGAAGAATCTTTGCTGCTTTTGTTTAGTAATGTCTGACTCTCCATGACTCCATTTGGGGTTTTCTTGGCAAATATGCTGGAGTGGTCTGCCATTTCCTTCTCCAATTCATTTTACAAATGAATCAACTGAAGCAAATGGGGTTAAGTGCCTTGACACGGGTCACACAGCTAGTAAGTGTTTGAGATCAGATTTGAACCTAAGTCCTCCTTACTGTAGGGCCAAGTATTCTACCCACTGCACCGCTTAGCTGCCCTGAAGAACTTCGGAACTCCTAATCTCCCAAGGTAGCCAAAAGGCTCAAAAAGTCTATCTCTCATGATTATTGTTGGGTCACCTATCTTCAGGGAAAGAAAAACAAAGCAGAAGGGGATGCTAAGGCCTTGAGATCCAGTTTCAGGCTCACATAGATAGCACATGCTTCTAATGCCATGTTCAAGTAGCCACCATTGCTACTGGGAGGAAGAGAAAGAGGGGAGAGAAAATCGGCTCATCATGGGAAATCCATGGTAGAACTATAGAAGTTCCAAGCCACATACTCTGAAAAGAGGAAGAAAGTAATGGAAGTAGTTGTTTCTTCGTTTAAGTCTACTAAGTAGGAGAATCTGCCTGCTCAGTGACCAGTCCTCTTTGGCACAGACATGAGCCACCGCCATGACAGGAACGTGGGACTAGCCAGGGTAGGACTTTTCTTTCATCATCCCAAAGCCCGAGTCATTGGGGATTAATAAGAAGGAGCTGTGTCTCCCAGAGCAAATGTCCCTCAGCCCTGAGCCAAAGAGTATATCACTGAAAGTGGCTCTAGTACAAGCTCAGCTTTGACCCAAGGCCTGAGCCTAAGATCTAACTGAAGAAGCCAGTGCTCAAAATTCAGCTCCATTACTTCTGTTAAATGGGAAAATGAGCAGATTGAACCAAATGAACTCAATGGTTATCTAAGTTTCTTTCTGGCTCAAATCTATAATCCTTCCCTCTAATCCTTTGGCAATTTAAGATATTGAAAATACTTGGAGATAGTTTTTATATCTCTTCTAAGTCTTTTCTTCCCTTAAGCTAAAGTCCCTATTTACTTTAACTGACCTCTGATGACACAGTATCCAGGCCTCAAACTACTAATGGATATGGCACAATTTTTCAATGTCCTTCCTAAAATGTAGTGCCCAGGTCTGAACACAATTCTCCAAATATGGCCCAACTGGGGAAAAAATACAGTGCAACTTATATTCCTCATTCTGGATGCTGTTCTATTAATACAGCCTGAGACTGCTTTCATTTTCTTCGTTTCTGTGTCAAACTTGTTAATTCATGTTAAGCTTGCAGTCAAACCCCTGAACTGTTCCTTATACAAACTGTGGTCTAGCCATACCTCCCTCATCCTGAACTTGTGTGTGCATGTGTGTAAGTGTGTGTGTGTGTGTGTGTTCTAACCAAAATATGTCAGGCTTTATTTTTATCTCTTCTTAAATTTGGTCTATTGTTATAGTTTGTCAAAATCTTGTCATCCAAAATGCTAGCTATCCCTCTCACGTTTGTGTCATCTGTAAATCTGATAAATACACCATCTCTGCTTACATTCAAGCCATTGTTTAAAACATTGAACAATACAGGGATAAAGCACTTGAGTAATCACAGCTCTTTCAGAACCAGTTGGGTTCAGTTGTTTTAGTCAAAAATGTTCTCTACTATCCCTTCTCACTCTGGTTCATGTATTTCCTCACAAATCTAAGATCTGTATATCTAAACTATAATGTGGTGTGGGGTCCAGTCAATCCCAAAAGACAGCCTTACTATATTGCCAATTTGCTTGAACCTAAGGTCAGTAAGACTTTGGATTAAACCTTGATTCAGGCCTTTTTGTTTATATCATTAATTTAACTAATATTTATTGAGTACCTACTTAAAAGCACAGGCAGCATGTACTAGGCATACAGCCAGGTGTAAACTTTAGAAAAGATACATTCCTTGCTATCATGGAAATTGTTGTTCAGTCATTTCAGTTGTGTCTGACTCTTTGTGACTCAATTTGGGGTTTTCATGGCAAAGATACTGGAGTGCTTTGCCATGTCCTTCTCCAGCTCATTTTACAGGTGAGTAACTGAGGTTCACCTGCAGAGATTACAAGTAAATGGGTGAGCCAAAAATAACAACAATATATAATATTATTTAAATTCTTTAGAGCTAAGACGTGGTACAGTGGGTAAGGAGCAGCTTTGGTGTCAGGAGAGCCCAGGTTCAAATCCTGCCTCTGATATATCTTGACCATATCTCTCAGTGTCTCAGGAAACTCTCAAAAATGCTAAGGTATAGAACAATTGCTGTTCTGCATTAGTCAGTTTCCTTCTCAAAGAGCTCCCTACAATGATTAAATCACAGGCATAAGCCACATTTTTAAAAGTGCCATGAAAAAATACAAATTAAAGAATTTTCTGAGGTCTAAGTGGGGAAGAAAGGTCATTAGCAACTGAGGGAATCAAGGAGAAATCATGGAGGAGATAACATTTGAGTGGAGTTTTAAAGACAGCTAAGTCGTCTGCTTTTCCCTTCAGGAGTGATTTTACCATTCAAGCCAAAAGGAGCATCAGTCATAGGACTTGGTCCCCTCCTTGTCCCTGTGATCCTTGACTTAGGCCACTAAGCCTTTTGGTATACCCTGTATATAATAATTACTCATGTTTAGAAAGAGATTTAATATTTGCAAAGTATTTCCCTTCCAACAATTCTGTAAACAGGTACTATGACTATTATTATACTCACTTTACAGATGGGGAAATTGAGGTTCAAAGACGTTTAACTTCTTGTAGAGTGAGGATTTGGACCTTGGCCTCCTGACATATTTTATTCCGTACTTGCCATCCCTGGGTATGTAGTCTTCCTCCTTAATAGAAGCCACTGGGCCCATTCCTAGCTATGGACCTTCTGGAGCCCAATTACTTGAGGTTGCTGGTATCTTCCTTAAACTTCCCCAAGGGCCTAAGTGAACCCACTCAGTTCATGTAGTAATTCAATAACTCCTTATTAACAGAGTGCAGTGGTAATTTTAGCCCTTAAAATTTTTCATTCAGAATGCCACTAATTAGTTATGATAATTAGCTGTATTGTAGCTCTATTTCCCAGTTGGGAGCAGCAGAGCTGCAGTACTTGTAACAATCTCCACATGCTTGAAAATAGAACCAAGGATGTTGATGAGGAAGCAGGTCCTCTGAGCTAAGGAAAATACATTGAAACTGTGGCTTTTTTTTAAAGTCGCACATAGCACCATTTTTGCTTTCCACACTAATTGGTACATTGGTGAGAGCTCCCTAATACTTTTGTGAGGGCTGGGATTTGCAAAGCATTTCATAAGAACATTTTTAAAATACTATTAAACTTAGAGACATAGTGAAAGATTACTCTGGGGGTGATCCTTATCATGAATCTTTTTTGATAAGGTGCTTCTTCTCCAAAGTTATTGGCCTGAGGAACGTAGAGAGCAGAGTGATTTGGGGCTACTGGTAGAAGGTAAAGCTAAGGTCGCCAGTTTCATCAGGACCTTTTCAACTGCTTTGTTTGATCATGTAAAACATTATGAGGGGATTGAAATAAATTCTTTTAAGTCAACTCCACATAGATAGATGATAGATCGATAAAGATAGATAGAAAGACATGCGGATAGACAGAGAGAGAGAGAAAAAGTGAGAGAGACAGAGAGTTTGTGCATGTGTGAGAAAGAGAGAGACAGAAAGAGTGAGACAGAGAGAGACAGAGAGAGACAGATTGTTTATTCAGGAGAGATTTTTGTAGCTAGATGTACAGATCTGGGAATCATCTACATAGAGAAATCATAATTATACCCACAGAAGGAAGGGAAGGAAACAAACATTTATTAAGTCTTCACTATGTGCCAGGCACAGTGCTAAGTGCTTTACAAATATTATGTCATCTGATCCTCACAACAACCCTAGAAGGCAGGTGTTATTATTAACTCCATTTTACCGTTGAGAGCTGACAGAGGTTGACTTGCCCAGAGTCACACAGCTATTAAGTGTCTCGAGTTGGATTTGAACTAAGGTTTCCTTCACTCCAGGCGCAGTGCTCTATCCATTGTTCCGTTTAGATGCATCTAGAAGTCACCAATTGAGATAGTACACAGAGAAAAGAGAAGACTGTGGACAGAGCCTTTGGACACCCACAATTAGTGAGTGTGTTATGGATAATGAGATGTAAAATAGAATGAGAAAGAGTGATCAGACATGTAGGAGGAGAATCAACATGTAAGTGAGTCACCACAACTCAGAAAGGAGAAAATCTAGGACTAGAGGCTGGTCAATAATGTCAAATGCTGCAGAAAAGTTGAGGAAAATTAAGGCTGAGGAAAGATCATCAAATCTGGTTTTTAAGAGATTAATCATTGGTAGTTTTGAAGAGAGTAACTTCAGTTGAGAGAGAAGTCAAGTATAATAAGGGGATTGAGAACCTAAGAAATTAGAAGAATGGTGTTCCATTCTAAGGAAACAGGAAAATTCAAAAGAAGGGTTGGTATGGACAGGAAAAAAGGATGTAATCCCAACCTATTTAGCTATTCATCCTGGGCTACATAGTATCTTCCACTGGCAAATGAAAAACAAATGGATAGCTTATTTACTGGCCACTGCCACTGGGCACAGAACCTGCTTCCATGGTGATGTAGGACACAGTATGGGGATGCTGTGATATATAGGGTAGCAATGCCCAAGTTGGATTGGCACACGATCACCCTGAAGGGTCTAAGACTAAGGCAACTACCCAGAAGCCAGTAGAATGGAGAAATGTTGAAATAAGTAGGATAATTGTATTGGAGAAAAATCCATCATTGATTAGGACTGGGAGGAAGGGTAGCATGTGACCTATCTTCCCACCCTCTGATTGGCTGATCATAGACCCCTTAAGTTCAAGACTTAGTCCCCTTAGGGGCAGCTAGGTGGCACAGTAGATAGAGCTCTGACATTGGAGTCCAGAAGGACCTGAGTTCAAATCCGGCCTCAGACACATGACACTTACTAGCTGTGTGATCCTGGGCAAATCACTTAACCTCAATCACCGAAGCAAAAAAAAAAAAAAACAGACAGTCCTCTTGTTGGGGAGGGAACTTCCACTTATCTCACAGCAACCTAGAGGTCCATAGCCACCATTTTTGATATTCACTGCTATAGGGAACTCACAGGAAAGGAACTTCCTCCATCAATGTAAATTAGCACCCAACCAAGGAGCTCATGATTCTGAGGCTTCTCTCTCTCTTTCTCTCTCTCCTCCTCTCCTCCTCCTCTTCCTCTTTTCCTCTTATCCATCTATATGTATACGTGTTTATACATACATGTATATATATCACTTAAAGATACATGATACAGAGCTGTGATTTCATCTGTCTCTACTCTCTTCAAGTTGGTGAACAATCTCTAACTTAAACTTTTAGAGAGATGACTGGGATACAGACAGTTTAAGTAACTTGCCTATGATGAAATAGCTAGTATATATCACACATGAGACTCAAATCTAGGTCTTTCTGACCACCAGACTGACCTGTAGTCACTGGGAGTGGGTGGAGAGGAATAAACATTTATCCAGCTATATGCCAGACATTGCTTTTACAACATCTTATTTGATCTTGATAACAACCTCCCAAGTTAAGAGCTGTTCTTATCCCCCATTTTGTAGTGGAGAAAACTGAGGCAAAAGAGCTTAAATATTTTGCCTAAGGTCAAGTGAGTAAGTGTCCAAGGCTAGATCTGGAGTCAGGACTCCAGGCCCAGTGCTCTGTGAACTGTGGTGCCACCCAGCTACACTAAATCATGTTGCCTTTCACATGCCCACATATACAGATCCAGAGAAAGACACAGCTATAGATAGAGATGTCTTATTTTCAGCGCAGCCAAGCATCTAATATTGTCACCACTAATTCCTTATTGTGAACACTCCTTTTTTCTTATTTCAACAAATTGTCATATAGTTTTTCCCTGCAAAGTTTTGATGTATTCGATGTCTGCGGAAGCCACCGAGATCCCAAAATAGTCAAGCCAGCTGGGTTTTGCCCTTAGCAAAGCTGTTCTATCATTTTCTCAGTCCTCTGCTTTACACACACAGCTCTGATGCCAGTATGTGCATTTTTAACTGATGAGAACTTTTTCAACTCTTTAATTTTTAAAGAGCTGCAACCATCACCACTCCTCCAGTGCAGACATTACCTATTATGTATTTGGTGCATTTGGAGGTTTCTCTTTCCTCTTCTTGTTGCTTAAAAACAATAATTTGCATTAAAATGAGATCCTTGCAATTTCAGCATCTATCTGCCCTTGTTGCATGATTCTCTGCCAGGAACCATAAATCTCTACTCATGAGCCTGCTGTGTAATTACAAACAGAAAGACTTGTGATGTCACCTGGAATTCAAATATACTGTTGAGGAATAAATGAGTGAGTTCACGGGCAGAGATCCTGCACCCGGTAGCCCAGCCTGTAGGTTGGGGACATTACCTACTAAGCCAGAGATTCTTACCCTGGATTCTGAGAACTTGCATTTTTAAGTATTTTGGTAAATGTATTTTAATATAATTAGTTCCCCTCATAATCCACAGTATTTTCTTTTATGCACTTTCTGACCACATTTTATGCACCATTTTGATAAGAGGTCCATAGTTTTCACCAGACTGCCAAAGGGGTACTTCACACATTCTTTCTCTCTCTCTCTTTCTCTCTCTCTCTCTCTCTCTCTCTCTCTCTCTCTCTCTCTCTCTCTCTCTCTCTCTCTCTCTCTCTCTCTCACACACACACACACACACACACACACACTGCTAAACATTTCTCAAAATGGATATTGACAGTCACAGTGACAGTTTATTGTTATGTACCTAATCTATACAGAAGAACACAGTTTTTTTTCCCACAATATTGTTATTACTTCTATTTAGTGATAGCAATAACAGCTTAGATTTAAATAGAGCTTTATGACTACAAAGTACTTTCACACATTATCATATTCCATCCTCTCCATGAGGCAGTGTTGCACAATGGAAAGCTCCAGATAGGGTTCTCAATCTGATATTTATGATATCCCCAGCTCTGAGAAAGTCTCTGAAGTTCCATTTCCTTGTCTATAAAATCAGGGGATTGGATGAGATGAGCATTTAAGTTGTAAATTGATGAATCTATGATCTTTATATTGAATCATATTTATCTATAATCATGCCATATCCTACTTTCTAACCATCCCCTTCACATATGTCCTCAAGAGAATGTAAGATCTTTGAAGGCTGGATTTAGGTCATTTTTTCATCTTTGTGTCTCTAGACCTAGCCATTGCTTACATGCATTAAATAGGAAAGAAGGAAAGAAGGAAGGAAGGAAGGAAGGAAGGAAGGAAGGAAGGAAGGAAGGAAGGAAGGAAGAAGGAAGGAAGGAAGGGAGGAAGGAGGGAGGGAGGGAGGGAGGGAGAAGGAGAGAAAATCTTGAGACCAGGAAAGTATAATGGGCTGCCTTTTGAACTAGTTACAAGTTTCCTGATGCTAGAATCAGTCAGTCAATCAATAAGCATTTATTAAGTACTTCCTATATAGTAACACTGAACTAAGGAGGAAGGGTTATCTAGGCCCCATTAGATTTGGCTTTCTCCCTTCTGAACTAAAGAGGAACATGAATAACCATGTGCCAGAAATACATTTGAAACTGTTGCTGAATGAAGGTTGTTGGTCTACATGATCATTTAGATGCCTCCAAACTTAGAGATTCTATTGTTCTATAATTCTAGTTTCTGGGAGGGCTTGGTGCTGGACTTGGAATCAGCAAGTCCTTAGTTCAAGTTCACCTTGAAAAACTTATTACCTTTAAGACCCTGAGAAAATGAGTTAAACTCTCTTAGCCTCTATTTCCTTATTTGTAAAGTGAGGATAATAGTAACCCATCCTTCAAAGAGTTGTTGTGAAAATTAAATGAAATAATATATGTGGCTTCATAAACCTTAAAGTACTTCATAGATGTTAGCTATTAGTGTTACTATTTTCATTAATACTATATTATGCGTTACTGAAATATATATCAACACAAAAGTAAACACTATGTAATTCCTACAAGAAGAGGCTTTCTCAAGGGAAATTAATGTCTTCATAAAATATAACACATGCTAAATGCTTAAGCTTAATTATTCTACCATCATCATCACCACCACTTACCTCAATCTAGTAGAGGGAGACTGAAGTGTTCAGGCAAAAAAAATGTTCATTTCTCTCTAAAAATTATTTTATCTGCTCTGTAGAGGATCGCCCCAAACCTGTTTTTCTCCTTAATGTGTACTCTGGTGCCCCTTTATAAATGTATGAATAGAGGAGAAGGAAGAGAAGGATGAGGAAGAGGAAGAAGATGAAGAGAAGGAAGAAGAGGAGAAAGTAAAATCTAACAGGTCCTAGACCAAGGCTGGAAGTTACCAAATCATTTTAAAACTCATTCCTTAAATAGCACTTTTTAAAAATCTGGTTAATGTACTTATTGTATATAATCATGTACATGAAAATTACACTGCAGATATCTTAACACCTTATACTATAAGCTCCGTGAAGGAAAGAGCATTTCATTTTCCTTGGACTTTATCTCTCCTCTAATACCTAGCACTGTATTCTGCCACGTAGTCATTTAATAAATGTGTGTTGATTTACCTGACACCAAAGAGTTGAACCAGGGGCAAAGGATGGAATTCAAAGGGAGGAAGGTTCCTTGAGAAGAGATTTTTATACAGGGGATTTCTGCACTGGCACAAATTATATTTGATAACTTTTGAGGTCTCTTCCAAGACTTATAGTCTCTAATTCTTGACTTACATTGTGCTTCTCCTCTTGCATTCCTTTCCTCACAGCTGAAAATTCTGAAAGGTGTCCAGGTATCCTTCTCCACCCCTTCTAGTTTAAGAGTAAAGATCAGAAGGACAATTGATACTCACATCATCATCATGCTCACAGCACACACACAAAAAAAGACAAGGCAGAGACTTTAGGAGAGTATTTGTTTCCCCTCCCCACCTCAGCTAGGTGATATAATCATAGCAAGTAAGAGTCAGGGAGAAGCAGAGTCAAGATGGCAGAGCATTAAGAAGGAGTAGAGCTAAACTTTTTACTGACAAGTCTTCCACACAAATACAGGAAACACACGAGACCAAATCTTAATTGAGAAAGCCAAGAAAAATCCCAAAGTCACATTTTCTAGCCCAGATCAGGATAAGGAGACAGAGCTGTATGCAAATAATAATAATAATAATAATAATAATAATAATAATAATAATAATAATAATAATAATAAAAATATCCTTGTCCAAAAAACATGTCTTAATAGTCCATCCCTTCTTGGTCAGGAGGCAGAGTTGCATTCTTCATCACTAGTCATCTGGAATTGTGGTTGTTCATTTCATTGATCAGTTAGTGTGGTTCAATAATAGAATTCTCATTTACTTTCCTCAATATTTTAATAGGAAAAAAACATTTATTTATTTCTTAAGCAAAAAGAAAGCTAAAAAGTACAATTTTAATTTCATTCATTAACCCCCTCTCCAAAGAGATGGAAAAAGTCAAAACTGAATTTTAATCACTGATATTAAACTGCCTGCAAATGAGAGCCTTGCTACCAACAGTCTAGTCAACGCATGCATGGTCTATTACAGCAGAATGCATCACCACTCAGTGGAATTCTAGCCATAGAATTCTGTAAACACATTCTGACATAAACCACTGTGAAAATTACATTTCTGAATGAGCCAACTGGGCCTACAACATCATCAGAAGTAGTAATTTATTATTCAGTTTAATAATTAGAAGTAATTAACTTGTAGAAGCAATTAGAAATAGCAATTTATTTCTTAATGTAATGGGATGCTTTTTCAATGTGTGTTTGAATATTTAGCAGCCAATAATTACTTTTTTTAAGAGGGTGGAGAATAAGGAAAAGTTACTGTTCATTCACATTCTAATAGGTGCCTTGGAAATAAATCTAGCTAGCAGCCCACCCACAAGTAACTGAGATTTGTCACATACCGCCTGAGTGGAATGATGATAAAGACCAATGCAAACTCACATGCTTGGACAAGGGATTATGTAGAATTCCAGACCAATGAGCAGAAGCTTCAGAAAGTCACCGCAATCCTATTTTCTATTACAGTAAAGAAAAACAGAGTAGAACTTGCAATGTCCTGCTGTCACAACAAGAAATGTCCAACGATGTTAAAACGAGCTGCTATATGAAATAGTTAGCTTTCTGCCATTGAAAGTATTTTAGCCAAGATTAGAGAAAGGATCCTTGCACTGGGTGGGAGGTTGACCTAGGTCACCTGCAAGGTCTGTCAGTAGCAGCAACAACAACAACAATATTTATATAGTGTTTTAAGAATTATGAGTTATTATGCCCAAAGGGCTATAAAACGGTGCATATCCTTTGACCCAGCAATGGGTCTGTATCCCAAAGAGATCATAAAAATGGGGAAAAGAACCACATGTACAAAATATTTACAGCAGTTCTTTATGTGGTGGCAAGAATTGGAAATGGAGGGGATGTCCATCAATAGAGGAATGGCTGAACAAGTTGTGGTATATGGATATAATAGAACACTATTGTGCTATAAGAAATGATGAGCAGGTGGACTTCAGAAAAACCTGACTTATATGAACTGCTGAATGAAGTACGATGAACCAGGAGATCATTATACACAGTAACAGCAACATTGTGTGATGACTAACTGTTATGGACTTAGCTTTTCTCAGCAATGCAAGGATCTAAGACAACTCCAAAAGACACATGATGGAAAATGCTATCCACATACAGAAAAAGAACTATGGAGTCTGAATGCAGATCAAAGCACACACTATTATTTCTTTTTCATTTATTTTGTTTCTTCTTCCTCATGGTTGCTTCCATTGGTTCTAATTCTTCTGTACAACATAACTAATGTGAAAATATATTTAATATGAATGTGTATGTACAGCTTATATCAGATTGTACACCCTCTTCAGGAGGAGGGAAGGGAGGGAAGGGGAGAAAATTTAAAACTCAAAATCTTATGGAAGCGAATGTTGAAAACTAAAAATTAATTTAAAAAAATAATTATAGCTATTTATATACATTCTGGGTAGTCAGATGGTACAATGGATAGAGCTCTGGTCCTGGGTCAGGAAGACCTGTTTCCTAAGTTCAAATCTGGCCTCACGTACTTACTAGCTTTGTAACCCTGCCTCAGTTCCTCATCTATAAAAATGAGCTGGAGAAAGAAATGGCAAACCACTCAGGTATCTCTGCAAGAAAACCCCAAATTGGGTCATGAAGAGTCAGATAAGACTGAAATGACTGAACAACAAATTTTTAGACATTCTAATGCCACTCAAAATTCATAGCTCTTTAGAGTTTGCAAAGCACTTTCTATGTAGTTATCTTATTTGATCCTCACAATGATACTATGAGGCTGGGACTCTTATTCCCATTTCATAGCTGTGGAAAATGAGGAGCAGAAAGAATAAGTGACTCTGCAGAGTTATATAGTTAGGTAAGTGCCTGAGCCAATTATTAAAACTTAAATCTTCCTGACTTCAAGTGTAGCCACTAGGCCAGGATGTTACTCTGATTGCAGGATTCTGGAACTCTGGGAACACTCACAGAACTTATGGTGCACACCAAATGTAGAAGCACTTGATTGAATTTCATCATTTTATCCTTGTACATTGTTGTATAATTGTTTCACATGTCTTTTTAATGCCTTCACAACAAAAGTGTAAGCTCTAAGAGGTCAAGGGTATATCAAAGACTTCTTAGCATACTCTAGTCTGACATTGTGTGGGATATATAGTAGGTACTTCAGTACTACTTACTGAATTAAAGACATATAAATAAGTTGGACCTACAGAACCATGGAAAAATTTGGAAATATTCAACAAGACAAATTCATGTAAATCATCACATCTAACAAAAATGACAGATCACTTTTTTTAAATTCTTTTAATAAATAATCTATATTAAAAAATTAGCATCTCCACATAAAAAGTAAGACAGAAAACAGATTACATATGAAACCATTTGAAACCAATATCTATTCTTTCTTTTTTAAAACATACGTAATAATTTCAACACATTATTTTGAAAGCTGTCCTGCTTGTGCTGTCTTCTGAATGTCATTCTCTTCTACTTATTTAAAAATACTTCAATCACCTTTTTTCTCTTCATCTTCCTTCATCTTGTTCTTCTTATTCTTCATCTTTTTCTTTTTGTTCTTCGTGCAACATTATCAATATTTCCTGTCTCTTTTCACTTCTTCTCAATGAAATAGGAAAACTAATATTTATAACAAATAACTATAGTTAGACAAACAAATCCACATATTTGTCATGTCCAGAAAAGTATGTCACATTGTATACGTTGAGTCTGTCATTCCTCTGTCAGAATCTGAATGACATAATTCTTCATCATCCTACAGAATGATCTATTATTTCTGCATTTTTAGTGCTTTCAATGAAAAAAATGTTGCGTTTTATCAAAAGATGTTTCTGCATCAAATTCAGAAATAGATCACATGACTTTGATTGTTTTTATTTTTAATATGGTCTATTGTTTGTAATTTTCCTAACACTGAACCAGCCTTCCATTTCTAGTATAACTCTTACCTAGGCATTTTATAATCTTTGTGATATGTAGCTATATTATCCTTGTAAATATTTCATTTAAACTTTTTTTGTTTACATTCTTTAGGATATCAGTCTGTCTTTTTCTTTCTTTGTTTTGTCTCTGCCTAGTTTAAGTATCAAGACCATATTTGGGGGAAGCTAGGAGGCACAGTGGATAGAGCATTGGCCCTGAAGTTAGGAGGGCCTGACTTTAAATCCGGCCTCAGACACTTGACACCTACTGACTCTGTGACCCTGGACGAGTCACTTAACACCAATTGCCTCACTAAATACACACACACACACACACACACACACACACACACACACACACATACACACACACATATATGTAGTCTAAAAAAGACTGTATTGTAGAATAAATTTTGCAGGATCCTTTATTCTCCTTTTTTCAGTTTTTATAATATTATAATTAATTGTTCTTTGAATAATAAAATCCTCTTGTAAATGTATCTAGAACTAGATTTTCTTTTTCTTTGATAGTTCATTTACATCTTGTTCAATTTCTTTTTCTGGGATTGGATTACTTAAATTCTCAATTTCTTGTAGTGCTCATCTATGTATTTTATATTTTTTTTTAGTATCCATATCTTCCATTTAATTGTCAGAGTTGTTATATAACTGGGCAAAATATTTTCTGCTAATTTCCTTTATCTCTTCTTCATCTATTATGAATTCTTTTTTCATTTTTCATTCTAGCAATTTCATTTTCTTCTCTCTTTTTAAATTAGACTAGCTACTGGTTAATTCATTGTAATATTCCCCAAAAAAAGATTCTAGGTTTATTTATCAACTCCTTTTTTTCAAATATGATCATCTCTTCTTTGATTTTTCTGTCTAGTTGGATTTTTATTCATTCATTTTACAGTTTTTTCAGTTGCACATCCAATTCATTTATATAAATTGTTTCCCTCTTTTTTATTGAGGACATTACTTAGAGGTATAAAGTTTTTTCCCTCAGGTCTACCTTTGCTCCATCCTAAAAATTTAGGTATATTGTCTCAATGTAATGGGGCTTGGTGGGGGGGGGGTGGCTTCTCTTATTTTTTTGATTTGTCCTTTGATGTATAAATTCCTTAGGATTAAATTATTTAGTAGTATTGACTTAATTTTAATTGTTTCTTCAAATACCCTTTGTTGGATATAATTTACTGCACTGTGGTCAATAAAGGTAGTGTTCAATATATCTGCATTTATTTGTAAGGTTTTATGACCTAGTACAGAGTCAATTTTTATCAAGGTGAAATATAGCTAGAAGATATATATATATATATATATATATATATATATATATACATATACATATGCATAAGTATGTATATATACATATACAGATATATATGATGTATGTATGTATTTCTATTCTCAGTCACTAATTGCCAGAGAATTATTATATCTAAATTTTCTAAAATTCTATTCAGGTTCTTATTTCCTATTTATCAGTTTTTTTGTATTTATCTTTTTGGCTAGATAGGTTTAATTCTGAGAAGAACACATTGATATTTCCAACTATTGTACTTTTATTATCTGTTCCTTTCCATAAATTGATTAATTTTTAGTTTAGGTGTTATGGCATTCAAGAGAGAGAGAGAGAGAGAGAGAGAGAGAGAGAGAGAGAGAGAGAGAGAGAGAGATAATTTGATATTAACTAAGCTTGCCTTTTTAAAAGCATATGATACATTAAACATGTTATTTTGAAAGCTGCTCTCCTTGCCTGTATGCTCTTCTGAATGTCCTTCTGCTCTCTTTGTGCATTTTAAATATTTCAATCAATTCTTTTTTTGGTAGGGAAGGGGGTTACACAATCTCTATTGCCTCTCTATATATACCCTCAATGGAGAAAAAAAAGAAAGCATAATCCTCTTTTTTTGAATAAGCATAATCAAGCAGAACCAATCCACACATTTGTTATGTCAGAGATTTTGTAACTCATTTTTCTACTTTGTAGCATGATCCCTCATCTCCTAGCACCCAAATTTCATTTATAATATAAAGTTTTAATATGATACTTTCTTTTCTTCCACGAATTCCAATAGAGTTGGAGGCATATCAGTGATTGTGATTTTCTTTGAACCTTTGCTTGTAGATGACGTGGAATTATTCTTTTTTCTGTATTTGTGTCATGAGTTTTTCTGGTTCCGTAATACCATAATAATATTATGGATGTTTTCTTCTTTTTTACTCATTTTTCTATCTTTACTTCCTAAATTTGTACTTTGTGTCAAAGCCAAGCTCCGCACGCTTCTGGAAAGAATATTGGGGCCTTATTTGGTCTTGACCTATAAGGTGACCTGGATAATGAGTGCTATGTTTTTCTAAGATCTAAGGAGCAGTTCTGACCAGTGAACTACAATGAGGTGGTCTTTATTGTGGAGGTTTGAACTGGGGTTGTCTTCAATGGAGCAGTCTGATATAGGGGGTACCATGATTACTGAACCCCTTCTTTATTGAGAGAATCATTACAGCCCTCTTTATATCCAATCAATCCTCAAGTTTTTTTTCCTTTAAACCAAGAGTCTTAATCAAGGAGTCAAGAGATTGTCAAGCATTAAAAGATGCATGAGCTAGAACTATTCCCCAAAAGTTATAAAACTATGCATACCCTTTAACTCAGCAACACCACTAGTAGGTCTATACCCCAAAGAGATCAACAAAAAAGGAAAAGGATCTATATGAACAAAAATATTTATAGCAGCTCTTTTGGTGGTAGTCAAGAATTGAAAACTGAGGGGAGGGGCTGCACAGCAGCTGGAGGATGGTTGAACAAGTTATGATAAAAGAATGTGATGAAATACTATTGTGCTATAAAATATCATGAAGTCAATGGTTTCAGAAAAAAAAAACCAGGAAGACTTACATTAACTAATGCAAAGTGAAGTGAGCAGAACTAGGAGAACAATTTACACAGCAATAGCAACATTGTAAAGATAATCAATTGTAAAAGACTTCATGACTAATTAATACAGCAACTTACCACAATTTCAAAGACCTCATAATGAAAAATATCCATTTGCATATAGAGAACTGATGGGCTCAGAGTGCAGATTGAAGCATATTTTTTCTCTTTCTTTTTCTGTTCTTTTTTTTTCAGAACATGACTAATACAGAGATATGTTTTGCATGACTTCATATATGTAATGAATATTATATTTGTTGCCTTCTCAATGAGTGGAGGAAGGATGGGGTGAGAGAGAGAATTTGGAACTGAAAATAAAATTAAATGCTTTTTAAAAATGTATGAGCCCCTATTTGGAGTCACAGAGAACCACATGTAGATGCCTTTATCTAGGTTCCTGTATCCCTGTCCCCTGGTTCTCTGACTTTCCTCTGATCCCTGGATGGAAGGCATCTGTGCACTGTGCTTTGGTCCTGGTTGGATTTCTTTTCTAGTGCCTCAAGGCTTATGGCTGCCATTTTGTATGAACCTGGGCTAGCCAAATGTCCTGACCCTAGTTTCTTCTTGGATTTATTAATCATCATTCAGCTTCATGATCTTTATTTTATCCTTGCTGGAGCCATTGTAAAGGGGATGGGCTGGGCTGATCTACTTCCTTTTACTCCACCATCTTAAGGAATAGTCTCCCACTGATCAATTGTTCGCTACAATTCTCAGAAGTGAATCATCCATGGTAAATCAGACTAAACAAATCATTTGGTCACCTGACTTTGAGACATGTATATAAAATACTCTAATTGTCAAAGAATTGAGAATTGTGACCTTGGTACAGAATTGCTAAATAATATCCCTTAATGATAATGCAGTGAGTTAGAGATTGGGTGGCATAATGGATACAGAGCTGGCCTCAAAGTCAGGAAGGCCAGGGGTCAAGTCCCACTTCTGACACATATTAGCTGTGTGACCTGAAATATGTCATTTAACTTCTCAGTGCCTCTCAGAAACTCCATTGTTGTTGTTGAGTCATTTCAGTTATACATGACTTTTTGTGACCTTATTTTGGAGGTTTACTTTCTAAAGATACTGGAGTGGTTTGCCATTTCCTTCTCCAGCTCATTTTACAGATGAGGATTTTACTTTCTCAGAGTTACATAGCTAGTAAGCGTCTGAGGCCAGATTTGAACCCAGGTCCTCTTGATTCCAGGGCTGGCACTCTATCTCCTATGCCACCTAGCTGCCCCCAAAAAGCTCTGGAAGACCATAAGTTGTATTAAAATTTCCAATGAGCATTGGCATAAGAAGTTTCCTTACTGGGAGCTCTCTATATCAATGAAATCACAGATTCAGACCCACCCACCCAAAATAAATGAAGTCATCAACCTGAAAACATGTGATAGGCTAATACATGAGCCCAAATTTAATTTAACTACATCTAAGTAGTGCACTATTGAGCAGGTCAAAAACTATATGATCGAAAAGTGTTCAAAGAACAATGAGGAGGTTTATGAAGAGATTCAAAATCATGGCATATAGGATTGTGTTGAAGGAATGGGGACTGTGTTTGCCTAGAGACCCTTTGGAGAGTGGTAATCATTCTCTTTAAATATTTGAAAGGCTGTCATGTGAAAGATGGATTAGAATTTTTCTGCCTGGCCCCAGAGGGAAGAATTATGATTAGGGTAGAAAAGTTGAGACAGATTTTGGCTCAAAATAAGGAAGAATTACTTTACCATTAGAGTTGGCCCCAAACGGAGCAGGAAATGAAGTGATGCAGAGTGTAGAAAACAGGTCCAAAAGAATAATACACACACTAATTATGACTACGTAAACAATGACATTATGCAACAACCAAGTTCATATTAAATGTCCCAAACAACACTCATAGTGTTTCATATGTTAAATGAAAAGCATACAGCCTTGCAAATTTAAAAGCACTATATGTCAGTAATGATGATAAAGACGTGGACCTTCTTGTGAAAGCCAACTGCTCTTCCTGTGCCCTTGATCCCAACGACCCCTCTCATCTCCTCCAGGACACTGCCCCCACAAGCACCCCTTTGCTCTCTTTTCAACATCTATACATACTAGCTCATTCTCTGTGGCTAATAAATATTCTCAGATCTTCCTCCAACAATTGAAAGAAAAAAAACTCATTTGATCCCACCATTCCCTCAAGTTATATATCTCCTCCCTTTCTCAGCCAGACTCAGAGAAAAAGCTGTCTACACTCAGTCTCCACTTTTTTCTTCTCAGTCCTCAAGCCCTTGCCATCTAGTTTCTGACTTCATATTTTAACTGAAACTGCTCTATCCAAAGTTTTCTCTAAATTGCCTGATCTGATGGTCTTTTTTCAGTTTCCTATTTTTGACACCTCTATAGCATTTG
This sequence comes from Phascolarctos cinereus, assembly GCF_003287225.1. Taxonomy (NCBI): domain Eukaryota; kingdom Metazoa; phylum Chordata; class Mammalia; order Diprotodontia; family Phascolarctidae; genus Phascolarctos; species Phascolarctos cinereus. Next base: position 625,643,968 of record NW_027555847.1, on the reverse strand, counting down.
AAATTATTGACCACATACTCTGCCTGAATACTTTCCTCTCTAGGATTTTGTGACATATTCTCTACTCCCTCTCTCACTGCTTTTCCTAAGTCTCTTTTGCTAAATTAGACAGTAACTCAATCGATAAACATTTATTAAGCACCTACTATGGGTCAGGCATTGCGCTAAATAGTGGAGAACAAAAATGAAAAAGATAATCCCTGCCCTCAAATCTAGCAGGGGAGACACCAAACAGCAAACAGATAAAATGCAAGCTATATTCATGATAAATAGGAAATAATTAACAAAAGGAAGGTACTAGAATTAAGAGGGGTTGGTGAAGGCTTCAAATAAAAGATGAGATTTTAGTTGGGAGTTTCACAGAAGCCAGGGAAGCCAGAAAGCAGAGATGAGAAGGAAGAGCATTTCAGACTTAGGAAATAGCCAGAGAAAATGCCCAGAGACTGGAAACAGAGCGATCATCTTGTTTGTGGAACAGCCAGGAGACCAGTGCCACTAGACAAAAGAACATGTGGCAAGGAGTAAGATGTAAGAAGACTGGGAAAATAGGAAAGGATTAGGTTATGAAAGGCTTTGAATGCCAAACAGCATTTTGTGTTTGATCCTGGAGACAACAAGAAGCCGCTAAGGTTTATTGAGTTGGAAGATGTATGGAGGTTGGATTGGAGTGGGGAGAGACTTGAGGTAGGCAGACTCACCATAAAGATATTTCAATAGTCGATAGTGAAGTGATCAGGGCAAAGCTCTCAGCTGAGAGGTTTGGGAAAGGAAGAGCCATGGGAAGTTTGAGGAGGGATAAAAAATGTTTGGAAGAACTATCTAAGAAAATAGGATTGTGAGTTGATAAGAGAGGTGTGATTAGATTGCTTAGCAGTAGTGAAGGCCTAGTGAGGCTATATGACATAAATTTGTAATGGACCCAATCAGAGTAATGATGTGATATTTCCCATCTTTATTCATCATCACGTGTGTAGAAAAGAAGGTGGTAAATAGTGGGAGCGACCCAACGGTGAGGCTTGGGAGGGCTTATTCAATGATATGATAAGAGGAAAAAGGAGTCAAGAGAAAAGAGTAGTATAAAGTTGAACTAGTTCACCAAGGTCAAGATAGAGGAAAGAAGAGAATGGAAAGTATAGGGAAGATGGTCTTGGAAGATACTAAGGAGTCAAGGGACTGGAAATCACAGTGTGAAAGAAGAATAGGGTTTGGTAAGGGAAGACAGAGGAAGAGGCAGAAAACCAATAGATTATGGTCAGATAAGGGGATTTCAGGGCTCTTAAATATAGGAATGGTACAATAGTAAGTGATGGCAAGATCCAAGAGATGTCCATCTTTGTGTGTGGCTGAGGTGGGGTGGATGAGTAGATCATGGGAAGTGAGGAAGCTGAGGAACTGAATCAGTTCAGATTTGGGTGTTTGAGGGAGAGTCAATATTTATGTTTTATTCTCCAAGTAAATTAGGTCACAGTGGATAGAGAGCTAAGCTTAGAAACAAGAAGACCTAAATTCAAATCCACACTTAAATATTTACTAGCTGTCTGACCCTAGGAAAGTCACTTAACCTGTGTCTGCCTCAATTCCTTCATTTCTAAAATAGGGGAAATAATAGCACCTACTTCCCAGGGTTGTTGTGAGGATCTCTAATGAGATCATATCTGTAGCCCAGTGCCTTGAAAATTATAGATGCTTTAGTAAATGTTTTTTCCCTTTCCCTGCCCTCATTAGAATGTAATATTTTTAAGGGAAGACTTGACTTTCATTTTTATCTTTATATCTCCAATGCCTAACACAGTGTCTGACTCATAACAGACATAATAAATGTGTACCCATTAATTAAAGATTGCTGGCAAATATTAATTTATAAAATTATATATTTGCATTAACTATCACTTGCAATTATTCCTTTGTACTTTTTTCTTTGAGCATTTTGATTAAACATTCTGTGTTTATGGATTTCTTGTCTGTTTATTTTTGCCTGTTGTTCCATCATTTCAGTCATGTCTGACTCTTCATGACCCCATTTGGGGGTTTTCTTGGCAAAGACACTAAAGAGGTTTGCCATTTCCTTCACCAGCTCATTTTACAGATGAGGTACTGAGGCAAACAGAGTTAAATGACTTGCCCAGGGTCACATAACTAGTAAGTGTCTGAGGCTAGATCTCAACTCAGAAAGCTGAGTCATCCTGAATCCAAGCCCAGGGCTCTATCCTCTGTTCCACCTACATGCATATGTGTGTATGTATACATACATATACACATATACACATATATATATATACATATATCATATATGTCTACTTTGTTCAAATAATAATTATGATTTTTTTTTAAAAAGGAACCAAAATGGGACCAGAATGAATGATACAACCATTCCTGGAGGTATTCAAACACAAGATAGGTGACCTTATGCCAAGAATGCTTTAGAAGAGACAATTCTATTCAGCTCTGCATTAGACTAGTTATCATCTGGGGTCCCTTTCAACTCTGAGAGTCTGTGAGTCTTTGAATTAGGAAGTCAAGAAGATTGTTTTGGTTTTATTTATTTGTTTTCACAGAAAGGCATCAAAACATAATGATGACAAAAGGTTCCAGGGCAAATAAAAGTACTCTAAGACAACACTGTCATATAAATCATTGAAGTTCGTAGACTGAGAATTGTTCTAGGTGTTCTAATTACTTTCTGCACAAGTTTCACTAGTTTAGGTTATGCCTCAATCACTAAACTCCAACAGACATGTAATCTCAATGTGGGCATTCTCTCCAATAATGAAGTTCACAACTCATTCATGCCTGCCTGTTCCATGCAACTCTAATTCATGTCCTCCCATTAATTAACCACAAGGAATCAATCCAATGTGCTGGGGGCCTTTGGCACATTGTTTTGACACAGTGTAGATACAAGCAGAGGATATAGGCTCTTTGCCAGTTAATGCATTGTTTTTCTAAGTGACTGGCTCATTTTTTTCCCTGGTTTAACATTTCTTTGATGACCCAGTAGTTCACATTTACCATCAAACACCAGATGTTTCCCAGTAGAAGGCATTAAGACTAAGCATATTATTTCACCAAACAATTGGATCTGATCAAGTTAGCTATTCATTGCTCTTGGAGCTGGCTTACTCACCCAATGTCTCAGGAATAGATGGGTCAGAAACAGGATACAAAAGGAAATGTTTTAGGGACAAGAAAAGGAAAACAGCCTTAACAGATGTTCCATCTTCTATCCCATGTGTGCCCAGTTTTTTCCTCTTATATTAGCCCTGCAATGGGGCCTATAAGTAAGCCATAGATTATTCTCTAATGAACAATCATTGATTTTTCTCCCTGCTTGGTGTTACATGCTAATGTTCCCATAAGATATTGATGGTTGCTATTTGTTTTCTGAAACCAAAGATTTTTTTTTAATGCTTGTCTTTACTGGAATCCCAAGTCTATAAGACCAGGGAGTCATTTCTCATAAGAGAATTCCCAAGGCCTTATTGAGATATATCACTACTCTGGAGGAAAAAAAAGAAATCAATTATTATTTTAGTTCTGCCACAAACCTCTGAGCCATGCTTCAAGAAAATTCTGAGTACCAGGACAGGTTTTCCTTAATATATTCCATAGCTATTCACCCCTAAGAGTGCTAAGATTCTTTCATCAGTGTTTTGTATCCTATCAGCATTTTGCATGTTAATACCTCACTGCTCAGTGAAATTTATATCTTCTGCTCTTACTGGGTAGATTATGCATATAAAAGAATATCTTATAAGGCCCTTTTAGATACTTATGTTGACATTTTAGCACGGATTCTTAACCTGGGCTCCATTAACATTTTTTTTTAATATTTTGATAATTATTACAATATAATTGGATTCCTTTTAATTTTGTGTATTTTATCCAATGTATTTAAGGAGGAAGAAAAGAAACAAACATTTATTAAGTGCCTACTATGTTTCAGACTCTGTATCAAGCTCTTTATAAATATTTTCTTTGATCTTCACAAGAAGAGAAGTAGGTGCTATTACTATTATCCCCATTTTATAATTAAGGAAAATGAGACAGACAGAAGTTAAGTGACTTTCCCAGGGTAATTTAGCTAGTAAGTGCCTGAGGCCAGATTTAAACTCAGTTTTGCCCAACACTCTGTCCACTGTGCCACTTAGCTGCCTCTAAAATAATAATAATAATAATAATAATAATAATAATAATAATAATAATAACAATAATAATAATATTTTAAGGACATAGGCTTCACCAGAAAGAGAAGAGGAAAGGAGATAAGCATTAACATAAAGTCTATTATGTGCCAGGTACTGCCCTAAGCTTTTTATAAATTTCATCTCCTTTGATTCTAACAACTCTACAACCCTAATACCCTGTGAGGAAGATATTATTACCCCCATTTTACAGTTGAGGAATCTAAGGAAAGCAAAGATTAAGTGACTTTTCTAGGGTAACACAACTAGTAAGTATCTGAGGGCAGATTTGAATTCAGTTCTTCCTGACACGAGATTCTATTTATTGTGTCACTTAGTTGCCTCCAAAAATAATAATAAAAACATTATTTTGAGAAGGATATGGGCTTCACCAAAGTGCCAAGGGGATTTATGACCCAAAAAGATTAAGAACCCCTACTTTAGTAGATCAGGGATTTCATGGGCATTGAAATTCACTCCCCCAACACAAATTACAAGCCCTCACCTGTTCTTTTAGATTTTCTTTGTTAGTCCCAGTATCCAGAAGGCATTCATCCCATAATGACTTTTGCTGAGGATCCTTTCCACCCTCAGGTAAGTTAACCCTGGCAAGAGCCATACAGATGATCACCATGCCCAATCCACAGGAGGAAGCTCTGTTGAGCCTCTGTACCTTGGCAGCACTTATTTGAGATTGGCCTCTTCTGGTGTAGTTTACAATGTCTGTGTCACACTAGAGCATCCAGTTTAACTTTAATTTTCAAAAAAGCCTTGCTGGTAAACATGAAAATGCATCCCCATAGAAATCATTTTTCCTGTTCTGTCTTGGTACCACTGCCTAAAACAGTCCACCACACGGAATGAACTCTTTTTTTAAAAAATGAATATTTTTATATTGTTTTATTCTGAATTTCAGTCACTAAAAAAATCTTTCTTACATGAAGTAGAATAAAAAAATGTGAAATTCAAATTTCTGTTACATACCTTTTAAAAAGCACATAAGATAATTCACTGTTTTACTTTCAAGACTGTCCTATTTGTCTGTTTCCTTCTGTGCTACCTTCTGTACAGCAGCATCAAAATTCATCAGTACTACCAGCTTCCATAGGATTTTGCTTCCTATGGATTTGCAGTTCAAAGAGCTTCATGATAAAGATACATTAAAAAAAAATTCTACTGCATAGCAGCTTAACGAGAGCTTAGTTTCCAGGACCTTTGTAGACCTTGGTCCAGAATCTATTCACTAGTTGATCATAGAATCAGACAATGTAAGAGCTAGAAGAGGACCTGAGCAATCATCTAAAACCAGCCTCTGCCTTTTATAGATACAACTGGGCTGACTAATAGACCCAATAACCTCAACGATTAAAACCCATTTCATTTCTATTTCTATCAGCTGATGCTTGAAATGACTTAGGAATGCCCCAGAGCACATCAGTCACTGGAATAGGAGAGTAATAGGGGAAACCATGCTCTGTTTCTTTGAGGTTTCTATTTAAACCTGGCCAATCCAAATGTCTCAATCAATCTCTGGATTAATTTCCCCTCCTGCAGGCAATGCCTCACTTTGGGGATAGCCAAGTTAACTGCATTAGCTCTAAACAGCCCCACAGTACTTCTTTAGCAACAAATGAATAAAACCTTTGTGCCCTGCCCTGTGATTTAAACCATAACCCTACCAGCCTGGGTTGATGAACTTTGTCCCATCAAGAAGCCTGATGGCCTTTCACTCACATTTTCTTATTAATCCTCACAGTGCCATCCTATAGGTGAAGGATAGAGAAAGGAATTGGGTAATTATCCCCATTTGTTTAAAGGGAAAAGACTTTATATGCTCAAATGGCATGGGTGAGCCAGTGTCAAATCCAGAAGCTAAGCTCACAGTGTCTCCTTGAGGAAGGGCACCTTTGCTTCACAAAGCTCAAACGTCACAAGAAAATAGAAAAAACAACTGACAAGTCTCTAAAACTGGATTATCTGTGGCATGCAGTCTGAGACCTTTTTCTCCAAGCTCCCCCATATACATACACATGTACAATATGGAATAAGTAACGTACTTATGAAGAAGAGATGGATTCTAGTCCCAGCTCTACCATTAATTAACAATGTGACTCTTGGCACCTTGCTGGACTGCAAATTATAGAGCCAGAGCTACAAAATATCTCAATTTCTTCTTCTATAAATTGGAGGAGTTGACTAAGATGTTCTCTGTGGGCCCTTCCCACATTCTATAATTCTCTAATCTATTCTCCACAAAGCTGCCAAATTGATATTCATTCAACAAGCATCTCTTCATCACTTATTGTGTCCTGTGAGCTATGCACACTTTCACTGGGTGCAGCAATCCATATAAAGTGACTCTGCATCTTAAAACAAAGTCCTGACCAGGTTATTCCTCTAATTCAAAAATCATCCAGGCTCCCCATAGCCTTAAGGACAAAATGCAGAATTCTTAGCCTAGAATGTAAAGATCTTTACATTAAGACTCCCATCTTTTTTCCTTATTTCACATTACTCCCCTTCACCCTGGCCATTTTCTACTGTCTACATGTCTAGCATTTCCTTTACACCTCTGCCTCTGGGAATTGTAATCAAATCAATATCACCTTTGCCTTTGGAAAGGGTCTGAAAGATTTTGGGGGACAGAGCCAAGATGGAAGAGTAGAGAAGGCACTTAGGTGAGCTCTCTCAATATCTCCCTCTGAACAACTTTAAAACAAGGCCTTGAATCAAATTCCGGTGTAGCAGACAATAAAAGGTCAAAGTGAAACGTTCTTCCAGTCCAAGACAACTTAGGATGTCAGAGAGATCTGTGACACAGAGTGAAGGCTGGCCAAGAGCCCATGTGTATAAAGCACTAGATGTGTAGCTAGTTGACGACTATTGCCATCAACAGAAGCAGCAACAGCTTTGGGAGTTCTCAAGCCAGGGACAGGAAGGAAAGTGGTCAGAAAGAGATTTCGTGGGACCCCTGTGCTAGCTCAGAGATAGAACTAGATGCTCTCTGGAGAATCCACTGCCTATAACTACTTCTGGGTCATAGTTCAAGAGTGGAAAGGAGCACTTTCAAGAAAGAAAGAACAGGAACCCTGAGGAAGAGCATCACTTCTGGTCCCAAGGGATCGGGGCCCTTCCTCTATAAGGAACAGAATGCAGACCAGACACCTATCCCCATATCATACCACCTTGGAAGCACCAAAAAACTTCCAATCCCCCAAAACCAGCTCTGAAAACATCAGTGTGAAAAAGCCTAAAGTTTGGGACAGTGCCCCTTCCCTCCACTACCCACCCAGCCACTGGTAACAGAGACCAAATGTAACACAAAATCAACAATCAAGGAATAGCATTTAAAAAAAATAAAACAAATTAAGTAAAACAAAAAAGAATCTGACTGTATAAAGCTACTATGGTGAAAGGGAAGATCAAGACATAAATTCATAAGGAGACAATGAAGTAAAAGCAGCTTCAAGCAAAGCCCCAGAACAAACAAACAAACAAACAAAAAATGAATAAGACACAAGCCCAAAAGAATTCCTGAAAGAGCTAAAATGATTTTCAAAATTAAATATGGGTAGTAGAGGAAAAACTAGATAAAGAAATGAGAGTAAAAGAAGAAAATTATAAAATGACAGCCCAACTTTAACATAAAGTTCAAAGTAAAGAAATCAGCTGGAAAATGAACAAACAATGAAAAAAGAACCTGACCATAAAAGCTACTATGGTAGTAGGGAGGAGCAAAGTACAAACACAGAAGGAAACAACAACGTAAAACATCTACAAGCAAAGCCTCAAAGAAATATGAGAATTGGACACAAACACAGCAAAAATTCCTGAAATTGTTGAAGAAAGAGATGAATGGTAGAGGGGAAATTGAGGGAGGGAATAAAAGTGATGCAAAAAAAATTATAAAGGAGAATTAACAGCTTGGTAAAAGAGGCAAAGACATTCACTGAAGAAAAAAATACTCCTTTAAAAACAGAATTAGCCAAATGGAAAAAAGAGGTACAAAAACTCACTGAAAAAAATAATTGCTTGAAAATTATATTTGGACAAGTCAGAGTGAATGATCTATGAGACACCAAGAAACAATAAAACAAAGTCTAAAGAATTAAAAATAGAAGAAAATGTGAAATATGTCATTGGAAAAAACAACTGACATGAAAATAGATTGAGGAGAGGTAATTTAAGAATTATTGGACTACCTAAAAGTCAGGGTAAAATAGAGAACTTAGACATCATATTTCAAGAAATTATCAAGGAACACCACCCCATGTTATAGAACCACATGGTAAAATAAAAATTGAAAGAATCTACCAAACACCACCTGAAAGGGATCCCAAAATGAAAACTCCCAAAAATATTATAAACAAATTCCAGCACTCCCAGGTCAAAGAGAAAATACTTCACACAGCCAAAAATAAGCCTTTCAATTACCATGGTGCCATAGTCAAGATTACATAAGACTTAGCAGCTACCACAGTAAAGAAATGGAGGGCTTGAAATACAGTATTCCAGAAGGCAAAAAAGCTGGGATTTCAAACAAGAATCACCTAGCCAACAAAAATGATTATAATCCTTCAGGGCGAAAATGGATATTTAATGAAATAGGGGACGATCAAACATTCCTGATGAAAAAACCAGAGCTGAATAGAAAATTTGACCTTCAAACACAAGACTCAAGAGAAGCATAAAAAGGTAAACATGAAAGAGAAATCGTGAGGGACTCAATAATGTTAAGCTGTTTACCTTTTCTACATGGGAATATGACACAAGTAACTTCTAGGAACTTTATCATTATTAGGACAGTTAGAAGGATTCTACATACAAAGAAGGCATGGGAATTAGTCAATTATGTTAGGATAATATAAAAAAAAATTAGACAGGTAAGAAAAAGGTAGACCTTGGAAGAAGGGGAAAGAGAGAGGAATAATGGGGGAAATTATCTCACTTAAAAGAGGCATGGGAAAAAAAAAACCTTTTACATGGTGGGGGAAATGGAGGGGCAGTGCTTAACATCACTCATATATAAATTAGTTCAAAGAGGGGGAAATATTCATATAGATAATCAATTAGGTAAAGAAATCTACTTTATCAACAGGGATGTAAAAGGGAAAAGGAGGGTTATAAAGGGTAGGGTGGATAAAAAAGACAATGTTCAGAAACAAAACAAAATTTAGAAAAGGGGAGCATAAAAAGAGACAGAAGGATAAAAAAGAAAAATAGGATGAATGAAATGTAGTTAACTATCATAACTGTAAATGTGAATGGGATGAATTCACTCATAAAACAGAAGCAAATAGCAGAAGGATTAGAAACCAGAATCACACAATATTCTGTTTACAAAAAAAAAATATTTGAAACAGAGAGGCACACACAGAGCTAAACAACTGACTAGAGCAAAAACTGTTATACTTTAGCTGATGTAAAAAAGTAGGGGTAGGAATCATAATCTCAGACAAAGTAAAAGTAATAATAGACCTGAAAGGGGATTAGCAGGGAAACTACATCTTGCTAAAAGACACCATAGACAATGACAACATATCAATACTAAATATGTATGCACCAAATGGCATAGCATCCAACTTCTTAAAGGAAAAATTAAATGAATGACAGGAGGAAGCAGACGGTAAAATTATACTACTGAAGGTACTCAATTTTCTCCTTGCAGTTAGATAGACATAATCATAAAATAAATAAGAAAGAAGTTAAGGAGATGGATAGAATCTTTGAAAAGTTAGATATGATAGATATCTGGAGGAAATTGAATAGGAATAGAAAATGAATATACCATTTTCTCAGCTGTACATGACACCTTCACAAAAATTGATAAGGTGTCAGGGCATTAAAAAGCCTCACAACCAAATGCAGAAAAGCAGAATTATTAATGCACCCTTTATAATACATAATATTTTTATATTATAATATAATATTTATGATATAATAAAAATTACATTTAACAGAGGGCTGTTAGACAAATAAAGAATTCATAAATTAAAAGTTAATTGGAAATTAAATAATCTAATCCTAAAGAATGAGTGGTTCAGGGGCAGCTAGGTGGCACAGTGGATAGAGCACCGACTCTGGATTCCAGAGGACCTGAGTTCAAATCTGGCCTCAGACACATAACACTTATGAGCTGTGTGACCCTGGGCAAGTCATTTAACCCCATTGCCTAACCCCCCCCAAAAAAAAAGAATGAGTAGGTCAAAGGATAAATCATAGGAATAATTAGTATTATCATTAAGGAGAATGACAACAATGAGACAAGATTCCAAAATTTGTTGGATGCAGCCAAAGCAATGCCAAAGGGAAGATTTATATCTCTAAATGCATATATCAATAAAAAAGAAAGAATAGATCAGTGAATTGGGCACAAAACTAAAAAAAAAACCCTAGCAAAAGAACAAACTCAGTTTCCTTTATTAAAAAATTGGAAACCCTGAAAATCAAAGGAGAGATTAATAAAGTTGAAAGTAAGAAAACTATTGGACTAATAAATAAAACTAGGGGCTGATTTTAAGAGAAAACTAATAAAATAGATGCAGCATTGGTGAATTTGATTTTAAAAAAAGAAAACAAAATTACCGGTATCAAGGGTGGTGAATGCACCACCAATGAAGATGAAATTAAAGCAAATATTAAGTTATTTTGCCCAATTATGTGCCTGTAAAATTGATAATCTAACTGAAGTGGATGATTATTTTAAAAAAAATATAAACTGCTCAGATTAATAGAAGAGGAAATAGAATACTTAAATAACCTTATCTTAGAAAAAACAAATCAAACAAGTCATCAATGAGCTCACCAAGAGAAAGTCCTCAGAATCAGATGGATTTACGAGTGAATTCTACCAAACATTTAAGGAACAATTTATTCCAATACTAAATAAACTATGTGAAAAAGAAACTACCAAATTCTTTTTATAACACAAATATGGTTTTGATACCTAACAAGGAGGAGTAATAACAGAGAAAGAAAACTACAGACCAATTTTCTTAATGAATATCAATGGAAAAAATTAAATAAAATACTACTGAGGAGATTACAGCAAGCTGTCACAAAGATTATGTACTATGACCAGGTGGGATTTATATTAGTAATGCTGGGCTAGTTCAATAGTAGGAAAACTATCAGCATAATTGACTATATCTATAACAAAACCAACAAAAATCATATAATTATATCAATATGTGCAGAAAAAGCCTTTGACAAAATGCAACCTTCATTCCTATTAACAATATGAGAAAGCATAGGAATAAGTGGAGCCTTTCTTACGAGAGGTATTATCTATCTAAATCTAAGAGTAAGCATTGTCTATAATTGCAATAAATTTGAAGCCTTTCCAATAAGATCAGCAGTAAAATGAGGAAGCCTATCATCTATATTACTGTTCAGTATTACACTAAGAATGCTAGCTGTAGCAATGCGACAAGAAAAATAATTTAAAAGAATGAAAATAGGCAATGAGTAAACAAACCTATTGCTTTTTGCAGATGATATGATGGTATACTTAGAGGACCAAAGAAAATCAAGTAAAAAAAATAACTAGTTGAAAGAATTAACTTTAGCAAAGTTGTAAAATATAAAATAAACTCACAAAAATCATCAGCATGTCCATATACTACCCAAAAAACTCAGCAGGAATAGATAGAATAAGAAATTCTATTTAAAATAAGTGTAAACAATATAAAATATTTGGGGGTTTACCAGCCAAGACAAACCTAAGGACTATATGAGCACAATTACAAAACATTTTTCACACAAATACAGTCAAAATTAAACAATTGGAGAAATATGAATTGCCCATGGGTAGGTTGAATCAATATAATAAAAATGGCAATTCAACTTAAGTTAATATACTTATTCAAGCCCATACCAATCAAATTACCAAAGAATTATTTTATAGAGCTAGATAAAATAATAACAAAGTTCATCTGGAAGAAGAAAAGTTTAGGAATAACAAGTAAACCAATAAAAAATAATATGAAGAAAGCCTAGCAGTACCAGATTTTGAACTCTATTACAAAGCTATAATCATTGAAACAATCTGATACTGGCTAAGAAACACATTGGTAAATCAGTGGAATACATTAGGTATACAAATACAGTAGTAAGTGACCATAGTAATCTAGTGTTTGAAAAACCCAAAGATTGAAGCTTTGGGGGTAAGAATTCACCATTTGACAAAAATAACTGAGGAAGATGGAAAGCAGTTCAGCAGGAAATAGGGAAAGACCAACATCTCCCACTATATACCAAGACAAGGTCAAAATGAATAAATGATGTAGACATAAAGTGTGATATCATAAATAAATAGGAAAGCATGGAATATTTTATCTGTCTCATTCATGACTAAGGGAAAACTTTATGACCAAATAAGAGATAGAGAGAATTGTGAGAAATAAAAATTGATGATTTTGATTATATGAAATTAACAAGTTTTTTTCACAAAATTAATGTAGGCAAAATTGGAAAGAAAAAAAATCAGGAATTTTTTTTTTTGCTGCTGGTTTCTCTGATAAAGGCCTCATTTCTCAAATATACAAGGAACTGAGCCAAATGTATAAAAATAAGAGCCATTCCTCAGTTGATAAATGGTCAAAGGATATGAACAGGCACTTTTCAGAAGAAGAAAACAAAGTTATGAATAGCCACATGAAAAAATGTTCTAGATCACTATTGATGAGAGAAATGGAAATTAAAACAATTCTGAGATACCACCTCATATCTATCAAATTGGCTAACATGACAGAAAAGAACAAATGCTGGAGAGGCTGTGGAAAAATTGAGACACTAATGCACTGTTGGTGGAGTTGTGAACTAGTCTAACCATTCTGTAGAACAATTTGAACTGTTCCCAAAGGGTTATAAAAATATGCATACCCTTTGACCCAACAATACCACTATTAGGTATATATCCCAAAGAGATCAAAGAAAAGGGGAAAGGACTTATTTGTACAAAAATGTTTATATTAGCTCTTTTTGTGGTGGCAAAGAATTGGAAATTGAGGGAATGTCTATCAACTGGGGAATGATTGCACAAGCTGTGGTATTTTATTATGATGGAATACTATTGTACTATAAGAAATGACAAACAGGATGGTTTCAGAAAAACCTCAGAATATTATACAAACTCTTCCAAAATGAAGTGAGCAGAACCAGGAGAACATTATACACAACAACAACAATATTGTAAGGATGATCAACTGTGCAAGACAGCTACTTTGATCAAGACAATGATCCAAGACAATTCCAAAGGACCCATGATGAAAAATGCTATCCACCTCCAGAGAGTGAACTGATGAAACCAAAAGCATATTGAAGCATACTTTTTTTGCTTTATTTTTCTTCTTTTTCATCTGTTTTCTTTTGCAACATGGCTAATACAGAAATATGTTTTGCATGACCATGTGCATAATTGATATCAAATTGCTTTCCTTCTTAAGGAAGGGGAAAGGGAAGGCAGAAGGGAGAGAATTTGGAACTCCCAAAAATTTTTAAATGAATGTTTAAAAAATTCTATGTGTAATTGGGAAATATTTAACCAAATAAATAAAAAATATATTGGGAGGGAAGGGCATGACAATGGACTGTCCTTTTGTTCCACTCCCTATCACTGTGACTTCCCAAACTAAAACATTTTCCCCTGATTATCATTCCCCTATGAGTATTTTATTTACCTGTTAAAATATAAACTCTTGATGGCAGGAACTGTAATGCTTTTGTATTTATATTTCTTATATTAAATGCATAGTAAGCACTTAATAAATGCTCTTCATTCCTCTCTCCCTTGCTTCCCTGCTCTTTTCCTTCTTTCTTTTCTTTTCCTTTCTTCCCTCCCTCCTTTTTTCCTTCCATTCCTTCCTTTCTTCTTCCTTTCCTTCTTTTTTTCTTCCCTCTGTCCCATCCTTCCTTCATTCATTCTTATTTCTACCTTATAGAATTTCTAATTTCATTTAATTCTTTAAAAGTATTCAAGTGACACTCCCTATATGAGATCTTTCCTATTCCCCCCATTCCAAGTTTTTAGCACTCCATCCCTTTTGAAATTATTCTGTGTCATTCTGTACATACATTGTAATTACTGCTTACCTGTTGTATTCTCCTAACAGAAAATAAGTTCCTTGATGGCAGGGACTCTCCGTTTTGTCTTGTGTTCCCTGTGCCTAGTGCAGTATCTTGCACATAATTATAAACTGATGCATATTTGTTTAATTGAATTGAATGATTCAAGCTGGATATGTTGTAGTCAGGAATAAGGTAGGGTGTTAATGTATCTCTGTGCATGCTGTGTATGTGTATTTAATGTGTGAGTTCGTGCATCTCTGTTTATATCCCAAAAGTTAAATACATGGGATTGAAAAGTGATTCATCATGATTCATCTTCTCCCCAGCATAAGCATGGATCATTAGGAAATAACTGGAATCATGGTACAGCAGCATCTTGAAAAACAGTTTTGAAACAACTGAGTTTCCCAGAGCACCTTGTGTCATTGTTACTTTATAAAATCATGGTGCTACCAGGATGAAATCAGTAGCTGAGAAAGTGTTAGCACAATAACTAGGAGAATCAATTGGGGTAGGAACCGGTAAATTACATAACTAATTATTACCTCACCACTGTTGCTTGGGGATGTGGGGCAAGAGAGATTTAGCCAGGACACTTTAAGGCAGAAGAGAGGTAATTGCTGTTGCAAGTAGATTATTGAAGGGTAGGGGTGGAATACAGCTCTGTAGCCTTTGGCTTGATTTGGGCTATCAACAGAAAAAGGATCAGAGCTAAGTGAGTCTTTATGGCTCAGAAAGTATGAAGCTACATGGTACTTATTTGCTGGAATTTTGCTTTGCCTGTATATCCTACTTAGTAGACTGTTTCGTGAATATGCAGCTAGGGAGAGTGATTGTGTAACAGTGTCTGCGTTTCTTTCCCTTAGGTGCTGTGTGTGCTGTAGCTGTCCTTGGTACTTCTTCAGAGTAAGGGGTCACCGGCCTTTATTGGTAAGGATGAGTCCATAATGACAGGGCATTTCATATAATGCCAGGGTGTGTGTCAGTCTGATCTTATAATTATCTGAGATTCTGCTCTATCCCTTTCAGACCATATCTATGAGCCCCAGAGGTCAAACTAAGAAGAAAACAAAAATTGGAGCAAAGAATGGTGAGAAAATGGAGGAGCTATTGAGAATATAAGATGTGTGCAAGCACAGGGATTCGTACAAGACCATCTGATCTGCAAAAGCATTAAACTGAAAACAACAACGGCACGTCTGAGGAGATTGGGTCAGGATTCAGCTGGAAGATATGAGCAAATTCCTTTCCAATTATGCAGCCAGACCTTAATGATGGGCTAAAAGAAAAACACAACAGGTGTTTTGATATTTAAATCAATGCATGAACCTTTCCAGCCCACTGCCATAAAAGCACACCCCCACAGCTTCCCACAGACTTTTCCTACCCCATTAGTTCTGCAAATTCAAGTTCAATAGTGTAAGCAGCTATGTGGTAGAGAGAAGTATTGATCCTGGTGGTGAGACCTGTAGGGGACCCACCTTCTTTCCTTCCTAACAAAAAGAAGCTCTCTTGGAGCCCAGCATAATTCAGCTGAATTCTATACACTTATGATTCTGACTTCTGGGTGTCTTTGTCTCTGGAAGAGATGATTCAAATTTAACACATCACAATATAGACCCTCTTCTTAATAACAGCAACTTTCTATAGATTTTACAGTTATCAGATATTTTGCATGCATTAATTCATTGGATTCTTACAACTCTGAGAGGTTGATAATACAATTATTATTCTCCCCATTTTACTCCATTTTGAAGAGGTAAAGTGATTTGTCCAATATCACACAGCTAGAAAGTACCGGAGCCAGGAAGCATACCAGGTCTCCCACTTCAGTAGTCAAAGATCTACTACATGGTTCTGCTTCTACAACACAATTAATATCCAAATATCATCCTTCTCCTCTTCCTCCTCCTCCTCTTCATCATCATCATCATTATCATTGTATAGTTCTTTAAGGCTTGCGAAGCACTTTACATATGCTATTACATGTGATCTTCACAACTCTGTGAAGATGCTATTATTATCCCCATTTAACATAGGGAAAACTGAGCCTGAAAGAAATTAAGTGATTTATCCAGTGTCATACAATAAATGTCTGTATCAGAATTTGAACATAGGTCTTCCTGACTCCAACTGTAGCACTCGATCTACTACATCATCTAGTTGCTTATAAACTTATAAAATGGCATTAAATGGGATGCATTATATTTCAAATCACATAAGAATCACAGGATCATAGCTTTAGAGCTGGAAAAGACCTTAGAGGTTATCTAGCCCAATCCCTTTTTATATATGATTTTATAGATGTAGAGATGAGGACCAAAGAGGCTAACCATGGACAAATAGCTAGTAGGTAGCAGAGTTAGGATTCAAACACAGGTCTCATAACTCCAATCTCAGTTGTAATAATACATCATCTGTGATAAAAATCACAAATAAGGAGATGTTAATGTATTACCAAGGTGGTAGCACCTGGTAATCATTTAGAAAGTGTGAATACATTTCTGTTTGTTTCAAAAGGAATAGACCAATGTTTGGGGTATAACTACCTTAGAACTTGCGGGAGTAAAGCAATAGCCATCCTCTGGGGACCTAATCCCAAAATGCATATTGGGAGAATATCTCAGAGTAGCTGTTACATGTGCATTTGGTTAGAAACAGAGACTGAGATGGGGGGCCACTGACTTTTCAGGGACACAGTCCCAGACTTGGGACTGAATAAAAAGCAGAAGAACCAATGAGAACAGATTAAGAAGTAAGATCAGTTGTTTGATTTTCTGGCAGACAATAAAAGTACTTATTTGGTTTGGTCCAAGACCAAGATCTGAAGCTCATTCCTGACATAACAGCCTCACCTGTAATCTTCACTTGCCACATGCTTTTGGTTTTGGGGGGGGGGGTTATGCCTGACCATGTCTGTTTTGTTAAAATTATAAACTAGCAACAGCAAATGAGATATAAACTGCTCAGTGGCACTGGAGGACCCAGAAGTGTTGAGCTAACTCTGTAAATGTTTTCAATCTATTGTTTCAGGGTGACTGGATACTCCAAAGCTGGTCATTAGAGGTCTTCAGTGGCTCCCTTCAGCTAAATTAGAGAGACACTTGTAACTCTGTCACTGCTAAATATAGAGAATAGGACATGTTTCTTGCTGGATCCACAAAAGATGATATAAGAGCCCTAAATACTCTGAGGTGAAATCTTTAGTTCCACCCATTGGAAAATGGGTATTTTTATAAGCTATAAATAATAGAAAAGGAGAAAGCAGGTTTAGTGACAATCTCTACTTAAGAAGAGTTAGAAATGCAAAAGATTGGACCCTAATCTAAAAAGAGGGCTAAAATCAGAGCTTTGAAATCACAAAAGGAAAAGAAGCCCAAAAAGTGACAATGCATACCCCAAAAAAAGACCTTTTATAAGTCTGGGTTCACAATCCCAATCTCTACTCACTGGCACTATCTGGTTGGATATATAGCATCTGACTAATCAGGTACAACCCTGAGGGTTTAGAGTTGATTTCTAATACTGCTCATGAATTCCCATTTAGCATGTCACCCAAGTAGCATTTAATAAATTAACATTCTCCCAATATCAATTAGCTAATAAACTATTACAGAAAGATATTTACTGATGTCTGGCAAAAATTGAAGTGCAGAAATAATTTTGAGGAGGCCCAAATTGGGAGATGTAATCTCCCCTCTACATACCCACTCAGTTCCTGGGGAGAGTACACTCAAACTTAGTGGTTACTACAAAACATTCCCCACTCCCAACTTGTTATTCCTGGGAGTCCTTTTCTCCCTTCTCATAGTCTCCTCATTAAGTTCACTGCTGGGCATGGCATAGCCAGTGGACAAGTCACTCCTAGCTCTACTGGGCTGGCTCCTTGCTAGGCTGAGTCAAGCACATCATTCCTCAAAGCTGCTGCATGATCTCACCAGAGTCAGATATTGCTGCCACTGACTCTAGGATTTTCATTATAAGTGGGATCTTAAATGGCTTTGATGGATTTCTCCAGTCCCTTCAGTATGCCTGTATCAGGATACTCATCCACCTAAGATCAGGAAAGAAGAAAGACACCAGGGAAAGAATCATCACATCTTCCTAAATATATCAACTAGGTGAAAGAGATTTTTATTGATGTTAATAACATCATAACATTTTGTTATTTAAAAATGGAAATGGGACAATTTTCTTAAAAGACCTAGGCATTTTAGTAGAATGCAATAAGAATCAACGGATTAAAATGGCAGTCAAAAAAGCTAACTCAGATTTATATTGTATGAATAAAAGCAAAGTGCCCAAGATGAAGGACATCATAGTTGTTTCCTGGTCAGACCATATCTACAGTACTTTGTATGGCTCGGCATACTATGTATTAGGAGGGATATTGAAAAGCTAAAGGGAAGGATGGAAGGAAGAGAAGGAGTAAGGAAGGGAAAAAAGGAGGGAGGGAGGGAAAAGCTAGAGAATGATAAGGATATTGAGAAGATCTAAACACTATGACATACAAAGATCATTTGAAGGTACTACAATTTCTTAAGCTAGGCTAGGGTGGTGGGGTGGCAAAAGACTTGAGAGGAACAAAAAAGCCATTTTTTTGCTATTTGAAGGATTATCATGTGGAACAGGGATTAGACTTGTTCTGAGTGGCCCCATAGTGAAGAACTAAGATGAGTATCTGGAGTCTATTGGGAGGTATGTTTGGCTCAACATAAGGAACAACCTCTAAGCAAATACATGTGTCCTAAAGTAGAGTAAACATTCTTAGAAGGTAGTGTGTTCCCCATTACTACCAGCATTTAAGTGGAGACTAGATGATGATAACTTAGGTATATTGTAAGCTTTCAGGTGTTCACAGCTTCCGTAAGCCTTGGTCTTTCCCTTCCTAACTTTAATCAATTGATGGGTTCTGCCTAGGAGATAACATCAATAGAGACTAGCTCTCCCTAAAATTCTTATTTGAGGTTAATCTTGTATACATGTTTCTTCATCCTTCCCTATAAATAAACATGTCCTACTTCTTGTCTTTATAATCTGAGCTAGAATCAGTGTCCACCTTGATGAAATTTCAGTTCCCAATCTCAGTCTTATCTGGTTCAGTCAACCTTTCTCCAATTCCTATCATCTTCTGCCTTCCCTTTGTGTGCCCTCTAGAATTATTGCTTTCTTTTTAACAAGTTCCCTTTCATTCTAGATCTTTTCCTTTCATACTATTTCCATATTCTGTTATTCACTGAAACATGAAGAAACCTCATCCCTTTCCACCTTCTCTAACATCAGGCTAACACTCATTTTAGCATCTCCCCAATTCTGCACAACAGGACCAGGAGGAAGAGTCAGTTAACTCTTGCTCTCCCTGCCACTTCCACATTATCCATGTAGTACTTGTATTCAACAGCTATTCCTCTTGAAGTTTATGCTATTCAACTACATCACCCTGCCTAAATCCATTGTGCTGCCTTACTACCAATCTTCCAGGCATTCCTTGCTCCTTCAATTACTTCAGAATTTCATTCTGTTTGTCTCCACCAACTCTTATTTTTGTTGGCTTAGAAATTAATGTTGATGATAAGGTCTTCATTTCTAAAATATACACAGAATTAAGTCAAATTTATAAGAATACAATTCATTTCCCAATTGACAAATGGTCAAAGGATATGAACAGGCAGCTCTTAGATGAAAAAATTAAAGCCATCTACAATCATAAGAAAAAATGCTCTAAATCATTATTGATTAGAGAAATGCAAACCAAAACAACTTTGAGGTACCACATCCCACTTATCACATTGGTCAATATGACAAAACAGGAAACTGATAAATATTGGAGAAGATGTGGGGAAATTGGAACACTAATGCATTATTGGTGGAGTTGTGAAACTATCCAACCATTTTGGAAAACAATTTGGAAGTATGCCCAAAGGGCTATAAAAATGTGCATATCCTTTGACCCAGCAGTAGCATTTCTAGGGCTATATCCCAGAGAGATTATACAAATGGGAAAAGGACCTACATGTATAAAAATATTCATAGCAGCTCTTTTTGTGGTGGCAAAGAATTGGAAATTGTGAGTATGTCCATCAATTGGGGAATGGCTGAACAAGTTGTGGTATATGAATGTAATGGAATACTACTGCGCTATAAGAAATGATGAACAGGCTAACTTCAGAAAAACCTGGAAAGACTTGTATGGTCTGATGTTGAGCGAATTGAGCAGAACCAGGAGAATGTTATACACAGCAACAGCCATGTTGTACAATGACTAATATTGATAGACTTAACCCTTCTAAGCAGTACAAGAATCTAAGACATCTCCAAAGGCCTCATGATGGAAAATGCTATCCACATCCAAAGAACAAACAATGGGGTTTGAATGCAGATCAAAGCATATTATTTGCCATTTTTTTCTTCTGTTGTGCTTTTTATCCCTCTTTCTGGTCGTTCCTCCTATTGGTTCTAATTCTTACTTACATCATTAATGTGAAAATATGTTTAATAGGAATATATATGTATAGCCAGTATCAGATTGCATGCCATCTTGGGGAAGGAGGTGGGCAGGGAGAGGGAGAAAAATTTAAAACTCAAAAGCTTATGGAAGTGATTGTTGATAATTCAAAATAAATTAATTAAAATTTAAAAAAAAATTCATGTTGATGACCCCAATCTACTCAATTTCTAGTTCTTCTTTACCTTAGCCACTAGGTGGCACAGTGGATAGAATGTTGTACCTGGAGCCAGGAAGACCTAAATTTAAATCCACACTCAATAACTTATTAGCTGTGTTACCCTAAGAAAGTCACTTAACCTTCATCTTCCTCAATTACTTTATACGTAAAATGGGGATAATCAAAGCACCTACTTCAGAATTCTCTACCACAGATCAGGCACAAATAATCCATGTGAACATTTGGGGTAGATCCTCGAAATTTGCACAGCTCACATTTCTTTTGAGCTATTTCAGTTCTGCATAGAACACAGCACCTTCTCTGATGATAGCATGCCATGCTGGGTGATCCTCTGCCAGTGTCTCCCATGTCACACAATCAATTCCAAAGTTCTTAAGAGAGACCTTGAGAGTTTCCTTGTATCACTTTTTCTGATCACCATGTGAGCACTTGCCCTGTGTGAGTTCTCCATTAAAATAGTCTTTTAGGTAAATGTACATTTGACATTTATTCACTGGAGAAGGAAATGGCAAATCATGCCACTAAAACCTCTCATGGGGTCACAAAGAGTTCTACATGACTGAACAACAACTTTTGCTTTTTCTAAGACCATGATTACTTTTTTTTTAACTTCAGTTGAACCACAATAGATTCTGCTCCAGCCCCTTTTGTTTTTTTTACTCTGTGTATATCTCTCTGTTTCAGATGTATTTCTTATAAACAATATATTGGTGGATTCTGGTTTTTAATCAATTCTTCTATCTACTTTTGTTTTATGAGTGAGTTTATCCAATTGACATTCCTAGTTAGGTTTATTAACTGTGTGTTTCCTTCCATCCTAGTTTCCCTATTCATTCTTCTCTCTCTCTCTCTCTCTCTCTCTCTCTCTCTCTCTCTCTCTCTCTCTCTCTCTCTCTCTCTCTCTCTCTCTGTCTCTCTGTCTCTCTCTCTCTCTTGCTTCTGACCACTGACTCCCTTAATCCACTTCAGCCCCAGTCTTCTTCTCTTTTCTCCTTCCCTTACTACTTCCTGTAGGGTAAGACAGATTTCTATGCCCAACTGAGTGTGTATGTTATTCCCTCCTTGAGCCAATTCTGATGAGAGTAAGGTTCAAGCATTGCCCACCACCACCCCCCATCTTCCCCTCCATGGTAAAAGCTTTTTCTTTCATACCTCTTTTATGTAACATAATTTTTCCTGTTCTTCCTCTTCCTTTTTCTTTCTCCTCCCTTAATTTCATTTTTTTAAATAATCCCATCATAGTCATCTTATACCCATGCCCTCTGGCTATATATACTCCTTCTAACTGTCCTAATAATGATAAAATTCTTAAGAGTTACAATTATCGTCTTTCCATATAGGAATGTAAACATTTTAACCTTATTGATTCCCTTATGATTTCTCTTTCATGTTTACCTTTTTATGCTTCTCTTGAGTATTGTATTTGAAAGTCAAGTTCTCTATTCAGCTCCTGTCTTTTCATCAGAAATGCTTAAAAGTCCTCTGTTACATTAAATATCAATTTTCCCCTAAAGGACTGTACTCAGTTTTGCAGTGTATGTGATTCTTGTTCTAATCCTAGCTCCTTTGCTTTTGGGAATATCATATTCCAAGTCCTCTTATCCTTTAATGTGAAAACTGATAAATTTTATGTGATCTTGTCCATGGCTCCACAATATCTTTCTGGATGCCTGCAATATTTTCTCCTCGATCTACGAGCTCTGGGACTTGTCTATAATGTTCATGGGAGTTTTTATTTGGGATCTACTTCAGGAACACCCAAGTGCAAATCCTGCCTCAGATAATTACTAGCTGTATGGCTCTAGGCAAGTCAGCCCTCTGATGTCTCAGTTTCCTCTGCCTTAAAGGCTTATTAAGAGGATCAAATGAGATATTTGTAAAGTGCTCTTAGCACAGTAGCAGGCATTTAGTAGGTAATTGATAAATGCTTACTTCCTTCCTTCTAAGGATATGCAGGTAGTAGGTAGCAGAGCCCTGATCCTAGATCTGTCCTCAAATCCAGTGCTCAGGATTGCTTTAAAAAAATGATCCTTGTATCTCTAGCATTTAGCATATTTCTTTGCACATAGAATGCACTTAATAGATGCTTCTTGAATCGACCTGAAGTTGTTGGGATCAGGAAGAAGCTAGAAGGAAAGCCACCAGCAGGGAATTTGATATGATGAACAGAGGAAAAAATATCAGCAATATATCTACACCTTTACTCACATAATCATTCCCAATAACCCATCATTAATTCAGTTCCTATTTAACAATTACCCCAATCTACAACACTCCCTCCGTTGGCCTTTCCCAAATGGCTTAAGCCATTATCATCTATATCACTCTCTTCAACACTTAACAGAACCAAACATGGGGCAAGCAAAACAACTTTAGTCTTTCTTCCTGCCAGGAGTGCTTATTAGATACTCCTTTCACCTTACTTTTCAAAAATCCATAATTTTGTTGGCATGGATATTCATTACCTAACCCCTGTGCATCTTAGTAGATGGGCTTCAAGATTTACCATAACTGAAGAAAAATATGACTCCATAGGCATTCTTGTAATGAGGCTCTTCAAACTAAATCAGGATGGTCTTCAAACATTAGAATTCTGATCTGTCACATCTCCTATATGTGAAGTCTTAACCAGATTGGTAGGACCAGCAGTAGCTTCTGGATTATGTATAGAGTCTTTGAAATCCCAGAGTCATCTCCATATTAATAATGAGGCATCATAGAAGAACTTTGTCAGGGATGCTTTCTATATAGGCATACCTCAAAGATATTATGGGTTCAGTTCCAGATCATGACAATAAAGTGGGTCACATAAATTATTTTGTTTCCCACTACATATAAACTGTACTGTAGTCAAGTGTACAATAGTATTATGTCACAAAAACATAAATACTTTAATTAAAAATACTTCATAGCTAAAAAATTCTAACCATCATCTGAGCCTTCAGTGAGTCACAATTTTTTTGCTGATGGAGGGTCTTGGTCCAGTGTTGATAACTGCTGACTGACTAGTGTGGTGGTTGCTGAAGATGGGGTGGCAATGGCAGTTTCTTAAAATAAGACAACAATGAAGTTCACCATGTTGATTGACTTTTCCTTTCATAAAAGATTTCTTTGTAGCATATAATGCTCTTTAATAGCATTTTATCTACAGTAGAACTTCTTTCAAAATTGGAGTCAATACTCTCAAATCCTGCCACTGCTTTATCAACTAAGTTTCTGTAATATTCTTCATTATTATTATTATAGTGTCAGGGAATAGGAAGGCCCATGGATAGGTAGAAATATTGGGAATGTCCAGTCAGTAAAGGGTTAGAACATAAAACATCTATTAATTAAGCTCATCATCTTGTATGGACACAGTTTGTGGTGCCCCACACAATTACAATAGTAACATGAAAGATCACTGATCAAACATCACCGCAACAGATATAATAATAATGAAAAAGTTTGAAATACTGTAAGAATCACTAAAATGTGACACAAACGTGATGTGAGCACATGCTGTTGGAAAATGGAGCTGATAGGGGCAGCTAGGTGGCGCCGGCCCTGAAGTCAGGAGTACCTGAGTTCAAATCCGGCCTCAGACCAAACACTTGACACACTTACTAGCTGTGTGACCCTGGGCAAGTCACTTAACCCCAATTGCCTAAAAAAAAAAAAAAGAAAGAAAGAAAAGAAAATGGAACTGATAGACTTGCTTAGCACAGGGTTGCCACAAACCTTCAATTTGTAAAAAGGAAAACGACAACAACAACAATCCCCCAGTATCTGTAAAATTCAATAAAGTGAAGCACAATAAAACAAGGTATGACTGCACTTGCATAATTATTTTATATGTGTATGTGTTGTTTCCACAAAACCTGTAAGACTCTTGACAGTGAGACCAACTCTTTTACCTCATGGTATCTTTTGCAGTTCTAAAGCAATGTGCTGTGTGATCATTGGCAAGCCAGTTAACTTCTTCACAGAGACATACAATTTAGGCATTGGAAGAGACCTTAAAAGCCTAAAGATCATCCCCTCTATGATGAACCCCAAAAGTGGTCATCCAGCTTTGGCTCAAAGACTTCTAATAAAAGAGAACCTACCATTTACTGAAGTAGTCCACTCCACTTAGGGAAAAAAAAATTAATTTTTAGAATTTTTTTTCTTTACATAAAACTTTAATTTACCTCTTTTCAACTTCTACCCATTACTCCTTGTTCTGCCTCTTGTGGTCAAACAGAATAAGTCTAATCCATTTTCCTTGAGACAGTCTTTCAAGAACATGCTTAGGGGCAGCTAGGTGGCACAGTGGATAGCACCAGCCCTGAAGTCAGGAGGACCTGAGTTCAAATCCAGCCTCACACCAAACACTTGACACTTACTAGCTCTGTGACCCTAGGCAAGTCACTTAACCCCACTTGCCTTAAAAAAAGAAAAAAAAAAGAACATGCTTATAATTAATAATGAGCTTCCTGGATCTTCTCTTCTCCATGCTAAATATCCCCAATTCCTTCAAATGATCCACATATGAGTCTCTGAGCCTCAGTTTTTATATGTAAAGTGGAGATTACACACCTTATAGTATTTCATAGGACTGTTGTAAAGTTCAAATTAAGCAATTAATATAAAGTGTCATACAGATGTTAAAGGGCTATGGAAATATAAAAATTTAATGGCACCATGAGGAAAGAACAGTTCTCAGAATCAGGAAAGCCTGGATCCAAGTCCTGTCTCTGACACATGTTGGCTGTGTAACCCTAAGTAAACCATTTAACCTCTCAGAAATATAGACAATCATCAAAGAAAACAAGACTCAGAAGAAGCGCTGACCTGTATTGGTAGGGGGAGTTTCCTCACCCAGGAGTTCATCATATTAAGGAAAACAAAACCCATGTCCTATAAATAACAATTTAAAATGGCATTATGAGGTGCTTCCCAATTGTTGAACCTGTTAAGCTGCCATAACTCTAGTGCAAGTCCTCGTCACCTCATGCCTAGATTATTGCAATAGTCCACTGGTGGGTCTGCCTGCCTCAAGTCTGTCCTCACACCAATCCATCTTCCATTCAGCCATCACAATGATTTTCCTAAAGCACAGGTCTAACCATTTCACCCTCATATTCAATAGACTCCAGTGGCTCCCTATTGCCTAAAGGATCAAATGCAAAATCCTCTGTTTGACATTCAAAGCCTTTGAAAACCTAGCCTCCTCCTACTTTTTCAGTTTTCTTACGAGTTACTCCCTGCCACATACTCCTTGATCCAGTGACAGTGACCTTCTGGCTATTACACAAACAAGGCACACCATCTCTTGGCTCTGAGCATTTACTCTGGCTGTCCCCCATACCTAGAATGTTCTCTCTCCTCAACTTCACCTGCTGACATCCCTCACTTTCTTTCAGTCCCAACTGAAATCCCATGTTCTACAGGCAGCTTTTCCAACTCCCCTTAATTCTAGTGCTTACTCTCTGTTAAATCTTTCCTATTTATCATATATATATAGCTTGTGTGTATACTTTCGTTTGCACGTTGCCACCTTCATTAGACTATGAGCTCCTTGAGAACAGTTTTTTACCCTTTTGCATATCCGCAGTGCTTAATGGAGTGCCTGGTACATAGTAAGTGCTTAATAAATGTTTATTGATTGATTAATCAATTGAATGAAAATTAATTCAATTACATTAAGGTTGATGTCAACGTGCTCAGAAAATGTTTTTAATTGTATTTGGCTCCCTCTATCACCGCTGATATTTTATATATGTGTGTGTGTGTGTGTGTGTGTGTGTGTGTGTCTGCGTGTGTGTCTGTGTGTGTCTGTGTGTGTGTTTGTGTATCACCTTGATGCATGATATCATGGTTCTGAGGGAATATTTGCATCTCTTTACATTCAAATGTAAACTTTTCACCTTTATTTAGTCTCTTATAATTGCTCATTCATATGTATTTCTGTGTCTTTTTCTTGGTTCCTGTGTTCATATTTCAAAGTTTCTACTCAGCTTTGATCTTTTTATCAAGAATGGTTGGGAATCGTCTGTTTTATTAATGGCCTACTTTTCCTCTACAGGATTACACTCAGCTTTTCTGAGTAATATTATTTTTGTTGTTCTAAGCCTATAACTTTTGTTTTTTGAAGCACAGTATCACATTACATGTTCTCCTCTTCTTTATACTGTGGGCTATTAAATCTTGTATGATTCTGACTTTGAGTACTCAGTATTTGATTTATTTCTGACTGCTTGCATTATTTTTCCTTTGACCTGGAAGCCCTGGAATTTGCTTTTAATATTCCTATGAATTTTCGTTTGTGGGTTTCTTTCAAAAGAAGACTAATGGATTCATTCTACTTTCAATTTGCTGTCTGGTACTAACAGATTGGGGCAATTTTTTGATTTCTTGAAATGTGATTTTTTTTCCTCATGGCTTTCAAGTAGTACAATGAGTCTTAAATTATTTTTCCTTGATCTGTTTTTTAGGTCAGTTGTTTTTTACATGAGAAACCTTAAATTTTCTGATTTTTTTCATTCTTTTTATCTTGTTTTAATATTTCTTGTTACTTTATAGAGCCATTAGCTTCTATTTGGCCTATTCTGATTTTTGAGGAGTCTGTGGTTGAGTTAAAGTTTTATGCATCTTCTGCTAAGCTCTTCATACTCTCTTTCTAAATCTTTCCTTCATAGCTCTTACTTCTTTTCCCATTCTTTCCTCTATGGATTTTATTTCTTTACAAAACCAGCTTAACTCTTAAAAAAAAACTTCTTGCTTCCTTTCTTCCAGGGATTCTAGTTGAATTTGTTCACAGGGCACATTTATCTTTGAAGCTTTGCTTATAGATGTGTTGGAGCAGTTTTTTTCTTCTAGGTTTCTCTTGGGTGATCCTGTGGGCATTCAAAACATCTCACCAGAAAACAGACTGTCCAATTACAATCCACAATAATAGAAAAATGCTAATTTCCACTAGTTTAGCCCTGAAAACCCTAGGGTACCCAAGAATTATTGTCCAAAATAAAGGATCTTTCCGATGGTTACCTGTAAAATATAAAATACACTCAAATTTATAGTGGATAAAATTCTCAGAGTGTTTTACCCCCCTCTCTGGGTTCCCTCCTCTGACTAAGCACTTGCAATAATTGATTGGCATCCTCAGAGGGTGGCTAAGTACCCTCCCCTATGAGGGTTCTAGAAGTAACATTGAAAGCCTAAGGTTTCGAGCATTACTGGTCCTTTGCTTTATATCAATTGCATGGATTGTTGCTGGCACTCTAAGGTGATTACCTGGGTTAATCATCCTTGTTCTTTTTTAGTAGATGTTTTGATATTATGCTGTAAAAATTTGGATGCCAGCTTAACTGCAACTGATTTTACAAATATCTGCAAAATTCTAAACCCTGGGGGAAAACATAACAGTGATTCAAGCAAGGCTTGGATTAACTGTTTTGTGAGTGAGGTTGTCATTAAAGATCCTTACTGTTATATTTCTTCACAGCTTGGGAATAAATGAATCTATGGAAGCACTGGAATTAAAAGGTAGATTTTTTTCTGCTACAACAACAGCTCTAAATCTTTTTGAAGAGAGATACAGAGAGATAGCTAGAGGGAGTGAGGGGTGGCATCAGCAGCAGTACCAACAGCTGTAGCATCATTGAGAATCAGCAGCAGAAAATACCTAGAGGACACTTTCCAGGAGATTGACTCTAGGTACTCTAATAACTAGGATATTTTCATTTTCTTGTCTCTTATTAACTTATTCAGATAATGTAGCAGGGGATGACTAAATTATACCCCCTCTGAGAAACTGTTGAAACGATGGTGAACTTAATCCACTCTGTTTCTTTCCTCTGTTTTATTGCCAAAAACAACAGGCAGCATGGTTCATTACTAAGTGTTTTTCTGCCACTTTATATTTTGCTTACTCACTATTTGTACTTTCAAATGATGGTTTTCTAGTAAAAGGTAAGATAATTTTAATCACATCTTATTTTTTCTATGGAGTGAGATGGGACTTGTGAATAACTGACACCAAATTCATCTGGCTGGGAAATCTTTTTTTGTCCTTTTGGTGAGAAAAAGAATCACCTGATAACTTCTTAGGGCTTTATAAATTGTATTAGTAAAATCTATTTTTAGACCTTCTAGCTGTATTGGGAAGGCAAGCCACATGAATCCAGGAACCTGGTCCTGGACTGAGGTAATATATTTCATTCCCAAAATTAGTTTGCTTTGAACCTTCAGACTTTCTCCACAGAACATGGAAAAGAAGGAGGAAGGAGTAAAGCTCTGGTCCAGCCCCTAATGGGAATAGTCAGGAATTGTCAGAGAAAATAAATTCTTATTTAATTCTGATTTTTAATCTGTTCTGCTGTCTTTGTTTAATGGGTGAGTTCATCTACTTCATGTCTATAGTCATTATCAATAATTGCGTTTCCCACCATCCTATTCTCTTATACTCTTCTTTCTCTTTATTTTCTGTCCTTGCTTTATAAATATGAAGGAGATTTTAAGTAAGAAGCTTCATCCCATGTGCTTTCAGTTTGATATTATCCAAAAATGTGGTTTATAAGACACACACACACACACACGAAGCATAAGGATTCACACATAGTTAAAACAAGGGGATAGAGAAAAATAAGTTATACTTCATCTGAAATGTTAAAAAAAAAGACAGATCATGAAAAATAAACTTAATTAAAAGATATAGATGTGGAAACTATGTTTAACTGAGGGATACCATAGAAAATTAATTAATATCAATATTAAGCATATATGTACCAAATAGCAGAGCATCTAAATATTCAAAGAAAATGTTAAATGAGTTACAATCAGAATTTAGTGATGGAAGTACCAGTAATTGTTAGAATGGTAGTGGCCAATAACAGAGGAAGCAGCTACAGATGTACATGGCAAGAAAATGACCTGGGAATAGTTATAGTTTCAGGAATTCAAGGAGTAGAATTTATTTTCTTTTACAACACCTTACTGTTCTTACTAGGGGCTATACCAGGGCTATACTCCTTTCTTCTTTCCCATGTTCTATGGAGAAAGCCTGAAGGTTCGAAGCAAACTTACTTGGGAAACAAAAATATTGCCATAGCCGAGGACAAGCCTGAATTTATGTGGCTTCCCTTCCCAATACAGTTAAAGTTAAACCTTTAAGCTCTACATCCTGATGGTACAGAGAAGTGCCAGCTATGGACACTAGAAAGACATGTATCCTAGAAGCTTGGTTGAGAAACCCACCAAACAGAAAACCTAAGGGAAGCTTCCTGAGGACTTCACAATGGGAATAAAGGACTTCCCATGCAGAAGTTTGAAGCTACTCCTTTGCTACTTGTTCTCAATATATGTTTCTTGCTACTACTGTACTTTAAAGTTCTACCCATCCTCCTCACATACTCTGTATTTAGGAGAGAGTGGGTCCCAGATTCAGAGTGGAATATTTGTGCCAACTATTCCTACTATACATTCATTTCATAGTAAATATATTTTCTAAAAGTTAATTGGCTGGCTAATTATAAATGGAGGAACATTGGTGTAGACAAATGAGCAATAGTACCAGAAGCCCTACCTATCAGAATTGCCCATGGAAACCCTAGAGTCTCTAGGGACCTCTACATATTAATGTGAATGTTCATTTGGGAAAGTAGATCCCAAGGGGGTGAGACATTAGTACTATCTTATGCCTGGCACATAAGTAGACTGCCTCCAATTCTGCCTTCCCCTTGTTATTAGATTGCCACGCATATTTTTGAGCAGGAGGAAATTAAGCATGAGGGAATCTCTTAACTATGTGTCAAGTCTAAAACATTTCTTTATTTCAGCTCCCTACATTTATATCAAATTATGTTCTTCATCCAAAAACAAACAAACAAAAAACAAAAAGAAAGGTCTTTGCCAAAATATGGTGTCGAAAAACAGTAAATACAAAGTGCCTTATCTTCCAAGATAAATAAATGTCTTTACCTTTTCAACCTGGAAATCATCCTTAGTACATTTGTAACAATAAGATTAATAGGCTTAATAGAATCCTTTGTAGTGGGGAATGGCATCATGCTTTTTTTTTAAATGAAGGGAGCAATAAGGGAAGAGGATCTGTTCTATGGGATCCAGACATTTTGTTGGCTATGTCAGATCATGGACTAAGCTCAGCAAACTATCCCTTTTTTGGAGAACATTGGGATTTTTTATTTTCTCCAATAGTGCCTCATATACTCTTGATTTTCATCCTAAACTTGTTCCTGTCTACCCACTTCTAAATATTTACTCCTCCTTGATTTTCCAAACATCTCTTCTCTTGACCACATTGGTCATCTAACTATCCTAATAGCATCCCAGCTTCATTCTTTAACTCTTATTCCTCAATCCCCTTCTAATACTAGTGCTTTACCCTCAACAAGCTTATACTCTAATGAGAGAAAACAATACATGAAAGAAAACTGCAAAGCAGGGGATGAGGGAGAATGGAGGGAGCAGGACCAACTCAGAGGAATGGTAGAGAAAGTCCAGAGTAAAGTCAGGAGAGAAGAAATAAAGAAATGGCTGACCTGGACTCCCTCCTTAAAAGGACAGCGGCTTCACTGGTATAGTAAACTTCTTGGTAATGAAATTTCCTCTACCAAAGTAGGTTGGCACATCCTCTGTGAATTATAGTCTTACAGAATTACCTAGAGCTATGAGAAGGTAAGTGACTTGCCCAGGGTCACAGTCATGTGGTAGAAGATGAAATTGAAAGAGAGAGAGAGAGAGAGAGAGAGAGAGAGAGATATTGTATATATATATATATATATATATACGCATATATATTTATGTACATATATACACATATATTATATAAATGTGTATATATATGTATATGTGTATGTGCATGTGTGCGGCTAGGTGGCACAGTGGATAGAGTACACAGCCTAGCATCAGGAAGACTCATTTTCCTGGATTCAAATGTGATTTCAGACTCTTACTAGCTGTGTGACTCTGGGCAAATCACATAACCTGTTTGCCTCAGTTTCCTCATCTGTAAAATGAGTTGGAGAAGAAAACAGCAAAGTACTCCAATATCTTTGCTAAGAAAACCCCAAATAGGGTCATAAAGAGTCAGCCACAACCAAAATGACTTAACAACAATATACTATATAAATACAAGGTAATTTCAGTACAGAAGCATCAGAAACAGGATACTGGGAGGTCTCATTTGAGCTGGTTTGTTGAAGGAAACCAAGTGCTCTAAAAGGCTAAGTCAAGAAGGAGGTAGTGCCTTTCTAGGCATTCTAGACTTGGAGGATGGAGTATACTGTGTGAGGAACTGTAAAGCTGATTTGTAGAGTGCATGAAGGGAAAGCATGTATAATAAAGATTGAAAGGCACTCAGTGGTACTTTTTTATTACTTTATTACCTCAGAGATTTTTTATTTCAACAGTACAAGTAGACCTTCCACCTAGATGGCTACTCCTTGACAACTTAGTCATCTGTCCTAGAGAGTTTCAGCAGCTAAAAAACTCATCAGCCTGAGACTATCCTGATGGTGAGCCCTGGGACATTAGCTAGGCTGGTCTTCAGATATAGATGCACAATCCAACACCATGCTAGCATCATACATCTCCCTGGTTCATGATTTCTTTGATATTAATAATGTCATCAAACAAATTCATATATACCATTGCATATTCCAAGTAATCTTATACAATTTTGTTGTGCTTGAAATCCATAACCACTCAAGAGAGCTTAACTTAGCTATCCACGCAAGAAAAACCAAGTGGATTAATAATACTTGTTTTTGAGACTATAATATTCTTTTGGATGAACAGTTTATAAAGTTGGCACATATAGATAGATAGGTAGATACTTCCATTGGTCAATGACTGAGGTTCCAAACTGAATAGGAAGAGAGAGAAATATGAATTGTCCTGATGGAATTTGATGATATTTCACTCTAAATTTTTCTCTGGGAAAAAAATCTATATTTTAACTACCAATATGCCTCCAGTATCAGACCTGTCTCTGATATATACTGGCTATGGGACTCTGGATATGTCATTTAACTTCTCAATATGGTAAGCAATGCTCTAAGGTCTGATCTGCATTGGTTAAAGGAGTTTCCTCACCATGGAATATGCTCCTTCAGTACCTACACAACATCTAGAAATCTATAGGAAGGTCTCTAACATATTGTATAAACACACACACACACACACACACACACACACACACACACTCACACATGCACATATCCCTCATAGAGTGCTTTTTAGAAGACATGGGCAAGAATTGCATAGAATGAGAAAATACGTCTAGGTTGCAATCTATGCTCTAGGAGGAGGTACCCACATTAATAAGATCATACATCAAGGAGTCCACTCTACTTTAAAAAGAAAAAAAATAACAAAAGAGACAAATTAACTACTTTTAACGATTTTTAACAAACTCAATTATTTCTTTGAAACCTTCAGAGCTTTCCTTGCTTTTCTTTTTTGTTTTGTTTTTTTTTCTTACATCATTAAGCTCAGAACCCTGCTGATTTTTACCTTTTCTTGTCTCCAAATGTACCTGATTAGTGTTAAAAGTTTTCTGGTGCAGAGGCTATGTACTTAGTGGCCAAACAAAGACAGAAAACTATTGAGGTTTCCATGAAATACCTTTTCTATGAGATGTGTATTTTAACTTGCTTGACGGAGAGTATCATTAGAGTAATTTTAATGGGCTAACACAGGGTGCCAATTGAATGGAATCCATCAGGCAAATGGCTTGCAGTAAATGGTATAAAGACACTATACTTAGCCTGCTGTGCTGATTTCAATGCTAATCTCCAGTAAACGACATCTGTATCGCTCCTCTGTGAGGCCCCATGCATAGGGAGCTCATTTGTGTCCGTGTGTAGCTTTCCTGAAAACCAGTCCCTTAAAGGCTTTCCACCTAAACAGCCTTTATTCTGGGGGCTGTAAACAAAGGGGGCATCTTGGGAAGGCTCAAATGTTCCACCTGCTGCATATCAGCAGGATTTATCAGGCACAATGGACATCTTTTCATAGGAGGTCCAAAAAGCAAGTTTTAATGATCGAGACGGCCCCTCGTAAGTTCCAGAGAGACAAAGGAGACCAACCAAAATCAACATGGAGATGGGCTATTTTGTTCCTCTTCTGTCTGTATTTATTTAATGAACCAACTGCATTGTTTAAGCAATTCTCAGCCTTTCCAGATTCAGAGAACCACTTCAAACCACAGGCTGTCTTCCCTACTGAGAGCTGAAGTACCAGAGGCTGGCTCTTTAGGTGGGAATGCCCATTTGAGGGGTGGCAGGAAGAGAATTAAAGGGGAGTGGAGGGACAGGAACACCTGGAGTCTTGAACTTATTAGACTGGCTCCCTAGTAAGTGGAGGGGAGAGGGAGCCATCTTCATAAAGGGAATGCACAAGATAAATCTTACATCAAGGATGGCTCAGAGAATGTAAGGAGTTTAGCCACCTAGTCATTGGAGGCCTGTTTGCACTTTTAAATGTAAGAGGATGGTAGAAAATTCAAGGCTTCACTACTGCCCATAATTACAGACAAGTAAAATATTATGCTAACTAAATGGGGACACTGAAGGTCTAACTGAGGCCAAATACCTCCCTGTCAAGGAAAAAGTCTCCTTGAAGGCCCAGTCCTTGGCACTGTTGAATGCTTCAACATCAGAAACTGATATTACTTGATTGGTGGAAATGATATTAGTGATGAGGCATTACCATCTGCTTTGTTGCTGCACCCTAAGGACCATCAAACCTTTTCAACTGCTTCATAGCTAAAACTTTCATATGTATTATTTCCCCTATTAGAATGTGAGCTCCTGAAGAACTGGAACTCTTACTTTATCACTTGGATGTTTAGGGTTTAGTATCATGCTTTGCACATAGTAAGCACCACATAAATGCTTTCTTCATTGATTTATTTACTCATTCTGCCCAAAAACAACATTCCCCAAAATGGCCTTCCTGACCCATCCCAGTCAGAATTCTGAGAGTATTTCTGTGTGCCTCTTTTCCGCCTTTTCACATTCTATTAACTGTGTGTGTGTGTGTGTGTGTGTGTGTGCATATGTGTGTGTATGTTTGTACGTATGTGCCCACGTGCCTCATTTCCCTCCAGAAGTCAGTGAACTTCATGAGAGCAAAGGTCTTTATGCTCCAGAGCATAGTAGAGGGCCAAAGGATTTAGAGTTCCAAAGGACCTACGTAATTATCTAGTCAATAACCCTCATTTGGTAGTTAAGAAAACTGAGGCCACCAAGAGAAATTTCTTATCCAAGGTCACACAGGTAGGAACCCTAGGCAAATGACAGCCTTTCTCAAGCCTCAGTCTCCTCATTTGTAAAATATAAATAGCACTATATGAAACGCCTTCCTCACAAGCTTGTTTTGAGGTTCAAATAGCATACATATATATATATATATATATACATATATATATGTATATATATATATATATATAAAGATGATAGATAGATACATAGATAGATAGACAGACAGACAGATAGATAGATAGACAGAGAGAGGAAGACAGAGACACAGAGACAGAGAGACCAAGACAAAGAGAAACAGAGACAGTGAGAGAGAGGGAAAAGAGAGACAGAGAAAGAGAAAGACTCAGAAAGAGAGAGACTAAGACAGAGACAGACAGGGAGAGAGTTTTCAGCAAACTTTCAAGTGCTAACCACTGCCAGCTATAGGATGACAATAGGGGTGGGGTTAGTGGTAGCAATGGTGGTGGTTATTGTGACAATGATGGCTGACATATAGAAAGACACAATTCAAAGTCAGGGATTCCAGCTCTAAATCCTCTGTTCTTTCATTATCTGTCAATCAAGAAATCAGTATTTAAGTGCCTTCTGTGGGTCACGCACTTTGTCCTTGTCCTCAAGGAGATTACAATCTAACCAGAGGAAATCACATGCACCAGAGAGAGAGGAGAGAGAGAGAGAGAGAGAGAGAGAGAGAGAGAGAGAGAGAGAGAGGGAGGGAGAGATGCACAATATATGCAAGATAGTTATAAGATAATTTCAATGGGGATTAACTAGCAACTGGGAGAATTATGAAAGGCTTCATGTAGATTGTGACACTTGGGATGAGCCTTAAAGGAAGCCAGGGATTCTAAGAGGCAGAGATGAGAAGGAAGTCCATTCCTCTCATGGGGAAAATTCAAAGCAAAATCAGAGGTAGAAGACAAAGTGTTGTGCACGAGGAGCAATAAGAAGGCCCTTTGGGTTAGGCAGTGTCTGTGTGTGTGTGTGTCTGTGCATGTGTCTGTGTGAAGGTATGAAGGTGTGAAGGTATGTAATGTATAATACATATGACTGGAAAGAAAGAATTGGTCATATAACCTATTGGTGTCTGAGGCTGGATTTGAATTCAGGTCTTCTTGACTTTAGTCTAATTCTCCATCTACTGTGTCACCTAGCAATAATTTAAACTCTATCTTATGTACCAGTCTAATGATCTTGTCTAAATAAAAAAAATTAAATTTGGCCTGGCAAAACCCATCATTGTTGAAGCACCATTGGCTCTTTGTAAGTCTTGCTTTGTTTTACTTCACTCTCTCTATCACTATCTCTTTCATAATACATCCTAGAATTCTAGAGTAGACGTCAAGATGACTGGCCCATACAGAGCATCCCAAAAGTCTTCACATAACTTTGCACTTTAACAATAAGACTTCCAGGAAACCTGTAGTTTTCCATCTCCATTCTCCTTTTCTTTGAAAATTGGGGTGATATTTGTCTTTGTCCAATCCTAGTGTACCTGTTGGATTCTCCACCATCACAGGTATTTGCTCAGCAATCACAGCTGCAGCTCTCTCAGGTAAAACATATTTCAAAGAGTTCAGAAAGACTGCCATTGCTTAAATTTGTTTAGGTGAAGCTTGTCTATGACTGATGGAAAACTTTGAAGAATAAAATTCTGAATACAGAGAAAAATATTGAATAGAAAGGGATGCATTTGTAAATCTCTAAATAATTATATTTTTTAAGTTTTGAGTTACGAATTCCATTTCCTCCCTCCCCTCCCCTGTCCCTGAGTCAGTAAGCAATCACTATAGGTTATACATGTGCAATCATGTAAACCATTTCCATACTAGTCATTTTGTGGGGGAAGACCAGAAGAAAAAGAGAGACAGGGAGAGACAGTGGGAGAGAGAGAGACAGAGAGACAGTATGCTTCAGTCTGTGTTCAGATCACATCAGTTCTTTTTTTAGAGGAGGATAGCATTTTTCATCATGAGTCTTTCATCGTGACCATCTTGGATCATTATATTGCAGAGAATAGCTAAGTCATTCACAGTTCTTCATCGTATAATATTGCTGTTACTGCATACAATGTTATCCTGGTTCTGTTCGCTTCCTTTTGTATCAGTTCATGTAAGTCTTTCCAAGTTTTTAAAAAATCATTCTGTTTGACATAGCACAATACTATTCAATTACAGTCACATACTACAACTTGTTCAGCTATTCCTCAATTGATGGCATCCCCTCAATTTCCAATTCTTAGCCACCACAAAAAAGCTGCTATAAATATTTTTGTACAAATACATTCTTTTCTCTTTTTTATCTCTTAGGGATATAGACCAAATAGTGGTAAATAATTATATTTTTAAAAAATATGCAGACATTAGAAACAAGAACATTAAGAGGAAGGAAAAAAATCTGTGGCACACATGTACTTTTTTAATAATATTTTGTTTTTCAAATTTTGAGTTCTAAATTTTCTCCCACCCTCCCTCCTCTCCCCCTTTGCTGAGACAGTAAGCAATTTGATATAGGTTATGCATGTGCAATCATGGAAAACATATTTCCATATTAGTCACGTTCTGAGAGAAGACACAGATGTATCACAGTCTCATAAAAATACAGGCATGTTTAAGCATAGAGCAGGCAGAGGCTTTTGAGAATAGGTAAGGATAACAAAATAGGGTGGATAGATGGCACAATGGCTAGAGAGCCAAGCCTGGAGTCAAGAAGATCTGAGTTCAAATATGACTTCAGACCCTTACTAACTGTGTGACCCTGGGCAGAGGGTAAGTGACTTACCCAAGGTCACAGAGCTAATAAATGCTTGAAACTAGATTTGCACTCACGTCTTCATGATTCCTTGGCCTAGCACTTTATATAACACCACCTAGCTATCTTCTTTGACTTACTTTCGTATTTTTAACCTTAATTTTCTGTAGTTTTCAAATATTTTTGATGATTACTGTTTCACAATACAGTTTGAGATTTGGAATTGCTATTCTGATCGGATAGGTATCACTGAGATTTATTAGGATATGATTCTTGACTATAATGTAGTTCTGTGTGACAAATCAAATAGATAAAAGGGTTGAGTGGATGGGTAAGCTATGCAGGTAGCATTTTATATCAACACAATATGCTAATGTTAGGAAACCCAGGACCCAGATGGGGGTAAATGAGGAGGAGAGGACATGGACAAAGGTCAATGGAAACAGAAATAGGAAAAATTTTGTCATTGGCATACACTATAAAGCACCTGGACCAAAAAAAAATGGAAATATGTGAGTGCAGGAAAGGAATTATAAGACCAGCACAGAGGCATGATATAGTTGTTATGAGAGAATTCAATTACCTGGACATCTGCTAGAATTATCTCTCTGCCAAAAGCAGAGCAGCTAATAATTTCTTTACTTGTTTTAATCATAATTTCATCCAACAAGGAGAAATTCTATTCTGGATCTGATTATCATCAGCAGTTAAGGAATTGTTTGCTGAAGTAGAAAGGATGGGAATTTTGGTTGATGGGGAATTACCACTTCCTCTTAGAGTTTTTGTTAATAGAGAGGGGTGGTGATGATAATCTTGGTTGATGAATTTCTTGTGTATCCACATTAATTTCTTCAGATAAATTCCATTTTTCCTCCTTATTGGAATTTTCTTTGTGTCTTCTGAATTTCATTCTTGATCATCTCTTTTCCCTCCTGTGCTTACTTCCCCTTAAGAATTTTAGTCCATATTATCCTAAATCCTTTAAAAATCTTTTCTCAAAATCTGGGATGTAATGGAAAATGCTATCCACATCCAGACAAAGAACCATGAAGTCTGAATGCATATGGAAGCATATTATTTGCTCTCCTTTTCTTTTGTTGTTTTGTTTTATTTCTTATGGTTCCTCCCATTAGTTCTAATTGTTCTATACATCATGACTAATGTGAAAATATGCTTAATATGAATGTATAAGTAAAGCTTATATCAGATTACATGCTATTTTGTGGAGGGGGGAGGAGAGGAAGGAGGAGAAAGTTTAAAACTCAAAATCCTATGGAAGTGAATGCTGAAAACTAAAAATAAATTATTTTTAAAAATTTTTTAAATCTGAGATGTATATTAGACTATGCTTAGAGTCTTCTACCATAATTCTAACATATAATGGTCACTTCCCCTCCTCTGCCAAAATTCCTATAAATTTGACCCCAGAAACCAGTTTCTCCCTTTTAATGAGAATGAGATCCAAAATATAATTTTCCCTTTTTGGTTGTTTCCTCTACATTTTAAAGGATGGATTTATCACTAAGGAAAACTGAAGTGTTTTTAACTGTTCTGTTATTTTTTTTGTTTGTTGTTTTGTTTTTGTTTTTAGGCAATTGGGGTTAAGTGACTTGCCTAAGGTCACACAGTCTAGTGTCAAGTATTTGGTCTGAGACCAGATTTGAACTCAGGTCCTCCTGACCTCAGGGCCGGTGCTCTATCCACTGCACCACCTAGCTGCCCCACTGCTCTGCTTTTGACAGAGGATAATTGAAATCCAGCATCGCTACTCCATCATGTGTCTGCACCAGAATTGTAATGTTTCCCAAAGTCTTTATCTATTTTTTCTTTCTGTCCTGGTGGCTTACAGTAAGCTCCAATGACAAAATCACTTCTGTTTCTCCCTCCATTGTCTACCACCTAAATATTCTCCATTGCTTCTCTCACTCCCCTACCCCACCCTGATTCCTTCATCTTCTCAAATAAGCATACCCTCTTCATATATAATGCTATTATACCCACTCCCTTTGCCTTTCATGGTGCGTTTTTTAATAAGGTAAATGCACGCAGAGTCAAAGTACTGTCATAGATTTCATTCCACTAAGTCTCAGGAATAACTATGAGGTCTAACTTATACCTTTTGAGATAGTGCCTCTAGTCGATCTTGCTTATTGCCTAAAATTTGGGAAATTTTGTGTAGATATTTAAAGTCATGGGTTTTATCTCTGAATCCTTCCTTGGATTTTGGATTCCTGGACATTTGTGATTATATTGCCTGATGTACTTCTTCCTTCTTTATTGTTATTTGCTATAATATCTAACTTAAGGGATATAGATAGATAGATAGATAGATAGATAGATAGATATATAGATATAGATAGATAGATAGATAGATAGATAGATATAGATAGATAGATAGATAGATAGATATGTATATGTATATGTATAGATAGATAAATAGATGTGTGTGTATATATATGTATATAAACAGTCTTCTCCTTCCCCCATCTTTTGTTTTTATTTTTTTTATTTAAAATCCTTTTGATTAGATTTTCAAGACTCTGGAAAATTACCAGCTTCCTTACCAGTTTTTGCAAGGTGAACTCCATCTTTGACCATGAAGCCATCAACTCTATATTGTGAACTATGATCCAGACATCTAAATTTGATTCTCAGACACCACCTTTTTAGCCAAATTTTCACTTCCTACATTAATTATTCTCTTTAACATCCCTTGCTTTTCATGGACAATAGTGAAGAAAATGTAATATGTGACCCTATGGTCTTTAGTTTCTAAACCAAGATATCTTAATCCTTGGCAATATTTTTAAGTGTCTTCTGTGTCACTTGTGTCCACATGAGTTATTAGAATAGAGTAATTGTCATTAATTTAAATGTCTAATATACACATACCAGAAAAATTAAGACCTGTTTTTTTTTCCTCTTTCTCTTTATTTTGTCTTTTAAAATACTATTTATTATATGGAATGATTCTCTGGGAAGGGCAGGAGGACCAGTTCTGGGGAAAATTTTAGGGATATAAAAACACAAAAGATACCAGTAAAAGAAACTTTAAGGTATTTAATTTTTAAAAATAAGTACATAAAATCCCACCTTCTACAAAAAGCTTTTCGCAGGCCTCCTTCATGCTAGTGCCTTCCCTCTGTTGAATATTTGTAATTTGTTCTTCTTTGTGCACAGTTGTTTGAGTGTGGTTTCCTCCATTAGACTGTGAGTTACTTAAGAAAAAGGGCTGGTTTTTATTTTGGTTTTGCCTTTCTTGAAAATTAGCACCATACTAGCATGTAGTGGTCACTTAGTAAATGATTTTTCACTTGGCCTGACATCTTAGGAGGACAAGCAGGTTTTTTTCCCCCTCTTCAGAGCATCCAACTCTCTCCTCTTGAAGCAGAACCTCAAATCTATTTTAAACTCTAATTTCACAACTGACCTTTTCCTTTCCTTTCTCTATTACGCAATATTCTTCCGTCTTCCATCATCCTAAAAGATAAAGTCTCCTTTCCTCAATTTCAGCTCCTTCTATTTCCCATTGAAACCTTTCTTCTCTTTCCTTCAGAAAAACTTCACTCAACATGCAGTGTGGAAAGGTATTTTCAAGTCCCTTCACCTTCTCCCCCAGGAAGTAGAGCAATCTATCCTTGGAACACAGATAATAGTCACTTGTCTGTGACAGAATGAAAATATCACACATAATTCAAATCACTGAACAATTTCTAGCTTCCTCAATACTTGAGATTTTTGTTTCTTGAGACCACTTACAGATGTTTCTATCTCAATAATAAGCACCTGTTTTTGTTTCTTGAGACCACTTATAGGTGTTTCTATCTCAATCATAAGCACCTGGTTAAAACATTTTATAGGCAACATAATTCAAATTCATTTCTTTTGTATTAACAAACCCACAGCCACAGCCGGAACCACCTCCCCAAAAGCCTTACACCAACCAACTGTCTATTTCACCAATTTTTCTACCCATTATTCTATCAATTTGATTAATAGCTTAATTGTTGCACTTAACTTTTCCTACTTATCTTGCCTTGTCTTGCTTACTTCTTTCTCTTTACCCAAATTATCTTCCAACCCCTTGACCACAGCTCCCTATCTTGCTTCTTCTGTCCTGCCACTTTCATGCCTTCTTGATGGATTCTCTATATCATTCCACTTTTCAAATCTCTCTTCTTAATATGCTTCATCAATCAAGCATTGTAGAGATGTATTATTAAGATGTATTGTGGACAATTTCTTCTGAGTGATGTGGCCCTAAATATTGTAGGAAATGAAATGAAATCTTCGGATACTTTCTTTATGTATGCAGTGAGGTTTATGAGACATTCTAGAAAAATTGTCATCCATGATATCATCTCCAAACATGAAGAATATTGGTAAAGCTAGCATAAAGGGAAGTCAATGACTTAAATAAATATAAACAAACTTATACATAAATGTTATGGTCACTTTGGAAATATACATATTTCAATAAAGTCACTCTTGCACAAAACATTTAGGACTTCTAGAATTTCCTTCATACATTCATCCTTCATTCATTCTTTTGAATAGGCTCAGCAGTATGTGATATGCTTGAAAGAACACTGAATTTAACATCAAAATAACCAACTTCAACATCTGCTTCTGCCACTTTGATCCTATGTGATCTTGGGCAAAGTACTTACCATCTGGGGGCTTCAGTTTTTAATCTATAAAATTATAGGTTTGGACTAGATAATTTCTAAGGTCTCTTCTGGTTCTAAATCCTATGATCTTAGGAAATATTTTCCTTTGGAGGTGGGATTGTTTTTAGGAAACATCCAAAAGTCATTTGAAGCCAATTCTGGTGACTAAGTTATATGGCAAAACTAGAGGATCCTGTTTTTTCCAAATATGAAGACAGTTTATAAAGAAATGAACATGAATTTTTTTGTGCAGTTCATCCACTAAATCTAATGGTACTTCTTGGAAAAAACACAAAATATGTTTAGCTATAGACAAAACTCCTTTGGGTGAAAACACTATCATTTATTTTTTCAAAATCAACTACATTTCTATAGGAGCAGAGATGATATACAAGGATGCCGCTACTGGCCCATCATCAGTAGGGCAAATTATTTGTATTATTCTTCTTCCTGGTGAATTCATTTTATTTTGGGGAAAGAGAGGTGGTCAGTCTCTCTTGCCCATTTTTCCAACAATTTAGTAGTAAGTGCTCTGTAAATGAATGAGAAGTAAGTAGTATCAGCAGCAGGGGAAAATGAACTTCACTCATGAATCCTAATATGTATCCTAAAAAGGTTTACTGAAGGGCACTTTTTATATCCATTAGAAGCTTCTGGAAGTCTAGATATCATAAAGTGGAGGAAGCACACTATGGTTCTTTGAGTCTAATTCTCAAGTTAGAGTTTCACCACCTATCTGGGTAGCTACCTCCTTTGTCACATCAACCTGTCAAGGTGGCAGCACCTTGGAAGGCTTACAGGGATGTAAGCTTCAAAGACAGCTTTCAAGTTTTTGAAGAAAGAATAGTCCCACCCCTTATGTGTCAATGTTTCACTGGTCATCCTCACTTCCCAAACATTGTACTCTAGGGATGTGATTGGTGGTGAGGCAAGAGGTGATCTTTTTATCTCCAGTCTCAGATCTATGCTTTGAGATCTTTGAACCTTGTTCTCCCTCCTTACTTCCACCTCCTGGCTTCCCTGGCTTCCTTCAAGTTCCAGTTAAGTCAACTGGAAATTGTGGGGATACCCATCCATTGGGGAATGGCTGAACAAGTTGTGGTGTATGATTGTGATGGAATACTACTGTGCTATAAGACATGATGAGCTCAATGATTTTAGAAAGGCATGGAAAGACTTGCACAAAATAACAAAGAGTGAAATAAGCAGAACCAAGAGAACATCATATAAAGTAACAGCAATGCTGTTTTAAGAAAAACTGATCAAAAAAGTAATTTTGACTATTATAAATATCTAAATTAACTTCAAAGAATATATGAAGGAAGATGCTATCTGCATCCAGAGAAAGAATTGATAAATAGAAGTATGTGTAGAATGATTTTACATACATATGTGTGTGTGTGTCTAATGGTAACCATCTCTAGGTCAGGAGGGAGGGGAAAAATAAGAAATTTATATGATAACTTTATTATATATTTAAAAGGAATAGCAAGTTACACATAATAGATTTGTAGTTTCATGTGTAGTCATCTTTTTATTATACCATGTTATAGAAATGCTTGTTTTATTCCATAAATTAATAACTAATTATTTTTTAAAAAATAAAATAAGATACTATCTTGTACAAGAAACCTTTCTTGAGGCCCTTAATGCTAGTGTCTTTCTTCTGTTGATTATCCCCATTTTATCCTGTCTACTGCTTCTTTGTACATAGTTGTTCTCATACTGTCTCTTCTGTTAGACTGTGAGCTCCTTGAGAGCACAGACTCTTTTGCCTTTCTGTGTTATCCCCAGTGTGTATATGTATGTATGTATGGTCCAGAGGCAGCTGGATAGTGTAGTGGATAGAGCCGTGCGATAAATCAGGAAGACTTGAGTTCAAATCTAGCCTCAGACACTAGTCTGAAGGAAGTGTTGGACCCTGGTAAGTCTCTTACTCTCTCAGGCTCATTTTCTTCATCTGTATAAAGAAAGGGTTGGACTCATCTCCTCTAAGGTCCTTTCTAGCTTTAAATCATAGATCTATGAACATGGGTGTCACATAATGGTTAATATTAAATGGTTAATATTAAAATGCTACATCTAATCCTATCCTATTTCAGAAACATACACAATTCAGCTGATGCCAAGTAAATTACAATGTAGAATTGTTGAGTGATGGAATGATTCATAAAGAATTCTGGCCACACACACAGTATTGCTATATTAATATTTGATT
Source organism: Phascolarctos cinereus (assembly GCF_003287225.1). Classification (NCBI taxonomy): domain Eukaryota; kingdom Metazoa; phylum Chordata; class Mammalia; order Diprotodontia; family Phascolarctidae; genus Phascolarctos; species Phascolarctos cinereus. The sequence goes on along the minus strand of NW_027555847.1, from coordinate 625,599,145 downwards.
CAAGGGAGTTTTGAAGAAGTGATCAATAATTCAGTTGTCACTTAATATCAAGCTCTATTATCATCCAGGCAACTTGTATTAGTTTACACTTCATCCTGACTAAGATGTAACACATTATTGCTACTGTCACCTTTGCTTATGTTACAAGATGACAGAATTGTTCATGAGGGCTGAGATGATATACCCAGAATGCAGAAGGAATCCACAAACCAGCACTGGAGAGTTAGACAAGACCTTCAAAAATAATTGATCAAAATCTGCTGGCAGATCTTTAAGATCAATATCTCAGCAGGCAATATCTCACCACTCACCTCCTCCCACCCCATCTCATCTAAAGCTGTCAGTTGCCAATGTACACCCTCCGTCCCATGTTACAATATACTGTTCTCCAGGATTCCCAGTGTGGTGGGGAAAGGAGTGCATTTAGCAGCTGGAGTCCTAGCCCCTGATTCTGTATTTGTTGTCCATACTTTCTGCATTTAAAGCTTTGCTTTTAAACTCAAGGCTTTAGCAAAATGTCAAAGGGCTCCTTACAAAAGAAGTGAGAACCTCCTTCAACCCATCCCAAACCCCCTTTGCCAGACTACTCTTCCTACTCACAACTTAGCACAGTGTCAAGAACACTGGACTTAAACTCAAGAGACCTGGCTGTGAATCTAGCCTCAGATTTACTAGCTGTGGGAAAATGAATAGGTAACTTACTCTCAGAGCCTCAATTTACTCTCCTCTAAGATGGAAATGTCAATATTTACATTGATTCAAGGAGTTTTTTTGAAGAAAGAACTTTGCAAACCATGAAGTGTGATTCATGATTGTTAATGCACAATTCTGATAAGATTTTTGAGGCAGTGTTTCATAATATATAGAGATGTCCCTGAATCCAGGAAGACCTGGGTCCGAGACTAGCTTCTGACGCATACTAGCTCCATGACTCTAGGCAAATCATTGAATCTCTCATTGCCTACAGATTAAAAACCAAAGGGTTCAAACTGGTTTTTAAGCTGTTTCCCATTCCCTAGCCTCCCCTCCTATCAAAATCTTCCATGTCTTACAAGATTTATGCCAGAAGAGGCAGTAGTGGGACATAGTGGAGAGAGAACTAGCCTCAGAGCCAAGAAGGTCTTGGTTCAAGTCCCAGTTCAGGAACATATTGGTTTCTAACCCTGAGCAATTCACTGAATCACTCAAAACTTTAGGTAACTCTTGAAAACTGTAATTTGTACAGAAGGTGCTGATTTGCATAGGAAGAGGACATTTCCTGTCCCCATGAAATCACAGGTGAAGTCCCTATCCATATAAGGCTCAATTTAATTCAGCCCCTCTATAAGGTCATCCCTGATCCTTCCCAGATGAAAATAATTCCTGCTCCCTCAGCCCCTGAAAGGACTAATTTGCATCTTCCTTATGCATTTGTCATGTTCTTTTTTGTATGCTATTTTTGCATTTTTCATTTTGAAAGAATGAGAGAAAGCTCAGGGGATATTTTTATTTAAAAGGGGGGAGAAGAAAGAAGAAAAAGGGATGACTGATAAGACATTGACAGCTACAGCTAGATACATTGACTTTCTCAGTCCTAATGAAATCTTTATAAGAATGATTTCCTATCTATACTTAGAATGTACTGCTTCCTCAGTTCTACCTCTTAAATATATTTTTGGATTTACATATTTATGAATTCATTATTTTTCCCCATAGAATGGAAACTTTCTGAGGTCAGGGTCGAAAGTTTCACTTTTGTCTTTGTACCATGGTGTGGTCTTTAGCTGATAGAGAGAGATCTGGCTTCAAAGCCTGGGTTAAATTCTCACCTCTGGCACATACTGCCTATGTGACTCAGGGCACATTACTTAACAATGATTTTATTGACTCTGAATATTTTTTTTAATATTACATTTTAAAACTAAGTCAATATATCATCCTCAGGAATCCTTTTGTACAGATTACTCTGTGTGTTCGGTCGTTTTCAGTTATGTCCAACTCTTCATGACCCCATTTGGAGTTTTCTTGACAAACATACTGAGAATAGTTTGCTGTTTCCTTCTCCATCTCATTTTACAGATGAGGAAACTGAGGCAAACAGGATTAAGTGACTTGCCTAGGGTCACACAGCTAGTAAGCATCTGAGGCCAGATTTGAACTTAAGAAGATGAATCTTCCTGACTGCAGGCCTGGCACTCTATCCACTGTGCTACCTAGTTGCACCCCCATATACATATGCATGTGTGTGTATGTGTGGTGTGTATGTGTGGGTGTGGGTGTGGGTGTAGGCATGTATATGTGTGCATATGTATAGGTCTATATAGACATACATATGCACATGCACATACATATACATATGGCAAACAAGACTCAGGTTTACACTGATAGTGGGAGTTTCCTCACGCAGGAGTTCCCTACACCAACAAAAATCAGAGGTCCCATCTCTATGCCTATCCCAAACCCACTGCCTAGTATAATGCCTTGCACATAGTTGGCAGTTAATGGTAAATCTTACACCAATCTCTTTCTCTCTGTTAACAGTCACCACCTCTGTTTAGGTCCTCATCACTCTTCCCTGAACATTGCAATAGCCTTCTACTTGATCACCCTACCTCAAGTCTCACTCCACTCCAATCAATCTTCCATGTAGTGGCCAAAATGATTTTCCTAAAATGCAGGTCATTCCTCTATTCAGTAAACTCCAACACCTCACTATTGCTTTTAGGATCAAATACAAACTCCTCTATTTGGTTTTTAATCCTCTTTATAGACTTGTCCCAACCTACCTTTCTGACACTGTTATATATTACTCCCTTTCCTATACTCTACGGTCCAGCCAGACTAGCCTTTTTGCTATTCTTCACACACAACACCCCACCTCTTGTCCCTCTGCCTTTGCTGTCCCTCATGCCCAGAATATATGCCCAGAATATACTCCTTCCTCAGCTTTCCCTCTTATAATATTGTATTTTCTTCAAAACTCAGTTCAAGCTTTCTACATGAAGCCTCTTATCTATTTTGTTTATATGTATATTTGTATATGTTCTCCCCCACTCTACACGTACTATGATAGAGTGAAGTCTTTAAGGATAGGAATTGTCTAATTTTTGTCTTTTTGTCCCTAGCATTTTTGTGTATCCCTAGCATCTAAAACATAGGAGATGCTTAGTAAATGCTTGTTGATCCATTGATTTATTGATAAATAAATACTTGCTGATTTATCCAATGATTGAAAGAATGCTCTATGAACACATCGAGAATATCATTGATGAAAACATGGGAAGAGATAGGCTTCAGGAGACAATTTTCTATAACAAAGCATGTCTTAAGAGTTAGAAAAATAATGGAGGGCTATAAAGCATGTGTTTCTACTGCATATTAATGATTTTGACTCAGTAGAAATAAAATGCAGCCTTGGTGGCTTTTTTTTTAAATTTCCCATGCATATACTAAAACTCACAGAAGACTCTACGACAAATAAGACAACAGAAATGTCATTGTTCAGTGATTTCCTGAGTAGCACCATCAAATGATGTAGCAAAACAGGAAGACATTCATCTAATACATTTACCAGCATCATATCTTACATGGATATCTTACTTGGAATTCATATAGAAAGATTGTCTAGAGAACATAAGTTTCATCCAAATAGTACTTTTTGAAGATGATGTTATATTAATTGCATCTAGAGTCAGAGCTGGCATGGTGTGACTGGGAATGGACCACCACTGGCTCATTCTTTCACTTCCTCCCTGGGCAGCTAGCTTTCAGGGTCTTGTGACCCTTAGATCCCTCTCTTCAGACACTTTCCTACAGAAGAAGGAAATTGAAACTGTACAACACTCTCACTGAGCTGCCTACTCTGGAGACCTATGCCTCATAGGGTGCCCAGGATCAGCTGAAAGTTATAGTAGCAAAAGTGGCTGATCACTGCCCTCCAGAATAAACTCAATCCAGACTTCTCCCAGTTACTATCCCTCTCTGCTCTCTCTTCCATTGGTCCCCAACAACCTGTTTGTGTTGAAATACAATGGGAAAATCACTAGATTTTGAGTCAGAGGACCTAAGTTCAAATCCTGCTTCTGCTACTGACGTCTTATTGACCTTGGTCAAGCCAATTAATCTCTATTTGCCTAAGTTTCATCAATTATAAAATGGCGATAACTACTTACCTTGCAGGGGGGTTGTGAAAATCAAATGAAATAATACTTGTAATTTACAAAAAACCACTCAGCACAGTATCTGCCACATAGTAGGCAACAGGTGAATGCTTATTCCCTTCCTTCCCCTGCCTCTCCTGTTCCCAGATGAATGAGACTAGAAGGAAGACTTGGCATACTCCTTCCCTCCCTCTGCCACCATCAGCTGACAAACCGTATCTTTCTCCTTTAAAGTTCATTTCATCCTGTCCAGATCCTTGTTATGATTGTTGTGATTGTGGTTTATCCTTTACTCTCCAAGAGGACCATGACATCAGAAAGGAGATGTCATGACTTGTAAGTAAATTGGATTTAAGTGAGGGAGCACTATGCGAAATCACCAGCCTCACTCTCTTCTCCTGAGCCACCTGAATCTATCAGCAAGATATAGCTTGGGACAGCTGGAGATGGCCCCAAGATCCTTGTAGCTATTATTTGTGGATAACAAAGTCACTCTCCCCCTCCCCATTGAATTCAGTACCTGGCTTAAAATCTTCTCCATTCCAACATCTATCTCCTTTGAATCCCCAGCTTCAACTATCCTCAGTCTCCTAAACTCCCATGACCTTTGTTTCCTAACCTACCTTGGAGACATCGTATCTTGTTTCCTCACTGCTCTTACTCTTAGCTTAACAGAGCTATTCACTAACAGATGCTATTACTAATAGCATCAACCCCCGATATACAAAATGCCTTTAGTGAAATCCATAGTCATTCAAAAGAAACCTGCATAAGCATCCACGCTAGAAAGATTAAGTAATACTTTTAAAATCATGGTGCTTGATGATCCACAGATATTGGGAGAATATTGGCTTCAAATGCATTATTTTCTTATAATAATGACTAGTGTGGGTTCAAGAAAAGCACTATACAGGGGCAACTAGGTGGCACAATGGGTAGAGCACCGGCCCTGAAGTCAGGAGGACCTGAGTTCAAGTCCGGCCTCAGACCAAACACTTGACACTTACTAGTTGTGTGGCTCTGGGCAAGTCGCTTAACCCCAACTGCCTAAAAAAAAAAAAAAGCACCATACAATTCTGAGCCAACTGTGGGGGTGAGAAGGTTTGGAGATAATAGCCAGGACATTGGAATGAGGGAGACAGCTGGTGATAATTAAAAAGAAAGTACATTGGACTTGAAGTCAGAAAAACTAGAGCCAGGTCTTGCCTTTAAAATGGACTATATCAATTTGACTTTATGCAAAGCATTTAATCTTTCCGTGGCCTTTTTTCCCATCTGTAAAATTATAATATCCTCTACTCCTACACCTCACTAGGTGGTTGTGAGAACAAAGTGAGATAATGTGTGTAAGGCACATTATGAACTTCAAAGCACCATACAAATATCTGTATATCTAGCCATGCCTGTCTATTATACATAAACTGACAGCAATCTGATCAACAAATTATTGCCACCCACTTCCCCTCTTCTCAATGGGCTTGAGGTTACAACCCCCGCTTCTTACCATCCATAGTGGTGGTAAACATCTCTGTGACCCATGTAGATAATCAACTATTAGATAACCAAAAGTGAACTGTGCTCTGGCAGTGGGAGACTATAAACAAATGAAAAATGAAATGCAAAAGATGAAAAGAAAAACTTGAAGAGGTTCTTATATCTTCAGAACAGTATTAGAAACTAATACCTTTGGATTGAGGTTGTCCCCTGGTAAGATATAAATTCTCATGGTGTGGATCAATACACTGAATGTTATTTTGTTGTTGTTGTTCAGTCATTTCATCTGTGTGCCACTCTTCATGATCCCATTTGGGGTTTAGCAAAGATACTGGAGTGCTTTGCCATTTACTTTTCCAACTTATTTTACAGATGGCAAAACTAAGGCAAACAAGGTTAAGTAATTTAAGTGTCTGAGGCTGGACTTGAACTCAGGTCATCCTGACTCCAAACCTGGCACTCTATGCATTGCCCCATTTAGCTAAATATAAGAGCCATTCCCAATTTTCAGTGCATTCATTTGGCAAATGTATTCCAAAGTAACAATTGTCTATGAAAAGATATCTGTGGGATAGAAAGTGGGAGGAGAAAATGGGTTGTATCTTAGGGGACATCATCCAGAAAGGGCAGGTCAGATTTTGGTGGGCCAGTTGAAGGCCCTGGGAAAATATGAGGATAGTGGGTACCTGAATGAAAAAGGAAGTGGATGAGCACCAGTGACAAATTTAAGATTGTAGAATTTAAGGTGGAAAGGATCTTAAAGACTAGCTCCTTCATTTTAAGGATAAAGGGATGGAGACCCCAAGAGATGACTTACTCAAAGTCAGTCAGTTAGTCAGTCAATAAACATTTATTAAATGCCTACTATGTGCTAAGCACTGAAAATACAAAGAAAGGCAAAAGACAACCCTTGCTCTCCAGGAGCTCAGAGTCTAATGGGAGAGACAACATGCAAAAGACTAAGAACAGACAATGTATATACAGCATAAGGGAAAGGAAGAATTTATACTGAGTCCACTGTATACAAGGCACAGTGCTAAGTTCTTTCACAAATATTATCTCATTTGATCCTCACAACAACTTTCCAAGGTCAGTTCTCTTATTTTCCCCATTTTGCAGTTGAGGAAACAGCCAGTTATAATTAAAAGAAAGTACATTGGACTTGAAGTCAGAAAAACTGAGGTCAAGTCTTGCCTTTAAAATGGACTAGACCAACTTGACTTTGTGCAAGGCATTTAATCTTTCTGTGGCTTTTTTCCCATCTGTAAAATAGGACTTATACTATCTTTATTGCCTACCTCACTGGGTGGTTGTGAGAATGAAGTGAGGTAATATGTGTAAGGCACATTATGAACTGCAAAGCACCATGCAAATATCAACTATTACTAATAACTGTGTGACTTTGATCAAATCACTTTACCTGTTTGGTGGGCTTCCATTTTCTCAGCTATAAAATAAAGGAATTGAACTTGGTTTAATGTATTTCAGAAGGGTAGAACTTTGTAACAAAAAAAAAAGCATGTCTTTTATGACTTGGGAATTTAGTTAGAAGTCAGTTTAAATTTGTTTTATGGATGATGCTATATTCTCAGCTTGTACATCATAGTTATTTTATCCCCTCCCCCTGCCCCACCTATATGAGTACACTTTTCAGAAAAAGACGGAAGATATATAGTTGCTGCTGCTGTTTGTCCTTCATTCTCGAGGAGGACCATGAAATCAGGGAGATGATGCCATGACACACAAGTAATTGATTTTAAGTAAGGGAAGGCTGTGCAAAGTCACCAGCCTCACTTTCTCCTCTGGAGTCATCTGGTTCCAGTGGCCAGACGGGTCAGGACAACTGGAGGTGGCCTAGGACAACCCTGGGAAGTAGATGCTATTATCATATCCATTTTATGGAAGAAGAAACTGAGGCAGACAGAGGTTAAGTGCCTTATCCAGAGTCACTTAGCTAATAAGTGTCTGGGGCTAGATTTAATCTAAGGTCTTCCTCACTTCACTGCCAGTATTCTATCCACTGTATAACCTTCTTCACATACTTAGACAACCTGAGAGTAAGTGGAAGAACAGCTGAGTCTCTGAGGAAGGAATGGAGTGCTGAGAGATGAGTCATTTAGAAACCATTTAGAGGATGGTGACAATAGTCCAAGCATAAGGTAAATCTAGTCTCTGGTGCAGATTTTTGAGTGGAAAGAAGATGCATAGGAGTGATGTTGTGAAGATAAAAAGGAGAATTGGCAACAGATTGGCTATGTGGATGATACCAAATTGTCAAACCTAGGTGACTGGGAGGATGCTAGTGCCTTTTGGCAGCAATGGGGAAATTCAGAAGAGATGAGAGCTTAGAGGAGGGGAAGAACAGGAGTGGGGAACCTGCGGTCTCGAGGCCACACATGACCCTCTAGGTCCTCAAGTGCAGCCCTTTGACTGAGTCCAAGTTTTACAGAACAAATCATTTTATTAAGGGGCTTTGTTCTGTGAAGTTTGGATTCAGTCAAAAGGCTTCACTTGAGGACCTAGAGGGCCACATATGGCCTCCAGGCTGCAGGTTCCCTACCCCTCTGGTAAAAGATAACGCGTTTCCATTATAGATGGTATTTTGAGTAAATAGAATAGAACTAATAACCTGGATGATGACCCCACTACTTGCTAATCAGCTTAGTCCCTAGGAGCCTTTTAAGTCCCTTTTTGTTGAACTTAGGAAGTTAGTAGTGTCTCTACCTTACTTCATGCCTAACTTTAAACCTTTAAGGCAGGGCTGGAAGTTCTAAAGACTTGAGATTATAAGTAGGATCTATAACTGGAAAATTTTCTTCTCTCCTCATGCCTGGTGCAACTCTAAACACAGTGGGACTTCTCACAGCCACAGAGATGGGGCTCACAGTGTCTATGGATGAGAGAGAAACCCAAGTATGCATTCCAAACCTTCTTTTTCAATAATTTAATTGGTACTCCATCAGTGATTCTGCTAGAAGAAGCCTCGGGTGCTAAAAAACTTCGGATTTATTTCATTTTTAGTTTTCATTTCCAGGCTCATTTCCAGCTCATCATTGCACCGAGCAGATGTACTGTATTGATGGAGTGGCTACTAGACTTCTCTTTACAGCACTGAGTCTGTGTGTGTGGTTAATTATATAACCACCTGCAGTCATACAGATGGAAACATCTCCGCTCCAGCTGTAACCCTCACCAAGCCCCCAAGATCCCTGACAGGAGCAGCTGTGGGCTTCAGCAAGGAGAGAAAGGGAACAGCTGGACTTGTTCGCACTTTATAGTCCTAAATTACTATTCAAGCAAGCTGAGACTCCCTGCACTTTAAAGCAGACTATCAGGAAACTTACACATGTTAGCACTCAGCAAAGTTGGCATGTTTTTGTCCATTTCTACTTCAAAGCTGTAACTGACCAGCTCAGCTCCATATACCCTCTGCTGCAGGTACAGATTAGCTGCTCCTCTAAAACTGTACTTCAGTCAGCAGTAAGATAACGGCAGCCAAAAAAAAAAAAAGTAATGCAACCTTAGGCTTCATTAAGAGAAATAGAGTGTCCAGAGAAGTGATTTCACCGCTGGCCAGTGGCCTGGTTAGACAACATTTAGACTACTGTGTTCAGTTCTAGAGGTTCCATTTTTTTAATTAAACAATTTATTAATTTTTAGTTTTAAACATTCGCTTCCATAAGATTTTGAATTTCAAATTTTCTCCCCTTTCTCTCCTCCCTCCCTACCCAGGACAGTGTGCAATCTGATATATATGCTCTACTTATTCATTCATATTAAACATATTTTCATATTAGTCATGATGGAAAGAAGAATTAGAACTAATGGGAAGAACCACAAGAAAGAAGAATCAAAACAAAACCACAAAAAGAAAAAGAGAGATAGTATGTTTCCATCGGCATTCAGATTCCATAGTTCTTCCTCTGGACGTGAATAGCTTTTTCCATTGTTAATCTTTTGGAGTTGTCTTAGATCCTTGCATTGCTGAGAATAGCTAAGTCTATCAAAGTCAGTCATTGTGCAGTGTGGCTGTTACTGTGTACAACGTTCTCCTGGTCCTGCTCACTTCACTCAGCATCAGTCTGTACAAGTATTTCCAGGTTTTTCTGAAGTCCGCCAGTTCATCATTTTTTATAGCACGATAGTATTCCATTACATTTACATACCACAACTTGCTCAGCCATTCCCCGATTGATGGGCATCTAGGGGTTCCACTTTGAAAGGGACATTAGTGAACTGAAGAAAGCAATCAAGAAAACCAAGAAAGAGGAAAGCAGTCAATAAACACTTATTAAGTGTCTACAATATGCTAGGCACTGTGCTAAGTACAGAGGTTACAAATACAAAAAAAAACAGTCTCTACCCTCAAAGAGCTTACAATTTGATAGAAGAAGACAATATGCAAAAGGAAGTTGAAAAAGAAGGGGAGAAGAAAATACCTGGAATAGGGACATGATGGAGAATTCCAAAGGAGCTTGGGTCCCTCATTAAATGGAGGCTTTAAGACAACTTTACTCTCTACCTCTCCTTCAGAGGAGTTCCAGGACAGAGGGTGCTGATGAGGTAGGAGTTCCAAGGTTGAAGAGAGTTTACAGTGCAATGTTGTGTGGAGATTGCTTGAAAGAACTGTTGATGTTTAGTTTAGAAAAGAAGAGACTTGGGGTGGAACATAATAGTTGTTTTCAAGTATTGGAACTGCAAAGAAGAAATAGATTTCTGCTTGGTCCCAGAGGACAGAATTGGGAGTAACATATGACAGTTATGAGGACACAGATTTCACCTGAGTGTAAGAACACATACACACACACACACACACACACACACACACACACACATATTAGTGATTGGAAGATTAAAAAAAGAAGAATGCATCAGAAAAGTAGAGTGTCTCAGGAAATAAGAAATACCTCAGCATTTTTGGTCTGCAAGAACTTTAGAGGGATTTTATAAATTCATAATTTGGGAAGGATTGGAGCTAAAATGACCTATGAGGTATCTCCAAGTAAAAGTCTTTGATTCTGATTCTAGTGCCCTGTTCTGCCAAAGCAAAGAATCTATTTATCCTCTACTTATTATTATGACTTATTAATATAAGTATTATCCTACTTATCTTCAACTTCTGCTCTCTTTGAAGTTACTAATTATCTCTTAATTGTCAAATTCAATGGCCTTTCTGAAATCCTCATTCTCCTTGACCCCTCTGCAGCCTCTGACACTATTGATGACTCTCTCCTCTTTGATACTCTCTTCCATCTATATTTTCAGGACACCACTCTTCTGGTTCTCCTCCTATCTGACTACTCATTCTCTGTCTCTTCTGCCGGATCCTCCTCCAAATCATATCCTCTAACTGTAGGTGTTAACCATCAAAGTTCCATTCTGGGCCCTCTTTTCTTCTCCCTCTATCATTAGCTCCCATGGATTTAATTAGCATCTCTATGCTGCCTCAATCTCACTGCTGACCTCCAATATCTTATCTCCAGCTACCTTTTGACATCTCCAACTGGATGTCCAGTAGACATCTGCAATTCAATATGTCTAAAACAGAATCCTTCACCTCCTATACCCAAGCTGTTCCCAAGGCCTATTGATTTTGCCCGTGGAACATCTGTCACATCCCCTTCTCTACTCTGACGCTGCCGCCTGTCTAGTGCCTATTTGACCTCTACTTATTCTTATAACTTATTATTATAAGTATTATCCTACTTATCTTCAATTTATGCTCTCTTTGAGCATATCCTCTGGTCAGCCACTAAAGTGATTTTCCTAAAGTGCAGGTCCAATCATCTCTCTCTCTCTGTCTCTGTCTCTCTCTCTCTCTCTCTCTCTCTCTCTCTCTCTCTCTCTCTCCTCCAGTGACTTCAAGAGCAAATACAAAATGTTCAGTTTTGCATTCAAAACCCTTAATAACCTAGCCCCCTCCTAATTTTCTAGTTTTCTTACACCTTACACCCTAACACATGCTCTTTGATCCAGTAACATTACCTCCTGGCTATTCCACCAACAATTCTCTCCATCTCTCATCTTCAGGCATTTGCCCTGATTATCCTCCCCACTTGAAATGTTCTCCCACCTCTGCTTCAACTACTGACCTTCCTGGATTCCTTTAAGTCCCAACTAAAATTTAGCCTTCTACAGGAAGCCTTCTCCAATCTCTCCTAATTCTAGTTCCTTCCCTCTATTAATTATTTTTTATTTATCCTACATCTATAGGTTGCTTTGTATATGTTTGCATGTTGTCTCCTCCATTGGATTGTAGGATCTTTGAGGGCAGAAACTATCTTTTGCCTCTTTTTTGCAACCTCAGTTCTTAGCACACTGCCTGGCACATAGTAAGTACTTAATAAATGTTTGTGGATTGATAAATTATCCTCTATTATTATTATGAATGATTGAGAACTAATGATGGTTTCCTGGGACCTATAGAAACCCTCTACTTTCAAGACTCCATCCAAGACTACAACCAAATCTGTACTCATTTTCCACCAGGCAGGAGGGTCTTACACCTTACTTTCACTTACCTTCACAATATTCTCCATAGCCCTTCCACTCTCCAAATGTCTGCCACCACCTCTTTAAAGGGAATATATGGAAGAAGTTGAAGTTCTGGGAACCTATTTCTGGAAGAGCTGTGATGAATTCTGGATAGACCTTGGAGCATGGCTCCTGGTCTGCTAACAATGTGGTAAATGGTAGTAGCTTCTTTAATTAGAAGTATTGGGTATAACTATACACAGTTTATGAGTGTGTTCTCTGACATGTTGGAGAGAAATGTTTATGCTTTTTTTTTCCTTGCTATATCACAAAAGTAAATATCTTTTTATAAAAGCCAATTGATATTAATTCGTTATATGGACCCAGGGTGCTAGTCGATCACTGGTGGCTGATGGTGGGGCTCAACATAACCTTGAGTTGATAACATTAGAGAAGAGATACTCTGAGGGGACCTCTATAACACTGAGGGGAAGGCCTCGCTCTGGGGTAGTGAGCCATAGCCCACTCATTACATAAATGAGGTCACTGAGGCCCCGAAGTAAACTAATTTGACCAAAGTCACACAGAGAATTTTTAATGGCAAAGCCATAGATATCTCTAACTCAGGTCTTGACCCTGACCCTGTGCTCATTCTACTATAACCTACCAACTCCTAGTTCCTGAGCTCCTACCTTTGTAATAAAAGCACATGATAGACCACAGAACCTCTTACATTATTTAAGCTTTAGGGTGTCTCTTGAGTAGCTTTATAGAGCTCCTTTAGAATTGTGAATATAATAAACTAAAAAGAAATAAAGCCCAGAGGAAGTTAGTTAACTTTGATGTAAAACTTCAGAAACATCTATGAATGTTTTCACTGTGTTGTCTTTCCTTTCCTTCAACTACCATCTTTCACATAATTTTAGAACATTTCCAAAAGAAAAGAGAGAAACAATTCTCCATGCCCCCCCCAAAAAAAACTTTCAGAATCTACAGTGAAGGACACAGAGATGTTAATTTCTTAGATGCTTGGGCCCCTTCTGAGACTTTATGAGGCCTTTTGAAAAGCAGCTTATGGTTTATCTCTACTGTTTGAAGTACTTATTCCAATGCACAGCAAAAAGCTTTCATAAAATAATTAGTTCTTTTTCTCAATGTGATGAGGTCATGAACTTAAATGGACCATGCCAGGGATGAGAGAGTGAGTCATCTTGATGTCCAGAACCCTAGCAGCATCCTTAGCCCTAGACAAAATATAAATTGTTCACTTCTGGGAGAACATTTTCAATGTGTAAAATGCAATGCTATCAAGTTTATTAACTATTCTTTGTCACACCCCTGTGGAGAAATGGAGCAGAGCAGTGTCTCTCATACATAATGGCTACACCTTTTTTTTTTTATAAATAGTGAAAACAAATTCCAGAAAGGCAGTATAATTTACCCTAGATCACACAGTAGGTTGCTTGCAGAGCCCAAATTTGAATCCTCAGATTTAGTCATCTTTCTGTTTAAATCAAATCAAGAACTATTTATTAAATACGGTATGTAGATCAAGTAGATGATCAAAAAGGCAGGATAAGATCCTTACTGTCTAGGTACCTATAATATCATAGACAATATAAGATTTGACTATGTGAAAAAAAATTCAGAGACATGTAGACTATACAAGAGCCTTGTGGCTTTATTTCATGTATACTTTCTACAATTAAAAAAATGGTATATGATGGACTCGATGAGTAGAAAATAACATCACAACCAAATGAAGTTGGTAATATTTTAACAGACAGGAAAAGGTTCATTATCACTATAGGAGTTATCCCTGAATCAGCTGTCTGTGTCTGCATACACTGTGTCAGGCCACCAAATTACTAAAGTAAGATGAAGATTATTAAAAGCCAAAAGACCAGGGGAAAAAGAAAAATAATCAAGATACATTTTAAAAAATTCAATTCTGATCTATTTAAGCAAATAATTGATCATAAAAAATACATAGTAGACCACTGAAATGATATCAATACTAATTAAAGTTATTGTTGATGGTAATAGTGATGATGATGATGATGCTGAAGATGAGAATGAGGATGAGATTGGACTTATTATTTCATAGATGTATGGAATTTCCAGTGAAGAAACTCCCTCTTTTAATGTAGGTTGGCAACTTCTTTTAAATATATAGCTTAAAGAATTGCCCAGGAAACTGGGAGATGAAGAGACTTAATAGCTCAAACTCTTACTGCTGACTCATCTCCATAAGACCTTTTCTACTAGGCCATAGAAAACTCTCCACCCTGGAAGCTCCTCCACTCCTCCACTATTTCTTACATTTGGCAGTACCTTCTGCCCCTGAGGCTTCATTTTTTAATTGGCTAGTTCCTCTTAGAACTTCCAATTTAAGGAGGAGGCCCAGGCCAAAGATGTCTTCATCCCTCTCCAGGCTGCACTGAAGACTCATCTCCGAAGGACTTTCTCTACCATTGACTCATGCCAGGTTCTTTATTCTCCCTCACTTCCCTCCACCCCACCTAGAATTTTTCAGCTCTTTTTTATATTGCATTACCCCATTAGAATGTAAGCTCCTTGAGAGCAGAAGTTGTCTTTATTTTTGCTTATATTTGTATTCTCTTTGCTTAGTACTGTGGCTAGCACATAGTAAGCACTAAATAAATATTAATAAATGACAAAGGGGCATTAAATTCATATATCTTAGAGGTAATCTTGAACCCATGATGCTGGCTTTCTATCCACTAGGTAACTCTGCCTCTTGTATATAAGCTTAATAGATATAAGTTGATTACTATAACAAGGAGACTAAAACAACCTAAAAAAACCTAAAAAGTGGGTCACCTTGACCCACTTCCAAGCAGAAGAAATGATGGCTAAAAGAAACATCAGTTTAGATATAAGTATATTTGTAAGATCTGACCAAAAAAAAAGCATGATGAATGATTATGAGAAGTATCTCCTCATAAAGCAGAGAGAAACATTAGAGGACAAAACTAGTTTAAAGAAAGCTTATCAAGAGATCCAACTAAATAAATCCATCACAACAATATAGGGACAAAAATGTAACGCAGAAAGCAAACAGAAAAAAAAATGGAAGAAATCTGCAAAGATGTTATAACAAATTGTTTCATTGTCAAAAATAGTTGAATAACCATATTTAGATACTGACATCACAGGTCCCAGATATGTTTACTGGAGACATAGAAATGGCACTAAAGATAGCAAATGTGGAAAAAGCAAATGTAACTAGAGGATATCTGTGTTCAAGATGACACAATTGTGAGGAGCACTGAGGGATTCATAAGGCATTAGAAGAAGATAAAAATATCAAAACATCACAAAAATCTCAAACTTTATTAAACAGACAACTGAGACAGCATGAGCTACCAACCTATATTAGGACAACTAGGTAGTACAATGGATAGAGTGCTACACCTGAAGTCAGGAACACTCATCTTCTTTCCTATTTAAAAAAAAAAGTTTAGGAGATTCCTCTACACATGAAACAAGATCATCCTCAATGAGGGTATTAGTAGAGAATAGATAGGTTTGTTATTTCACAACTGTCTAAAAGAGAAAATACAGGAGCCTGATGATTCAATAGAGCAAGATATGATCTGAAACGTTCCCCATCAACAAGATATCTCCCCTTTGTTCAACAAAGCTATTCAAGATTCTTTGAAAGGTATAATAGAAATAACTCCATTCAACAGGCATTCTTGCGTGATTTTCACAACCATCCTATGAGGTAAATAGAAGTATTGAATGCTAGAGACAGAAGGTACCTTTGGAGATCATCTACCCACACTCCTATCCAGTGAAGGGATTCTCATCCACAACCTACTCAACAATCATCCACTGTGTGACCCCGGGCAAGTCACTTAACCCCAATTGCCTAAAAAAATAAATAAATAAAAAAGAGGGGCAGAGCAAAGATGGTGGAGTGAAAGCAGTGACTTGCTTGAGCTCTCCTCCAAACCCCTCCAAATACTCATAAAAAATGGCTCTAAACAAATTCTGAAGCAGCAGAACCCACAAAAAGAGTGAAACAAATTCCCAGCCCAAGACAACCTGGATGATTGATCAGAAAGGTGTATCACGCCAGGCTGGGAGCGCAGCACAGCATTGCATGGACGCGCAGGCCACAGCAAACCTGGAGCAGGCCTCAGAGGACTGAATCCTGGGCAGCTGTGGAGGTTTCCAGATTCCTTAATCCACCAATGCCAAAGACAACTTAGAAGGTCAGTGTGAAAAGTCTGTTTCAGTCAGTGCTGAGAAAGGAAGGCGGGGTTTCAGCTCCATTCCCTAAGAGTGTGGCCCTGGGGGGGGGCAGCTGCTTCCCGAGTTTCTGGCCCACAGACTGAGGGGGAATCCAGTGGCTGATCAGAGAGGGATTGCAGGGATCTCTTTGCCAGTGCTGAGGCAGGAATCTCTTGCTTTTCCCGTGTTTGGATCTGGTCCACAGTTCTGGGCAGCAGTGCTGGGATGAGGAGGAGTGCTGGTGGTGGAGCTTGTAGTGGCTGTGAGAGGAACCCTCCTCACAGTTACAGGACAGAAAGGAATACTTGTGTCACAGGCCAGGAAAGGAGTAAACACCTCGCCCCTTATCATACCACCTTGGAAGAACTGAAAATTTACAGGTCCCTACAAGTATCTCTGAAAACAGCTGTACAAACCCCAAGCTTGGGACAGTACATTCTCCACATTGGAAGCAGATCTTACCTTAACAAAGAGTTTAAAACTCAAGTAATTGGCTGGGATCATGAGCAAGCAGCCAAAAAGAGTCAGACTATATTATCTTACTTTGGTGAAAAGAAGATCAAAATATACAACCAGAAGAAGACAACAAAGTCAAAGCTCCTACATCCAAAGCCTCCAAGAAAAATATGAATCAGTCCCAGGCCTTGGAAGAGCTCAAAAGGGATTTGAGAAGCAAGTAAGGGAAGTAGAGGAAAAACTGAGAGTGACAAGAAAATCATGAAAAAACAAGTCAACAGCTTGCTAAAGGAGACCCAAAAAAATACTGAAGAAAAACACCTTAAAAAATAGCCTAACCCAAATGGCAAAAGAGGTCCAAAAAGCCAATGAGGAGAAAATGCCCTAAAAAGAAAAATTGGCCAAATGGAAAAGGAAGTCCAAAAGATTACTGAAGAAAATACTTCCTTAAAAATTAGAATAGAGCAATTGGAAGATAGTGACTTTATGAGAAATCAAGACACAGTAAACAAATCCAAAAGAATGAAAAATTAGAAAACAATGTGAAATATCTCATTGGAAAAACAACTGACCTGGAAAATAGATCCAGGAAGAGAATTTAAAAATTATTGGACTATCTGAAAGCCATGATCAAAAAAAGAGCCTAGACATCATCTTTCAAGAAATTATCAAGGAAAACTGCCCTGATATATTAGAACCAGAGGGCAAAATAGAAATTGAAAGAATCCACAGATCTCCTCCTGAAAGAGATCCCCAAAGGAAAACTCCTAGGAATATATAGCCAAATTCCAGAGTTCCCAGGTCAAGGAGAAAATATTACAAGCTGCCAGAAGGAAACAGTTCAAGTACTGTGGAAACACAATCAGGATAACACAAGATTTAGCAGCTTCTACATTAAAGGACCACAGGGCATGGAATATAATATTCCAGAGGGCAAAGGAGATAGGATTACAACCAAGAATCACCTACCCAGCAAAACTGAGTATAATCCTTCAGGGGAAAAAATGGTCATTCAGTGAAATAGAGGACTTTCAAGCATTCCTGATGAAAAGACCAGAGCTGAATAGAAAATTTGACTTTCAAATACAGGACTCCAGTGGAACATGAAGAGGTAAACAGGAAAGAGAAATCATAAGAGACTTATTAAGATTGAACTGTTTACATTCCTGCATGGAAAGATGATATTTATAACTCATGAGACTTTGTCAGTATTAGGGTAGTTGGAGGAAAAAAATTATATGTATGTATATGTAGATAGATAGAGGGCACATGGTGAGTTGAAGATTAAGGGGTCATATCTGGAGAATAAAATTAAGGGCTGAGAGAGGATGATACTCGGAGAAGAAGAAAGGGAGAGGTAGAATGGGGTAAGTTATCTCACAAAAAAAAAAACAGAAGAAAAGGTTCTTACAGTGGAGGGGAAACAGGGGAAGGTGAGAGGGAATGAGTGAATCTTATTCTCATAGGATTTGGCTTAAGGAGGGAATAACATACACATTCAATTGGGTATGGAAATCTGTCTTACCCTACAGGAAAATAGGGGAGAAGGGGACAAGAGAGCAGGGGTGATAGAGAGGAGGGCAGATTGGGAAAGGGGGTAATCAGAAGTAAATACTTCTGAGGAGGGACAGGGTCAAAAGAAAGAAGAGAATAAATGGGAGGGCAGGACAGGATTAAGGCAAATAGAGTTTTTCGCAACATGTCTACTATGGACATGTTTTGCATAACTGCACATGTACAACCTATATTGAATTGCTTGCCTTTTCACTGAGGTTGGGTGGGGAGGGAGGAAGAGAGAAAATTTGAAAAGCTAAAGTTTTAAAAACATATGTTTAAAAAAATGTTTTCACATGCTACTGGGAAATAAGAAATACAGGAAATGGGTTACAGAAGTCTATCCTGCCCTACAGGAAAATAGGAGGGGAAGGGGATAAGAGAAGGGGAGACAGATAGAAGAGAGGACAGACTAGGGGAAGGGATATTCAGAATGCATGCCATCTTGGGGTGGGGGGAGGGGGAGATGGGGGGAAAATTGGGAACTCAAAACCTTGTGGAAGTGAATGTTGAAAACTAAAAATAAATAAATTTATATTTTTTAGAAAAAGAAAAAAAAAAGGAAAAAAAAGCAGTCATCCATCCTCTTATAAAGCACATTCAGGAAAAGCATCACCTTACAAAGCAGACCACTACATTGTCAGATAGTTCTAATTGTAAGAATAACTCCAATCCCAATTTATTCTGCAGCTACCATCCCAACTGACACATGAACAGTGGGAGCTTTAGATTGGGGAAGAATAGAGAAAGTGGCCTAATATGGCAAAGAGGATAAATGCTCAAAGTTGGAAAGAATAAGAGATGACAAGGAGAAAAAGAGATCTAGATGGTGCATCTCCTTGCTGAGGCTGGAAGTTTAATCACCATTCTCTACAATGGGGTAGAAGAGACTAGAAGTCTTCTTAGGTCCTTGCCATTTGCTAGATAACCAAAATTAGGGGAAGTACCAACTTTCCTAAGTTCTACTTTTTATAAGATCCTAAATTGCACTCCTAGAATTGAACCATCATCCCAATTCCATTTTCAGTGTCATGACCTCAGTGATGAGAGTTCCTATAACTTTTTGGCCTCAGTTCTTTGCCTGCACAAAGGGGAGTAGAAGTGGGGGAGGGGGGTTATAAGCCAACTTATATTGCATATGTTCTAGAACAGCTGGATCCAGGTCAATCCACTGCATGAGTGTACTGGGATCTGAGAGAGAGGAAAGCTCAGCACCACGTGGTATATGTTTTATATGGTTAGCATTAATAGTTCTCACTGTTTCTTAGTGGTTCTATACTAAGAATAAACTATTTTCATAGTATCTAAGTATGCCTGTCAGCTTCTTTGTGTAATTGATACCATTATGTCAAGGTCATACCACTAGCATAGTTCAAAAGGTGGTAGGATTTCTCCAGTGTGAGAAGTTTCAATGCTAATCTTATTTGGGCAGGTCCATATACCTTTTGACAATGAGTCGGTACCACTGTATAGAGAAAGGTGTAGATAAGGAATATAAAATTAATG
This sequence comes from Phascolarctos cinereus, assembly GCF_003287225.1. Lineage (NCBI taxonomy): Eukaryota > Metazoa > Chordata > Mammalia > Diprotodontia > Phascolarctidae > Phascolarctos > Phascolarctos cinereus. Next base: position 625,579,259 of record NW_027555847.1, on the reverse strand, counting down.
GCTCTGATCACCCTACAGAACACTGCACTCAATCAATACTTACACACAAGTGAAATTTCAAAAGTGAGCACAGGATCATCCAGAATAACATTTAATACTATCTAGTAGTAAAATCAGAAAGTTCTTCTTTATGTTGAACCAAAAGTGGATTTGCTGTAACTTCAACCCATTGGGCCTATTTATGCCTTCTGGAGAAATACAGGATACACCTAATCCCTTTTCTATGTATCAGGGACACAAATCTTCACCATTGGGGTGGAGTTGTATCTTACCTCTGAGTAATAAGTATTCTTTTCCAGGAGCAGCCACCAGATCTAGCACTTCCATTTTCCTTTTTCAAGAAATATCCTGGGATAATTTACATAATGCAGTTCAGCTTCCTATGATGAATATTGGAGATGAAAAAAACAAAGAAACAGAATATATTTCTGAATCCCAAAAGACTCAGTGGAAGGACAGACCAAGAGGGAGCTCAAGTACCAAGGGAGGGAGAAAAAGTGGCTAATGAACTTTGGGGAAGAATGTTAAGAGGTAAGAGAACGGTAAGAATGGTAAAGGAAATCAGAGGAGACCAAGAGAGTAATGAGAGGAAATCATAGGAGAGCAAGAAAATGAGATTTCCTTGGCCACCTGGAAAGACCAGAATGAGAGTGAGCTTAAGGATATGGCTAAAAACAAAAGAACGTATAGTAACCAAGAGATTTTCTGATACTAGAGGCATGAAAGAACTGCAGTACTGTCACCTAGAACTCTTGTTTAATCCTATGGTCCAGAGCTGGAATAATCTCTTAAGGAAAAATAAAGGACAATGGTAATGGTGAAAAGGAAATATTTAATCTACTGGTAACAGAGGACAGGAGCAACAGACAGGTAAGCATCATAGCTGCCAGCAAAAGAGCAATAATGCACAAGACCAGGATGTAGAAGAGAAAACCCCAGGCTTCTCTACTGCTGGAGCTCCAGCCAGGGCTGTATTGTAAGTCAAAGGGCTTATACCAGACAAGGGAACTTATTGGTGGTGCTTTTACTAGATCTGATCCAATCCCTTTCTGTGTTATTAAATTTGGAAAGAAAGAAAGAGAAAGAAAGAAAGAAAGAAAGAAAGAAAGAAAGAAAAAAAGAAAGAGAGAGAGAGAGAGAGAGAGAGAGAGAGAGAGAGAGAGAGAGAGAGAGAGGGAGGGAGGAAGGCAGGAAGGCAGGAAGGCAGGAAGAGGAAGGCAGGAAGGCAGGAAGGAAGGAAGGAAGGAAGGAAGGAAGGAAGGAAGGAAGGAAGGAAGAGAAGGAAGAAGGAAGGAAGGAAAGAAGGAAGGAAGGAAGAAGAAAAGAAACACCTCTTCTATGTTTTGATCCAGAATATCTGGGTGAATGTAATGGAAGCTGGTAGCCAACCTTGGGAGAATAGGAGATGTTACTACAGGTGAAAAGTCAAATAGGTGAAAAGTTCCCTGGGCCCTTTGTGTTCAGAGAGAGCTTCTGGAACAAGGGTTACATCCACCTGTCAGCACTACAGTTAGTCAATAAACATTTAATAATCATCTACTACATACCAAACATTGTACTATGTTAGGAATAAAGAAAAGCAGAAGGCATTCTCTGCCCTCAAGGAACTTACAATCTATTGGGAGAAACAATACACCAACAACTATACACAGGATAAACAGAAAATAATTACTAGATGAGAGGGACTGAAATTTAGATGGATGAGAGAGGTTTCTTATAGAATGAGATTTTAATTGGAACTTGAAGGAAGCCAGGAAAGCCCAGAGGCGGAGATGATCAGGGAAAGTATTCCAGGCATGGGGAAAAGTCAAAGAAATTGCCCAGAGCTGAGAGATGGAGTGTCTTTTTCAGAGACTAGCCAGGCAGCCAACGCCACTGGATCAAAGGGTACGTGGAGGGGGCAAGGAGTGGCAGGGAGGAAGAGGGTATACGTAAGGTATAAGAAAACTACAAAGATAGGAGAAGCTAGGTTACAAAGAACTCCAAATGCCCAACAGAAAAATTTGTATTTGATCCCAGAGTTAATAGGGAGCCACTGGAGTTTGTTGAATGTGGCAGTGACATGGTCAGGCCAACGTTTTAAGAAATGTTTGAATGGAGGATGAATTGGAGTGGATAGAGACCTGTGGCGGGCAAACCAACCAGAAGGCGATTGTAATAGTGCAGGCTTAAGGTAATGAAGGCCTAAATTAGGTTGGGGGCAGTATCAGAGGAGAGAAAGGGACATATAAGAGAGATGTTATGAAAGAAGAATTGAAAGGATTTGGCAACCAGTTGGATAGGGGTGAGAAATAGTAAGGAATTGAAGATGACACTTAAGTTGTGATCCTGGGAGACTAGGAACTTAAACCCAATTCACTCTGGATCTCATGGATGGGATAATAGGTCCCTGCCCAAGCACCACTTAACGGTTATTTTGGGGCCCTCCTGGCTCAGAGTGAATGTACATTGTTAACTGTTTCTCTTTTGGCCAGCAACCCCGAAGGTCTTTCCCTCCCAGTCTGATTTTTTTTTTTATTAACGGAACCATTCCTTGACCCACTTCTTCAAGAGGCCTATTCACTGAATGAGCATTGGCTCACTGAAAGTAAAAAACTGAAAAGACCTTAACTTAAAGGGGCCAAGGTATCTCACTGCATCCTGGGCCATCTCCAGTCATCCTTATCCATATCTGGCCACTGGACCAGATGGCTTTGGAAGAGAAAGTGAGGCTGGTGACTTTGCACAGACCTCCCTCACTCAAATCAAAGTCAATTGCAAGTCATGTCATCATCTCCCTGATGGCATGGTCCTCTTCAAGAATGAAGGACAAATCACAACATGGTATCCTTGTGATGGGGACAGGGCCCAAGCTAAGATCTTTGCCCCTTGACCCAAAGGGAATCTGACTCCCACTTGTCTACAGGCCCCAGCTCCTCATCTCCCTTTCAAAGTTTTAGGCTTACCTTTTAATCTTATTCAGATGTGCCTTTTCTCCTCTTCTTCCTAAAAGAATCTGGCTCCCTTTTGTCTATGGGCCCCAGAAAGGCCTTACTCTGGTCTCAAACAGTTCCTTATTGACTCCCCTTATCTCCCTTTGAAAGTCCTAGCCCCACCCTTTGATCTTGTGCAGATACCTTTCAAACTTCTGCCTTCCTGTTCTCTCCATTAGCTATTCCCATTGTCTATTCAATCTCTCAGACCTTTCCATCCAAATTCTCACTTAGGCCTTTTCCCAGCCCCCTTCTCTGGCCACCCAAAGTTACTTCAGTGTATAAAAATTCCACCCTGGCCCCCATTCAGACACTGAGAATCTCTCATGCCCCAAAAGCTGAGCTTTTCTCATGCCCCCTCATCCTTATGGGAGTCACCTGGCCTATGGGATTCATCACTAATAAACTTTTCCTCTGGCTTGAAGAAGATTTGAGTTGAATTCATTCAGGTAGGGCCTGGTACTGCGATCTTGGGGTGTCCCCCAACAGAACCCCAAAAGTCCTAGACCTCTTCACTTGCCAGAAATAGGGAAGTATGGAAGCAGAGAGGATATAGGGGGAAATTCAGTGAGTTCATATTTGGATAGGTTGGGCTTAAGATGGCTACTGGACTCCAGTTCAAGACGTATATCACCTCTTTGTGAGTCACTGGTTCTAAACTGCCATTTTATGAGGCACTCCTAGCTAAAATCACTCAAACTGACATCTCCCCCTTGTCACCTGGAACCATCTCATCATGAAGGTGCCTCCCCACCTCTTTCCAGCTTCCTTTCATGTGTTGTCTTCTCCCAGGACAGCATAAGGTCCTTGAGGGTATACATTATCTCCTTTGCCTATATTTGTGTCTAAAGCACTTAACACAGTGCCTGGCACATAGCATATGCTTAGCAAATATCTATCCCTCTATACCTACCTATTTATCTATTTATTTGTGTCAACAACTCCCAAATCTCTATATCCAGCCTGTTATCTACATCACATAAAAGAGAAAAATGAGACTCAGAGAACTTAAGTCATTTGCCCAAGGTAATGCCCAAGGCCCACATATGTAATTTATACATGGTGTCACTGAAACTCATGCCATCTGACTTCTTATCCAATGATTTTTTCTCCTTTGCTGCTTCCTAACTAGGTCTGATCAGTTTTCATGCACAAGTTCCCCAACTTGTTATGATTTTCACCTTTTCCAACAAAGCTGGCAATAAATATAGTATATAAATAATGCACGCTAATTCCTTTCTTAGTTAGAAGGAGCTTATTTGGGTGCATATTGTTCATGTTATTGGATTTTTAAATACATTAGTTACTATAGAAATAGTTATTATGATTATATGCATAGGGATCTTTTAGATCAATAAATATGCTATCTATATTATGAATTAAAATAAATTGAGGATCATTTATAGCTACAATTGGGAATTAATTTCATGAAGTATATTGCATGATATAAACACGATATTAAACAGAACCTTCTTCATGGCTTAAAAACAGTTTAACGCGTACAGCTCTGGGCACCACATTTTAGGAAGGACATTGGCAAACAGAAACTTATTCAAAAAAGGGAGAACAGGTTGGTGAGGGGGACTACAGCCCATGCCAGGTGAGGATAAATTAGAAGTACTAAAGGCATTTAGTGAGGAAAAGACTGTAGGGTGATGGGGGAAAGAAGTCTTCAAGTATTAGAGGTCTGTCATGAGGATGAGGGATTACATTTCTTCTATTGGACCCCAGGAAGCAGAAGTGGGACCAGTAGGTATAAGTTAAAGGGAAACAGATTTTGGCTTGCTATAATGAAGATTTTCCTAACCATCAAAATTTTCCCAAAATGGAATGGGTTGCCTTAGAAGATAGAGACTTCCCTATTGAGAGGGGTCTTCAAGTAATGGTTGCCTAGATAACTGATAAAACAATTTAATTAAGCACTTGCTTTGTATAAGGCTTTATGCTAAGAGGTAAGGACATAGAGACTTAGGGAAAAACAATCCTTGCCCTTAAGGAGTTTGCATTCTACTAAGGGGGTGGGAAGGAACAGCAAAGGGGATTTCTGATCAGGTATGTTTTGGACTAAATGACTTCTGAGGTCCATTCCAATCCCAAGATACTGTGTTTCTGTGAATCACATATTTTAGCAATTCATAGTAGAATTTAAAAGGCCATAGCTCTGCTCACCCTCCATAGGAAATTCCCCAAACTAGTGATTTGTACAGCTGCAGACTTTATGCCTGCTAAGAGATAAGTAGCTCCCCCTGAGGATTTTTAAATTGTGAGGAACTAGTCAAATGGTGATTGGGTCTAATTAACTCCCCCTCCACCTATAAAAAAGCTCTCTGAACCTGTGGCCTTCCACACAAAAGCTCCAAATTATTTCTAAACCTTTGAAAACATCAGAAGAAACCCCAGGGAACTGCGGCTGAGCCTAGTCTTAGCACCAGCTGCCCCTGATCAAAAGGCTAAGCAAAGAGAGAAAGAGCCAGTCCTGGTGGGCAAAGGCTTTGGTGATGGTTTGATCCCTGGAGACAATCGTGACAAGCTGTGAGCACCAGCGACAAAGTGCCCTCTGGGGAGAAGGGTTTCACCTTACTGAGAGGCCATTATGTAGGCACTTTGTCACTCTGAATGTAATACACTTCAGAGAAAAATGTTGGAGATTCTTCCCTGTTTCATCACCTTTTAGACTGCCATTACTAATTTAGTAATTGTGTGTATATAATAATTAGTATTACTAGAATATGAGAGCTATAATGTCAAAAATAATAGAGTGACCCATGACAATAGTTACTGGATCACTTCCAATGTGTTTATTCCACTAATGTCCTCTTGGACAGAGGACTCCCTGTTCAGCCTGGATACCATGGTCAGCAACTTTAATGATTTCCTCTTGATACTCCCTCACCCCCTTAATATCAGATCAATCAGCAGATGTTTATTAAGTTCCTACTATGTGTCAAGCATTGTGAAAGGCAGAGTGGCTAAGTGGAAAAAGTATAGGATTTGGAGCCAGAACACCTGGTTTTTAATCCTGGCTCTTCCATTTGTTTTCCTGTGTGACCTTGTTTGGGCAAGTCACTTAATCTCTTTTGGCCCTATTGTTCTTATGTATATAATGAAGGGCTTAGAAGAAATGGCCTCTAAGTCCGTTCCATCTCTTTATCCGTGATTCTATGAACCTTATTCTGTGACCAACCTCAGGTCACCTTGACCATTAGCTTTCTATGATTCTGCTCCCAGACTGCAGAGTATTACAAGAAAATATCAGAGAATCATGCTTACCTGGCCCAGAATTGAGGGAGGTCTCACTGCTTCTTGGTAATCTTATTCATTGATTGTTGGTTCTGATTATTCCAAGTTTTCTCCCTTCATCTCAAACTCCCAAATTTCATCTCCCACCTGCTTCTGTGCCTGCAGCCCCCATTTAACTGAGAAATTGGGGTATCAAACACAGGCTCCTTTATCTTCCCAATGTATCACCTCAGCCTATCTATGCCTCTTTACTTCTTCTCTATTTCTTTGCTTTTTTCTCATGGAAAAAAATAATTCTCTCTCTTTTCCAAAACTAGCCTTTCCACTTGTGCCTTCCTGACTCCCACCCTCTATGGGACATTGCCCTTCCATTATTCCCTCTTTTTTCAGCATCTTTAATCAGTTCCTCAAATTCTGTACCTTCTGCCTTCAACCATGCACAGTTATGACTATCTTATAAAAGAAAGGGGAGGGGACAGAAAAATAAACCTCCCCTCATCATGTTGTCTCTTCCAGTTACCACTCCATTTCTTCCTCTCATCTCTCTGTCTGTCTCTCATCGTCTCTGTTTCTCTGGCTAGCTGTCTCTGTCTCTGTTTCTGTCTCTCTGTCTCTATCTCTGTCTCTCTCTGTCTGTCTGTCTCTCTCTCTCTGTCTCTTTCTCTCTCCCTCCATTCCTCCCTCTTCTCTCTCTTTCTCCCCTCCCCCTCTCCTGCCTTTAGAAAGGAAATATGGTACCATGGAAAGAGAATTGGATTGGAATCCAGGAGCTCCTTAGGCTGAAATCCTTTCCCTAATGCTTACTAGCTGTATGTATCACTTAACCTCTCGGTCTCAAATTCCCCATCCATAAAATGGAGAACTTTTTTGAGAATAGCTCTTTGTGAGTTGTAAAGTGTTATTATGTCATAGCTACATTTCTTAAAAAAAAAAAAATTGGTTTACATGTACTGCTTCTACTTTTTTTGCCAAGCTCTATCTCCTTGACCCTCTGAAATGTGGTATTCAGTTCTACCAGTCTCTTAGAATTACTGTCTCAAAAGTCTCCAGGAACTTTTTGATTGCTAAATGCAATGGTGCTTTCCAGTCCTCACCCTCATTGACCTCTCTGCAGTGTCTGACACTGTTGAACAGTCAGATTGTCCCGCTAGCTGTTTCCTATGCATGGTATTACATTGCCTTCCTCTGCTTCCCCACAGGTGATCCTCTGTGTCTGGAATGCCTTGCCTCCTCATCTCTGTCTTTTGAAATTCCTATCTTCCTGCAAAGCACAGTTCAGGTGCCACATCCTGTAAAAGACATTTTCCCTTAGGCATCAGTGCTATCTCCCTCTTGAAATTAGGTTGCATTATTTTGCATATGCTTTATATATACTTACTTGCAGGAACATGCTGGTAAATATTTAAAAATCAGGATCTAGAGAGGAAAAATTGTATGCATACATACTTTTAAGTTTAATCTGCATTATTAACATTTTCTTAAGACTAAACAATTAGCAAAGCATTAAATCAAGCTCTGATTTGTAGTGATTGCTTATTTCTAAGGTATAAGTGCTCTCATTGAAAATATGATAGAATCTCTCAAACTAGTTAGAGGTCTCTCCAGCACACCATTCCCTATTTGCATGCATGTTGTATCTCACCCACCCCCCATCCTTTAGTAGAGTGTAAGCTTCCAGATGAGAGAGAACATTTCATCTTTAGTCTTTCTATCCCCATCACCTAGTCATCTAGCTACCAAACATTAGAAAATTTCTGAAAACTTTCTCCTCCATTGTTACCACTACATAGCACCTGGTTCTCTTCCTACCTCTCTGATAATTCCTTTTCTAGGTTCCTCAGTGACTTCTTTTTCTCCTTTTCATTGTTGTTCAGTCATTTTGGTTGTGTCCAACTCTTTGTGACCTTGGCAAAGATACTGGAGTGGTTTGCCATTTCCTCCTCCATCTCATTTTACTAATGAGGAAACTGAGGCAAATAGGGTTGAGTGACTTGCCCAGGGTTACACAGCTAGTAAGTGTCTGAAGCTGGATCTGAATTCAGGAAGATTGGTCTTTCCAATCCCAGGCCTAGCACACTTTGCCCCTTTTTTCTTCTACCTTTCCTTAAATGTGAGTACTTTTGTTTCCTGTATATGGTCTCCCTTGGTAATACCAGCTAATATTATGGTCCCAGCTATTGTCTCCATTCCTCTAGCCCTTCATTCCAATCATTCCCAATTGCCTTCCAGACATCAATCAACAAACATTACTTAAACTCTTACTATGAAACAGGTAGTGTGCTAGAGACCGGGAACACAAAAACAAGAGTGAAATAGCCCTTTCCCTAAAGGAGTTTACACTTTAATGAAGGAGATAGCATGTACATATATAAGTTTATGCAGAATACAAATAAAGTGAATACAAGGTAATTATGTCCAAGGAAGGCTTCATGTAGAAGATGGCACTTGAGCTAAATATTAAAGGGATTCTAAGTCATCATGGTGAAGAAGGGGTGCATTTCACACAAGGGGTACAGGCAATGAAAATCCAGGAAAACTGACAATGGAACTAGCCAGCATGGCTGGATCTCAGAACAAAGTACAGTAAGGAATAAGGAAAATGGAAAGGCAAGAAGGGAGCCATTATGTGAAGGGCTGTAAATGCCAACTAGATGAGTTTATATTTGATCCTAGAAGTAAAAGAGAGCCATTGACGTTTATTAAGTAGGAGGTCAACATGGTCAGACCTACATTTAAGGGAAATAACTTGAGTAGATTATTGGGGATGAATTGGAAAAGGGAGAGGCTTGAAGTAGGTAGAGGTTATAAAGGCCTGCCTGAAATAAGCTCTTTCCATCCTCTCAACCTTAACCCAGGCAAAGCCAACATCATGATGATGATGATGATGATGATAATGATGACAATGATGATGATGATGATAATAGTGGAAGTGATAGCAATGGTGATGTATAGTGCTTTAATATTTGCAAAGCACTTTACATATGTTATTTGATTCTCAAAACAACCCTATGAAGGAGGTGATACATGTGTGTGTATCATATATAAATGTAAGTATTATTATCTCCATATTATTATCTCTATATGTATATCTATATGTTATCTATGTGTGTGTGTGTGTGTGTGTGTGTGTGTGTGTGTATACATATATGAGAGAGAGTGATCTAAGGTTCAGAGAGGATAAATGGCTTATCCAGGGTCACAAAGCCAGTGTGCATCTGAGGAAGGATTCAAATTCAGGTCTTTCTGATTCCAAGGGGAACACTACTATGCCACTTAGCTGCCTAATTATCTTCCCACCAGGTCTTGCTCTCTTTGAAGCTATGCACACACCTATAAACTCAAATCTTAGGAAAAGATGAGGACATTGACCTATAAAAGGCATCACATAGAGCTAGTCAGAGGAGTAATACAAGCCATTGAATTACAGATGCACCAGCCTAAAGTTTCATCTGGGTGCATTTACTTCCAAACCACACCCCTCTGTTCATCCTTCTCCTACTACACTCTTCAATAATTTTGATAGCAACAGGTCAAATTTGCATAATATATTCAGGCTTACAAAACCTTTGCTCCCAATATTCCTGGAATGTAGGTAGCACACAAGTATTATATATTGGTTGTACTGATGAAGAAACTGAGGTTCAAGTGAAACTACTTGTCCAATGTAGCACACACAGTTAGTAAAGAATAGGTCCAGCATATGAAGAGAGGCCTAACGCCTATCCTTTTTCCTAGATACTTTGTCTACACAGCATAATGGTTCTGAGTTCTGTGTCTGGTGTGGAGTCTGACATTCTTCTAGTGTAGTAACCCTCCTTAAGGAATGTGGTACTTGTCACAATTCAGCCATCTCATCCTTCAGAGGTGTGCAAACTAGTGGCACCTGCCTGCCCTCCCATGGTGCCTGGTTATTGCAATGTACAGTCTTTAAATTAAATCATAAATGTCACTATTCCTTTCCAGAAGAGCCTCATAAAATGAAAATGCTGAAGTCAGAGAAAGTAAAACTGTTTGACAGCCCCCAAAAGAACAGTGAGCTAGAGATGTGAAGCCCATACATGGGAGCTCAGTGGCCCATAAAAAAGCTCTTAAGGGGCAAAAAGAAAGGTTTCTGACTTCTTCTCTCCAAAACCAAATATATTGTCTTCTGAAGTCTTTCCAAAAAAAGCATACCAACACATAGGAAATATTCAAGGCATAGTCAAATAAAATATTAATTAATCCTTCTGTATTCTTACATCCATTCATTCATTCAACAAACATTGATTATCTAAGAGTTCAAGATACTGAGTTGGGGGCTACGCCTTCGCATGAATGAAGTCCAGGGTAGATTTTTGGGTATATCCACTAGGTTTTTGGAGGAAATAGCAGTTTTGCAACAGGGTGTTCAGAAAGACCTGAGTTCGGACGTATCTCAGGTATTTAGTTAGCTGTGCGACCCAGTGCAAGGCATTTAACCTATCTCAGCCTCATTTTCCTTAACTTTAAAAAGAAGTGATTAGATTTGATATCTTCTAAAACCCCTCCCACCTTTAATCTACTATGCAGTGATGCTAGAATGGGCGATGATAGTATCTTATTACACTTGCATGAATGTCAACTCCAAGGCACTTTCATTTCTGCTAATTCATTTGACCCTCAAAACAATCTTACTTATGTAGTAAAGGAATTAGCCTCATTTTTAAAAAAGAGGAAATAGGCTCAGAGAAGTGATATAATTTGCCCGAGATCACATACTGTAGCTATTAAGTGAAGAGTCATTATTTAAATCCAGGGCTTCTGACTTTAATACCTTGTATTATAACTGTGGTCACACTACCTTCCCCCTCTCTTATTTTCATTCTCTTCCTCTCTACTGGCTCATTAGTCCACTGTCTACAAACAGACTCACATCTCCCTCAACCTTAAAAAAAAAAAAGTTCACTTCTCAGAGCATCCCCTCTAGCTGGCGTCCTTTATCTCTCCTCCCCTTTGTGGCTAAACTCCAGAAAGCTGTACAGACATCAGTGTGTTCACTTCCCCTCCTCTCACTCTCTTCCAAATCCTCCATAGAGTGGCTGCTGACATTGTCTTTCAACTAAAACTGATCTCTCCAAAGTTGCCAGTGATCTCTTAATTGCTAAATCTAGCAACCTCTTCAATCCGCGTCCTTTTTGATTTCTCCATAGTCTTTTGACACTGTTGATCCCTCTTTTCTCCTGAATACTCTCTCTTTTCTAAGCTCAGACATTGCTCACTTTGTCCTGGTTCTTTTTCTACCTATCAGACAGTTCCTGCTCAGTCTCCTTTGCTAAGAAGAACCAGGATATTTATTGAGGGTGTCACCTAATGGTCAGTTCTGCACCCTCTATTCTTCTCCCTCTATACTGTCTCACTCAGGTTGGGAAGAACTGAGTTCAAATCATGGCTCAGATACTTCCCAGCTGTGTGAACTTGGGCAAGTCACTTAATCTGTTTGCCTCAGTTTCCTCAGCTGTAAAATGGAAATAATAATAGCATTTACCTCCCAGGGCTGTTGTGAGGATCAAATGAGATAATATTTGTAAAGCACCTAGCAGTGTTTGGTGTGTGGTAGGTGGTGCTATATAAATGCTAACTATGATAGTGATGATCATGATGATGATGATGATGATGAAGACAATGACAACAAAAAGGATATGTATTTTAAAAAAAAATAGTTCCTGTTAGCAAAAAGTTTACAGCCTCTGTGGGGGGAGCAGTCCATCTGTACACAGATAGGAGTCACAGGTTGGTCCTGCCAATAGGCAGGATCATGGGGGCCTGTTTCTCCTGAAACAGAAAGCAGGTAAAAGAGATGTGTCCTTCACACTGCATTTCAAACACATAGCACTCCCACCACCACTACTTCTTGGGTTTTCTTAGTTGTCTATTATCACTTTCTTCTCTCAGCTCTCTTCCACTGACCCCTTCTCCACACATGGTGCAGCCAGTCTGCTATCATTCACTCGGGCCTTAAGGTCATGATTAAACAAATGTATAGATTCTTAAAATCCTGGTAAAATAGGGAAGCACAAGACACAGGTAAACTACAATGCAGCATTACAATCACTTTGTAGCCACCAACCCCAAAAGCAGAGTGAGCACTTTGTTACATTATTGGATTGTAGAACGTTTTATTGATGACTTTTGTGTGTATATCATAGTTGCCTCCTGATCTACCCTTCCCACCAATGATCTTTCCCTCCTAACAACAACAACAAGTTAAGTAACAAATTCCACACAGCAGCTGTGCTTAACGGTGTATGCAGCATGTGACTACGTTATTCCCCTCCTCTCCAGTGAAAGGAAAAAGAGCCATTTCCTCATCTCTTCTCCGGGGGCAAAACTGGTCATCACAATCACAAAATGCTTCTTTACTTTGCGCTTTTCCATAAAACTATCCTTTCAGCTTAGACTAGTTTTTCTCCCTCTTCAGTATCCTATAAGTGGGATAGAGGAACAGCGGATAGAACACCAAACCTAGAGTCAGAAAGACCTGAGTTCAAATCTGGCCTCAGACATGTTCTAGCTATGTGACCCTAGCCAAGTCATTTAACCTCTCTCTAAGTTTCTTCACTTATAAAACTGGGCAATGAAAGTGCTTACTTCCCAGGTTGTTAAGAATAAAATGAGATGATACTTGTAAAGCATTTTGCAAACCTTAAAGTACTATATAATTGCTATTATATAATAATAATTGTTCTGTACTATATAAATTACATAATGTTAGATATTGTACTATTATTATTAATTATCATACCAATTAACTCATGAATAGGTGTAGCATCTTGAAGACCCTTCTAATTCTCAATGGACAGGGCAGAGTATACTGTTTACCATGACCTTCTTTCTTCTTTGCCCGCCTTATGCCACCTGGTCACAGTCTGTTAGGGTCACCCATCTCTGTTGCTCACACCTGGGCCCCATTCATGTTTGTGAACTTCTTCAGGGTAGTAGAATGGGGAAGCTCCCTAGCCCAGTGCTGGAGGTGGAGATGAGGTGAGCACTAGTTGTAACCACATCTTTGTCTGAAATCTTGGGCTCTTTGTAGTTTATTGCACTAGATGAAGAATCTTTTTCCCCAGCATAAACTCTAAGTCAGTTCATACAATTTTGTTTTATCTCAAGCTGAGCAAGTGATGGGCAGGATGGCATGATTAGAGGAATAAAGTAGAGTATTTGCACATAATCTGGTTTGCCTAGAAAGACTCAGGCTCACTGTGCCACTTCTTGACCATCTTGATACTAGCCCACCATGTGCATCAACTCTGAGTCCTTTCATTGGCCATCACTCCCATTCTCCTTCCTCATCTCTGACTCCTGTCTTCCCTGAATTCCTTCAAAATTCATTTCAAAGCCCATCTTCTGCAGGAGGCCTTCCTCTACCCCTACACCACTTTGCCACTGCTACCATCTCCCCTCTGAGATTGCCTTTAACTCTACACTGTAGAGATTTTGTATATGCATTTTTGGTTTCTCTCATGTGAATATGAACTCCTTTAGGACAGGAACTGTATTTTCACTTTTCTCTGTATCTTCAACCTTTAGAAAAGTGTCTGACACACAAGAAATACTTGATAAATGGCTGTCGAATGACTGAATTTTTCTTTTCTGTTTTTCTGATAACATCATGATTACAATTCCTGCTTTTTGGAACCATGTGACACATGGTAAATTTTGTTCCAGACTCTTATTTTCATCCTATGTCTATCTTTACGTTTCAGACTGTTTCTTGTAAGTAACAGATTGTGGGTTGTTGTATTTGTAGGGTTTTTTTCCTAATCCAAACTAATCACTCTCATTTGTTTTATTTGATTGTTCAATCCATTCACATTTGAGGCTATGATAGTTTTGTTGGCTATTTCCTGCATTTGTGTCTCTAATCCTGTTTTTTTTTCTTTCTTAGGATTTTTTTTTGTTCCTGTTCCTCTATTGTCAATGCTTTCCTCCCATGATTAGTTTTACTTAATCTACTTTAATGTAAGCCTTTTCCCATAGGCTCTCTTCTTCCTCTCAACCCTTCCCATGTGTCAACCCTTTCCATAATTTTGGAGTTTTACTTTTCCTTTATTTTCTTCTGTCTTTCTCCCTGTACTGACCTGGGCTGAAAATGTCTGACTTACTGTGATTTTTTTTTCTTGGATTTCTTGATCAAGACTCAGTCTGGTGCATTCTTTAGATCTAGTTTTGTTGGGGGAATCCATGTCCTTCATTCTGTTCCACTATCTTGGCTCCAATCCAACTCTCCCCACTCCTAGTTGCTTTTAAGTAGGTCCTCTCAGCATATTTTTCTGAGTGTCCATTTTCTTCTAGATCCTCTGAATTATCTCAAACTGCCTGGTTTTTTTAGAAATAAAATGTCCATATATAGAAGAGACAATATCTTCCCTTATACTATAATTTTATAACTACTCATCTAGAATTCTTTCCACTTTCCCCTGTCTCTTCATGCTGGCATAGAAGAAGATGCAAAAATGAATAAGACGGTCCCTAGCTTTACAGAGCTTACACTCTACTAAAGAAGATAAAGCAGACTGTGAAAGTATATTAAGACAGGCAAAAACAAGGCATTCTAAGAGCTCAGAGGAGGAATATATCATTTCTGTCTAGAGACACAATGAAAGATTTCATAAAGGACGTGTCATTTGAGCTAGTAGTTAAGAATCTTAATATAAATAAATTAGATAGACAAAGCCAGGAGGCATTCCAGAAAGTCAGTCAATCAATAAGCATTGATTAAACACTACTATGTGTCAGGTACTGTGCTAAGCACTGGAAATATGAAAAGAGACAAGAGATAATCCCTCCCTTCAAGAAACTCACGATCTAATGAAAGAGACAAGTGAACAAATATGTACAAACAAGCTATATACATGATAAATGGGAAATAAAAGAAGAAAGGCATTAGAATTGAGTGGTTGTCAAAAGCTTCCATAGAAGATAGGATTTTGGTTGGACTTAAAAGGATACCAGGAGATTGGCTAATATGACAAAAAAAAAAACCTGATGGATGTTGGAGCGGTGTGTTAGAACTGGGACACTAATGAACTGCTGGTGGAACTGTGAGCTGATCCAACCATTCTGGAGAGCAATCTGGAACTATGCCCCAAGGGTTATAAAACTGTGTATACCCTTTGATCCAGCAATATCACTACTAGGTCTATATCCCAAAGACATAAAAAAGGGGGAGAGAGGACCTAATTTTACAAAATATGTTTATAGTAGCTCTTTTTGTGGTAGCTAAGAATTAAAAATAGAAGGGATGCCCATCAATTGGGGAATGGCTAAACAGCTGTGGTATATAACTGTGATGGAATATTATTATGCTATAAGAAATGACAAGCAGGATGATTTCAGAAAAACCTGGAAAGAATTACATGAACTGATATCATATGATGAACAACTCTGAATGACTTAGCTATTCTCAACAATACAATGATCCAAGACAATCCCAAAGGACTAACGATGAAACATATGTCTGCCTCCAGAGAAAGAACTGATATTGTTTGAATACAGACCGAAGCATGCTATTTTTTCACTTTCATTCTTTTTCTTTTATTCGAGTCTTCTTTTACAAAATGACCAATATGGAAATGTTTTACATGACTGCATATGTATAACCTATATCTGATTGCATACCATGGGGTGGGGGGAGGAGGGAAAGAGGAAAGGATAGAATTTGGAACTCAAAACATTTTTTAAAATGTTAAAATTTGTTTTAACATGAAATTTGGGGGAAAATATATTTAAGAAGAAAAAAAGGATACCAGGGAGGCCGGGAGGCAGAAAGGAGGAGAAAGTACATTCCAGATGTGGGAGGAGGGAAGCTAGAGAATGCCAGGAGCTGAAAGATTGAGGGTCTCTCTTGAAGAACAGCAAGGAAGCCAGTGTCACTGGATTAGAGTAGAAACAATGCAAAAATTAAAAAATTAAAAATACAAGGTCTGAATCACAAGAAAATAGACTCACAACCACTACCACCACTTCTGACTTCTGAATCATGAAAATGACTAAACGGTTCAATTATTTGAATATAGACCAAAATGTGTCCTGTCTTTAGCTAAATGCTACTGTTTTCTTAACTAGTTCAGGCTTATAGCCAATCTCATGTACATATGTAAGGCACACAGAAAACAGAAATTGTCCATTCAAAGATGACAGCCTTGCTTCCAGGGTTTAATTTGTTCCTGTACCTTCTTTCTACTCTGTCCTCCACAACTATAGATTCCATTCATTTGAATGGGAGAGGAAATAAATTTAGAAGCTGAAAAACTAAGTATCCTGGGAGGGGGGCCTCTAAGACGGGTGCTGAGTCTTGGTAGTTTGGCCCGCAATTTGGCAGTTGAGTTGTATATACTCTCTACCCCAATCATTGATATAGACTCCTGTGGTAGATTTTGGCTTTGGTAACCAAGAAATAAAGTTTATTAAATAAATTAAATGATAAATAGTAATAAATATATTTATATCATATAAACATAAATATATAATTAATAAATGATAAATATTTGAATTAATTAATTTAAATATATGAATACATTTCTATAATATAAATTATAATGATAAATTTAATAATTTAAATTAAATAAGTTAAGCCCCAAGCCCATTATCATTCCTTGGGTATTCTGCATTTCAAAGAGCTTGGCTTTGGGCCATATCTGTCTTCTATGACATGTGCCCTGACTCTATGTGTCCATTCTTCACACTGAGAGTATGAGTAGTTAGTGGAGAATGTGTCCCAGGAATATTCAGGAAATGTTTTACTTCTAATTTTCTCACAATACTTTTATTAAATGCTTCCACTTCGGACTAATTAGGTCCTCTGACTGACAATAAAAAATAATCCAATTCTCAGGAACTCATGAGCAACTGGTTTTAATGATGCCAGCCCACGATTACCTTGAATGTGAGGAAGCCATCTCTGGGATACCCAGCCTGTGGGGTAACAGGGGGTTGGTCAGACTGGCTGAAATACTTAATGGTTGATGAATAAGTAAACAGCCTATAAAGATAGGCAAAACTGGGGTGGAGGGGGGAGTAAAAACAAATAAAATCAACAAATCATTAGCAGATTTGGTCAAAACAGAGGAAAATCAAATTAATGTATACTGAATAAGGGGCATTAAAAAGCCAGATTTGGGGTCAAAGGAACTGGGTTTACAGGCTTCAATTACATGTCTGCCACTTATATGTATTAGCTATGTGACCTCAGGCTCTTTCGAGCCAAGGGAAAGCTATTGGGGAAGTTGTAACTTTGCTTCTCTGTCTGTGTTTAGTATAACTTTTTGGCAATAATTGACAAATACACAAACTGGGCAAATGCCCCCTCTCAAATACTTCAAAACCTCTCAAGAAAGGGCTGAAAAAGGGGAAACTAAACATAAAGCTAAATTAGTTTAAGATATATAAGAAGAGTCTCAAATTTATCCTGAAAAGGGACTTTCATTTATGTACACTGATTTTTTGGGAGTTTCTCACTAGCGTTTAGTGTCTTTGTGTCTGTCATATCAAATTATCCATGTAAAACAAACTAACTTCTTTTTGTAATCTGGCAAGAAAAAGGAATATAAAGAATTAAAAACCTTTTCTGAGAAATTTTCTGAAGGAACTTTGGAGGAAAAAAAATTCTCTATTTCTGCAAATTCAAACCCTGGCTAGGTTGGAATTTGCAGAGATAAAGATACATGAGAGGAAAGCGAATCTTTGTTTTCTAATCTGCAGAAATTTATGATGTTTTAAGCTAATTTGAGACAAAATTTGTGATTGAATTATGGTTTAAAAGTTTTTTTTTCAAGTGCTGAAATATCTCAGTGAGTTTTAGGATACCTCTCTGTAGAACTGGGTTTAAAGAATAAGAATTCTATGACAGTTATTTAGAAACAACACTTGGGTTTTTTTTATCACTCTTTCCCTGGAGAGTGATGGATTTATTACTTTAAGTGCAAAAGAGAAGGCTAATTCACTGATTTCAGGGGGGTGGGGAAAGAGTTACAGTTTGCAATATAAATTTCTCTGATGTGTAAGAAGTACCTGTTATTAACTTTTTGTTAACCATGTAAAGAGAGAAGCTTGTTTAAATAAGGAAGCTACTAAAAAATAAGTGCAATTTAATTTGGAAGAATGCCTTGGTGTTAGCATTATATTTTCTTCTATAAATGATATAATAGAATGTAATTGTTTAGGTAAACTGGAAGTAAAGTCTTTCTAAAACCCTAAAGGCAACACTATTATATTTAATTGGTATTTTCAATAAAAGGTAGCTAAGTAGCACAATGAATAGAGTGCCAGGCCTGGAGTCAGGAGGACTTGAGTTTAAATCTAGTCTTAGACACTTACTAGTTGTGTGACCCTAAGCAAGTCATTTATCCCTGTTTGCCTTGGTTTCCTCACCTGTAAAATGACCGGGAGAAGGAAATGGCAAACCACTCCATTATCTTTGCCAAGAAAACCTCAAATGGGGTAATGAAGAGTTGGGCATGACTAACAACACTCTGCAATAAAAACTTGTGTGAAACTGTAACAAAAATATTCAGTAGAGTGAAGATTAGCTTCATAGACTGAGATATGAAAGAGTAAAGTAGGATCAGAATAGAAAAGAAATGGGACAGGCACTGTTTTAAAAACTTTAATCAGAGTCCAATGGAGGGATAAAGAGAGGGAAAAAAAGGAGAGACAGAGACAGAGACAGAGACAGAGAGACAGAGGGAGAATTTAAGCAAGCAGGGTTTGAAAGTAAAAGGGTTTTGGAGTTTTTTGAGGGAAGTTTTGATCTCCATGGCCAAAGAAGAATTTGAGAAACATTACGTGCTTATTCTTTGTAATTTGTAAAATATAGGAATATATTTGGCACATGGAATTATTTGAAGATAGTATACTAAAATTCTGTCCTTGAAAAACTATTAGAAATGAGTGTATTTTCATTATTGTGTGAGGAATACAACATCCTTATGGATCCTGAAAGCAGGAGGATGGGAAAATGAAGCCCTCATTTAAGGAATCTCCAATTTAAAAAAAAAAAAACCTACAGAGAATAGGAGGTGTCTCCAAGAAAAGTGAGAACACCCTCTTCAAGTATTTGAGTAGGTTTAGGTTGAGAAACCAGAAGTGATTGCTTTGGCTCTTTGGGTGATTTAAAAGAAAAAGAAAGTTAAAGGGAGTTGGGAGTGTCACCACAAATCTTTGAAATTGAACTAATTGGTAACAATGGGCTCTAAATTTTGAAGTACTACCAATTAATGGCCTTTGGGGAAATTTTTTTTAAGATTTTAAATGTTGCCGTTAGTGATTAAAAATACAAATTTGAAGTTGCTGGTGACCCAGATGAGGATGGAGAAATTGACCCATCTAGCCAGCCTCTAGCCATGATTCTGCCTGCCTCCACCTCCACTTAGAGGGAGGCCATGAGGGAGGAAGATAAGCAGATCAATCCAGGCTGCCCCAGGAGGGCAGGTAATAGAGACACCTGAGCTTGGAACTTGATTCTTCAGGGAAGGAATGCTCCCTCCCAGAAAACCAGATCAATAAAGTCAGAATATCACTGAGAAGACCTGCACCAATGGCAGCTGAACATCTTTCTGGAAAGCAAGCCCAGAGTCAGGGGATCATGCAGACTGCTCAGTCATCTTCAGTAATCCACCCCCACACAAGTTCAGACAGTGCAGGTGTCATCCTGGTCACATAGCAAAGATTTTCAGGATTCATCTGATAGTATGGGATCTTCACAGAGTGCTCTGGGGATTTTAGCACAGCATCTATCTTACAGAAAAATATTGAAAGATTTTTCTTCAGAAGTCACCAGAGATAGGAAGGGAAATGGAGAAAACCCTGGAGTTTCAACAGTCAAATCTATGACAATCCCAAATCCTAACTACTAGACTAACACTGGACAATACATTGTCATTACCCCAAATGGAGTACAGCTGGCCAGTCCAAGCATAAATGGGGTACAGCGGCTGCAGACATTAAAAATGACAAATGAAGGCAGTATTTAATGAAGAACAATTCTTCAGGATGCACAGATGCCTGATGGACAGCAGATGCTCGGCCCTAGGAACCCAGCAGGTGTACAGGCTGCATCAGGAGATATGCGTACTTATCAGATACACATCACACCAGCAAATACTAACCTTCTACAGAAAGTAGGGATGACATCTCTAGTCACCTGACATCTCAGACAAACAAAATAGATGATCCACAGTTGAAAGAGAAGCCACTCAAGAATACCATAGAAAGAACAAGAATATGTTGTTTCTGGAAAATCAAGTTGCAGTCTTGGAAATTCAAAATAAAACTTTAATAGAAGAATTAAAAACTTTAAAAGATCTCTACCACCATAAAAGTATCTAAAAAGAAGATCAAATTTTATGGACTTAACTAAACATTAAATGGATTTTCTTTTTATATAGAATTTTATAGACTAAAAGGCCAAAAATGAAACTTTTGAAACTAGGAGTTGAAAAATAAAGATTTTATTTGTGAGACACTGGTGACAGGCTGCTTAATAAAAATACTTTAAAAAAAACAGTACTTAATAAATAAGAGGATCTCAAGCAAGCTCCTGCAACAACTGGAACCTCTATTAGAATTAACATTAACAATGGCAGCTGATAAACAGAACATGAATTTTTGACAATTTGAATTGCCCAGATAATAGTTGTCAAGAAAGCTTGCAACTGAGACAATTTATTAATGGAATTGCTCATGTGATTTTTTTTATCAGCATTTTACTGGTACAGATTTTCATTACTTACCAGGCACTGAAATTTGCTCTTTTCAATTGTTTATGTACATTTTTGTCTGCCAATATTCTAAACTGCATATTTAAAAGAAAAGCTAATGCTTTGTAAAATGTATAAATTATATGAACTTTACTCAACTGTCAAGTCTTTAAAATGATCTTCAAAAAAATGTTTGTTTGCAAGAGGCTTACGGGAAAAAAAAACAGGGTGTAATTATTTTTCAGGTTTTGTCCTTCAAAATGTCCAACCCACATGAACTGAAAATAAAACTTTCAAAGAAATATTCCAGTCATTTTATAAAAACATTTTTGTAGTGAACATAACAGTACAAACATTTGAGACTTTAAAAAAAATAGTATTGATTTTGCTTTTTAGATGTGCTAAGTTTCTCTAAATGGATCATAATAAATCATGTGCTAATTCTATATGCAACTGAATATACATTACTTATTCTACTGTGCTTTAATAGAAAGAAATGTTTATAAAACCCTAAAATTATTTTAGAGAATTTTATGATCATCTCAAGATATATACCAAAGTATTTTTCCAAGAGATTCTTTTCATCAAAATCTAATGCAGGGCTTATCAATTTGAAAATAGCACAATTTTAAAACAATTAGTCATGTAGAAAGTATTTTATGAGGTAATTAATGTACCTTTGTAAGAAAAAGTGACTGCTTTATATAGTTAATCTTCATAATTATAAAGGTGTGTTTTAATGCTTTTTATATGTTTATACAGTTTTTAGTAAGAACATAGATATTTTGTGTCTCAGATTATAATTTTTATATTTTTGTGGGGAGTAAAGTTTTTCGAATTGCACATATTTCTGTATAATTATGTGAAATACAAATTATGCTGTTAGTACATCAATAGTTCTGTAATCAAGCTACTCATTTTTGAGTTCACCTATAAAAATATTGTCAGCTTCTAATACAGTGTCATTTTGTCTTTTTCCTATAAAAATTAAAGGACACTTAAGATTTTTAAAAATCCGTATTTGACTTGGATGGAATTTTGTTCTGAAGCTAAATAAATAATTGTGGTAAATTAGAACCTAACACAAACTACATTTACTATTTGACATGAAGGTAATCATGGCTCAGAAAAAAACCTGAATCAAAATCCTGTATCAGAAATTTGTTAGCTGTGCAACCTTAAGCAAGTTATCTTACCTCTGTTTACCTTGGTTTCCTGATCTGTAAGGGGAATGATGACCCACCTCCTGGGCTGTTGTAAGAATCAAAATAATATAATGATTTTTAAATGCTTAACACAATGCCCAGCATATGGTAAACACTATGTGAAGGTTATCTATTGTTATAAATACCATTATTATTTCTTTAATTGAATGTAATTGCTCCATACTGGGTAACTCTATATTGGGATTTAATGTGATTAGTAAAATGTTAAAATGAGAAAGTGAGTGATTTTCTATATAAGGTAATTTGGAAATGTATTCAACTGAATTGATCTCATTTGGCTGGCAAAAAGTTTTGTTTTCTTTTTTAAATACATAGTTTTGAGAATGTTATTGTGTTTCTAATTCTTCTTGGATTGTGATTTGGGGGAATCCATTGTATAAGAATTACTCTTAAGAAGATAATGTAATTGTATTATTGGAAAATTTAAATCCTTTTAATATCGATACCATGAAATTGTTAATTGAGTTTTTAGAGGTTATTGTCATAATGTTAAAACCTATGAAATATTTAATTGGATATATTCTAAAAGGGAAAAATAATAATTAATTACTGTGTGGGAAAAAGTACAAAGAAAAGACCTTATGAAATCTCATTATTGGTTAATTTGCTAGGGTCCTGGGGATCATCTGCTTGAGCAGGGTCATAAAATCTTATCAGTCCTATGAAAGAACTTGCTAAATATTGTGAAATTCTAAAACGATGATTGGTTTCTGAAAAATGGGATCCCCTCTTCCATTACAAATTCTCCTTGCATAAGGGTAAAGAGAACAAGTTTGTTTATAGTAGAGAAGTAATATTTGTGATAATTTATGATTATGAATATTATGAAGTTATACATGGACTAGTATATATTTAATTAAGTTACATCTTGGGCCAACTTAGTGTCAACAAACTCCAGTCTTAAAGATTTGTTTTTGCCTTAAGGGGTTAACATACAATACCTTGAGAGATGGATATCTATTAGACTGGAGATTTACAGTAATTAGTATTTTTTCTGGGTGTTTTGAGTGAATATATTCACTTGTGGTTGTTGTTGTTGAGTCATTTCAGTTGTGTCCAACTCTTCATGACCTCATTTGGGGTTTTCTTGACAAAGATACTGAAGTCGTTTGCCATTTCCTTCTCCAGCTCATTTTATAGATGAGGAAACCGAAGCAAATGGGGTTAAGTGATTTTCTTAGGGTCACACAATTAGTAAGCATCTGAAGATGGATTTGAACTCAGGTCTTCCTGACTCCAAGCCTAACACTCTATCTACTGTGCCACCTAGCTTCTGGAATTCCAAAATGTAATTATTTTCCTGATTTCTAATTATTGATTTTTACACCAGTATGAGTTTTAACTCAAGAAGAAGAAGAAAGAGAAGAAGAAAAGGATGCTGAGTGATTTTTTTTAACCTGGTAAACTTTTTATTGTTAACTATTTTTGTTATGATATGAGAGGAATAATGATAACTGTTTCTAGCTCCAAACAAGTGAAATTTGCTATTTGAGTTAAAAATCTCTTGGTACTAAATTTGATAATGTTCTGAGCTGTGAACTGAGGTGTAAATATCTGGATGATCATCAAGTCAAAAATCAAATCAATTCAAGGGAAATGCCATAAGTTCAAAGGGAGTTTGATCTGGGAAATGCTACAGGTGGATGTCTGTGTCTAAAACAGGTTTAGGGTATAACCTTAGCATAGCTAAAGGTAGAATCCCCTTGACTCACTTTCTCCATTGTGTTATTTCCTTTTCAAATAGGACTGTTTCCCACCTGGTTAATCCTGAGCCTGGTTATGATATCCTATGAATAAGATAAAACTTTTCTGTATGATTAGCTGTTCCAAATAGGAATTACAAGTCTTACCTAAAATCAAACAGAACTAATGCTGTATCTTATTATAACTATATATAGGTGTGTGTGTGTATATGTATATACACACACACACACACACACACACACACACACACACACACATATATATATATATATATATATACACACACATAAGTGTGCATTTATAGATAGATATAGATGTAATGTAGATATAGATATAAGCTAATGTTTTATCTTATACCTATGTTGAGCCATTCTGGGCCCTTAAGCTTAGGTCTGGAGGACTAGCCTTGGTACTATTACAACCATGTCGCTGCATCTTCCTTTCATACCAAATCTCTGACTATGGCAGGTAAAGTTGTAATTTTTTAATATAATGAATCTTGTTGCTGAAACACTCCAGCGCTACTATACTAAAATGCAAGTATGAAATATCTTATTGTTTTCAATCTAAATTAGTAGGTAATTGTATATCCTAACTAAATAAATGAGTTTCAAGGCTTGCTAATAGTTATATATTTACATATAAGGTTAGGTTTTTGAAATATCTTAGAATAAGATTTTAGGATGATATGAAGATGACATTCTCTTAAAGAGGGAATTAAGATAAAGAAACAAAATTTTCTAAGACGACAAATACGTAAAAGTGTTTTTTTTAATTAAACAGAGTAGTAAATTCCGACTGTTTTCTCTAAGAATCAGGATATATAAATATAGATAATTGACTTCCAAATATTTCTAATGGAATAATAAGTTTTAATATTTGCATTAAGGATTTTACATGTAAAATGGAATTGGTAGTTGTGAAGAGGGTGAAATTATTTTCCTATTTGAAGTATCTGCTTGATAATTTTAAAAGACAGAAGGGCCCCTTTTATAAGTCAGGCCCTCATAGATTCTTTTTTTTTTTAATTCTTTCTTCAGCCTGTTGTTGGCAGTGTCTATATCAGATGCAGGGTTTAAATAAAAATAGAAACAACAAGTGGCATGTAATGTCTGAGATTTTCTGAAGTTTCAGGTGAATCATGGGTTCTTAATTTGATGTCTTCTTATAGATTTATTATTAATAAGATCAGAATCATAAGGCATGAGCTGGTTTTCACCACATGAACTGGTTATTGGAAAAGCAAATTTAGGAGACTGCACTAAATTGTATTGAGTCTTATTACTGGCAGATTTTAGGAAAATTATCTAGGATTCTCTACAAGTGACTTGGAACCAAAGAAGCAAATCTATCTAGGAGGAGCACCCTTCAGAGCTGCCCTGAGAATGAGGCCTATTCCAAAATGTCCAAGAGAAGATGTTTCTAGGGACCACATAACTACATGAGACATCTGGCATCCAGATGAAATGCACTAATTAAATGGACATTGGGAGTGGTTTACTAGTATACAAGGAGACTTGATGTTATTTAGGATTGATTATGATTATTGTATTATTTTGTTTGCTGAGTTTTCTTGTCTACCTTAGTGACATGTAAATCTCCCCTCTCAAATTAAGTCCCTGGTGAGCTCTTTAAATGTTTTAGCTATCGCCTGACTCAGTTTACCTATAGAGTCTATTTAACAAGGTTGGTCTCCTTAATGGATGAAGTACCTCTGGTTCCTATTTCCATATATTGGGATAGCATTGAAATGCCCAAAGAAACCTATCATTTGAAATTAAAAAGCTCCCCCAGACCACAAGTTAATCCATCTCCTCCCTCCAAATCAAAATAAGTTCTTTAGCGCAAATGGCTTTACCAAATCATATGATCTTAGACCTTATGACGGCTTCACAAAGAAGGGCTCACGATATAGTTAATCAATCTTCTTGTTCTTACTTTAACCAGTCAGGAAAATTTGTGATAAGCCTACATAAGATCCAGTGAGGTATAGCAAAAACACAACTACCTCTCCCAGGTGTTCCCTGGTGTAGTCCTTCTTCTTGGTTCATTGGGCTGAACGGAAATGGCCTGCTAGCCACCTTTGGTAAAGGGGCCCCTATTCCCCTCCATCTTATTATTCTTTTTAGGTTTTGGCTTAGTTGCTATGTTAAAGCCTGTTCTAAACATGCACTGGAAAAGTTTATGTTAAGGCACAATGTTAAAAATCTTAGAGAATTATCTTATAAATAGGTGATCCATGGGAGACTTGTCTCCTATTAATCAAAGGGGGGGATTTGAGAAAATCAAATTGACATAGTCTCCATTTTTGTAATTGATTCTATTCTGTATCACCACTGACATTTTGTATAACTGCCTAAGTCACATTTCTTTGTCTTAAGTTAAGTTCAGAAGTTCATAGGTTCAGAAGTTCAGTCTTCCCCTCTGAGTTAAGCTTAAAAGTTCCGTTTTCCTATAAATCAGTTTAATTAAAAGAAGTCTGTTATCTCTTCAACACTGGCTATCCTTCAGGAAAATCTGGTCTGTTATCACTGTGACACCAACTAGGCATGCAAGTTGCAGAAGTACCCCTAAGAATAATATGTCTATTTTCTATGAGTTACCTTACCAGGAAGATACACTGAACTCAGAATAAGCCCATTTGCTGAAGGGAGCCAATCAGGAGCCTGCAGAGAGCCAAAGTCTTGCTCACTCCCAGACTCCTTTGCTGATATTCGCTGACTGACCTTGCTAAACTGTGCCCTCTTCTTCCCCAAACTGGACCAAACCAGCCTTGTAGTCAACTGTTCCTGCAAAACAACCTGCTTCTGTGTCCCACCTGTTCCTGGGAAACATTGTCCATATTTTTCCCAACCCCTCCCCAAACCTTGCCTTTGGGGTTTTCAAGCATAAATCTCCCCTGACTCTCCTGCACTATGGGCTCCTTTGGGAGGCCTTAGCACTAGTGTCTGATTTTCCTCCTAATAAAACTTTTCTGCTTTCAACCCAGCTTGGACTCCTCTGCATTTTGAGGGGTGGGCTTCACCC
Source organism: Phascolarctos cinereus (assembly GCF_003287225.1). Taxonomy (NCBI): domain Eukaryota; kingdom Metazoa; phylum Chordata; class Mammalia; order Diprotodontia; family Phascolarctidae; genus Phascolarctos; species Phascolarctos cinereus. The sequence goes on along the minus strand of NW_027555847.1, from coordinate 625,552,373 downwards.
AGTTGAAAAGGTGGACACCACCAATGAGCTTTTGGTAACAATAAGTTAGAAAAAGGAGTTGTTGCTAACTCTGCATTCCAAATTTCTAGCCAATCATATTGTCCCCCACATCTATGATACTTCAGACTTTGTAATTAGTCTTATTGTTTTCCCCATCTGATGGGGTGCTTGGGTGCTTGTGTTTGGGTGCTTGTACTTGGACCCTAATTTCTCCCTCGCCTCAGAAACACTATCTATGACAGTGTCTCCCCAGCCCAAGGATGCTGTGCCTAGCAATTACTCATGAGTGGGCCCCAGCAAGACCCTTATCTCTCTCCTTGGTGCAGTAACAAGCAGCATCTGAAGGAATTATTAGTTTGATCTGGCTTTGCACTGGGTCATGAAGACATTCTTACCCACTGGACTATCTATACTACTGCCCTACTTCATTATCTACATCCTGGGCTCTTCATTAACTGTATTCTAGGCTTAAGACATATGTATACTCCCTACATCTATCTTGTCAAATAAGACATTGATTGGTGGCTGACTGAACAACTCTCAGTTACCCTGAACTCTAGTTGACCTAGTGACATAGCAGGCCTAAAGCCATACCTCCATGTGGCCCCCCTTGTGGGCTTTTCTTAATGAACTCTGGGTAAAACGCCTGCGGAGTAGGTACAAGGAGTGCATGTTCTTTTAAGAACTGACCATTCCTTAACCAGTCCTGAATCCCACCCTGAATCCCCTAGTTAGCATATTTGGCACATGTTTTATTGTATTTTATCCTATATAAACTTTAACTGTACCCCTTTGAGATCGCAGGATCCTTAAGAATCCTTGCCCGCTAAAAAGAGTAACAATAAACTTTTTGCCAACTTGACTTACAGAATGCTTGAGTCTGTGAATTCATTCCAGACAACCCCGTCGTGTGCTTCAGTCTTTGAGGGGTCACAACCTCTCAAACCACAACACATCTATGTTGCTGCCTTCTAGTTTTGGATGCTCCTCTTTTTTCTGTAAAAATACTCTGTCAGCCTTCATTCAGGGTCTTTGGCTTGTTGATGACACAGGTCCCCTTTGTTGGTAACTGCTAGCCTTACCAATAAATTGAATGTGCTTGGAACTTTATAGCTTCAATTTACCTTAATTTCTCTTGCCTATACATTAGCCTTCTAACTGATCTCCCTGTACGAAGTCTTACCCCACTCCAACATACACTCCACACAGTGGTGTGATTTTTCTAAATCTTAGCTCTGACCTCAGGGATGGAGAACCTGGGGCCTCGAGGCCACATGTGGCCCTCTAGGTCCTCGAGTATGGCCCTTTAACTGAATCCAACTCTAGGTCCTCAAACGTGGCCCTTTGATTGAATCCAAACTTGAAACATTCATATACTCAAGTACCTCCGGTGACTTCCTATTGGCACCAGGATCAAATATAAAGTCCTCTATTTGGCACTGAAAACCTTTCATCCCCTGGTGCATTCCTACCTTTCTAACCTTCTAACCTCCACACATTCTGCAATCCAGCTGCACTAGCCTACATGTAGTGACACAACAATCTACCACACACACACACACACACACACACACCCATCTCAGCACCTTTGAACTGGCTGTCCCCCATGTCTGGAATGCTCTCCACTCTCTATACTGCCTCGATTCTCTTGACTTGCTTCAAGATTCAGCTTAAATCCAACCTTCTACCAAATTCCTTTCCTGATATTTGTGCCTTCTCTTCTCACATTACCTGCATGTACTTTTTAATCCTACCTAGCTATTTACATGTGGTCTACCCCACTGTCTGCACTTAGCACAGTGCCTGGCACGTAGCAGATGTTTAGTAAATATTGATTGATTGATTGATTGATTGATGTTACTCAAATAGGGCTTCTTTTATGACTTCCTTTGTAACTTCAGCACTTAGAGCACAGCTTGAATGCCGTCTGGAACTTAATAAATGTTTGTTAATTAACTAGCTACTTTCCTGTAAAAATTTGTTGTTTTTTAGTCATTTTCAGTCATGTTTAACTCTTCGTGATCCCTGTTTTTGGGGTTTACTTGGCAGAGATACTATGTTGGGTTGGTATTTCCTTCTCTAGCTCATTTTACAGATGAGGAATTGAGGCAAACAGGGTTAAGTAACTTGCCCAGGTCCACAAAGCTAGTTAAGTATCTGAGGCCAGATTGAATTCAGGAGGATGAGTCTTCCTGACTCCAGGCCTGGCACTCTATCTACTGTACCACTTAACTGCCCTTCCTATAAAAATACTAGCCCCCTAAAATGTAAGTTCCTAAAGGCCAATGATTATTTCTCATTTTGTCAATGTATCCCTAGTTCCTAGCCTTAGTAAATGCTTATTGAATTGAACTGAGTAATAGAATCATAGACTTAGAAAATTGAACTGAATTGAATCTAGAGGAAAGAGCATTCTATAAGAAGTCTCCTGCAGACAGCTTTAGGTGGGATGAAGGCTATTCCCCACCCTTCTGCAGCTTAAACCCTCTCCTACTCAACTCCTCCACCTTCAGGCTTGTGAATGAGCTGATTGTTCTTCGTGCCTCCCATAATTAAGCAGCTGTCAGTCACTCAGAATCATAACCCCACCCATGTCCCCTTAAGTGCTCAGGCACTTAGCCTCCTGCACATAAGCAGCCACCTCCCAACCCAGCCCTGTCCCTTAGCAACAGTGGAAATTGGGCTCAGAGAGAGAGGGAACTTCACAGGAATAAGTGAGACACTAAAAATATTCCATAAGGCTTTGCAAAGTTGCCAACGATTGCTTACCCCACACAAAGAGACAGGCTGTGATTGCCAGGTGCTTTTGATGTAGATGATAAACATTCCAGAAAGCCTTTCAGAAGCCCCCAACTATTATTTGTCTGGGATGGATAGACAGGCTATGATTGTAGAGTGATTTTGAAAAATACACAATAAAGCAGGGATGAGGTAGAAAAGGGTGGATAGGGATCTGTCTGGCACAGAATTCATGCATGAACATCTACATTTTGATGGACTATGGCATTGTTAGAGCCTGATCCCTCCAAAACCTATAGCTTTCTTGTCTAATGAGTAGTATAGAAGGGAGAATATTGGGCTTGAAGTCCAAAGACCTGGATTTTAATCATGGCTCTGACATCTACCAACTATGTGGCCATAGAGAGGCAGGATGATAAAAGAGACAAAAAAAAAATTATCTTGAAATCAAGGGAAGTCAGAGTTTCTATACTTTATAACCATGGTCAAATTACTTAATTTGCTAGCTCTCAGTTTCCTCATCTGGAAAATGAAGATAATACACATATACCACCCAGTCTTGATAGTAAGATCAAAAGAGATCATGTATATAAAGTCTGCTTAAATTCCTAAATCTCTATAAAATTTTAACTCTCAATATTTGCACTATCAACCTATAGATTTTGAGCAAAAAAAAAAGATCTTAGACATCATCTTGCCCAAAGCTCTCATTTTACTGATGAAGAAACTCAAACCCAGAGAGGGTGAATGAGCTGCCTTCATTAGTGAGTCCCTGGCCCTGATCACCATCTGATGAAGGCCCTCAACCATGTTCTCTTCACTTCCTGCTCAGTTTGTCCATCTTCTCACCAGCTGCCTTACCCCATGAGGGAGCTCCCCTTGATGTTTTCCCTTCCTCTATCAGATCATAAGTTTCTTAAGAGTAGGGAACATCTCATTTTCGTGTATTTGTAGCCCTGGCACTTGGCACAGTACCTGGCATTCAGTAAGCACTTAATAAATGCTCTCTGTCTTCTTGTCTTTGGTCATGCAGGTAGTGACAAATTCAAGTCCTCTGACTCAAAATCTATCACTCTTTCCATCATACCACATTATGAAGTCTCATGAGCAAATTAATTTGTAAATCTTAAAGAGCTATATAAATGTGAATTATCATAATACTTTTTTTTTCCCTTGGGGAAAATGGAGGAATTAACTTTAGAATGAATCGACCCATCTTAAAAGAATCTGGGCCTGAACCACAGGTCACAAATGGGAAATCGGTCTTCATAAGGCTGACTCCTGCTGCTATTCATTCTCTAAGGAAACTTCTGACAAGCAATCAGACCAAGAGTTCTGCGATTTCTGAGTAGTACAGTTGAGTCAGAATAGCCAAGTAGATTATCATTCTGAAGGAAGATTAACATTGATTCACCACCTCCAGGAACTCTCCCTGGGCCTACCATCATGGGACTTTGGTTACTTTGTAAACTACTTTCAAAACTAGAGAAAAACACAGAGATATTCTAGTCCTAGTCAATAGCATTAACTTCTTTCAACATTTCGAAAGATCCATCATGCCATCGCTGGGTGCAGAGCCTTCATCAGCACACATGATAGCCCTTCTAGACCTCTGAAGATGGTATTCATGAGTTGCCAGAATGGCTTGGTTTGCCAGAGGTCTAGTGATGAGTGTAGTGAGGCTGGTCCTTGAATGATACTCACAATCTATCACCAGGTTTGTCCTCTCTAGATTGGTAGAAGCTGCCAAAGCTTGTACTCCACTGGCTTACTCTCCTAGGCTTAACTCCATGCCAGGATGAGGTGTCTTTGGAGGATTTTAATAAACGAAAGCATCACCAAGAAGGTGCAAATGCAACATCATGCCAAGGAAACAGAGCCAGAGTGGAGGTATCTGGGTGACGGATATTACCCTGGTATGCTACCCTTGTTGATCCTGCTTCCCTGTGGTCCTTTCTGTCTCCAGTTAAGCCACACGATTTTCCCTTGAACATGTAAAAAAATGCCTTTTGGGGGGCAGAGCCAAGATGGCAGAGTGAAAGCAGTGACTTGCTTGAGCTCTCCTGCAAACCCCTCCAAATACTCATAAAAAATGGCTCTAAATAAATTCTGAAGCAGCAGAACCCACAAAAAGACAGAGTGAAACAAATTCCCAGCCCAAGACAACCTGGATGATTGATCAGAAAGGTGTATGGCGCCAGGCTGGGAGTGCAGTGCAGCACGGCATGGGTGCTCAGGCCGCAGCAAACCTGGAGCAGGCCTCAGAGGACTGAATCGCTGGCAGCTGTGGAGGTTTCCAGACTCCTCAATCCACAAATGCCAAAGACAACTTAGAAGGTCAGTGGGAAAAGTCTGTTTCTGTCGGTGGTCAGAGAGGAAGGCGGAGTCTCAGCTCCATTCCCCAAGATCCTGGCCCTGGGGGAGACAGCTGCTTCCCGAGCTTCCGCCCACAGACTGAGGGGGAATCCAGTGGCTGATCAGAGAGGGACTGCAGGGATTTCTTTGTCAGTGCTGGGGCAGGAATCTCTTGCTTTGCCCGTGTGTGGATCTGGTCTACAGTTCTGGGCAGCAGTGCTGGGGTGAGGAGGAGCACTGGCATGGTGGAGTTTGTAGTGGCTGTGGAGAGGAACCCCTCCTCACAGTTACAGGACAGAAAGGAATACTTGTGGCACAGGCCAGGAAAGGAGTAAACACCTTGCCCCTTATCATACCACCTTGGAAGAACTGAAAATTTACAGGTCCCTACAAGTATCTCTGAAAACAGCTACACAAACCCCTGAAGCTTGGGACAGTACACTCTCCACATTGGAAGCAGACTCTTACCTTAACAAGGAGTTAAACACTCAAGTAATTGGCTAGGATCATGAGCAAGCAGCGCAAAAAAAGTCAGACTATATTATCGTACTTTGGTGAAAAGAAGATCAAAAATACAACCAGAAGAAGACAACAAAGTCAAAGCTCCTACATCCAAAGCCTCCAAGAAAAATATGAATCAGTCCCAGGCCTTGGAAGAGCTCAAAAGGGATTTTGAGAAGCAAGTAAGGGAAGTAGAGGAAAAACTGGGAAGAGAAATGAGAGTGATGCAAGAAAATCATGAAAAACAAGTCAACAGCTTGCTAAAGGAGACCCAAAAAAATACTGAAGAAAATAACACCTTAAAAAACAGCCTAACCCAAATGGCAAAAGAGGTCCAAAAAGCCAATGAGGAGAAAATGCCCTAAAAAGAAAAATTGGCCAAATGGAAAAGGAAGTCCAAAAGATTACTGAAGAAAATACTTCCTTAAAAATTAGAATAGAGCAATTGGAAGACAGTGACTTTATGAGAAATCAAGACACTGTAAAACAAATCCAAAAGAATGAAAAATTAGAAAACAATGTGAAATATCTCATTGGAAAAACAACTGACCTGGAAAATAGATCCAGGAGAGAGAATTTAAAAATTATTGGACTATCTGAAAGCCATGATCAAAAAAAGAGCCTAGACATCATCTTTCAAGAAATTATCAAGGAAAACTGCCCTGATATATTAGAACCAGAGGGCAAAATAGAAATTGAAAGAATCCACAGATCTCCTCCTGAAAGAGATCCCCAAAGGAAAACTCCTAGGAATATTGTAGCCAAATTCCAGAGTTCCCAGGTCAAGGAGAAAATATTACAAGCTGCCAGAAGGAAACAATTCAATACTGTGGAAACACAATCAGGATAACACAAGATTTAGCAGCTTCTACATTAAAGGACCGCAGGGCATGGAATATAATATTCCAGAGGGCAAAGGAGATAGGATTACAACCAAGAATCACCTACCCAGCAAAACTGAGTATAATCCTTCAGGGGAAAAAATGGTCATTCAGTGAAATAGAGGACTTTCAAGCATTCCTGATGAAAAGACCAGAGCTAAACAGAAAATTTGACTTTCAAATACAGGACTCCAGTGGAACATGAAGAGGTAAACAGGAAAGAGAAATCATAAGAGACTTATTAAGATTGAACTGTTTACATTCCTGCATGGAAAGATGATATTTGTAACTCATGAGAACTTTGTCAGTATTAGGGTAGTTGAAGGAAAAAAATTGTATGTATGTATATGTAGAGAGAGATAGAGGGCACAGGGTGAGTTGAAGATTAAGGGGTCATATCTGGAGAATAAAATTAAGGGATGAGAGAGGATGATACTCGGAGAAGAAAGGGAGAGGTAGAATGGGGTAAATTATCTCACAAAAAAAAACAGAAAAGAAAAGTCTCTCACAGTGGAGGGGAAACAGGGGAAGGTGAGAGGGAATGAGAATCTTATTCTCATAGGATTTGGCTTAAGGAGAGAATAACATACACATTCAATTGGGTATGGAAATCTGTCTTACCCTACAGGAAAATAGGGGGAGGGGACAAGAGAGCAGGGGGTGATAGAGAGGAGGGCAGATTGGGAAAGAGGGTAATCAGAAGCAAATACTTCTGAGGAGGGACAGGGTCAAAAGAAAGAATAGAATAAATGGGAGGGCAGGATAGGATTAAGGGAAATAGAGTTAGTTTTTCACATGTCTACTAAGGAAGTGTTTTGCATAACTGCACATGTACAACCTATATTGAGTTGCTTGCCTTTTCAATGAGGGTGGGTGGGGAGGGAGGAAGGGAGAAAATTTGGAACTCAAAGTTTGAAAAACACATGTTTTTTAAAAAAATGTTTTCACATGCAACTGGGAAATAAGAAATACAGGAACTGGGGTACAGAAGTCTACCTGCTCTACAGGAAAATAGAAGGGGAAGGGGATAAGAGAAGGGAGGGGGGAGAGATAGAAGAGAAGGCAGACCAGGGGAAGGGTATTCAGAACGCATGCCATCTTGGGATGGGGGGAGGGGTGAGAAATTTGGGACTCAAAAACTTGTGGAAGTGAATATTGAAAACTAAAAATAAATAAATTTATGTTAAAAGTAATAATAATAATAATAATAATAATAATAATAATAATAATAATAATAATATAATAATAAATGCCTTTTGCTTTTAGCATAGACAGATTCATCTAACTCTTCTGTGATCACCTTTAGTCCCAGCAATGGATCCTGAAATCAAATGAATCTTGGGAGCAGCATCTTGTGAAACTATCATGTCCTCCCTACTCTTGACATACCTTGAAGACCATGGTCCATGAGGTTCTCTGAGACTGGAAAGGATACAATATAGATGGTTATATCCCTTCCATTTCCCAGCTCTAGGAGATGGATTTTGCAGAGTGCCCAAGTTTGGAGTACTGGCCCTGGAGTTTGGAAGACCTGAGTTCAAATATGTCCTCAGACATTTACCAGTTGTGTGACCCTGGGCAAGTCCCTGCTCAGTTTCCTCAACTGTAAATTGAGCTGGAGAAGGAAATGGCAAACCACTTCAGTATCCTTGCCAAGAAAACTCCAAATGGGGTCATGAAGAGTCTGACACAACTGAAATGATTCAACAACAAGCTTTTAGAAATCACTTGATTCTTCAGAGTCACAGAACCTTCCTCTTTCAAATGGAGATAATAATAGCTGTTTACCTATCTAACAGGGATGGCTATCATGAAAGTGACCTATTATTTACTTTATTTTAGGAATCATTCTATTACTTCCTGGCTCAAGAAGCTTTAGTAGTTTGATTTTGATTGAATAATTTAATCCAAACTCCTCTGGCATTTAAAACCCTTCCCAATCTGATTCTAGCCGATCTTACCAGGTTGATTACACATCTATCACCACCACCCTAATTCCTCAAGGACTCCATGGTCCAGACAAATTGCCCTTCACTTCTGCTCTCTATATAGAGAGTTACATCAAAGTTCAGTCTCATACTCATTAGATTGGCAAAGATGACCCCCAAAATGATAATTTTTTGGATAGGCTGAAGGAAAACAGACACACAAATTCAGTGTTGATGGAGCTAATTAGACACATTAATTCAGTATTGATGTATAATCCAGTCATTCTGAAAAACAAATTTAGAAATATCCCCAGAAAGTCATTAAACTATACATATCCTTTGACTCAGAGATAATACCATTAAGCCTATATATACCTCCAAAAAGATCAAAGAGAGAAAAACTATCCATAGGTAAAATGTTTTTGTTTTTGTTTTGTGATGTCAAAGAACTGGAAACTAAGGGAGGAAGGTGATCTCCAATTGAGAAATTATGGAACAAATTATGGTGTATGTATGTGATGAAATATCATTGTCCCACAAATGACAATTTAAGAGAAATCTGGAAAGACTTATATGAAGTGATGCAAAATAAAGTGAGAAGAACCAGAAGAATGACTTGCATAATAATGACAATATTACAAACAAAACTGACTTTGAAAAACTTTCAAGACTTCAATAGGACTGATGGTGAGGCATGTTACCCATCTCTTGACAGAGAAGTGTTGGGCTCAGAAGGAAGAGTAATACACAGATTTTTTTTGACACAGCCAATATGGGAATTCTTTTTGCTTGAGTGTGTATATTTCTTTATGTAAAAACATTTGTTTTTATTTTTTCCATTGGGGTTAGGGAAGGATAAGGATATGTTAGCAAAATTTTAAAGACAGATTCTTAAAAAAAGAAAGAAAAGATGGTCCTTGAGACATCTGTTTTAAAATGCACAGAAGGAAGGCCAGAAAGAACCAGAGAAAATCAAGACAGCTTTGAGAGCTAATTAAATTTATATAATTTTTAAAAGCAAGCTACATGTAAGTTTATATATATATACATATACACACATACATAGACATATATGTAGTTATACATGGACATGTATATACACACATACATGATATATGTATGTATAGACATACATGACATTCCGTCACTCACATGACATTCCTTCCCCCACTTCTATGGTTTTGCACCATGCTCTCCCTCCTCACCTCTGCCTCTTCAAAAACCTAGATTGCTCAAGACTCAGCCCAAGTGCCACCTTCTACAGGAAGACTTTTCCAGTTCTTCTTCATTTTAGTGCCTCTGTTGATTATTTCATATGCATCCTATATTTAGTTTGTGCTATATAGTTGTCTGCATGTTGTTTTCCCCATTAGGTTATGAGCTCCTTGAAGGCAAGTACTGTCTTTTGCCTTTGTATCTGCAAGGGTTAGTATAGTGGTGGCACATAGCAGGTGCTTAATAAATGCTAATTGACTGCCTATTGTTGAACTGACCTTCTACAATGGCCTCATTCTTGACTCCCCTATTTGTTACGATATGGTTCTACCAAAAGTCACTTTTGTTTTTATCACGAATATACCCTGTATTCACTCAGCTATGCATGGACCATATCCTATCTCTTCTCCCACAGAATGTAAGCTTTCAGATAACAAAATTTCATTTTTCCCTTCGTCTGCCCAGTTCCCATCATACTGGGCATCTAGTAGGCGCTTAACACTTGCTGACTGATTGAGTAATGCTTGAATAAGCCCTGAGGGCATCACTTCATTATTATAGAAAATAATGATTAATGCTTAAAAAGATGACCTTGAATCCTCGGAAAATTTACCTTATGTCCAATATTTTACTCTAGTAGAAGGAAATACGGGATATATTTCAGAGACAGTTTCATTAATAATGATTAAAATGAGAATACAGAACTCCAGCTCACTCATTCTTCACGTTAGAGCCTGGTTTCCCCTCTCTAATGTGATTTATATGAAGTTTCTCAGCCTCTGACAATCTGGATTCTGTCCCCAACACTCTGCTGAACCTAAAAATATCTTGGCTTATTTACTTATTGGGGAAGCAAAATGTTCTTATATGGAACGCCTCACCCTCATCATAACTAGATAAATGAGGCCTTGCTCTATTTTCAATGCATGAAGCAACAAACTTCTGTTCTATGCTAAAGGCTTGTTATTGTAATTCCTGACATGTAATTGTGTTTTGCCAATAGTGCCAGATGAAAAACAAACTCTCAGTTCTAGTTTTCTAGGCCTTAATGAAGGAAACAAGTTTTTTTAACACAGTTAGGTGTGATAGTGATATTGGGATATAGACAGCTGTGTGATTTTCCAGCTGCTACAAACACAGTTACCGGGCTTAGAAGGCTCATTGTAGCTTGCCCTAATTAGAGAGCTTTTGTTAATATGGTTCATGCCTTGTCCTACCTTACCCGGGTCAGAGGTCCAGGCAGGGAAAGGTCCGGGGGGGAAAGGAGAAGCACAGTATGCAGATATCCCTGTGCTGAGCTGATAGCAAGAAACCAAAATCCATGCAAGGAGATCACCATCATAAAGCTATGTCTCAGGCTAGGTCAAAGCAGAAGATGTAGTCTGAAGTACTTAACAAGACACACTAATTGAAACAGGAAAGGCAGAAGAAGTGAAGTAAAACAGTCTGGGCATAGTTTGCCAAGGAGTTGTTTTGCCTTATCAAAATCAAAATATCTAGGTTAGGGTCCTGGCTCTGACACTTAGTAGCTATGTGAGCTTGGGCAGGTCACTTCAGACTCCATGTCCTAATCTATTAAATGGGCATAATAAAACATTGCCTACTTCACAGGCTTCCAAGGAAATCACTTTGCAAACCTTAAGACATGACATAAAGTGAGATATTATTATCAGTATCAATCTCAAACTTGGTACTATCTTGGTACAACTATGTCCTCCTCATCATCTCCCCACCTCCTCTAACCTCCAGTCACTCTATAGAAGAATAGATATTAATCCTAGTTTGTCTTGGATAATTTTCATCCTTCAGAAAACCTGGAGAAAGGGTCTTAAAGAAAAGGGTTACCTCGGAACTGAATTATATTAATTACTCTGAAATTTAAAAGAATGGAGGTACTATCATTTTTAGCCATTTGCTTTTCCAAATTTGTCCCACAGTGGAAAAGGAGAAACAAGTTAGTACAGTAATCCTTAAAAATATGGTTCTAAACAGCAACGAAGACAAAGTAGATAGACAGCCAAGTGGTGCAGTGGACAGAATGTTAGAGCTGGAGGCAGGCAGACCTAAGTTCAAATTCTGCCTCAAACACTTCCTAATCGTGTGACCCTGGACAATCCACTTAACCTCTGTATGCCTCAGTTTCCACATCTATAAAATAGATATTTACCTTCCAGGGATGTTGTGAGGAGCAAATGAGATAGCATATGTAAAGTGTTTGCAATCCCTAAAGTGCTACATAAGTGCTTTGTGTTCAGTTGTGTCTGGCTCTTTATGAGCTAATTTGAGGTTTTCTTGGCAGAGATTCTGGAGAGGTTTGCCATTTTCTCCTCCAGCTCATTTCATAGATGAGGAAACTAAGGCAAACAAGGTTAAGTGACTTGCCCAGGGTCACACAGCTAGTAAGTGTCTGAGACCAGATTTGAACTCAGGTCTTCCTGACTCCAAGCCCAGAACTCTATCCACTGCCTCACCTAGCTGCATATAAGTTCTAGCAATTTATTATTATAGGACACTGGACCCAGAGTCAGAAAGACTTGGACTTTTGATGCCTACTTGGAGCATGAACCTGGACAAAAAATTTAAGCTCTCTGAGCCTCAGTTGCTTTAAGAGGTCATAGAGACATAATCGCAACATCTACCCTGCAGGGTACTTGTAAAGTTCAAATGAGTTCATGTATGTAAAACCCTTTGCAAATCTTAAAGTTCTATATGACTGTCAAGTCTACAAGCCTTTACTGGGCATTTATCATGTGTTAGAGACTGTAGTAAGGGAGGAAGGAAGGAAGGAAGGAAGGAAGGAAGGAAGGAAGGAAGGAAGGAAGGAAGGAAGGAAGGAAGGAAGGAAGGAAGGAAGAGAAAAAAAGACAGCTCCTGCCTTCAAAGGCTTTAAATTTAAATGGGAGAAGATGATGATGATGATTATGATTATGCCAGCACCATAGGTCCAGACATGTCATTATTAGGCTTTCTGATTGGCTGAGTGAACCTGAGATTAGAGAATGGACCAATGATTTCAATTCAGAGAGCTCAAGTACAAATCAGCTTAAGGAAATTCTGCCAGTAAATACACCATCACCACCATCACCACCATTGCCATCACCATCATCATTTTCCAGTATAATACTCTGCTATCATTGTTGCTCTTTTCTGCCACTGTTGCTCCAGTTCATTTATCCCACTGATGACTTCAGGCCACATTTCTATTTTGCCCTAACCTGAGAAATATGCTCAAGAGGGTTCTCACCTTGTATGATGCTAACACTTAGATTATTATTCATAGTCTTAACATACACTCTTGAAACTGCCAATGGATTGGAATAGGGTTGGAAGGTAACCTAACAAAGACTCGTGCAATATCAACAAAATATAGGACCCATCACCCTAAGGTGGCTAGAGAAAAATTAACACCTCCTCACCAAAAGGGAGGAAGAGGATTGATAGACATTCTCAAAGCACATATTAAACACACAAAAATCCTGATAACGAGCATCCCTAAATTTAATGAAGCTTCCACTCAGAGGACAGATGTAGATTCCCTCTCCAGGCTTATATATCCCTAGATCACCTCACCATGATGAGGCCACAGAAGAAGGCTGTAATGAAAGTAATAGCAATAGCCCTCACAGGGCCCTACCCTGTGAACTATACTTTGCTTTACTTACAACTTCTTTTTGTTTGTTTGCTTGTTTGTTTGTTTTCTGGGTTCCTTTATAGAACAAATGTCAAGATGGGTATGATCTCATTCTTGTCTGTTCCTCTAATATTGTCCTCATTTTCTCCAGTCGATTTCCCATACTTTTTTTTCTGTCCCTCTGTCCCTGTCTTTCTCTGTCTCTCTCTCTCTCTCCCCGTTGCCCATAAACACACCCAAGCCTTTCTCATCCTTACAAAACCTTCACTAGATCCTACTATCCCTGCAAGCTATCAGTTTCCTTCCCTTCTCAAGCAGATTTCTTGAAAAAGTTGTCTGAGCTCATTGCCTTCATTTCTTCTCTTCACAATCTCCTCTTCTAAACATTCCACAGACCAGTTTCGGACCTGATCACTCACCTTAAACTACCTTTCCCAAACCATCAATGATCTTTTAATTAACAAATTGGGTGATTTTTTCTTAACATTCAACCTCGTTGACCACTTTGCAGCCTTCCACATTAGAGCACCCTCTTCTCTTGGATTCTCTTTCCTTCACAGGTTTTGGTGACACTGCTTTCTCTTAATTCTCCTTCCATCCACCTGGCCATTCCTTTCTAGACTCTTTCTGGATAATCAGCTGCAGCAAGCCCCCTAAATGTAGACATACCCCAACTCTCTCTCCTCATCTCTGTCAACACTGTCTTTCTTGGTTACTTCATCAGCACACACAGTTTTAATGATCAGCTCTACAGTGATGACTCACAGATTTCTATTTCCATGCCTAGTCTCTCTCCTAAACTTGATACTACATCCTCAGATAATATTTTGTATCAATTGTTTCTTTTAATCGTTTCCTCCTTCTGCTAATTATTTCTTCTTTATCCTGTATATAACTTCCTTTGTATATGTTTGTTTGCATGTTGTCTCACCCATTAGATTGTAAGCACCTTGAAGGCAGGGTCTGTCTTTTGCCTCTTTTTGCATCCCCAGAACTTAACACAGCATCTAGCACATAGTAGGTGCTTAATAAATGTTTTAATTGAACTCAATTGACATAGACATCTCAAACTCACCATGCCCAAAATTGAACATATTATCTTCCTTCCTCTCCTTTATCCCCTCTCCAAAAAAAATTGCTGATGGCTTAATGGAAGGAACTCAGGGCTGGGAATTAGAAGGCCTAGAATCTAGGCCTAGCCTTGCTTTAAATTAGCTATATAACTTTAGGAAAATGAGCCAATGTTTTTGTTTCTCAGTTTCTTCATCTGAAAAACGGAATAACAATCCAACCAGCTGTTACCCAATGAGATATTATATGTAAAAGGGCTTTGAAAAGCTTTATTCAAATGTTAGGGCCTATCACCAATAGTCTGACATGTCTTTCTCTTTACTTCATTCATATGCATGAGGTCATCAAGTCACGTCCGACAAATGTTCTGCAACTCTAAAAGCCCCTCCAATTCTGCCCCAGATCAGCTCATCTGATAATTATGGATGAGATGAAATAATTTCTGTAATATACTTTGCATTTAAAAAGCTAGAAAAATGGCAGTGATGCGGTTGCTGCTAATGTTAATGATGACGATGATGATGATGATGGCCAAGAAATTCCTTTTCTTTTCACACTGACCTGTGATGCTTGAATGATGCTTGGTAGCAGACAGAGACCTGGGTTGTAGTCCTGGTTCTGTCAGGGAAGACCACTGCTTCATTGCCCCATTTTCTCAAAGATAAATCTCCTTCTTATGGGGCAATATACCTTGTCTTCCTTCCTAAATGCTAAATTACAAGGAAGCAGTCGATGAGGAGTATTTATTCATTTCCCTTCCCTCTTCTGTGGCCTCATCATGGTGAGGTGATCTAGGGATATATAAGCCTGGAGAGGGAATCTACATCTGTCCTCTGAGTGGAAGCTTCATTAAATTTAGGGATGCTCGTTATCAGGATTTCTGTGTGTTTAATATGTGCTTTGAGAATGTCTATCAATCCTCTTCCTCCCTTTTGGTGAGGAGGTAAGTGTTAATTTTTCTCTAGCCACCTTAGGGTGATGGGTCCTCTATTTTGTTGATATTGCATCAGTGTCCTAGTGTCCATGTTTGGTACTTGTGTGGCAAGGGGTCAGGGCTCCAATAAGGTCATAATCTGTGATGAGAAGTTTCACAGAAAACTTCAACTATATATTTAATATGATAGTACTTCTGAGACCCTCCCCCTTTTTCTGTAAATGTGTCTTGAAAGCACCAGGCTTGATCTTAGGATTGTGGGATCATAGATTTAGAAAAGGTAGGTAATCTACTTCAGTACCCTCATTTTACAGACGACGAAACAAAATTCTAGGGGGAGACTAAGTGGCTGGCTCATATTCATGAAGACGGAAAATAGCAGAGACAGGATTCAAGACCATGTCTTCTGACTTGATCCAATGCCCTCTCCACTTCCCAGTGCTGCCTACCATCTTCCTCATCCAGAAAATAAAGCAGTTACATTAAATTATCAAAAGCATCCTTTCTGTCTATCATACTGTAGGAACTGTGATTCTATCATTCCCAGACAGGAAAAAGTATAAAAAGGATGCTCCTCAATGCATACAAGTTTTACTCATAACAGTGGAAGGATCTTCATCTCTCTCTTCCTGTTACCTAAACCTTGTTCATCTTCCGTAGACTACCTCCTCCCAAAAGCCTTCCCTGGCTACTCCTGCCCACACTCAGTCTCTTTGATCCCTAAACAACTAACCCACTTACACTCAATAGCACATTTGAATTTTTAATGAATCTCTTAGTGTTTTTAAAGTGTTAGTTTTGTTACCTGGATGATATTGCATGTTATTTGACCATATTTTATATTTCTTTATATTTTTACAATGCCTAGTACATGGTATTAAGCATATGGTGGGTGCTCAGTAAACCCTTGTGAGTTAACTGGCTGATTGTCTCTGAACTACCCGTAACAAGCAGCTAACAGCTCAGATGAAGTTAGTCAGCTGTGGTTTCAAAGTCCCCTTTCAAATAATGAGGCTCCAGATATTTTTCCTAACGATATTCTTCTCTCAGTAAATTCAGGTTTTGCTCACAAGAGTAATGAATTAATTAGTTAATGTGGGTGAAAAGCACTTTGAAGTTGTGAAGTGCCCTGTACAAATACTGAGGGAATGAACTGTGAACAACAAAATAGGATACTCCACCTGACAGCGAGGACTTATCTTTGTCTGGGCCCTGGAGACTTTCAGGAAAATCAAATCAAAGATCAGTTTCAGAGGGGAACCAAAGGAAGAAGAAACCCCAATTGGAAAATCTGGCCTCACAAAGTACCCAGAAGAGTGACTGGCAATGCAAACAGCCAGGGCCATCTGTCAGTGACCAAGAGCAGCTACATGGAGCAGTAAGTAGAGTACAAAGCCTGGAATCAAGAAGAATCATCTTCCTGACTTCAAATCTGGCCTCACACGTTTACTAACCATGTGCTCCTGGGCAAGTCACTTAATCCTGTTTGCCTCAATTTCCTCAGCTGTAAAATGAACTGGAGAAAAAATGGCAAACCACTCCAGCATCTTTGCCAAGAAAACCCCGAATGAGGTCACAGAGAGTCAGACACAACTGAAAAGACTCAGCAAAAAAACTTGACCATAATCTAAACTCTCTGTGATTCAGTTTTCTCCACTGTAATATAAGGTGGATGGTCCATATGATCTCTAATATCCCTTCTAGTTCTAATGTTATGATCCTAAATTTTTCCTTATATTTTATAGCCTATGATTCTATGAATCCTGGCTTGGCTACTCACTGTCTCTATAACCCTGACCAAGTTATTCAATCTCTTAGGGCCTTGGTTTCCTCATCTCTTATATAACATGGTCAATATCTCTGATCTCAAATGTTCTATTCAGCACTAACATCTTATTATAAGAGACCTTAAAGAATAATGATAATAATAGGGAAAGGGAAGAATCTCTCCATTTCAATTGCCTGTTGTGCTCAGATAACCTAAACTTCTTCCCACAATTACATTACCAAAGTCCTAAAATGCATGTCATCTTGTAATACTCTTCTGTACTGAAAAATGCACTGGTCTGGCAAATAGAAGACCAAGATCTATGTCCTGGCTCTGATATTAATTAGTGGTTTAATCTTGGATGACTATCTTACTCTGGGCCTCAGTTTCCTCGTGTGTAAAATTAGGATGTTGGACAAAATGATTTCTAATGGTTTTCCTAGCCCTAGGTTCTATGATTTCTATAACACTGAAATAAGTGTTTGCCTTTCGGAGAAAAACAAAGTGATGATGATGATGATGATAATGATGACTCATCTTCATGAGTCAGACACTAGCTGTGCGACCCTGGGCAAGTCACCACTCCAATGTATTTGCCAAGAAAACCCCAAATGGAAATAGTGATCAATGCAAATTATATGAGGAAATGGTTGAAGCTGTACAATACCTCAGTGTAGAATGCATAGACTCACCTACCAAATAGCTAAGACATGAACTGGTGACAGTTCATGAAATATGAAACATATGAACATTATTCTATATTCCAAGGACTAAGAAGGCAAATACCCAAACTACCAATACAAACCTCAGAATATCTTGGAGAATTCAATTAATAAATTATGCTGGACCTGGAGCATCATTACAAACACAACTATTGCCCATGACCACCCAGTCGTAACAATGATCCAATAATAAAGATAACAACTAATATTTATATATTACTTACCATGTACCCATCACCATGCCAAATATTTCACAATTATTATCTCATTTGATCCTTACAACAATTCTGGAAGGTAGGTGCTATTATCATTCCTATTTTACAGATGAGAAAACTGAAGCAGAGATTAGATGACTTGCCCAAGATCACACAGTTAGTAAATGTTTGAGGCCAGATTTGAAGTCAGTTCCTCCTGACTCCAAGCCCAAAACTCTATCCACTGTGCCACCTCACAATTCCTATTTTAAAAAACACATACAAAGATAGATTTTTTTCAATACGTCTCAATATTAAATATACATAATATCCCAAGCATCTTGAAATTAAAAGCTTTCAAAATATAGAGGCCAAGAAGAAGTAAAGATTCATGCGGGAACACCTCCCATCAATCTGTTACTGGAGCTGTACCAATCATGCATTCAGTGGACCTTCAAGAAATAAGCATACATCCTAACATGTTTATTCAACTACCAAAAGCAACTGTTTTATTCACTTGTCAATTTAACGTCTGTAGAAGGATAAATAGAAAAGGAATAATCCAGGGAAAGTACAATGATCCAAGGCCATTTCTATCCAAACCACACCCCAAAAAGATCAGAATGAAATAATAATAATAATAATATACAATTGATATAAGACCACCATCACCAGAAATAATAGAAAAGTTATCCTTAAGGAGCCCAAATTTATTGATTAATGTAAGGAAATTAGAAAAAAAATCTGTAACATATTGCTATAAACTGCAAAAATATAGTACCTACTGAATACCTAGAGAGACACAGTCAAGTGGCAAAATTTATTCACCAGAAGCTCAATAAATTTCATAATCTAATAGATTATAAATCACTAATCATAGGTTCATAACACTGGATTTTTCTAATGTAGTCAAATGTAGTTTACCTATGGGTGGATCTTAGGAGCCTGCATTGAAAATATAAATATCAAAATACCCTTGACATTTCAATAAATAACCTAGAAATAAAGCCAGACCATCATCGGAGACAAAACTGTCACTCATAATCTATCACACATAACATTGTCCCATAAAAATGTAAGAATATTTTAAAAAGGTATTGCCATACTGAATGCCCAGAAATTTCCAAACCACATGTCATGAAAATCTCTCAAAACACAGAAACTTAACAGAAGAAATCAAAACCATGTGGGAATAGGATGAAATACATATTCCTACTATTATCCTTTCTGCTTTTGAAGTCATCCCAACAATGCTTTCAGTGAGTCAACAGAAAGTGAACTTGCATCTAAATTATTTTATTCTACTACCAATTTTTTTCTTTATACACCTGGTCAATAATTCATAAACTATTAAACATGCAAGAAAAATTGTAAGATGATGATTTGTCCCCAGATCATTTCTATTTGAATTCTATATATTATTGTTGTTGTTATTATTATTATCATTAGTCTTAGTCTCTCTCTGCTTTCTCCTACCCACTCCTCTGTTTCAAAGAAAGGAAGAGGCTTAGGGTTAGAAAACAGCAATACCTGGAACCCCAGAACTATTTAGCAGTTAATCAAAAAAATGACCATTACCTAGCTTATAAGTTAACCTTCAGAGATGGACATATATGGAACACATTATATACTTGGGAAAGATTTCTGGCAAAGGGATTCAAGTCCCTGACCAGGAAGAGAAGTCCAAAGTAAAGATAAAAGCCAAGAGCATTAGCTAACTGGAACTATCTTTATTCTAAAGAGTTTGGTACTTACAAATGAAAATTTTCTGCTGGGAGAAAAGAAACCTCAATAGCCAAGACTTAGTACAGACAAAGCAGGAGAGGTGTTTGGTTGGGTTTTGTTTTGTTTTGCTTTGTTTTTTACTGGTGCACAAGCAGGTTTTTTCTAAAACAACTACATTTTAAAAAAGGCTATAAGCTAAAAAAGTACAACAGCTCTTACTCTTTACTGAGGGAGAGATAGTAAAGGATTTCAGCTAGGCTAAAAGCTGGAGGCAGAGGAGACCACAAAACAAAGTGTCTGGTGGCTAACTGGGAGCAGGGCAGTAATGTTAACAGAAGACAACAGCTCATCACTAGAGGACATTTGAGGACCTGAAGTGTCTGAAGCTTCTGTTCCCCCTCCATGTATGTGTTCTGGTCATACATTTTCCTTGTGCATGTACCCCTCCATGCATGTGTCTTGTCCACACATGTATCCTATGTATATGTCTCTCCATCCTGCACAATCTTTCAAATATCACTTATCATGGCTTAGCAATCATATCTGCCAGTTCTTTCAGTCCCTGTGGATATAGTTCACCTGAGCTGGAGACTCGAATTTGTCAAAAGCAACTAGGTGCTCTCTTACTATCCTCTGACTTATTTAGGGTATTGACTCTCTGTTAGTCTCTTTTCCTACTTCCTAAGCTCCAGTCATTTTCTTTGGTAGAAAAAAAAAAAGAAAAGAAAAGAAAAAGAAGATGAGGAGTTTTGCCTTTTTTTCTGCTGTCTGAATCATCCCATCTACCCCAAGAAACAGGCCTCTCCTTTCTTTGATCCTCCTTTCCCCCTCAGTATAGATTTTTAAAAATAAAAACTTGTTGCCTTTAGCTTCCCTTGACAGCCCCAGCTCATTCTGAGGTTTAGTACTGATTGTGCTGTTTTTACAGGATGCTGCCATGCTTTTATATTCATCTACTTTTACCAGCCCTTGTTTCATCTTCTGTGTACATCTTTTAAAACATCTGAGTTGTTTACTGTGTTTTCTGTGCATCCACACTAATAATAATTCTCCATAGACAAATGGATAATTCTCCATTTTTTTCTCTTCATTAAAATTATTTCCTTTTTGTCTCTTCAGAATTTAATTCTCTAAAAGTTTCCCATTTTTCCTGAGCTGCTTTCCCCTAGCGAATGTTAATCCATGGAATCCTACCTATTCTTCCTCTGAACCCTTTGAAATCTGCTTCCCCTCATCTAGAGAGGATGTCAAATGAGCTTGGTTTTCATCTCCTTCTCTATCATAAATTCTAGGAATGAATGGTCACTTTCCTCTGATGCTTTTATCATTTCGAACACAGCAATAAGTTTCTCCATGTTAATAAGAATCAGTATAGGATTCAGTATAGGATTTCCCCTTGTTGATTCCATTTCCTTGTAAAATATGCAATTATAATTAAGACAAGTCAAGAAGTTATTAACTGCTCTGTGTTTGGCAGAGACAGACAGACAGACAGACAGAGCTCTAACAGATGCCTGGATAATTGATGCTTCCCATCACAACTATATCATACTTCTATCCTAGGCTTCTGATCAGCTTCATGAATTCTTCATTTATTTCCTTTTTGGCCAGGTGGCCTGTCATATATTCTAATGACAAAATCACTTCTGTTTATCCTTCCATTGATCTTTACCCAAATGCTATCCATGCTTCCTCCCTCTGGCTCCTGGATCTCCTCACATGAGTTTACCTTCTTACTGCCCTTTTATCTATTTTCTTTCTTTCACACAAGCTATAGCCTTCAATAACCAAATTCTTGTCTTGGATTTCATCCTACCAAATCTCAATGACAATTCTGGGGCTAAATTTGCCTCCTTTCATTAGAACCTTCAGATTTTTCTTGCTTGTTGCCAACATTCATACATACACGTGATACACACATACATGCATATATACATGTATTTATTGTTGTTCAGTCATTTTCCATTGTATCTGATTCTTCATGACCCCATTTGGAGTTTTCTTGGCAGAGATACTGGAGTGGTTTGCCATTTCCTTCTCCAATATATACATGTAAATATATAATATATAGTTATACACATATGTATATACACACTTGTATATGTGTGCGCATACATACATATGTATATAGACACATGCATATGTGTGCATACACATATACATATGTGTGTGTGCATGTATGTATACATGCAGTCATGGCCCTTATTGCTGATGCCTTTCTTGAATTTTGACTCTATCCCTGGCCAGGTGTCTGTCATTCCTACATTTTAAGCCAAAAACTGGAAGACCAGATCCCATTCTCATGCACCACCTTCTTAGTCAACCATCATTGTTTTTTCTTCTGCATCCCTTGCCTTCAATGGACTTTAGTGAATGAAATGTAACCTAGGTGCTTTTGATCTTAAGATTCTTGCCCTGCATTCTCATTGGCAATGACTCTTTAGAATCCTTCTGGTAATACCATATGTACCCATATGAATCACTAGCCATGGATGATGATGGTTACATTGATATGGCTTGGGAGGTTTCTTGTTATGTCTAGGAATGAATGAATTAATTAATCTTTGATGAATGAATGAAAAAGTATTTAAGTGCTTACTACATAGACAGCACAATATAGTTCTCTATTTTTGTAATGAAGTTGACAAGTATCTGTTTCAGTAGCCCTGAGCAAGAATCACCAATCATTACTATTCTTCACATCTTCCTTTGAGTTTTACTAGAAAATCTCTCAACCAATAGCTTCTATGGCTCTAGTATATCATTGCTTAGAGCCTTGCAGCTACTTCTCCCTCAGAGCATCCAGTTCCTTCAACTTCAGGAAGAGCTGCAAGTCTCAAGTTCGTATCTGTCTTTTCTCTTCCCTTCTGTCTTTGTGAAATGCCATTCCACTCCCCAACCTCCTGAAAAAGTCTGTCTCCCTTTCTCTACCTCAAATCCCTTTTTTCCAACTGAAGTTGCATTTCAGTTTCCTTCTTAGAAATGCATCACTGTCCCTAGAAACCAGGAATATGGAGAGGTGTTTCTCAAACCCTTTCATCTTCTCTTCAGAGGAAATTATCTTATATTTGAAACGCAGATAGCAGTTGCTTGGCTCTGGCAGAATTACAAACATCACCAATCAATACAAAACAATGAAAAATTATCCCTGTATTCCACATTGATTGAAGTTTTCAGGTTTATATTTTTTTAGCTTCTTGTGGGTGTTCACACCTCACCCCAAAGACACTCCTTATGATATTTACAATGACATATCCCCTCTTAACAAATTGACAATCCTATATAGCTAGGCAGCTAGGTGACACAGTGAATTTGGTGCTAGAGTTATAATCATGAAGATAAATTCAAATCCTGACACTAACTAGCTGTGTGACCTTGGGCAAGTAGCTTCACCTCAGCCTCAGTTTCCTCATTTTTACAAAAAGGTGATAGCAGCACCTATCCTCCAGAGTTGGTACAAGGACCAAATGAGATAACATATGTAAAACACGCTGCAAACCTTAAGTGCTCTGTATGTATACTTAACTATAATTATTGAGGAAGCTAGATAGTATAATAGAGAGGGCGCTGGGCCTGGAGTCAGGAAGACTGAATTCCAGCCTCATCCATGAACTAGATGTGTGACGTTAGC
Source organism: Phascolarctos cinereus (assembly GCF_003287225.1). NCBI lineage: Eukaryota > Metazoa > Chordata > Mammalia > Diprotodontia > Phascolarctidae > Phascolarctos > Phascolarctos cinereus. Next base: position 625,529,078 of record NW_027555847.1, on the reverse strand, counting down.
CAAGTCATTTAACCTCTGTTTGTCTCAGTTTCCTCAACTGTAAAATGGGGATCATAATAGCATCTACCTCTCAGGGTTGTGGTCAGATAATATTACTATAGAGGGCAATATCACACTCCCATTCGTTCAGACTCTAGAAGTCATTCCAGACTCTTCACTATCTCTCACCCCACTGCGTCTAAGCTGTTGCCAAGGTCTGTCAATTTCACCTTTGTAGTATCTCTTCAGTACACCCCTTCTCTTCTCCAACACTGACACATCTCTGGTGTAGACCCTTATGACCTCATGCCTGGATTATTGCAATAGCCTGCTCATGGGTATGCCTACCTCAAGTCTCTCTCAACTCCAATCCATCTTCCATTTAGCCTCTGAAGTGATTTTCCTAAAACTCAGGTCTGATCACGTCACTCCCTAAACATCAGTGGCTGCCTATCACCTCCATGATTAAATACAAATTGCTTCATTTGGTATTCAAAGCTTTGCATAACCTAGCCCCACTTCTAGCTTTTTAGTCTTTTAACACCTTACATCCTAAGTACCCTTCAATCCAGCCTCTTGTCTGTTCCATGAACAAAACATCCATCTCTCCATTCTAGGTATATTCCTCATGGCAGGAACACTGTCTTTCCTTAGCTCTGCCTATTAACCTCCCTAGCTTCCTTTCAATCCCAACTAAAATTTCTTCTTTTACTGGAAGCCTTACTCATCCCCCTTAATTCTAGGGCCTTCCCTCTTTTAATTAGTTCCTATTTATCTTGCATATAGCTTGCTTTATTTATATTTCTTCGCATGTTATCTCCCCCATTAGACTGTAATCTCCTTGTGGGCAGGGACTGTCTTTTACCTCTTTTTGTATCCCTAAAGCCTAACAGAGTGCATGGCACCTAGTAGGCACTTAATAAATATTTATTGATTAATTGATTTGTAAAGTGTTCATCACAATGCCTAGCACTTAGAAAGCACCATGTGAGCATTATTATTATTATTCAACTTTCTTTCCTTAGGCTCATTGATTTTTAGCTAGTTCCCACCTCCCCTGCATCTTCCAATACTTTTCATTAACTTACTCAATTCACCAATACTGTCTACTAATTTGTTTTGCCCTTCAGTTTGTTCCACTTGCCTTTTCTTCTTCACCTTGCTTTGCCAATTATCTTCCTCCTTCCCTTTTCCTTAAGTCCTCCCTCTCTTCAGAACCTTACTCCTTTCCCAAGCTGAACTGCCAAGCATTCAAACTCAACTGCAGAGAGTGGAACTCCAATGGGCTGGCCATGTTGTTCAAATACCAAACATACATTTGTCTAAAAGACAATTTTACAGAGAACTCACACAAGGAGAATGCTCACATGGAGGCCAGAAGAAGCAATACAAAGACACTTTCAAGGTCTCTCTGAAGAATTTTAGAATCGATTGTGAGACATGGGAGAGACTGTCACAAGACCACCCAGTGTGTCATGACTATCCCCATCAAAAGAAGATTCTATGCTCTATGAGTGAAGCAGAATTGTAGTAGCTCAAAAGAAATGTGAGATGTGCAAATTTAGAGCCATCTCCACTCCAAATGTTCATTCAGACTGTTTGTATCCAACCTATGGAAGAGCCTTCTGAGTTCCTATTGGTCTGATGAGCCAGAGGGGAACACATCCAATCTCAGCTCCAACATAGTGATATCATTTTGGGCCTCTTCCAGAAGGAAAGATACCAGTCAACCAATCAACACCTCAATCCTCCTTAATTCACCTTGATCCTGCTCCTCCTATTTCAAACTCTCACAGAATCCAAAAGAAGCATCTGCTCAATCAGAACCATTTAACAATTTAATTCAGTAAGCACTGATTGGGCACCTACAGGTATGCCAGGCAATGGGCCAGGAACTTGGGAAACAAATGCAAAAGACAGACAGCCTCTATACTCTATAGCTTTATATTCTACTGGGGTGAAGTAATATGAATAAAAATAAATATAAGCAAAATGTATAGAGTAAACACAAAGTAATTGGCCTAGTGGGGAAGAGGGGATAAACAAAGACCTCCTATAGGAAATAGCACCTGATTATCCTTTAAAGGAAACTAAGGGTATTGAGAGGCATAAGTGAGGAGGAAGAGCAATCCAGGATTGGGAGACGATCTGGACAAGGGTACAGGGGTGGGAGTTGGCATGTTGTATATGGATAGCAGTGTGTTGACCAGTTTGGCTGATTGAATGAACAGGTACACTGGCAGAGAGATGTTCTGTGTAGATGTCTATTTAAAGGAATAGGCATAATCATTCACTCCAGTTTTTAAAATTCCAACCCTGGTTACTAGGACAAATCACCAAGACATGCAGAGACAATTGAAGTCCAGAACACATATTTACTATTTATCTGTGCTCTGAAGCAAGCCGAATGAAGGAGCAGGATGCTGGGGTTAGTACAATAGCAGCAACATGGCCACCCATATGGTCCTGCTAGAGCAGTCCTGTGGTGCTCACAATGTGCTCCCAACCTGGCCCCTGCAGTCAGCAACAGGCAGCACTTAGCAGCTTAGCTGAACAGATGACTCACTTTGCCCTTAATGGCTGCGGTTTTTATGATAGAGGGCAACGCTGTTTGGCAGTCTAACAAGATACTTGTGGCCAGAAACCTTTCAATATGATTGGCAAACTGGAGAAGTTTGAATATTGGGTTAAGGCCACAAGTGGGTTTTAGAAATGAGAAAATGTGAAGATCTGTGACCCCCAGTATGGGCAGATTGGGACATCAGTGCACTGCTTACTGGTTAGCATGGTTAGACAACTGCAGTTGGCTAATAAAGCTGTTTGTTTTGGGTTCTGTAGCTTTTTTTCCCTAAGTAACAGTTGCTCTTACCAAGAGGTTTTTGAAACTGAAGGAGTCTCTCAGCATTGGTGGGTCCAACAAAGCCCTACCGCAAAGGCCAAAGACAGCAGTGTACAGTCAGGAAAAATAGATTGGAGACAGATTGGGTAGAGTGTTAAATGTCAGGTGAAACAATTGTATCTTATCCTAAATGAAACAAGAAGCCACTGACTCTCCTTCAACATGGACCCTATTCAGTCAGAATCTTTGATGACCCCAAAGACCCATGGGTCACCTAGGCAGAGCTATAGATAAGAGGGAAAACCCTTATTCCAAGTGTCTCTAGAGTGCTGAACTAGGAACAAGGTGATGTCTTTAACCGGTAGAGCTGTTTAACGATGGAATAGGCTATCTCATCAAGCAGTGAGTTTCCTATCACTGGAAGTATCTGGATAGAAGCTAAATAAGTAAGTTTCATACTTAAACCAGTGGTATCAAATTCAAATAGAAACGGATCACTTTGGGAGAACATTTACTTAGAAAATCAAAATGAACATTATTTACATTATATGGTTTTTGTATTTATTTTGTTAAATAGATCACAATTACATTTTAATCTGTTTCAGGGGTCACTCTGGAGTTTTCCTGCACCATGTGGCCATCAGCTTGAGAGTCTGACACCCCTGCACTAGGTAATCTCTGAGGTTTTTCTTACCTCTAAGATTATGTGACTCAAATTGTCAAAGGAGAGAGACAAGAGCATGTAACAAATCACTTTTTGAAACTGGAAAGTAGGTTATATGATTGGGGAGAAATATTCAGGGAATTAATAAATGGTATATTACCTAAAATTCCAACTTTCTTTATCCTTGGCAAAGCAAAAGGGAGGATTTTGGAAATAACAGTGAGAGATACCAGAGGATAAATTCCTACTTCTGATTTAATGATGTGTGAAAAGCTTTCAGTTAGGCACCAGAGATCTTGGATCCTACTCCTAATTTTGTGAGTAACTAGTAAAATTTTCTTAAACATGTTGCTTGACTTCTCTGTATCTCAGCCTCATCATCTATAAAGTAGGAGTAATGAAGATCTAATGAAGATTAGGATGAAGCTTCTAATAAAGAAAGGCTCTAGAGGGTTCAGTTCTCCTATACATACCACAGCAGAGATCTAGTAGGATAACAAATAGAATGATGATTAAGAGAATCAAAGAAAAGATAACCAGAAGCCTATGGTCACCAGGACAGGAGATATGCCAGGGAAGATATGGAAGTCAATATGAGATCCTGGAAGCTGAGTCTAACACCAGAGGGATCTCAGCCCCAACCTGGCAGAGAAGCAATAGGGGAGAGATCCTATGACTTTGGTACTCAAAGTGACAATAGGAGCCAGATCCAGCACAGCAACTGGCATTGGGACCCTCCAAGAGTCCTGAATACAGCCCCCCTTTCAGTGTGATAGCAGGAGATGGGGACAGTTCAGTCACCCAACACCAATGCCACCGAAGACCGCATAGGAGGCTTGAGAGTAACACAATCTTCTACGTTAAATTCGTGCCTGTCAGGGACATAGCAAGTGATAGAGCCAACTCCTGTTTAGTGATTATACAAAAGAAGATGCTAAAGATAGGATGAGGTCAACACTCATGTTGCACTCCCAGGAGACAGACAGAGGCTACAGATTGCCACAGAGGGCAGAGCCCAGTCCCAGCCTCCTCATTCTGAACTGCAGCAGCAGCATCCAGACTACAGAGGGGGAAAGACCAAATAGGTCCTTCCTAGCCCATCCAACAGCGCAGAAAGGGATGAAGCCTGGCCCTTGTACAAGGACCCAATACAAATACTGAGGCACTGATATGAAGAAAAATGAGGAAAACTACAATGCAAAGAAGAACTGTTGTAGGGAAGCCCTAGAAACAAACTCAGAAGAGAGAATCTCTACAATAAGCACAAGTAGAGCCTCCGATAAAAGAATAATTTGGCCACAAGAATGCAAAGAGCAATTGGAAAAAAAATAAGCTAAGGATAAAAATTAAAATTAAAGATCATGTGGGGAAAAAATAAAAAGGTAATAAATAGTTTAGACAAGGTAGAAAACCTTATATAAAACTTTCCTGGATTCTTTGAAGAATAGAATGGAACAAACAAATATCAATGATTTCATGATACGATAAGAAATGTTGGCGGCAGGGAAGCCAAAAGACTAAATTATTAGAAGTACTTGTATGATATCTACTATCAGAAACAACTGAATGGAAAACAGATCACAGAGAAGTAATCGAATTGTTGAGCTCTCTGAAAGCCATGACCCAACACACAACTTGGATACCATATTTCACACTAGTTTTGTGATCCTGGTCAACTCATTTAAGCTTTCAGTAGCCCAAGCAATTCTCTAAGACCATAAGTTGGGGAAGAGGTACTGCCCTATACTGGTAGAGGAAATTTTCTCTGGGAGTTCCCTATATCAATCCCCATTTCACCATTTAGCTGCCAAACAAGAAAAAAGAAGTTAATAACTGGAAGAGGACTTTTTTTTAAGTTAGATATGACAACTCTCTTATAATTATTATATGGGAACTGAAGGAAGTATACATATTTCTCGGCAGAGCATGGCACTTTTATGAAAACCGACAATATTAAAAGGCATTAAAAACTCATCAACAAATGCAGAAAAGCAGAAATATTAAACCTTCCCTTCACTGAGCACAACTCTAAAAATCCATAACTAATAAAGGACATCTGAAAGAATTATTCAAATTTAAATTGAGACTAAATAGTATGAAGAATATTTGGGTCAAAGAATAAATAACAGAAACAATAGATAATTTCATCAAAGAAATAAGAAAAAGGAGAAAACATGACAAAACCTTTGGGATGCAGCCGAAGTAATCATTAGGCGGAAACACTTCAATTAACAAAAGAGAGAAAGAATAGATTAATGAACTGGTTAAGCAACTTTTTAAAAATACTTTTAAAAAGCCCCAACAACAAATAAAAAAAACATACTAATCCAAAAAACAGAAACTTTGAAATTCAAATTAATTTCTTTTTAAATCATTGAAATGATTATTAAAACTTGAAGCTGTTTTTGTAACTAATAGACAATCAACCAATTTTTTTAAAAGTGAGAAAAACCAACTAAGCATATTTAAAAATAAGAAATAACTAGCCATAATGGTTAAAGGGGAAATATTAGAAACAATGTTATTATATCACAACAAAATTGATAAAATAATTAGATAAATATTAATAAAAATATAATATACTCATATTGGAAGAACAAGATAGAAAATTTCTATAACCTGATCTTAGGAAAAGAAATTGAACAAACCATAAGGAACCTGCAAAGAAAAAAAGTGAAATAGGATGAAATGGATTTACAAGCAAGTTTTATTGAAAATCCAAAAAATTAATTATATCATTACACAAATTATTTGCAAATGTAGAGAAGGAAAGAATCGTCCTGACACATAAAGTAGGGAGAGATAAAGCAGAGAATGAAAACTATAGATCAATATATTTAATGAATATAAATACAAAAATATTTAATAAAATCTTAGCAAAGTGGCTAAAGCAATATATTAAGATAAATTAAATAAACGGACTAGATATAAAAAACATATTAAAACAAAATTTAAAAATTAGAAGAGAGGGGCAGCTAGGTGGCTCAGTGGATAGAGCACCAGCCCTGGATTCAGGAGGACTTGAGTTCAAATCCAGCCTCAGACACATAACACTTACTAGCTGTGTGACCCTGGGCAAGTCACTTAACCCATTGCCTAGCAAAAACAAAAAACAAAACAAAACAAAAATTAGAAGAGAATAATAATTATAGCTAGGATTTATATAGAGAAAAGACAGATATAGCTTTCACAACCATGGATAAGTGGAAGGAGAGTTCTTGACCAAGCAAATAATAGAGATGATCATAAAAGAAAAAATGGACAAGCTTAATTACATAAAATTGAAAAGTTATCAAGCATGCTTTCATATGCCTGTAATCCCTGCTCCTGAGAAGGCTGAGGATGGTGGAGAGAGTTCTTAACTGTAATGTGTTAAGCCAATAGAGTGTCCACACTAAACCTGACACCAATATGACGAACTCTCAGGGTCAACAGGCTGCATAAGAAGGGCCCAGAACTGAAACAAAGCAGGTCCTAGGCTGATCATTAGTGAGATTGAGAGAAAAGATTATTAATAACCAATGATTCTAGAAGATCCAGAATTACCCCTTTTTCATTTTATCTTTTATTTTATTCTTAATTTATGGAATAAAACAAGTATTTCTATAACATAGTACAATTAAAAAAGATGATTTTACATGAAACTACAAATCTACTATGTAGAACTTGCTGTTTCTTTCAAATATATAACAAAATTATCATGTAAATTTCTTTTTTTTTCTTCCCTCCTCCCACCCTAAAGGTGGCTACCATTGGGCATAAATAGGCATATTTATGCAAAATTATTTTATATATACTTGTATTCATCAGTTCTTTCTCTGGATGCAGATAGCATCTTTCTTCACATGTCCTTTGTAGTTAATTTGGGTGTTTATAAAAGACAAAACAACTTATTCAATCAAGGTCACTTTTAAAATAATATTGCTATTACTGTATACAATATTCCCTTGGTTCTGCTCATTTCATCTTTGGTTATTTTGTACAAGTCTTTCCATGTTTTTCTAAAAATTATTGAGCTCATCATTTCTTAAAGCACGTTAGTATTCCATCACAATCATGTACTAGAGCTTGTTCAGCCATTACCTAATTGATAGGCATCCCTGCAATTTCCAGTTCTTTGCCATCACATCTTATAACATACAGGTTCTTTTCCTTTTTCCCTAATCATCTTTGGAAACTGACCAAGTAGTGGTATTGCTGAAGTCCTGTATTCAAAAGCTCAGTCTCTGAAGGTTGAATTAACTTTCTCTTCAATCATGGTCAGACCCCACCCAACCTTCTTTACATAGGTTTGAGTGGGGATAAATTCTTTGAATAGATTGCCCAAGACTGGGCAATTTAGAAGTAAATGGCATAATCAAAGTTTATTAGAAGAGGTCCAGCCCCACACTGTAATATTCATTCTCTCATCTTTAACCAGTCAGAGTTGATTGTCACCCTGGGGAACACCCACTTTTCCAAGGGCAGATAAACCATGAACCCACCGTCATGATGGACTTTGGCATTCAAGAGTGCCACAGACCTCTTTTATTAATAACATGCTAGCCTTATTAATAAAATCATTAAATTACCCAGAAACTACTGAACTTCTGAACTTTTTAAATGTCACAGGATTGGACCCATTTGTGACCACTGCACTTCCAGGTTCAGTGAAATGAGAAATCCGATCTTTTAAAGAAAAAGGGAGGGGAGGGAGGTTGCACAAGCAAAATTAATGATGGAAAATAAAGAAAAGAAATAAAAGAGCATTTTATAAATAGAAATTCAGAAGAGACACAGACAAGCATGATAATGTTAATATGTTAAACTGAATACTTTAAAAACAAAATCCTGTGCATAAGAGATTCGTGGTTTCATATAAAATCTCATTTTCTATTCTTTGTATATGGAAAATCTATGTCTGTTGATATTTTTCAAGTTCATATTTTTTTTTTATGAAAAGGAAAATTTGCAAATACTCCCCCACCACCACCACCACCATGGGGAAAAAATTGTGGCCTACAGAAGTCATAGAAAGAAAGTCTGTTTTCCTTCCCCTCATCTGTTTTTATACTTATAGGGATCCCCCAGTGCAGAAACACCCCCCCTTCTATATAAATCTGTACCTTGTCTACAACTTGTTATCTTAGAAAGCTGACCAGGGCCCTGAGAGGTTAAGTGATTTGCCTGTGGTTACAGACCTACTATGTGTTAGAAAAAGGACTTAAACCCAGTTCCTGTCAACTCCACAGCTGGTTGTTTGTTAATTATTCAAGGCTATAGCTAGAAATAAAATAATAGTTGCAAAATAAACTTATAAAGTTAAAAGAACACAAATGTAAGAAATTAAAATTGGTATGCTTCATGAAAGGCAGTACATTGTAAAGGAAATTAAACTATGTAGTGAGTTAGGAGACTTAGACTCTCTGGTCCCACCTCTTCCACCAACTAGCTATATGACTCTGGATCTTTTCGGAGAGCTTCAGACTCTAAAAAGAGGAGAGATTATCAGGCTAGAGGAACTCAGATCACTTAATATTAATTGGGGGGAGGGGATGTCTCACCTCAGGGTTCTAAGGGTACCCTGAGGAGGTTTGGGATGTCGTTTCTCTATTGCCGTTGGCTTGAGCCTCCACTGGCTGTGTGCCCCTCACTGTTAGCCACCAGTAACTAGCATTCTAGTTCCATTTAACCTCTTAATATCAACTACTTTTTGCAAAGGTGTATTTGCTTCACAGACATAGCAATTATACAAAGTACAAACATTTTCCCCAATATCTTGGGGACATATTCTCCCTCTTCTACCTCTGTCTTAGGTAGCAGTGGGTCCCACCAAGTTCACACCCAAACATGACAACATTACCAGATGAGTCCTTTTATCAGCTACCAAAGGGCGATGGGTGGGTGGTTCCCAAAGGTCATTCCTTACTCCTCAGGGTTCTGATGATGAACTGGTTACAAAACCCAGACACTGAGATGCTGCTTTCGTTTCTCCTAAAGTGAAAGGAAAAATTCCCAGACCAGTATTCACAAAGTCTCATGGACTCAGAGGGGAGAAGGCCCAAAGTGTCTTCTCTTACAGTATTGTCTCCCACCAAACACTGTCAGCAAAGGAATCAAACTAAAGGAGATAAGCCAAAAGGAGAGAGTAATTAAGGCTTAATTACCAAGACTTATAGCCCAACTAGATAGCTAATTTAAAAAAAAATTTTAATATAGACCTCATCTCTCTGAGTGTGGGTTTCCTCACCTGTAAAATGGGGATAATACTACTGGTACCATCTATCTCATAGAATTGTGAAGAATGTGTTTGAAATTTAGGCTCAATAGAAATGCAAGCTATTATTTCCAAATAGGTCCAGTAGGTGGCAGCATTAACCCATAACAATGCTTGAAACCTTAAGAGGTATATGTTCCTTCAGGTATTTGAGGAAAGGGTAGGTCCCTGAATTGTAGAGTAATTACTGTCTAATGACTGGGAAAGTGTTGTGAGTATGCCTGCTTAATAAATCTGCCAAACTAAGATCAATTAGAACAAACCAAGAGAAAATGTCATCAGAGCTCAAGGGAGGAAATGAGATTATTTCAAAGGAGATTATCATGGTGATGAGCCTTGGGTGGGTGCCCTACATAAAGAAAGCATCTGTGCCTTTCCAGAACTGGGAACTAATGAGGCAGCATTTATAAGACCTTGTGCCATGCTGTTCTGGGTGAGCTAATTCCCTCTGTGCCCAGCACAAGCCCTGAGGCTGAGGTAGCTCCAACAACTTGCTAAAGAAAGACTCCTCATTAACTGTATCATTCACCTGGATGGTTTCCAAAGCTTACTCCTCATCTCCCCCAAACACCTGGGTGGTGGCGCCACATTAAAGCCCCCAAAAGTTTCTTAGAAATCATAGAACTGGAGGGCACGGGGAAAGATTTGAATCCATATCTAATTCCCACCTCAGAATTCTTGCCATTATGCTATCCTTCTTCATCCACTTCCCCCCAGTTGCCAGTGCTTTCCCCAAAAAGATTACCTCCAATTTATTCTGCATATACTTATATGTGTCCATAGGATTGCATTGCCTCCTCTTGATAGAATATAAGTTCCTTGAGGGCAGGTACTGCTTCATTTTTATCTTTGTCTTCTTGGCACCTAATACTACATCTGGCATAGAATAGGTACTTAATAATTTTTTTCAGTCTCTTACTTTTCCCAAATATTTTTTCTTGTTCTAATATCAAGCAGTAGGAATCCACTCAGCACCTTCTTATATTACCCTCTGGTGTCTCTGGCATAATTCTACTCCAAAGAGCACAAGTTCTTTTATTGAGGCACTTTCATATTGAATTAAATAAATCAACAAGAATTTAAGCACTTACTCTGTGCCAGGCACTGGAGATATAAAAACACAAAGAATGAAATAATCCCTATTCACAAGGATATTACATTCCAACAGGGGAGACAATGAGCACACGTACATGGAGCACATATATGCTGTCCACCTGATTTTCTATATACCCTTGCAATATTAAGCTCTCGTAGCTTGAAACTGCAATAAGCTTTAGGAATCCCTAGTACGGGGGAGACAGTGTCTGCAATGTGACTTTCAAATCTCAAATCATTGTACCAGGTTTAGCTATTACCAAAGCTAATCTCTTCGGAAAATAGACTGAGCTGGAAAGGACTTCAGTGATCAATATCTAATATCCTCCTAATAGAGTTAAGGGAAAGATGAAGGTGAAGTTACTGACCCAAGGTCACCCAGGTAGTAAAAGGCAGATCCAGGAATTTAATGTAGGATTTCTGAATGCAAATGCCAGGCTCTTTTCCATGAAACCACCTTGGACCTCAGTTTCCTCATCTAGAAAATAAAAAGGCTTCATTAGATGATGTCTAAAGCTCTTTCCAGTCCTAAATCTATTACTATGAGAGACTTCTGTGGACATGGTTGTACTTCAAGGGTTAGAATTATGAGTCAGGAGACCTGTGTTAAAATTCTTAGGTACTTACCTGTGTGACTTGGGCATGTCATTTAAACACCTTGAATTTCAGCTTTCATAACTATAAAATGGGGATGCTTTATGAATGAAAGGATCAATGAACAAATCATGAATCAGTGGATGGATGGATAAATGATACTTGCACTTCCTACCTCTGCAGGATTCTGTAAGGAAAGTGTTTGATAAAAACTTAAGGCACTACGTAAATATAAAGTGTTATTTTTACCTCATTATCCATAATTTATTCAACATTACACTACGGAAAGAAAAATTATCTCCTGGGGATTAAAGGATCTGGTTTCTATACCTAGATCTGCCAAATACTAGTTGCATGACTTTGTCCTCATCTGGAAAAGGAGTATAGTAATGCCTGCCCTGCCTCCATTACAGGGATGTTTTAAGCACACACACACACAACACACACACACACACACACACACACACACACACACACAATATGGATGTGAAATTGCTTTGCAAAGCTAAGTGTGTTAAACTAACGTAAGGTATTATTAGCATCACCTGTGAGTTTCTCAAAATTTTTTTTAAATCATCTTAAAGCTATTTATATTCTCAGTCTGTACATTCTGGTCCCTCCAACCCTAACATCGTCTGAATATTTGCTCCCTCAAAACGATGACTAAGTTCCAGAGTGTTGCCAACAGTGCTGAGTAGGTGGTAGGAAATAGAAGAAGTATGGTAAAATAAAACTTAACCCTGTCTATATTAGGAGATTGTTCTAAGGAAGCACTTGGTCCTCTATATTCAATTCAACACTGCAACAAACATTTAGCATTTTGTGCCAGGAACCATGCTAGTCAATGGGGATAAAAAGTCAAAAATCAAATTTTCCCATCTTCAAAAGCATCTTTGCATTCTAATAGGGAGATAACGAGCTATATGGACAAATACATGTAGATTTTCTGAGGGAGGAGAAAACACTACCAAGTGGGGGCATCAGAGAAGGAAGGCTTCCTGGGGGATGTGTCACTGGAGGTAAGCCTTGAAGGAAGGTAATTATTCTGAAAGGGAGAGATGAGGGAATGTGGCATTCCAGGCAAGGAAAAGAAATTGTGTGAATATGTAGAGGAGAGGAGATGTTATACTGAATCTGGAACATAGCTAGTAGTGTCATTTGTTTGGAAAATAGAGTGAGTGAAAGGTAGATATATGAGATAAATTAATGAGATAGCTGGAAGCCAAACTCTACAAGGCCTTAAATGTCAGGGTAGGGAGTTTGTATTTTATCCTAAAGGTAGTAGGGAACCACTGAAGGTGTTTGAGCATGGGGATAACATGGCCAGAACTGTGGAAGGAAAATGGAGGGAAGGATTTATTAAGCTCCTACTATATGCTAGGCATTATATTAAGCACTTTACAAATACTATCTTTCAACAACTCATCAAATTAGGTGCTATTATCTCCATCTTATAGATGAGAAACTGAGGCAGACAGGTGTTAAGTGACTTGCCCAGAATCACATAGTTGGTAAGTATCTGAGATCAGATTTGGACTCAGATCTTTCTAACTCCAGGCCCAGTGCTTTATGCATTAAATCAATTAGGAAGCTGTTGTAAAGTCTAAGCAAGAATTAATGAGGTAATACTGCTGCTGCTGCATAAGAAGAGATAATTGCACAGATGGAAGACATGTCATGGAGTGATAATAAGACTTGATTGGCTATGAGGGGGTAAAGGAAAGGGGAAAGTCAAGGATGGTTCTGAGATGAACCTCAGTTACTGGAAGGATAGTAATGGCCTTTAAAGAAATATAAATTTACTGGCTGTGTGACCCTGGGCAAGTCACTTAACCCTGCTTGCCTCACAAAAAAAAAAAAAAAAAAAAAAAAAAAATATATATATATATATATATATATATATATATATATATATGTGTGTGTGTGTGTGTGTGTGTGTGTATAATATATATAAATTTGGAGGAGGGGCTAGTTTAGGGGGAAAGGTGGTCAGGTCAGTTTTAGATATGCTGAGTTGGAAATGCTAATAGAATATCTTTAGGGAGATGTCCATCCAGGCAGGATGCAGGTTAGAGTTTACAACTGCATAAATAGATTTGGGGACTTTCTACATGGCAGCTGATAAAATTGCTGAGAGATAAATTGTGGAAAAAGAAGAAAAGAATTTACTAAATGCTTATAAAAGTGATGAATTGAAGAGAGGGATATGATGAAACAGAGAGGGATAGAAAGGGATAGGAAGAAGAGGCAGAGGCAGAGGGACAGGGAGACGAAAATGACCCTTGGGGGATACCTGTTCTTAGGAGTGGAATATGGAGACAGCTAGGTGAAGCAGTTGAGGAAAGCACTTCACTTAGAGGCAGGAAAGGCCTGAGTTCCAATCCAACCTCGGACACTAGCTGTGTGACCCTTAACTTTGGCCTGCTTCAGGTTCCTCGATTATAAAACAGGGGATGATAACAATACTTACCTCCCAGTGTTGCTGTGAAGATCAAATAAGATAATATTTGTAAAGTGCTTCGTGAGCCTTAACACTGTATAAATATTAACTAATAACAATAATAATAATCCATCAAAGGAAACTGAGAAGTGTTCAAATAGCCAGAAGGCAGCGGTATCAAGGAGGTGGAGAGAGGATCTAGAAAGAAGCTTGTCAACAGTGTCAAAAGCAGCACGGAGATGAAGACAGAAAATACCATTGGATTAAGAGATTAAGATCTTTTCATTCATTCATAAGCATGGATGTAACAGATTTAGTAGACTAGTAAGTATGTTCAGGAGCTAGATTACAAAGCATTTCTAAGTAAATAGGGAGGAAATATAAGCAGAGAAAATGGTTTTCACCTTAGCAATCAGCTAAAGTAATCTGTTATATTGAAGCATACTTTTTTGACTTTAGTTTTCTTGTTGGTGTGTGTATATATGTTTTCTTTCGCAACATGGCTAATATGGAAATAGGTTTTGCATCACTTCACATTGATATATTACTTGCTCTCTCAAGGGGTAGTGGAAGGGAAAAAGGGAGGGAGAGAATTTGGAACTCAAAATTTTTTAAATAAATGTTAATTTTTTTGATGTTATCAGGAAATATTTAATGAAAAAAATAAAAATGTTTTAAAAAATAAAATAATGTGTTATTATTTTCATCACCATCACCACCATCTTGTACCTCCTGGGAATGAAGAGGTGGCAACCCAAATGGCAAAGTTATTTTAATGACCCCAACTTCTCTCTGAAATAAAAGCCCATTTTTAAATCTTCCAGTGTTATAGTCTCTGAAGAAGTGAAAATGATTATTGCCCATAGAACAATGAAACACATGTGTTATATGTGTTAAATAACATGTATGTTATATGTGTTGTATAACATGTATGTTATATGTGTTATATAACATGTGTGTTGTATGTGTGGGTGAACAGCCTGCAACACATTATATAGAAGACACGTGAAAGAAAAGTGAAGTATAGAAAATCATAGAAACAAATGAATGGGTGAAAAATGAAATGGGCATGTAATGAGAATAAGAGCTGCACAATTCATCTTCTCCATTGGGAAGAAAAAGTCAAGAAGTACCATCAGCATGTTGGTTGGCTCTCCTGTGGTGAGTTTGTGGGAAAACATGTACAACAATCACATAGGATGGGCAGGCATGAAGTCATCTCAGTCTAAATGTTAGAGGAAGTATTCATGTTGATGAGGACACAGATATGTTTGAATAGCTGGCTCAGATTACAGCTTAAGTAATTAAATAAATATCAGATATATATCAGATGCTGGGAAGAAATGGGGATCAGTTCAGGGCCTCGTCAATGATAGATACAGGGTACACCAACCTCCTAAGCAAAAGCACAGTTCTAAACAGCATAAAGATGATGACATAACTCACCATCATTTGAAATGGTACACCATGGCAAATGAATTTGCATTCGCATCATTCTCAATTCCACCCTCTTCTGGTGAACACAGAGTATGGTGAATACAGAGTACAGAATACCATCTCCCAAAATAATTAATAATAATAATAATAATAAAGTAGGAAGGAGGGGTTCATGGTTACCTTCTGGGCATGCCAGATATATGAATTTTCAGATCATGTGATTTGAGGCAATGAGACAGAGAAGTAAAAAAATCCTCAAAGGACACCCAGGTTCTTTGTATTGGAAAGAAGGTAGCTTCTGACACAAGCTCTGTTAGAGATGATAGGGACATGAGAAGGACCTATCACCCCCTTGTTTTACAGATGAGGAAAGAGAGGTGCCAGAGAGTTTAATTGATTTGACCAAGGTCATTGCATAATTTCACTTCATCTTAACCAATAGCTATTTACTCAGAGAGACCAGCTAGCTAGAATACTGATTACCTAAGTGACTTACTTATGGTCAACAGAAGGATGCAAACTAGTTGTTCAACTATGAGCAAGACACTTGGGCTCTTGGTGGCCCAGCCAATTAATATTTTTATAGTATCTGATGTTCTTTGTACTATAAACATTCCCCTAAATGCCTTTAAAATCATTATTGGATCTGAAAAACTTTTTGATTAAATGAATATCTTAGGATGCTATTCAAATCCCCAGAACCTTAAATAATCCTCAGTGAAACATTTGATTTTTAAATAAACAAAATGGGAAGGGAAAAGGAGAGACATGGAAGGAATGGAAAGGGAAAGGAAGGAAGGGAATAAGAGAGAAGGAAAAGAAAGAGGAAAGGGAAGTAGGTAGGGGAAAGGAAGAAAAGGACAGGCCACCTCTGGGGGAGAGGGAAAAAGGAAAAAAAATTACATAACTTTACTATATATTTAAAAAGAATACCAAGTTCTACATAATAGATATGCAGTTTCATGTGCAATCTTTTTTTTTAAATTCTACTATGTTATGGAAATGCTTGTTTTACTCCATAAATTAAAAAGGAAACAAATAAAAACTTTTTAAAATAAAATAAATTTAGAAGAAAGAGAGCAAAGAAATAGAAGGCAGTGTGGCATAATGAAAAGAGTACTAGATTAGAAATCAGAAGAACTGGCTTCTAATCTAACCAGTACCACTACTTATGAGTTTTGTGTGACCTTGACTAAGTTGCTTTGCTTCTCTGGCCTCAGTTTCCCCAACTGTAAAACAAGTGGGTTAGGCTAGTCAGTGGTGTAAAACTTAGATAAAAATGGATCCCTGCAAGCCACATATTAACTTAAAAAACTGTAAACTAACGTTACGCTCTCTCTCCTCCACTCTATCTATTGACCACCCTGGCTTCCTGTAAGTTCCAACTAAAATCTTTCCTCTCATGGGAAACTTTCCCTCTAAATTCTATTGTCTTCCCTCTCTTAAATATTTCTTCTTTCTCCTACTTGGTGGCACAGTGGATAGAGCATCAGGCCTAAAGTCAGGAAGACTCATATTCTTGAATTCAAATCTGACCTCAGACGCTAGCTATGTGACCCTGGACAAGTCACTTAACCCTTTTTGCCTCAGTTTCCTCATCTGTAAAGTGAGCTGGAGAAGGAAATGACAAACCTCTCCAAGTATCTTTGCCAAGAAAACCCCAAATGAGGTCATAAAGAGTTTGACACGACTGAACAACAAAAACGAGCACAAATTTATCCTGTACATTGCTGGCTTTGTATGTATTTGTCTGCATGTTGTCTCCCCCATTATATCATAAGCTCCTCCAGGGCAAGGACTGTCTTTTGTCTGTTTTTTAATCCCTATAGCCTAGTGACTGGCATACAGTAGGCAATTAATAACTGTTTATTGAATTTAATTGAATATTGTAATCTGGTTTGGCTTGAATATTTGTAATCTTGTTAGACTTAATTTTATGACCTATAGGCAATATTCAAACTAGACAGATTGTAATTTTTGAATATCAGTCATATGTAAGATAGAATTAATCTAAAGAAAATTAATTCATTCTAAATGAAGCCTGAATTATTAAAGAGAATTTTCTTTGCAACAGAAGTCTAGAGAACTTGAGACTATATATTTTCTGGAGGGTCATCAATCGAGCAAAGCACAGACTCCTCGGTGCAGTAGGAAGGGCCCTCCCTATCTGAAGAGTCCCTAGACTTGGGCACTAGTCCCCATTCTGTCATTAATTAGCTCTATGTTCTTGGCCAAGTCATGTCTGCTTTCCCACTAGCTCCTTTCAGCTCTACAAAATGTAATACTATGGTTACTTCATTAAGTCCTCTACTATGGCAAGGACCTGTGCTAGGTACTGTGGGGAAGCAAAGGAAAATAACCCCGCCTTCAAGGGGCTTACAGTCTCACTTGGGGAGAAAAGATATGTACAAATATAAAGTTAATTAATAACATGAGGCAATATATGCTTAACATACAGTCAGGGCAACAGAGAGTAAGAGCTATGAGAATTCAGAAGGATAGCGGGTTGTGGTGGCAGAGGGAGGCTTCATGAAGGAAGAGGGATCCTATGAAGCTTATGTGAAAAACAATTAAAGTATCTCCCTGAAATTGAAATGAAGTAAAATTATTATTCCTCAAAAACACATACAGAAGAATGAATTAATGATTAATTAAACAATCCAATAACCATCTTTAAGTACTTATGTGCAGGGCACATTATTTTGTAATAATAAAAAAGCATATCCCTGACAGGAAGATTAAAATATTAATTCATTAGAACAGATTAATATAATATCAACAATAACAGCTAGTATTTATATAGCACTTTAAGGTTTGTAAAACACTTAACAATTATTGCCTCATTTGATTCTCACAACAACCCTAGGAGGTAGATGCTATTATTATCCCCATTTTGAAGTTGAGGAAATTGAGGCAGACAGAGGTGGAATGACATATACAGGGTCACAATGCTAGTAAGTGTCTGCGGCCTGATTTGAACATAGATCTTCCTGACTCTGGGTCCAGCATTCTATCCGTGTGTAACCTAGGACTTTAAGGACTGCAAACTATTCTACTCACAAGCTGTTCACACACATATATGTAGGTAGTATGATCACTGTGTCCCTGAATTGTAGATGAGGAAATAGGGCTCAGGAAACTTAAAGATTTGTAATTAATTATAATATATAACATTTATATAACACTTTGAGAAGCAATAAGATGTGTCAGATAGAAAGCTGCCCCCAGGGTCAGAAAGACCTGGGTTAAAGCTCCACCTGTGACCCATTCTGGTTCTGTGACTCCAGACAAGTTATTTAAGTGTTGGAGAGGGAGAGGGTAGGCAACTCCTGAAACACACACACACACACACACACACACACACACACACACACACACACGCATACATACATACATATATATATGTATACATATGTATAAAGTGTGTTTATATACATATATGTGGTGGACTTATGTGTATGTGTGTATACACACACACACACACACACACACGGGGGGAGGGAGAGTATTTTACATATTTTATCTTCTATGGATTATAAGTATCAGAGCTGGGAACCCAAGCCAAGTTGTGTGATTCTAATCACAACATCACAGTTTCTTCCAAGCTTATCAGCTTAACTAGTTTCCACATGGAAAGACTCCTGAGGGACAAGTTCACGGGACAAGTTTGGAATGACTTGATCTTACTTTGCTGCCTGAAGATGGCGTATTGTCATAGAAAGAGCAATAGATTGGGAGAAAGAGTACCTGTGTTCTCGGAACAATCCCCAAACAATTCATAACTGGAAAGGAAAAGAGAGGTGGAGAGGGGCAGGCACTTCTTTTTTGTGCATCTATACTGAGTCATAAGCATTTCCAGTTCTGTGGGCAACCAGCAGAGATGATCAGAATCAGCACCCCAAAACTGAAGGATGTCCCAGGTGTAACCTGGAGGAACCCCTGCTGAGCCAGCAGGGCCTTGGATTCTAAATCACTCTTTACTGTGCATTCATGAAGTTGGACTAGGTTCAGTCCTGTCAGGCCTCTTCTCTAATGAGGGGTTTCTTGTTCTCATATTCTTTGGCTCATTAAACCCTCTAATCCAATGCCCCAAACATGATTTTACTTTAATGTTATATTAGAGTTTGTCTCTAGAGTTTCCCCAAAGGGGAGCTAGAGGGAAGGCATAAAATTGGTGCTTAATATACAATACAAATTAAGTAAGGGGAATATAACTTATTCTTACACACTCAAGAAATCTTATGCACACAAAACTCAAAAGCATTCATTAACAAGACAAGATTGAAAGAGACTTAAGACTACTAGTACAATCTACTGGAAAGCTGATACTTAAACTGCATCAAACATAAAGCTGTTTTGGGGGTGGCTAATTAAGCATTTCGGACAGCTAGGTGGTATGGTGGCTAGAGTGCCAGGCCTACAGTCAGAAAGATCTGAGTTCAAATCCAGCTTCAGACACTTATTTGCTGTGTGACCCTGGGCAAGTCACTTAACCCTGTTTGCCTCAACTCCTCATCTATAAAATGAGCTGGAGAAGAAAATGTAAAACCACTCTACTATTTTTGCCAAGAAAACCCCCAAAATGGAGTCAGAAAGAGCTGGACACGACTGAAAAAACTACTCTATAATAAGACATTTTACATTTCCCCTGATCTCTGCATTGTCCTAAAAATCCCAGTACATGTCCACTGGTAAAACAACCAAGCTCCAGCCAATACTCATTTTGGTGTCCATCTTCTCTGGTACAGAAGTTTCTCTTGTCACAGCCAGTTCCTGCCTGACAGGACCCCATGCCAATGTGACTTTCAAACTCATAAGGATCCCTCTAAGCCTGGCCATGTCTCTCTAGGGAAACTTATTCCCTTAAGATCAGGAAAGAACAAACATCAAAAAGCCAGCCCAAACCCCACCTCAGGCTTGGCCACTTAATACATGTACTTTTGATGCCTTGTGATCATAGCTGAATGGAGGCCAAGGTAGGGGTTGAACAGCAAACCACCCTTCTCCCCACTGTCCTTCCAAAAAGAATGGTATGATTCACAGAAGAAAGGAAGAGAGAGGCAGAGGGGCCAGTAAGTCGCTTGTATTTGTACTGTGAGCTACTTGGGAACAAGGATTACCTTTTGCCTTTCTTTACACACCCAGCATTTAGCACAGTACATAGTAGGCACATAGTAGGTACTTAAAAAATGTTGGCCAACTGAGTCATTAGCCCTTTGGCTCCACGCTGAATCAAGGGAATATTCCTCATGTCAGAGTGAAAATGCCACAGCAGTGCATCACACATGGCAGCCAGAAGCCCTCCCAAAGCTTCTACATGGCAGCCTGGAACAGGAATGTCTACTGAGCCTGCTCCACAGGATTGTTCTCACTGGACATGCATCATTAACTAATAATCACATGACTAGTAAGTATCAGAGCTGGAATCTAAGTCAAATCTTCTCATTTCTGGATCTTTCTGCTGGTTTTTTTTTTCTACTATACTACAGTTTCCTCCAAGCTTATCAACTAAACTGGCTTCCACATGGAATGGCCCCTGAGGGAATAGGATGCAGGCTGAGTTAATTTGAGAAAGAAGAGGAAAGAAGACTAGGTCATGGAACTGTGCTCCAGGATGAGAGACAGAGAGACAGAGACAGAGAGAGACGGAGACAGAGAAACAGACAGAGACAGAGAGACAGACAGAGAGACAGACAGAGAGATCACCAGCAAGCAATCAGTTTGGAGTCACAGGATGTTCATTTGAATTCCCCACAGATAAGTTCAGTTAAGTGACTTAAACCTCCTGAACCCTAGTTTTCACCTCTGGAAAATAAGAAAGTTTCAGGCAATGATTTCTAAGACCACTCCTAGTAGCTCTAAATAATCCTATGGAACATGCAATACCTCCACAGGGCAAATGCACAGAGCATGGGATTCTAAGGATATAGAGAGAAAAGCAGACATAATCATAGAACTCCTGGAGAGGAGATTACACCCAGATACAAATTGGATAATACAAATTAAAACGTGATAAGCATGAAGGCAAGATGGATCCAAAGTGCTATGGACAGACATTCATGGAAAAGAGAAAGCACTTCCAGATGGGGATGCCTAGGCTTGGCTTTATTTGATTTGCCTTTTACTAATTTTTATACAGTCTGTGTATATTTAAATGTGTACTTGTACATTCTCTGCAATGTAAACTTCTTAAGAGCAGAAGCTGTGTTTCCTCTTGTCCTTGTCCCAGCCCAATGCCCAATACACAATAGACACTTAATAAATGCTGATTTGTCTTCTGTTCCAAAAAGTTCTCTGCTTTTTACCTCTGCACCTTGCCCTGGCTCTTGTCTGTAGTAGGTGCTCACTCCTTAAATGTCTGTGGAAAGAAAGATTAGAGGGATCAAGGAATACCATAAGTGGAAATAGCTGATCTCAAACTTAATCAATTAAAAAATATTTATTAAACACTGATTCCCATCAACCCTGCATGTATACTGGTTGCAAAGCCAGAAGGGTGAGGTATACACTACTTCAAAAAGACACTGGAAAGACAGATAGCCTAGACATGGAGGAAAGATGCCAAATGATGACTCTTTCTCTAAACACTCCTTGCCCCTATTCTGTCCATTCCAGATTATTCACTAATGTTAGAAAACACCTCCTTTGCCTGGTGTATAGACTGTTTACCATCTTGCCCCAAACTTGGGGCCAACTGCTGTTCTGAATTGGAATTAGAAAGACTGGCTTTGGACAAGCTTTTGAGGCACTGTGGGAGGAGGAGGCACTCTTGGGCCCTTGGTCCTTGAGCCCATCCCTCCCTCCACCCCTGTGGGTGGTTCCCTCAAGGCCCGCCCCCACCCCCAGGGCCTCTGTGGCCTGCCTGGTGTGTGGGTCCAGCAGCAGTCACCTGTGGCCAGTTCATTTGAGTAGTTCTCACTGAGCAGCCTGCCAAGTCATCAGAGGAAATCTTCGTGGTGACTGGGATCATCTTGCACAGGCAACTATAGCTGTTAACAACTTTGAGGCCCAAGACAATTGAGGTATCATCAGAATCTACAAACTGGAAATGTGTTTCAAGTTTCTCATCCTGAAAGTCTCTTCTCAACCTTTCCATCATGTTAGAAAGCCTGACTCGAGCAGTGGAAACTGGAACCATTTTCATGTCAACTTCCATGACCCCTGTCACTCTAGAAGGTGCCAGATTTTGAGGGTCACCTATAGGAAAAGCTGTCAAAGGAAACAGCTTTGATTTAACTAACCCAATGGCTAGCCAGGCCAGGTCTCTCCTTGTATGAAAATCACTAGCTCTTCCTCCATTAACACTATGGGAATCCTGATCCTTGTTGGTACTACTAGAGTTGGAAGAAGCTAGAAAGTTTATTCTAGTGGATAAT
Source organism: Phascolarctos cinereus (assembly GCF_003287225.1). NCBI lineage: Eukaryota > Metazoa > Chordata > Mammalia > Diprotodontia > Phascolarctidae > Phascolarctos > Phascolarctos cinereus. The sequence goes on along the minus strand of NW_027555847.1, from coordinate 625,506,398 downwards.
TGGACTCTATGAGTCCTTAAGGCCACACATTTTATAAACTATTCTTGTCTTCCCTTTGGGCCCCAACCTACCTTCCTGAAGAGAAAGCTATCCCAGGAGCTGACTGTATGACAGTAATGGCCCTTGTTGGTACTACTAGAGTTGGAAAAAGCTAGAAAAACTTGTGGTCAAGAATCCCTGTTGGTCTGTACTGGACTCTACCTTACACCGAACATTCCCATCAGCCTTTCCCTCCTGACAACCCATTATGGGGTAGAGTATGGAAAGGCTGCCCTCTGCCCTCTCTCCCATCATTTATTTGACCCAGAAAAAGCTTCCATAAGCCTATTTATGGAAGCTTTTCTTCCATATTAAGGTAAGCCTCATCCAGAGAGGACCATGGCTTTGACTAGACTGAAAATCTGTGATGCTACAAAAATTTAATAAAGTTGTTAGCTTTTAAAAAAATTTAAAAAAGAAAGACATACTGGCTTTGAATTCCCCTTCTGCTGTTTATTAGCTGTTTGACCATAAGTAATTCATTGACCCTCTGTGGCCCTCAGTTTCACTAGCTTACAAAGAAAAATAATATCTAGACTTCAAATCAAAGCACCTAGGTTTGAATCCTGTCTCTGTTTCTTACTGTCAATGTGAAACTATGTAAGACAATTTTTTTAAAAATTGGAGAGTTAAATAAAGTAGATCTCCAGGGGAGCATTGAGTAATTTTTTTAAAAGGGGGCAGTGGGGCAAATAAGTTTGGGAACTTCTGTACCAGAAGGAAGCAACTTGTACACAGATAAGCAAATCCAAAAGGAATAACAAATACTTGAAGGGGAAAGCATTAAAAACTAGAATAAACATATGTCTTAAAGGAAGTGACAGGAGCTTTTATTGAAGCTAAGGATGCTAAGAAGCAGAGCTGAGGAAGAAGAACATTCCAAGCATAGAGTATACCCTATACAAATTAAAGCACAGAGATAAAAGACGGGGAGATGGAATATCATGGATAGATAACAGGGAGCAGGCTAGCTGCACTGGATGAACAGTCCGTCATATGACAAGTAATGCATAAGCAGCCAGAAAAGAGAGATTGGAAAGCAACTGTGCAGGGCTATAAATGCCAAACAATAGAGATTGTATTTTATCCTAGAGGCAACAGGGGATCACTGAAGCTTCTCAAACAGCAGTGTGTTGTGGTCAAACCTGTGTTTTAGGAAGATTGTTTTCTTTATGGCAGCTGTATGGAGGATGGAATGAAGAAGAAAGAAGCTGGAGGCAGTCAGACCAATTCAGAGGCTATTGCCATAGTCGGGATGAGAGGTTATGAGGTCCTGAACTAGGGCAGTGGATGTATGAGTGGGGTTATCAAAGAAAACTCGGCAACTGATCAAATTTGGGGGGGTGGGGAGGGTGAAGAGTAGAGCATGACTCAGGATGCTCGTTGGAGTGACTGGATAAGGGGACGATGTCCAGGCAATGGGAACATACAGTATGACACACAGGGAAGAAGAAACGTGTACATTCAGAAGACAGTGAATAAACCAAGCAGCAGATTGTAAAGGAGCATCATAATAGCAAATAGGAGAGGAAAGAGAGTTGGGGTAGAGGAGGTCATTACTAGAAGACTAAGGAAGTGGGCTTCTACCCTAAGAACAATGGGGGACTTCACAAGATCCTCATAATTACTTATATTTTAACAAAAGAGAATTGAAAACTGAAAAGCCCTCAAACCCAAAGAAATAAGAGAATGATGACACTGAGGCCCCGTGAGAGGCAGTGGGGGTGACATTGTTGGCTAGGGCCTCTCTCCAGATCACCTGCCATAGGTAGTTTCCTGGAGACCCAAGGAGGTAAAATTAGCCTGTAAGATCTTTACCTGCACCTGGCTGACCTCTTCTACATGGGTCAAGGCAGAATCAGAGTGAGTGGACAGGAGACGTCAAATACCTCAGGTGAGTTCCTCTTCACCCCAAGTCCCTGGCACTTCTGATATTTACTCCTGGAACTGCAATTATTAGTTATGACTCTGGGAAGAAACTTATTGGTGAAACAGCAGAAATCACAAATCAGGTGAAAAGAAGCCCTGCTGTGGCAGGGACTTGGATAGAGAGAGGAAAGAAAGACATAAACTATAAGGCAAACTGAGATAGGAGGAAATACATCAGGCTCTGTTATATAACCTCAACTGGGCCCTTACTGCTGCTGGGTAATCCTATTATCACTCCCTTATCAACTCACTATCCCCCTCTCCACAGAGGCTCTGTCAAACGTACCATGGATTCCTCTTCCCCCACTCTCTCTGCTGTGAACCTTGTCCATATTTTACTGAAAAAATTGAGGCCATTTGCCGTAAGCTCTCTCTTCTCACTTCTCCCTCACCTCCTATCATTCAGGTACCTTCTGTCACTTTCTCCTCCTTCACTTTTGTCTCACGTGATGAAGTGGCCTTACTCCTTAGCCTTACGGCTAACCCATCTACTTGTTTAAACAATCCCATTCCATGCTGTCCCCTCCAACAGACCGCCCCCACTGTCCTTCCCCACCCCTTCATTTATTTTCAGTCTCTCCCTGTCTACTGGCTCTTTTTCTACTGTCTATGAACATATTCATGTCTCCCCATCCTGAAAAACACCCTCACTTGATTCTTCCATTTCCACTAATGAAAATACTATATACCTTCTGCCCTTTGTAACTAAACTCCTCTGTCTATAACAAATGCCTCCACCTCCTCTCCTCCTGTTCTTTTATTACCCCCTTACAATCTGGCTTCCAATTTTATCATTCCACTGAGACTGCTTTGTCCCAAGTTACTGATGATCTCTTAGTTGTCAAATCCTCATTCTTCTTGACCTCTCTGCAGCCTTTGACAGTGTGGATCACTCACTCCTCATTGATACTTCCTTCTCTCTAGGTTTTGAGGACACCACTCTCTCCTGGCTTTCCTCTTACCTCTCTGACCGCTCTTTCTCTGCCTCCTTTCCTGAATCCTCCTTTAGATCATACCCTCTAACAATAGATGTCCCTCAGGGTTCTGTTGTAGGCCCTCTTCTTTTCTCTCTCTACAGTACCTCACTTGGTGATCTCATCAGCTCTCATAGATTTAGTCGCCATCTCTGTGTTGACAATTCTTGAATCTCCCTTTCCTACCCCATCGCTCTGCTGACCTCCAATCTCACATCTTCAATTGCCTTTCAGGCATTTCAGACATCATGATCAATAGACATCTTAAATTCAATATGTCCAAAACAGAACTCATTATCTTTCCTCCTAAACCTCCCTCCCTCCTGCATTCTGTTTTACTGTAGAAGACAACACCATCCTCCCAATCCTGCAGGCTCACAGCCTAGGCCTCATCCTGGATTCCTCACTATCTCTCATGCTCCCTCCCATATCTAATCTGTTGCCAAGTCCTGTTGATTTCACCTTTGTACTATCTCTCAAATATTCCCCTTTGTCTCCTCTAACACTGCCAACCCTCTAGTACAGGCCCCCATCACCTCATACCTGGACGGTTGCAATAGCTTGCTGGTGGGTTTGCCTGCCTCAAGTCTTACCCTACTCCAATCCATCCTTCATTTAGCCACTAATGTGATTTTCCTAAAACAGAGGCTCTGGAATAAAAATACCTAGGTTCTAATCCAATTAGTTGGGACTGCTAAGTGGCACAGGCCTGGAGTCAGGAAGACTTCCCTTCATGAGTTCAAATCTGGCCTGAAACATTTATTTACTGTGTGACCCTGCACAGGTCACTTAACCCTACTTGCCTCAGTTTCCTCATCTGTGAAATGAGTTGGAGAAGGAAATGGCAAACCACTCCAGTATCTTTGTCAAGAAGACCCCAAATGTGGGCAGCTAGGTGGCACAGTGCTCCAACTTTTTTTTTCTTTTTCTTTTTTTTAAGGCAATTGGGGTTGGGTAATTCTCTCAGGGTCACACAGCTAGTAAGTGTCAAGTATTTGGTCTGAGGCCAGATTTGAACTCAGGTCCTCTTGACTTTAGGGCCAGTGTTCTATCCACTGTGCCACCTAGTTGCCCACATTTGGGGTTTTCTTGACAAAGATACTGGAGTGGTTTCCATTTCTGAAATCCTTTCCAGCTTCAGATCTACGATTCTATGATTCCTACTGACCAAACTTAAAAGAGACTAGTGAGTATCAGAAAGCCACTTTAAATGGGCAATCTCTCTTTCCAGTAGGAAAAGCCAGAGGAAGCCCAGACTGGACCTTCCTATCTCAATTTGTATCAGAAGAGGGATCAGTACTAGAAAACTTAGAGCTAGAAATTCTTGATTCTGGTAGATTGCACATGAAGCTATACATTTAGAACTGGAAGGGGCTTTAGAGGTGATCCGATATACTCATTCTCATCTTATAGCTAAGGGAACTGAGGAACAGAGAGTAAGTGATTTACCCAAATTCACATAGATAGTAGGTCACACAGGGGCAGCTGGGTGGTGCAGTGAATAGAGCTCTGGGCCTGGGGTCAGAAAGACCTCAGTTCAAATTGTATCTCAGACAATTACTCCTCACCTGAAAAATGTGCTAGAGAAGTAAATTGCAAACCACTACTTTTTTGCCAAGAAAATCCCAACTGGGGTCATGAAGTCAAACATAACTGAAACGACTCAACAACGAGAGGAAACACAGATAGTAAGTGGCAGTACTAGGACCACTGGGCACCAAGATAGGCAGTATAGCATAGCAGATTAAACTGCAGATTTAATCAAGATGACCTGAATTCAAATTCTGTTTCAGACATTTTGCAATTATTTAAATCTGGGTGACACTCTTGAATTCTCTGAGTCTGAATTTCCTTAGCAATAAAATGGAGCTAATAATAGCATTGGCTTCACTTCAATTTTTGTGGGCATCAAAAGAAGATAATGTATGTAAAGTGTTGCACAAACCCTGAAGTGCTATATAAATGTCACTTATAATTATTACAGGCCTGACCTTCTCTCTCTTGCATGGTAGCTTTTGAGTGAGGAGGAAGAAGAAATGCAATAAGTCTCTGGATTTGGGGAAAAGTAGTGGCAAAGCATGGACTGGTCATTTCTTTTTGTCTCATTTTTAATCCTTCCTGATCTTAGAGGAATGAGTATCAACAATAGGACAGATCAGGTCACAATCTTGGGAGGTTCAAAACATCTGAAGAGAATTCAGAGGTCCAAATTGGATTCCATAGAAGAATTTGCTGGTGGCTCCAGCAGGCATACCCCTTCAGGAGCCAGCCCTGAGGAACAATCTCCTTGACCCAGCAGTGAACCAATCCAGCATCCAAGACATTGCATCCAATGCAAGACAGCAACTCTTCCACTGGGCATACCATACCCAGAAGTGAACTGGGTGGAGAGAATGTTTTGTAATCATTACTTTAAGTTTGAGCCCACATATCCCCAAGGATCAAAGTGGTAGAAGAGAGTCTGTTACCAATTTAGAAAGGTTTTGTACTGCAGCTCTTTCTCTCTCTTCTCAGTAAATATCCCTTTGTTAAAGCTAATTGATGTTAGCTGATGACGTTGGTCAAATGGTATTGGAGAAACTCACCAGATGGGGGCTCATGAGTCTTGTACTGGATAGTCCATGCCCTATCTCCTCAGGGTTCAAAGGATAACCCTCAGAGGTATGTAGCAGCTGACTTTTGGGGACCCAATCTGACAATAAAGTAGGAGTTAGGAGAAAAACCCAAGAGCCTATGCGCCATATGTTTTAGGAAATAGCCCCTCAAATGAGAAGTAACTTCGCATCCCAAGGTCAAACAGCTGTTAAGTGGCAGAATCAGGATTCACTGGATTTCAAACTAGAAGGCACCTTAAAGATTATTTAATCTAACCTTTCCTTTTATAAATAGGTCAACAAAAACTCAGTTTAAGAAAGTTTAATTAGAATCAAATCATAGAGGAATTTAGAGGTCATCTAATTCAGTCCCCTCATCTTACAAGTGAGGGAACTCAATCACAATGAGGTGAAGTGACTTCTCCAAGGTCACAATGACTTTCCTAAGGTCATTTTTTGTTCTTTTCACTTTGGCTCTCCCCTACATTGAAAAGCATGGAGCCCAGGTTCCTCCTTGTCAAAATCAGCACCCAAAAGCCTTCCACCAAGCTCTGCACTAGAAAGCTGAGAAAGGGAGACAAGTTCTAACTATAAAGCTGCATCCTACCAGGGAGAAAGGATCCAATCATTAAGTGAACTAAACTGCAGCTTTATAAAAGAGAAAACAATCAGGGATAAAAGAAGGGAGGATTTGCTGGGTTTTCCAAAGGAGGCATAGCTACTCTGTTGGGAGAGGAAGGGATGAAATTAACCTCTTACTCCTTTTGCATATTTAATATATGTAACTTATTTTGTATATTTAACAAGTTTAATTGGCACCTGCTTTGAGCTTGCTACATCCTTGTTTAACAATTCTCTCTGGGCATTATCTCACCTTTATATCGATTTCTTGTCTTTTGCCTGGCAGGTAGACATTTCCAAGAATCTAGCCATCCTGCCCACAGGGGAAAAAAATGCTTGCATACATGTGCAGAACTGGCTTGAGGCAAAATTGAGACATTGGCAAAGGGTTTCTTCTGTAACTTCCTATTTGTGGGGGCTCCTCAAAGCACCTGGGGCTGTTATACTGTCTCCAAGCTCCTCCCAGGTTCCCTTGTCAAAAAGAATCACAGAGAAGGAGCAATGGCAAAGAATGATTGGTCAATGACAGAACTGTAAGCATTAGGGTCCTTCCACTAAAGACCTCCTCTGAAGTGTCATGATGGCACAGACGGAGCCCTAGGCTCTTGAAAGCTCTACAGTAGGTCTCAAACTCTGGAAGAGCCAATAAAGCTGGAAAAGGCTCGAAGGGTGAGCCTGATGGTGGAATGTGTGTATGTTGCCTCAGGAAAAGTTCATTAAGTTCAACAAGGTTCATTACCAAAAGGATGGCTTCCAGGTGATGTTTTTGACCATTGTAGCTCATTAAATTTTAAGGAGGGAGAGCATTTCAGGCACGGAGGAGCCTATGCAAAGACTTGGAAACAGGAGATGGGAGGTAAGAAGGTCATATACTCAGGAGACCAAGCAGACCAGTTTGGCCAGAATGTACAGTAGTGAGTGAAGAGGAATGATGTGCAGTCAATCTAGGAAAGATAGGTTGGAGCCAGATGGTGAGAGGCTTTAAACGACAGAGAGGTTTGGATTTTACCCTAGGAACTAAAGGGAACCGTCGAAACTCCGTAGGCAGGGACTGACCTGGACAAATTTTTGTTTCAGGAACATTGTTTGGGTAGCTTATAATGGAACCAGTATCTATCAGGGTTTCCCACGCCTCTTACCTTTTCCCCATTTGATGAATTAAGTCCATAACTTTCCCTTCCTACTACGTCTACCACAAAAATGTCCCATGTCTTTGGTAGCTTCTGGCTATATCCACTTGATTTCCTGCTCTCCTAAGGTCATAAAAAGTCCCACCCACATGGAGTTGGGGCCTTTCCCACTTGGTGGATGTCTCAAGACCACAAGTCACTTTTCCCTGTGAGGAGGCAGCTACAGTGGATAGAATGCTAGGCCTAAACTCAGGAAGACCTGGGATCAAATACAGTCTCAGACACTTAATAGCTATGTGACCCTGTAAAAGTCACTAAACTTCTGTTTGCCTCAGTTTCCTCATCTGTAAGAAGGGGTTAATAATAGCACCTACCTCCCAGGGTTGTTGTGAGGTTCAAAGGAGATAAGATTTGTAAAACACACAGCATAGTGCCTGGCACATAATGAATACTACATTAAAATTTAATGAGCAAAAACATCACCTGGAAGCCAGCCTTCTGGTGATGAGTCTCTCTGAACTTAATTGACTTTTCCTGAGGCAACAGATATATATATTTTACCATCAGGCTCACCCTTGAAGCATTTTCCAGCTTTGTTGATTCTTCCAGAGTTTGGGGCCTATTGTAGAGCCTTCAAGAACCCAGAGTTCCATCTGTGCCACCATGACACTTCAGTTAGCCATTATTACTAGCTATGTGACCCTGAGCAAATCACTTAACCTTTGTCTACCTCAGTTTCCTCCACTATAAAATGGAGATAATAATAGCACCTACCTCCTTGAGTTTTGTGAAGAGCAAATGAGAAAATATTTGTAAGTGCTTGGCCCAGCACATAGTAGGCACTTAATATATGCTAATTTCTTTCCTTTTCTGCTGACCAGATGCTTTTCCATGTAGAGAGGAGACATGCTGAGTTTATGGAAGCTAAGTGCCACTATATCCTTGAATTATGTATCTATTTCTATATAAGTACATAGAAATAGACAGAGACAGAAAGAGCATTTATTAACTGCTTTCTGTGTGCCAACACTGTGCTGGATACACAAATACAAGCAAACAAGACAATCTTTACCCTCAAGGCACTTATATTATAATGAAGGAAGACACTATAGAGAGAGAGATGCTGAAAGGAGGAAGATAGCTGCTGGGGAAAATATATCAGGAGAGAAAGAAGAATCCAAGACTGAGTCAGGTTAACTATCATTGAGGTCCTTCCTGAAATGGTGGTCTCAAGGATATGGTCGCCAACCAGAAGAGCAGGGCCTCAAGGCACAGAATTCTCCAGAGACAACATTGGCAGATGAAGAGAAAGAAGTCCAATGAGTGAGTCCAATCGTGAGTGAAATGAAGATGGCTGTAAGCCATCCTGCAATGGTGTCTGGGGCAGTGGACTCACCAGTCAGGAGAGTGGGACTTCAGAGTATAAACAGGTACTTGTGTCTCCCCTTAGAATAAAAGTTACTTGTGAGTACAAACTTTCTATATTTCTATGTCCAGTTTCTAGCTCAACATCCAGCATGTAGTAAGTGCTTAATAACTTATTATTGATTGATTGATTGATTGATTAATATGAGGCAACCCCAGAATCTGAAGAGGTGACACCCATGAAGCAGACAGGAATGCAGGCAGGGAACCACCTAGTATCTCCAACTCACCTTTGCCCTAGTTCTATAGACTCCTCTACTGTGCTTAGACGCAGGTGGGAAAACCAGTCTTACCCTCTGGGAGTGAAAAACAAACACATGCCGGTCAGCCAGCTGGGTTAGTAGGGCTGCATCTCCCAAGTGCAAAGTCCTTGGCAGGTACCTGGAAAAGGAAATATAGCACAAAGTCCAGGAGCAGACAGAGGACACACAACCAGGGTCAGCCCTGGGCAGAGTGGTGAAATCAGTGAAAATGGCCATAAATCTCTTGCCCTTTCTATGCACTGTCACCTATTTCCACACTCCAGATGTAGAGCTTTCTCTACTTCTATCAAAACCCACTTTCAGGGAAGGTTCTGCTATCAGCCCTTTTCATAGGAATCACACAATGTTAGATCTAGACAATGATCTTTCATTTTTTCCATTGGTGTGAAGATCTCATCCCTTGGTTGACAAGGACACATTTCAGCAAGCCTGTATCCAACTATGTTGGAAGGTTGACTGGCTTAGTGAATCACCAAGAGCTCAAAGATTGCCTAGAAAAAAGTCAATCAACAAGAATGTATTAAGTGCCTTCTATGTGCCAGACTCAGGATGCCAGAAAAAAAAAGGCAAAAGACAATTCCTGCTCCCTGGTAGCACATGATCTAATCAGGGAGAAAGCATACAAACAACAATATAGAAACAAAATATATACAGAATTAATTGGAGAAAATTAACGGAGTCAAAGAGCTATCATTAAGGGGGATCAAAAAAGTTCCTTATCAAAGGTAGGATTTTAGTTGAGGGGAGCCAGGAGGTAGAAATTTGGACGGAGAGAATTCCACACATGGAGAATGACAAATGGAAATGCCCAGAGTTGGATTTGGATCATCTTACACAGGGAGACCAGTGTCACTTAATCATAGCATGCATGGAGGAGAGAAAGGTCTAAGAAGACCATAAAGGTAGAAAGGGGCCAGGTTTTTAAAGATTCTCAATATCAAACAGAGAATTTTATATTTGATCCTGGTGGTGTTAAGAGAGCCACTGGAGTTGGCCACGTGCAATAGTTGCATTTTTTTCAATCAACAAGCATTTATTAAGCTTCCTTTATATGCCAGTCATTGCAGCAGGCATTGGGCACTCAAAAGACAATGAATGAAACAATTCCCACCCACAAGTAACCCATATTCCAATGGGGATGAAAATAAGTAGGCACACAATCGCACACAAAGTAAATACGAAGTGAATAAATACAAACAAATACAAAGGAGTTAAATACGTAACCTTTAAAGGTTCTTCGTAGGTAGGCATGTGATGGAGTTTCTTAAAGTGACTCACAAAAGCCTGGCAAGTTTTCAATAAGAGCATTTATACCTCAGAAATGAAAAAGCTACAGATCAGGGCTTGATTTATTGTTTCATTGTTTGTCTAAACTTAAGAAAGTGATGGAGATACTAAAGCAGATTAAATTTAAAAGTATATCAAGTGTGCATTTTATTCAGAGAGCCAATAGTTAAACATTTCATAGCTACCAATTCTACTAGCCCTTTCATGTCTCATATTTTTATCCTTAACATACTAGGGAGTATTTTGGCAAATTGACTCATAATGAGAGTTTAAGTGGTCTTATGCCTTCTAAGGGGGGGGCATGGGGTAAAAGAAATGGGGCAGTTTAAGAACTTCTAAATATTGGACACCACCCAATAATGCCCTTTTATACTCAGCCCCATGGAAGGGGACCAGGCAACTCTGGCCAAGCCAGCAAATATGAACATATGGGTTAAGTACTAAAGCAGAGTTAGACAACCAGTCTCTTCCAGGCTTTGGCTCCTCATTGACTGATGAGGAAGCAGCAGACCTGTGCAAACACCAGCTACGTACATGGGCCAACATTAGAATCAGAGATCCTAAAAATTTAAGGAGATACTAAAAGTTCAGAGGTTCTCCATCTATCCTTTCCTGATCAGGAATCCCCCCCCCCATAAAATCCCTGATAAGTGGTCATCCAAACTCCACTTAAAAATCTCTAGGGAAGGTAATCTTGATACCTCCCCATTCTGTTAGGCAGCCTATTGGAAAAGAGAAATTTTCTACCAACTACTAAGACTTCTCAACTCCCAAATCTGTGAGAGACCAGGATTTCTGGTTTCTTTTTAGACTTTGAACATAAAATTACTAAGAAGTTGAACCCATCAAAATACCTATACAATGTGGCTCAAGAGAAATAGGTATTTGATGAGGATGTCACCCTTTAGACTATGACTGGATCCTTAGCTCAGTAACAAATAAACCAACCTGTCAAAAAATGATTCTTGTGTAATGAAAATAAAATTATTAGCAGTAATTCTAAACATAGAAAATGCATGCTTATTAATAGATTGATACCTTTCCCAAGTCCAACATGGCCAGCCTGCCTGGATGTTAAACTACTTAGACATCCCAACTCCTATCAGAGAAGGAGATAGATAGATAGATAGATAGATAGATAGATAGATAGATAGATAGATAGATAGATAGAGATAGAGATAAGTGGTAAGAAATTAATTTCTTATTGTTTCTCTACTAACCATAAGAGCGACCTTCTATCTCTTTCCACTTAAGCTAGCTTTGGGGACTTTCTTCTAAACTCTCCCACTTCTCCTTCCTCCATAAAAGGAAGAACCAAAAGCACAGAGTTAGTTCAGGCTACTGCTGACACAGCTCATCCAAAAAAGAAGGGAGCAAGAAAAAGTACCTGCTATTTTTACTAGTAATACTAATGGTAGGTGCTACCACCTACTGTTTCTGGTTAATAAGCTATTAACAGATTAACATAAGCTATTAGAAATCCTGCCAATAAAAGGAGCCAGGATGGAACGAAGAAAGTCTGACCCTTATCATACAAGCATCTCTTTCAATTCAACCCATATGACCCTGGGGACCACATTGCTGGATCACAGAGGTCCTCTATGCCATTTGACATGGGAATATCATCTCCCTTAACCCTAATCTATTTGGTGACTAGTCCTATGCTATTGAACTAGTTAAGAGTGAGGTGGATTCTTCTTCTACCATCCTCCTCCTTCAAACAGCTCGAGGATATCTGTTGTCAAAGGTATTACCAAAGAGGGAAGAACTAAAGACACGGCGTGTCAGTTCCACTTTATGACAGCTCACGTCGTTAGAGTTTTTCCTTGCACAAAAACAAAATCTACCTCTTTGTAGCTTCCACCCAATGCTCCCAGTTCTGCCTTCTGGAGCAAGGGAGAACAAGTCTGATCTCTCTTCCACATGACAGCCCTTAAAGACAGCTTTCATTCCCCGACCTCCCACCCCTTACCAATCTTCTCCACTTTAAATAATGCCTGCCATTTATGAGAATAGTCTGTCAAGCTTTTTTAAAATACTGTCATATTTATTGTCTCTTTTCTGCCTAATAATCCCATGAGGTCAGTGGAAAGGGCATTATTATGCCCATCAGATGGGGAGGTTAAGCTCTTTGTCTGAGACCACACAGCTGATTTTTGTTCCAGAAACAGGTTCTATCCTTTCACCCTCGTCCATTGGATCATCCCATCTCCTGGACTTGGAATGCCCATTTCCCCTCCATCATTACCTATTGGAATGCCATACATTCTCCAAAGCTCACAGAATGTCAGGATTGAAAAGGACTTAATTTTTCTGAGCCTCAGTTTCTTTCTCTGCAAGTGAAGGGGTTTGATTAGGTAATCCTTAAAGAGAATATAGTACTAGAATTTCTTGCAAATGAATATTTCTACCCATTTCTTGTAAATAAGCATTTTAAAATTCTTATTTTTAAAAAAAATTTTATTTTTATTTATTTATTTTTTTTCCATATGCTTTTGAGTTGAAAATTTTTTTCTCCCTTTTTCTCCCCCCCACCCTCCCCAAGATGGCACACAATCTGACATAGGCTTTACATTTACATACCCATTAAACATATTTTCACATTAGTGAAGTTGTAAGTAAAAATTAAACCAATAGGAGGAACTATCAGAAAGATGAAACGAAACTCAACTGAAGGTAAAAATAAGTGAGAACGATTCGACTTCCATAATTCTTTCTTTGGATGTGGACAGCATTTTTCATCCCGAGGCCTCTGGAGATGTCTTAGATCCTGGTAATGCTGAGAAGGGTTCAGTTTAACATTCTTAGTCATTGCATAACGTGGCTGCTATTGTGTACAAAGTCCTCTTGGTTCTGCTCACTTCACTCAGCATCAGACCATATAAGTCTTCTCAGGTTTTTCTGAAGTCAGCCTGTTCATCATTTCTTATAGAACAATAGTATTCCATTACATTCATATACCACAACTTGCTCAGCCATTCCCCAATTGATGGGCATCCTCTCAATTTCCAATTCTTTGCCACCACAAAAAGAGCTGCTATGAATATTTTTGTACATGTGGGTCCTTTTCCCATTTGTTTGATCTCTTTGGGATATAGCCCTAGAAGTGCTATTGCTGGATCAAAGGGTATGCACATTTTTGTAGCCCTTTGGGCATAGTTCCAAATTGTTCTCCAAAATGGTTGGATCATTTCACAACTCCACCAACAATGTATTAGCATTCCAATTTTCCCACATCCTCTCCAACATTTATCATTTTCCTGTTTTGTCATGTTGGCCAATCTGATAGGTGTGATGTGGTACCTCAGAGTTTTTTGATTTGCATTTCTCTAATCAATAATGATTTAGAGCATTTTTTCATATGACTATAGATGGCTTTAATTTCTTCATCTGAGAACTGCCTGTTCATATCCTTTGACCATTTATCAATTGGGGAATGGCTTGTGTTCTTATAAATTTGTCTTAATTCTCTATATATTTTAGAAATGAGGCCTTTATCAGAGAGACTGGTTGTAAAAATTCTTTCCCAATTTTCTACCTTCCTTCTAATCTTAGTTGCATTGGCTTTGTTTGTGCAAAAACTTTTCAATTTAATGTAATCAAAATTATCCATTTTGCTTTTCATAATGTTCTCTATCTCCTGTTTGGTCATGAATTCTTCTGTTCTCCATAGATCTGATAGGTAAACTATTCCTTGTTCTCCCAGTTTACTTATGGTATCAGCCTTTATATCTAAGTCATGAACCCATTTTGACTTTATTTTGGTATATGGTGTGAGATTTGGGTCTATGCCTAGTTTCTGCCATACTCTTTTCCAGTTTTCCCAGCAGTTTTTTTCAAAGAGTGGGTTCTTATCCCAGAAGCTGGGGTCTTTGGGTTTATCAAATAATAGATTACTATAGTCATTGACTACTGTGTCTTGCATATTTAACCTATTCCACTGATCCACCTCCCTATTTCTTAGCCAGTACCAAGCAGTTTTGATGATTGCTGCTTTATAATACAATTTAAGATCTGGAATTGCTAGGCCACCTTCCCCTGCATTTCTTTTCATTAGTTCCTTTGATATTCTGGACCTTTTGTTTTTCCAAATGAATCTTGTTATTATTTTTTCTAACTCTATAAAATAATTTTTTGGTAGTTTGATTGGTATGGCACTGAATAAGTAAATTAGCTTAGGTAGGATTGTCATTTTTATTATATTAGCTCGGCCTACCCATGAGCAACTGATGTTTTTCCAATTATTTAGATCTGATTTTATTTGTGTGAAAAGTGTTTTGTAATTGTGTTCATAGAGTTCCTGGGTTTGTTTCAGGAGGTAGACTCCTAAATATTTTATAATGTCTACAGTAAGTTTAAATGGGATTTCTCTTTCTATCTCTTGCTGTTGGGCTTTGTTGGTAATATATAGAAATGCTGATGATTTATGTGGGTTTATTTTATAGCCTGCAACTTTGCTAAAGTTGTTTATTATTTCAAGTAGTTTTTTACTTGATTCTCTAGGATTCTCTAAGTATATCATCATGTCATCTGCAAAGAGTGATAGCTTTTTTCTTCTTTGCCTATTCTAATGCCTTCAATTTCTTTCTTTCTCTTATTGCTAAAGCTAATTTCCAGTACAATATTGAATAACAGTGGTGATAATGGACATCCTTGTTTCACCCCGATCTTATTGGAAATGCTTCTAGCCTGTCCCCATTACATATAATGCTTGCTGAAGGTTTTAGATAATGCTATTTATTATTTTAAGGAAGACTCCATTTATACCTATGCTTTCTAGTGTTTTTAATAAGAATGGGTGTTGTATTTTATCAGAAGCTTTTTCTGCATCTATTGAGATGATCATGTGGTTTCTGTTGGTTTTGTTGTTGATATGCTCAATGATGCTGATAGTTTTCCTAATATTGAACCAACCCTGCATTCCTGGTATAAATCCTACCTGGTCATAGTGTATTATTCTTGTGATAAGTTGCTAATCTACTTGCTAGTATTTTGTTTAAAATTTTTGCATCTATATTCATTAGAGAAATTGGTCTATAATTTTCTTTCTCTATTTTGACTCTTCCTGGTTTAGGTATCAACACCATATTTGTATCATAAAAAGAATTTGGTAAGACTCCTTCTTCACCTATTTTCCCAAATAGTCTATATAGTATTGGAATTAATTGTTCTTTAAATGTTTGATAGAATTCACATGTAAATCCATCTGGCCCTGGAGATTTTTTCCTAGGGAGTTCATCAATGGCTTGTTCAATTTCTTTTTCTGAGATGGGGTTATTTAAGTATTTTACTTCCTCTTCGTTAATCTGGGCAATTTATATTTTTGTAAATATGTATCCATTTCACTAAGATTGTCAAATTTGTTGGCATATAGTTGGGCAAAATAATTCCTAATTATTGTTTTAATTTCCTCTTCCTTGGTGGTAGCTTCGCCCTTTTCATTCTTGATACTAGTAATTTGGTTTTCTTCTTTCTTTTTTTTAATTAAATTAACCAAAGGCTTATCTATTTTATTGTTTTTTCATAAAACCAGCTCTTAGTTTTATTTATTAGTTCAATAGTTTTCTTAATTTCAATTTTATTAATTTTTCCTTTGGTTTTCAACATTTCTAATTTGGTGTTTAGTTGAGGATTTTTAATTTGTTCTTTTTCTAGTTGTTTTAGTTGTATGCCCAATTCATTGATCTCTTCTTTTTCTATTTTATTTATGTAAGCATTTAGAGATATAAAACTTCCCCTAAGAACTGCTTTGCTGCATCCCATAGGTTTTGGTATGTTGTCTCATTATTGTCATTCTCTTGAATGAAATTATTGATTGTTTCTATGATTTGTTGTTTGACCGAATCATTTTTTAGGATTAGATTATTTAGTTTCCAATTATTTTTTAGTCTATCTTTCCATGGCCCTTTATTACATATAATTTTTATTGCATCATGATCTGAAAAGGATGCATTTAATATTTCTCCCTTTCTGCATTGGATTGTGAGGTTTTTGTGCCCTAGTACATGGTCAATTTTTGTGTATGTGCCATGTACTGCGAGAAAAAAGTATATTCCTTTCTATCCCCATTCAGTTTTCTCCAGAGGTCTATCATACCTAACTTTTCTAATGTTCTATTCACCTCCTTAACTTCTTTCTTGTTTATTTTGTGGTTAGACTTATCTAGTGCCGAGAGGTCCCCCACTAGTATAGTTTTGCTGTCTATTTCTTCCTGTAACTCCCTGAACTTCTCCTGTAAGAATTTGGGTGCTGTACCATTTGGTGCATATATATTTAGTAATGATATTACTTCATTGTCTATGGTGCCTTTTAGCAGGATGTAGTTTCCTTCCTTATCTCTTTTGATTAGATCTATTTTTGCTTTTGCTTTGTCTGAGATCAGGATTGCTACCCCTGCTTTTTTTACTTCAGCTGACGCATAATATATTCTGCTCCAGCCTTTTACCTTTACCCTGTATGTGTCACTCTTTTTCAAATGTGTTTCCTGTAAACAACATATTGTAGGATTATGGTTTTTAATCCATTCTGCAATCCATTTCCGTTTTATGGGAGAGTTCATCCCATTCACATTCACAGTTATGATTACTATCTGTGTCTTTTTCTCCATCCTTTTCCCCCCATTTATGCTTTTCTTTCTCCTTTTTCCTTTCTCCCCTTCACTAGTGTTTTGCTTTTGACCACTGCCTATTTCAGTCCCTTCCCCCTTTTATTATCCCTTTCCCTTTTCTTCCCCTTTAGTCTTACTGCTGCTTCCCTCCCTTCTTTCCCCCCCCCTTTTCTTTCCCCTTTTCCCTCCTACTGCCTATAGGGCAAGTTAGATTTCTATACCTAACTGATTATATTATGCCCTTCTTGAGCCTAATCTGATGAGAGTAAGGTTCAAACAATGCTCCCCCCCTTTCCCTCTGCTGTAATAGGATTTTGTGTCTTTTCCTGTAATGTAATTTACCCTTGTCTGCCTCCTCCTTTCTCAGTACATTTTCTAAGATCAGATTGATCCACTTATTTGGATCCATTTAACCCACTTGATTAGATTTTTTTTTATCATTACATCAAAGTCAACTAATATCCACCCTCTTTATGTATACTCCTTTAACAAGGTGTAATAACAATACAGTTCTCAAGGGTTGCAAGTCTCATATTCCCTTGTAGGGGTTTAAACAGCCCCCCCTTATTAACAACATATTGTATCCTTCTGTCCCATTTACCTTTTTAAGTCCTTCTTGAGTCCTGTACTTGAAGATCAAATTTTTTGTTGAGCTCTGGTCTTTTTATCAGGAAAGTTTGGAAGTCTCCTATTTCGTTGAATATCCACCTCCTCCCTTGAAAAATGATGCTCATTTTTGCTGGGTAATTGATCCTTGGCTGCATTCCAAGCTCCTTTGCCTTTTGGAATATCATGTTCCATGCCCTGCGGTCTTTTAATGTAGAAGCTGCAAGGTCCTGTGTAATCCTGACTGTGGTTCCATGATATTTAAATTCTTTCTTTCTGGCTGCTTGCAGCACCTTCTCTTTCATCTGGTAATTTTGGAATTTTGCTATTATATTCTTGGCATTGTCAATTTGGGATCTCTTTCAGGTGGTGATGGTGGATTCTTTCTATGGTTATTTTCCCTTCTGGTTCTAGGACTTCTGGGCAGTTTTCCTTTATGATTTCCTGAAAGATACTGTCCAGGCTCTTTTTTTCATCATGATTTTCAGGTAGTCCAATAATTTTTAAATTGTCTCTCCTGAGTCGATTTTCCAGGTCGGTTGTTTTACTGATGAGGTATTTTACATTTTCATCTATTTTTTCATTTTTTTGTTTCTGTTTGACTGATTCTTGCTCTCTCATAGAGACATTAGTTTCCATTTGTCCAATTCTAGTTTTTAACAGATTGTTTTCTTCTGTTAGTTTTTGTACTTCCTTCTTCAACTGGCCAATTGTGTTTTTTAGGGACTTGTTTCTTCAGTTACTCTTCTGTTAGTTTTTGTCCTTCCTTCTTCAATTGGCCAATTGTGTTTTTTAGGGACTTGTTTTCTTCAGTGTATTTTTTTTCCAATTGGCCAATTGTATTTTTGAAGGACTCTTTACCTCTCTCATTTGACTATTAAAATCCTTCTTGAGCTCTTCTAAGAAGGCTTTTTGGGCTTCAGACCAGTTCATATTCCCTTTTGTTGTTGCAGATGTGGGTTTGTTGACAATGTTGTCCTCTTCAGAATTTCTGTCTTGATCTTCACTCTTCTCATAATATGAATCTATGGTACTTTCTTTTTACTCATGGTGTTTCTTTATTCCCTGGCCTTTAAAGAGATTGAGCTCTCCTGCTGGGGAACAGAGGGTACTGACCCAAGCTTCTTGTGTTGGGAGCCTAGGTCTTGGTCACTGGCTTTGTGTCTGGGGCCTCTTATGGGAATTGGAGGCTGTAGGTTTCTGGCAGCTTACCTTGTGTTGGGCTGGAATCAGCAAGGCTGGAACTTTCAGGCAATTCTAGGTTGCCTGCTTTTCCTTTCCTTTAGCTTTCTTCCGCTCCTTTTAGATGGCTGCTGCAGGATGTTTATCTGCCTGGGGCCCCTGCAGTGTTGTCTCCCTCTTTCTGCTAATGCACTGGGAGATTCCTTTGCAGTGGAGTGCCGAGGCTCCTGGTGGTTTTCTGAGCTGGTTTCCACCGGTTCCCCCGCCCTCACTGAGGCACTCAGAGGTCCAGGTGTTGGTGTTTGCCTGCTCTACCACCTGGGCTTCAGGATTTCTTCACAATTGGAGGCTTCCTACAGCTCACCTGGTGTTGGGTTGGAATCAGCAAGGCGGGCTTTAGGAAGCCTTTAGGTTGTTTTCTTCACCTCCTTTCAGATGAATGCCACAGGGTACTTATGCCTGGGCCCCTTGTTTTTGCTGAGGCACTGAGACCCGTTTGCTGGGCTACTGCACTGCTGCTCCTTGTCTTTCTTCTAGTTCAGGTGTTCCAGGGTTTTTTTTTTCCCTGGGCTGATATTTTCTGGGTTTGCAGAGGTTGATAGGGGAGAGTGAGAGACTACCTTTTCACTCCACCATCTTGGCTCCCGGAAGTGGAAACTCCAAAATATTCTTATTTTTAAGCTACAAATAGAGAAAGATTTTCCTCTGGCCTAGAGACCTGAACTTCTCTCTCACAACTAGGCAGCATCTCTATTCCATACTACACAAAGAACTACATATACACTTTGCTGCCCATCTGCTTTGATAGCCCTTCAGAGAGCGACACAGGCGTGGACCATGATTTAGTAGAAGGAGCACTAGACTTGGCTTAGGCAACTTGGATTCAAATCCTGCCTCTGACAGTTAACATTTAAGCCTCAATTTCTTCATATGTAAAATGGGTTAATGAAAGACAGTGTATCATAGTGAACAAAGAACCAGCCTCAGAACCAAAAAAATAAACTGGATTCAGGTCTAGCTCCTAACACATACCAGCCGTGAAACCCCAGGTAAGTCACTGACCTCAAATTATTCTAGACAACTCTCTTTAAGACGATAAATTGCAGGAAAATGCCCATCTACATTGGTAGAGGGAGTTTTTTTACCTGGGAGTTCCCTATACCAATAAAATAAACATGTCCAGTCCATATGCCTACCTCTTAGAATTGTTGTGAAACTCAAGTAAGATTTAATGAGCACAAGTACTTTGTAACTCCTAAGAGTACCATGTAAATATAAACAATTATGTTTCCCTTCAGTTTCATCATCGGAAAATGAAAGAGTTGGGCTAGATAATCTCTACTGTCCCTTCTAGCTTTTACATTTTAGAATTTCATTCTTTCATACCCAAAGAGTAGTTGTTAACATTGTTCCTAAGTCAGGGAGGATAATGGAAAATAACAGCTATGATGTCTGGAACGTACTCTGTCTTTGTAGGCAAACTCTTTTGACAGCAGGAACTGTACTTCCTGTTTCTTTGGCATCCCTTTAGGAAAGTTTCGTGGTAGTCTATATTCATCAGGGACTCAATAAAAGCTGATTATCAGCACAGGTTGGGCCTATATATGACTAGAGAGCTCAGACGTGCCCATGCTCAGCAACCTTGAGCTTATTCCTCTCCAGGAACCTGAGTCTTGAGCAAGAGCGAGCTCACTAGGGCAAAGATCATGTGTCAACACCTTGTGAAAATTTTTAAATCCAGTGAGAGAAAACAGAATTTAGGGGAAACCAGTAGATTGAGAGTCAGGTGAATATTTTTCTTTCCAATGTTGGAATAAAATCTCAGCATTGTTAGAATGGTGCTAAATGTTTGTCAGAATGAATCTTAGGAATATATTGCAGAATGTTAGAAATAGAGCAAAATGGGCCTCAATGATCATTTTAGTCCAACCCCTCTCCTTATTTATACATAAGAAAACTGAGACCAGAAAGGGGACACATGGGAAGAGAAATGGATTTAGTAGGGATAGCCTGAAATAGCTAAGGGAATCCAGGAAATATCACGTGCCAGGATGTATAAGGAAATTTGGAGGGCTAGCAGGATCCCAGCTTTCATTAATATGACCCATTTTGTACTATGTCCTCTCTGTAGTTGTCATTGGATAAGAAATTTAGCACTAGAAAGGTCCTTAAAGATGATCTGGTCCAGGAGTTCTTAATCTTTTTTTTTTTTAATGTCATAGACCCTCTTTGGCAGTCTGGTGAAACCTGTGAACTTCTCAAAATAATGTTTTTAAATGTATAAAGTGAAACATGAAGGAAACCAATTATACCTAAATGCAGTTAGCAAAAAAAAAAAATTTAAGTTCACAGATCCCAGGCTAAGAACTCATGATTTAATCCTACCTCTTCGTTTGCTCCAATTCAATAAACATTTATTAAGTGCCTACTGTGTGCCAGACAATGTACTGAGTACTGGGGATAGAAAAAGAGGCAAAAGATAGTCCCTGCCTCAAACTGAGTCCAGAGAGGGGAAGTAATGTCTTTGAGATCATACTGCCAGTAAAGTAGCAAAGCTAAGATTCAAATCCTGGTCTTTTAAGTACAAATCCTACCCCAATCAAGAAAGTCTGAGATTAAAAAGACACGATACCTGTCAATGTTCCAGCTTCCATGAAATATACAACCCTGAGCCCTATTAGGTAAAGCCAGATTTCCTCTTCCAGGTGCAATTAAAATATTGGTTTGTATCTGGCCCAGATCTCTTGGATTAGGTCCTTTGTTATTTTCCAGACCATTTTTTGATCTCACACTGCACCTGCATAGAATTGGATATTGGCCACCAAGGCTATGAAGAATTCCAGGTTTAGTCCAAGAGTGAATTAGGAGCTGGGAAAAGGGGTTATTACACCTGGAAGGCCACCAAGCTCTGGGGCTCCCATGTGAATGGTTCTGTGTTTCCAAACAGAATTTTTTGGCTTGGAAATGCCACTCATTTCAATGACCTTCGGGGCACAGTAATAAGCTATATTCTTTACCTAATTGGCAGTAAAGAGGGCTCTTGGCACTTGGGCAACAGCTTTTGGCTTCTGCCTGTGTCTGTGTTTCATCCTGCACGTGTGCCCATAGAGAAGCTCTGCCCTCCCCTCTGTGAATGCAGTAAACAAAACAGAAAAAAAAAAAAAGCAAGCAATTAGATTATAGAGCTGTGGTGGACTCTCCGTCTACCAGGACTTATAGGAGATACCAAACTGTACTTTCCCCAGAGCTCAGGAAGAGAGGGACTAGAATCCTAGAGTAGGAAGGGACCTCAGAGATTGTCTAGTCAAATGGAATCCCCCCTACAGCACCCCAAATTGGAGGCTTTAATCCCTATGATTTTGCAAGACAGTTCCTTCCTCTTTTGGACAGGCCTAACTCTTAGAAGGGGCAGCTAGGTGGCAAAGTGGATAAAGCACCAGGCCTGGAATCAGGAAGGCTCTTCTTCCTGAGTTGAAATCTGGCCTCAGATATGTACTACCTGTGTAACCCTGGGCAAGTCACTTCACTCTCTTTGCCTCAATTTCCTCTTCTGTAAAAAGAGCTGGAGAAGGAAATGGCAAACCACTCTAGTATCTTTGCCAAGAAAACCCCAAGTGGGTCATGAAGAGTCAGACGTGAACTGAACAACAGCTCTTCAAGGGCTGACTTTTTGTGACTTCTTCCCATCGATGCCGGTTCTGCCCTCTGAGGCCTAGAACAAAAGCTATCCTTCTACTTAGCATCTCTTCAATTATTTGAAGAAAGAGGCCATATTGCTAGCTATGTCTTCTCTCATTCAAAATAAGCAGGGCCAGTTCCACCAACCATTCTTCATATGACAGTTTCCAGACTTTCCACCATTCCAGTTTATCATGGGCATCATTGATTTAGACTTTGAATCCAACCCCTCCCATTTTGCAGATGAGGAAATTGAAGCTGGGAAATTAAACAAGCTGGCCAGAGTCAGACACCTTGGAAGTATCTGAGGCAGAGATCTGAAGTCAGGGCTTTTGACTCCAGATCTAGCACTCTATCCTAACACTATCCTAGAGCTCCACCTAACAGCCTGGTTGCTTTGTCCCCTGGTATGCAGCTTTCAATATATAGCCCAGGGATGTCCTGGAGCTACCATGCTGACATCACTGTGCATGTTAATATCTCAGAAATGGGCAAATGTTGCAGATTAGCGCTTGATTTATTGTTTTGTTAATTATCTAGACCAGAGGTATCAAATACAGGACCTTACAATATTCAAAGGGAAGCTAGGTGGCTACAGCGGATAGAGCACCAGACCTACAAGTCAGGAAGATCTGAATTCAAATCCGATTTCAAACGCTTACTAGCTGTGTGGCCCTGGGCAAGCCGTTTAACTCTGTTTGCCTCTGTTTCTCATCTATAAAATGAGCTAGAGAAGGAAATGGCAAACCACTCCAGTATGTTCGCCAAGAAAACCCCAAATGGGGTTGCTACTGAAACCACAACAATAATACTTAAAATGTAATTGAGAAATATTTAATAAAATAAATTAAAAATACAACAGAGCCTAGATAATGTTAATATGTGGTTTTCTCAGTCAATACAAGGCAGAAGGACTCCTTACGTATGGTTTAGTGGCCCCCTTTCTATTTGAACTTGACACTGCTAGTCTAGACTTGTGAAAGTGTTGCAGAAAATGTTAATAACACAGATTAAACCATAAATGTGTCATGAGCAACATTTTTTTGAAGAACCATTTGTTAAACGTTTAACAGAGTACCCCTGATGTATACATCTTAAAATATGGTGACTAGAACTGAACTCAATACCAGAGATGAGGTCTTACAAGAGCAGAAGACAAGGGACTCTCCCTCTTTTAAGATATTATACTTCTTGGGGCAGCTAGGTGGTACAGTGGATAGAGCACCGGCCCTGAAGTCAGGAGGACCTGAGTTCAAATCCGGCCTCAGACCAAACACTTGACGCTTACTAGTTGTGTGACCCTGGGCAAGTCACTTAACCCCAAATGCCTTAAAAAAAAAAAGAAAAGAAAAGAAAAGAAAGACATTATGCTTCTGTTTCTGCAAGCTAAGACCACATTCACTTTTTTAGATGTTAACTAACTAAAACCACCACCCACCCAAAGTTTTCATTTTTTTCTTTCTTCTTTTCTGTCTTTTTTTTTTTGAGGCAATTGGGGTTAAGTGATTTGTCCAGAGCCACATAGCTGGTTGAGTGTCTGAGGCTAGATTTGAATGTAGGTCCTCCTGACTCAGATGGGTGCTCTATCCACTGTGCCACCGAGTGGCTCCCGTTTTGGTTTTGTTTTTTTGGTTTGTTCCCCACCCCCAAATAGGGGCTACTCTTAATCCAGCTCTTTCTGATCTAGTACTTTTACTATTTTTTTCTAACTCAAGAACAAGACTTTTTATCTTGTTCTTTTGAGCCTATCATTCCAGCCTTCTGAGATCTCTCTAAGACTTAGCTCTCTCTCACAGTTCTACCAATATTTTACCGCAGAACCAGAGGCAACTAGGCTCAGAGGGAACGGGGCATAGTGACAGCTGGCCTCTGAGGCACGAAGAGCAACGTTCAAGTCTTGGCTGTGATACACACTGCCTTGCGTGACTTAAGACAAGTCCTTTAACCTCTCAGTGACCCAGACAACTCTGCGCAGGGGTTGGCAAACTCACCTGCCTGTTTTTGTTTGGCCCAGGAGCCAGGAGTTCTTAGCTCCAGGGCTGACAAAATCGGGTGGGCAATTTGGCCAGATCTGACCAGAAGGCCCTAGTTTGCCGATCTCTGCTCTGAGATTTTAAATTGTCGAGAAGTTAAGGATCTCCACTGGTAAAGGGGGCTCCTCTCTGAGGACATCCAGAGCCCAAAGAAATGACAAATAAGGTTAAAAAAAAATAAGAGAAAGATAGTTATATAGATCTATACAGAACGCTGTGGGAAGCACAAGGGTAAAATAGAAGGTTAAGGGGCAGCTAGGTGGCACAGTGGATAGAGCACTGGCCCTGAAGTCAAGAGGACCTGAGTTCAAATCTAGCCTCAGACCAGACACTTGACACTTACTAGCTGTGTGACTGTGGGCAAGTCACTTAACCCCAATTGCCTACAAAAAAATTTTTTTAAAAAGGTTAATAAAACATCGTTGCTGTTCTTATTGAGGTTAAAAGAAGATCACAGGATCCAGATCTATTTAGTCCAACTCTTTCATTTTAGAGAGGAGGAAACTAAGGCCCAGGAAGGATAAGATCCCAAAGCCAGTAAGTGTCAGTGGTAGGATTTGAACCCAGGTCTTCCAAGTCTTGATCCAGAGCTCTTTTCACTATATCACACTTCCCTAATTAATATACTCTCATACAAAGTAGAAATGGTAGATCTTTTTGTTGTCGTTTAAGGTCTGGGAGGCACTAGAAGTTTTGAGCAGAATAACAGGGAAAATGCGCATCATTTCTCCTCCTTCCTAACTTTCTCATTCATCCATCCATTCATTCAGCAAACATTTCACTCATTCATCCATTCAATAAACATTCACTAAGAGTTTTCTTATTTCGTGGAAGGCACCTGCTTGGCGTTGTTGCAGATAAGAAGGACTTTGCAGCCTCAAGGATGGACACATCTGAAAGATGATCCCAAGTCTTAGAAGAAACCTGGGTTGACGCTGAATTATAACAAACATCACAAGTGGTTTCTTGCTGTTGGTGGTCGTTCATTCTCCAAGAGGATCAATGACATCACAGTGTTGGGAGAATATTACAGACCAAAGAGACCTTAGGCATCACCCAATTCAATCATTGATTTTTACTGATTAGGAAACTGAGGTACAGGGGGATTTAGTATCTTGAACCAAAACTAGATTCATAAAATTACAGAATTTAGAATTGGAAGAACCTTAGACACTGTCTAGCTCTAGTCCAACTGAATTTCTTATGGCATATCTGACAATTGATTATATAGCCTTTGATTAAAAATCTCTAGTGAAAGATATTTACCACATTCTGAGGTTGCCAATTCCACCTTTTTTTTTATCCCCAACTCCCAGTCCATGCTCATCCCACCACATTCCACTGCCTCATTCTGAAAGGGTTTGTCCACATGCCCTCCCACCAGCAGCAGCAGCAGCGGCAGCACCAGCAAGGAACTCAACTGAGATGGATAGGGACCGAGGCTATGATTTCCCTGTTCCAGGGCACTCCTCCTATCAATGCAGGTCAATAGCTTCTATGTCACTTTTAGTCTTAAAGAGGTTGCCTAGATGACTTGAGAATTCAAGTAAATTGCCTGAGATCCCATAGCCAGTATATGTCAGAGGCAAGACTTAACTCAGATATTCTTGCATCAAAACCCAAGCTTTCTGTCCACTAAACCACATTGCCTCTCTAGGAGACGAGATGAGCAACTTCATTTATCACTCACCTCTCTCCATCTTAGCCACAGTCCTCTCCAGCACCCAGCATTCTATAAAGGGGAGGTAGGGAGAAACCCAGCTTTTGAATCAATTTATGTAATCTTCAAGATAATAGACATTCAATATTGTATAAGGCCATGGACCTCTCTCTCTCTTATTATTGTAATGATATTCAAACATCATATGCCTCTTGGGGCAGAGGAGAAGCCTGAGGGTTCAGAGTAACTATACTTTATTATCTGACCATGGAGACAGCACTGGTGTAAAGGCCAAAGCTTGCAATTTGGAATCAGAGGACCTGAGTTCCAATTCTGACTCTGTTTCTTGGTAACTCTGTGACCTTGGCAAAATCCCTTCTTCTCTCTGGGCCTTGGTTTTGTCTTCTCCAGATCCCTATTAGTTCTCAGGTCTAGTATTATGATCTGCAAGGGGGTTTAGTAAGGTGGGGTTGGAGAAGGAAGAGCCAGAAGAAAATCTCTTACACATTAAGCATCCTCCCAAACTGGATGTTACCAGGACATAGTATGTGTGCTGTAGCCAAGGATAGCCTGTGGGCTGCTTGCAGGAGAACTAAATCTCCCCCACAGAACTGTTCTTAAGAGAAAGCTGCAACCATGGTGTGAACTGAGAGGGACACAAAGAAGTAATCCAATGCATTTCTAGGCAAAATATGAAAGAATAGCCCCTGACTGTTACTGACCACTAGGAAATTCAAGTTTTTGTTGCAATGCATGCATATCACTTACCACATACTGCTAGAGCTGGAGGGGACCATACAGAACAGCTGGTCCAATTCTCATTTTATGGAGGAAAAAATTAAGGTCCAAAATGAAATATCTTGTTGTTCCAGAATTCAGTATTCTATATCCCACATGTGTGCCTTTACATAGGTTGTCCTGAATCCTTCTTCTCCACTTCTTAGAATCCTTAGATTCCTTCAAGGCTCAGCTCATGGAACATCTCCTAGGAGAAGCCTTTCCTGAGCCACCTAGTGTACTGTTCTCTCCCTCCTCTATTCTTTATTTTGTTGCTGTTCACCTGTTTTCAGTCATGTTCTGACTCTTCATGACCCCATTTGGGGTTTTCTTGGAAAAGATACTGGAGTGGTTTGCCATTTCCTTCTCTAGTTCATTTTACAGATGAGGAAATTGAGGCAAACAGGGTTAAGTGACTTGCCCAGGGTCACACAAGCTAGTATGGTCTGAGGCCAAATCTGAACTCAGGAAAATGAGTCTGACTCCAGCCTAGCACTGTAGCAACTACACCACCTAGCTCCCAATCCAGTATTTACTTATCCTTGTATCTATTGTATTCCCATAGTAAAATTTAAGTTTCTTAAGGACATGGACTGTTATTTTCTTTTTCTCTCTACCACCTGAGCAAATACTCCAGTGCCTCATACATAATAGGCACTTAATAAATGATTACTGGACACTGTTAGATTGCATTGTCCAGGACCATGGTGACTAAGTGACCCATCTGGATCTCAAACCCAGACATTCTGATTTCAAGTCCAGGCCTCATCCCAGTACACAACATTAAGTTCATTAAATTTAATTAGTTGTAAACGTTAACTTAATTGACTTTGCCACTACTTATCATTCATAATTACCAACTTTTAAAATACATCTTAATATAATTAAAATAGCATTGGATTTCCTGTGAGGAGTCATAAGAGGAATTACTAATGTGAAAATCACACAAACAGAAATTATAACCAAGCCAAAGATTTGACTAATCTCAAAATGAATGTCATCTCATAATCACAAAGAATAGAATTTTCTTATTCTAAAAACAGGTTCATTTTTTTAAAAAATCAGCCCACTCACAACTGCCAGAATGTTATACCCTAGGAAACTTCCTGCCTTAACCAATGTTAGTCTCTGCTTATGACCCCTGAGAATTCAATCCTATGCAAAGAAATGTCTTGCCTGTCTGACTTGATTATGCCTTAAATTTCACAATTAGTTATTTATTTCTTTGGTTTGTGATTGTTGATGTGTAAGTAATTTCTCCAAGAGCAGTAAAGCCTTATTACTCTTTATAGTCACACTGTGAATACATTTATTGAGTATGCTATATAGTTGGGGGCAGGGAGTTGGAGTTGAATCTTGGCTTCTTTAATTTCTAGCAATGTGGCCCTAGATATATTACTTAACTTTTCTGAGCCCCAGTTTCCTTATGTGTAGAAGGAGGTATATCAATACCTAAGTAATAACTACCTCCTAGTAAAGTGTTTTGAAAATTTTAAACCTTTTTTAAGCAATTTCCTAGAGCAGGCAGGAAGGATGAGGTGAAAAAAAGGAAAGGAAGGAGTAACTAGAGATATGAAAAGAAACATAGGAAGGGTCTCTGAGGGGGAAATAAAAGTACACCTTTTTTCTTTTTTTAATTTTTTTTTTGCATATGAAACTGCAAGTTTGTTATGTACAAATTACTATTTCTTTTAAATATATGATAAAGTTATCATGTAGATTTTTCCCCCCTTTTTTCTTCCCTCATCTGCATTATTACCATTTTCTCCATCACTTACTTAAATTTAGACAATCAAACAAAACAGTAAATCAAGCCCTGATTTGTAGCCCTGGCAGATTTCCAAAGTGTAAGGCTTACCCTGAAATTTAACAAGTGGCTTTCAGAAGCCAGTCTAAACCGGCTCAAGCAGACCCCTGCAGGCCATCCCACATATGAAGGTAAGAAAAACCTACCTCCCCAGTTTAGACAAACTTCCCTTCCTCTGGACTCAACATTCTGTAAGAAGCCGCTTAATAATATCTCCTCCCTCAAAATAACAGTGTATAAAGTCTCACATTCCTCTCAAGTTTTTGCTTTGCTTTGTTTTGTACTTTCTTTGTGTTTCTGTTCAAGAGACTGTATGGTATAGTAGAAAGTGCTCTAGACTCAGAATCAGGAGACCTGGGTTCAAATTTTGTGAACAGAAACAAGTTATTCAACCTCTCTGGGCTTTTGTTTCTTGTAGATTGAGGTGAAGATAGCAATGCTTCTACTCCCAGAGAATTTCTTTGGGGCAACTGGGCAGCTAAGCAATGAGAGAGGGGAAGGAGGAGGGAGAAGGAGAGGGAGAGAGAGACAGAGAGAGACAGACAGACACAGACAGAGAGAGAGAGAAGGGAGGGAGAGAGATAGAGAGACAGAGACAGAGAGATAGACAGAGAGAGACAGACAGACAGAGACAGAGAGAGAGAGAAGGGAGGGAGAGAGATAGAGAGACAGAGACAGAGAGAGAGAGAGACAGACAGACAGACAGACAGACAGAGACAGAGAGGGAGAGAGATAGAGAGACAGAGACAGAGAGATAGACAGAGACAGACAGACAGACAGAGACACAGAGAGAGAGAGAGAGAGACAGAGACAGAGAGATAGACAGAGAGAGACAGACAGACAGAGACAGAGAGAGAGAGAAGGGAGGGAGAGAGATAGAGAGACAGAGACAGAGAGAAAGAGAGACAGACAGACAGACAGAGACAGAGAGGGAGAGAGATAGAGAGACAGAGAGATAGACAGAGACAGACAGACAGACAGACAGAGAGCAAGCGAGCGCTGCATTTGGAATCAGGAAGCTTTTGTCTGCTGTTGAATTGGTGTGGTCCTGTCTGACTCTTCCTGACCCGTTTGGGGTTTTCCTGGCGAAGACACTGGAGGGGTTTGTCATTTCCTTCTCCAGCTCATTTTACAGATGAGGAAACTGAGATAAACAGGATTAAATGACTTGCCCAGGGTCACCCAGCTAGTAAGTGAACTGAGTTCAAAGCTAGCCTCTGACATTTTCTAGCTATGTAACAAGGTCTTAAGTCACTTCCGCCTGACTCAAAATCCTCACCTATAAAATGGAAATAATAATAACACTTACTTCCCAAGGTTGTTGTAAAGATAAGATGAGATATTTGTAAAGTTACTTTGCAAACTTTAAGGTACTATATAAATGTTAGTCATTAATGTTATCATTAAGAGCTTTGGGGGCAGCTAGGTGGTGCAGTAGATAGAGCACTGGCCCTGGAGTCAGGAGGACCTGAGTTCAAATCCCTGTTTCAGACCAGACAATTGACACTTACTAGCTGTATGACCCTGGGCAAGTCACTTAACCCCATTGCCTAGCCAAAGACAGAGAGAGAGAGAGAGAGAGAGAGAGAGAGAGAGAGAGAGAGAGAGAGAGAGAGAGAGAGAGAGAGAGAGCTTTGTAAAGCTTAAAGGGCTAAAGAACCAGGAATTATCACTGGCAGAAAAAGCACTAGACTGGGAGTCAAGAGAGCTGGGTTCTAGTCCAGACTCTAACACTCATTAGTTGTGTTTCACTGTGCAAGTCGCAGAATAGTGAGCTCCCCTCATCCCCGCATCACTAGATACGGATCTGTACCTTAAAGTGGAGACTGAAACACATGACAGGGATGTTGCTGATGGAATCTGTGCTCTAAGAAAGGACTCCTGCCATCTGTTACCGATTAGGTCCTTTACACGTGCAATGGTTTCCTTATCTGCAGAATGAGGCTCTTGGACTGGATGGCTTCTGATAAATTCCCTTCCAGGGCTAGATCTATGATCCCATGATCTGATCGGAAGTCAGAGCCTCAGGAATAGCAATGCTTTCAGCCCAGTGCCTTCAGCCATCATCCTGGGAGCAACCCATATGGAGATGTAGCCTGGCAGCTGCTAGTGCAGCAGGGGCTGAGCCACGGCTACCATCAAACGGTTCAATATCAGAAACTGACTGACATAAGCTTATCATGGGGAAGCGACATTAAGCAAGAGATGCTACTACCTGTGTTTTCGTTGCATCCTAAGGACCATGGGACCTTTACATAAGCCTTGTGGCTGGAATCTACTGCTGTTGTCTCTCCAGCTTGAATATGAGCTAAGACAGTCTTACTTTTCTCTTTTTGTCTTCAGCGCTAAGCATGGTGCTTTGCACATAGTAAGTGCTTAGTAAATGCTTTTTTATTCACACATTAATCACTTACCCTCTCTGAGCCTCATCTCTAAAATGAAAGTGTTAGACCCAGGAAGTGGGGAACTGTGGCCATCTAGGTCCTCAAGTACGGCCCTTTGACTGAATCCAAGCTTCACAGAACAGATCCCCTTAATAATAGGATTTGGTCTGTAAACTTGGATTCAGTCAAAAGGCTGCACTTGAGGACCTAGAAGGCCACAAATTTCCCACCCCTAAACTAGATGGCGTCTCAGATTTCTGCCAGTTCTAAGATACTATGATTTTAAAAGTTGACAAGCAATAGTGTTAACCTCCCTTCCACTCTCTAGATTAAATATTGAAGTCAGTTAAGAAACTGCCATAAATGACTTACTTCAAAAGACCGAGCTTTCCCTCAGTCTGGATTCTGCAGCCACAGAAGGTGACTTGGAAGCCACTACATAGGCTTCAACACAGTAGGTACTTAAGAAATGTTTGTTTAATTGAATTGAATGAAAGTTACAGACTTTAAAGCACCATATAAGTGACAGCCATAATTGTTATTTTATTTTATTATGCAAAAATTGTTTTTAATTTTTATCACTACATTTTGGTTTTCATATCACCTTTGTTTCCAAATATATTCCTTTCTTCCCTCCCAAGAGAGGCTTCCCTTGTAACAAAGAATAAGAAGAAAAAAATCAGTTTGTCACAACAAAGACATCGGCCAAAGTTGACAATTTGTACATTGTCTGGAAGCCTTTCCAGGTAAGGCATCAATGTCAGACCATGTATTCTATTGCCATAACCTTGGCGAGCCCAAGACCACCACACCACATTCCAGAAGAATGTATGATCCCTTGAGAGCAGGGATTTTTTTTAAAAAAAATTTGTCTTTTAATCTCTAGAGCCTAACAAGTTCTTTTCACACAGTAGGAATTTAATAAACACTTGTTAAATTGAATTGAGTACTGAGAGCCTAGCAAAGTTCTTTGTACATAGTAGGAATTTAATAAACACTTGTTAAATTGAATTGAGTACTGAGACACTAGGCAGGGGCTTAGTGAAGGAAGGTTAGATTATTAGATTGCTTGCAATTATCAGTATTTTGATTTCCTCTGTTACTAGTATAACTAGGACTCCAACCAAGCCTGGAATGTTTTGCATGTGACTTTGAATGAAGAAAGAGATGTGACTGTGGATGGTGGAGAGAATGCTGGCATGCTGAAAAGACAGTAAGCCAAATCAAGGCAACGAACACTTTTTTTTTAAGCCCTTACTATGTGCCAGGCGTTGTGCTAAACACTGGGGACACAAAAGAACTCAGTCTAACTGTGAAGATAACATGCAAACAGTATGTACACAGCAGAAGTACACAGGATAAATTGTAGATAATCTTTGGAAGAAGGCACTAGCATTGTGGGGAATCAGGAAAGGCTTCTTGAAGAAAGTAATTCTTAGAGGAGCTTCTTTGGAGAGAGATGTGTATGATTCTTAACTCTCTTGAGGAAAGAGACATGTAAAAAGAATTTGGAAATTTCTGACATATAGAGGAATCCAGATCTTCAACACATTCCTGATTGCCAATTTGCCACCCTGGACACTTTGGAAATGTTCCCCTTGGGGAAGATCAGAACCTATCTGCTTGTTTGAGCTGAAATCTCATCTTGCTCACAGCAAAGAACTCATTCAACTCATACGTTTTCTGGCATATACTAAGCCACAGAACACCCCCAATTTCTGTTTGTTCTTCACTTGGATAAGTGGGCTTATGCTATGCTATCTGCTATGGTCTTTTATAAGACAGGTAGGTAGCACTATGGGCGGAGCCCTGGATCTAGAGTCAGAAAGACCTTAGTTCAAATCTGACTTTAGATATTTCCTAACAGTGTGGACCTGGGCAAGTCACTAATCCTCTCTCTACCTCAGTTTCCTCATCTATAAAATGGGGACAATAATAGCATCTATCTCCCAGAATTATTGTGAGAATCCAATAATATAGTAAAGTGTTTTGCAAACCTAAGCCAATATATAAATGCTAGCTTTTATTATGTAACCAGAATTTTCTTTCCTTTTTTTTTTTTTAAAGGAAAGGGGCCAGGACAAGCATGTATAAGCTAAAGGCTACCTTGCCACTTAAGCATCACCAGAGAAGAGGTTTTTGATCTGGACCCTCTTCCCTAAAAAAGCACATCCCTAGGGAAGTGATATTTGAGAGAGGTGTATAGATATAAATCCAATCTGATACGCCACTTAAAGATAGATGAAGGAAGGAGCAAGTAACCCAACCACAGCCCTCTCCTGGTTTTCTCAAGGAGAAAATCAAAGTTTCTTTTGAAGAGATACCCATGCTGCCTACAAGGTGCACAATTTATACATTTATACAAAACAGATGGACATACATATGTTACACGGGCGCACACACACAGACACACCTCTTACACAAGGAATGCTTATGTGAGTGCTTCCAGAGGTACAGAAGAATCCTATTTAGAAGATCAAGAAAATACCAGCATTTGGGGAGCAGGGCAGCTTTCCTGACTTGTTCTAATGTGGACGTTCCTGGGCCTTTATTCAATCTATTCCGCTAATCTGCACCTGCCCACCAGTATACAAATTGGGGAAAAGGAGCTGAGGAAGAGAGGAAGTGTCCAACACTCAGAATGAGACCACAAGCTCAAGTTCATTTGCATGGTAATCGAATGGGCCACACTGAGTCAACAAAGGGAAAATCATAAGTCACCCTCGCTGCTCCTGCCAGTTGTCAGTTCCTGGCAGAAGGGAAAGGAAGAGACACGTCATTAAGTAACAGGTGTCAACTGTCATTTCTCCACCAGGAGAAGTCAAATCAAGAAAACTGGTAATCAATGAAAGAGAAATTTGCTAAGTAAATCAGAAGGCCTTGGGTTATGGAGAGCACGTCAAGTCAAGATTGGACAGGAGGGACAGATTTGTAGAATTGGTCAGAGGAAATAGAGGGGTTGTAACATCTTCAAATGACACAGGCCTACAAAAACACTCAACTTTTCCCCAAGGTTGCAGATATATTTAGGAAAGACTTAGAGAAACTATTTTAGCAAAATTTTGACAGATATTTGTAACAATTTCTTTCTTTTTCCTTCTTTTTTTCTTTCTTTTCTCCATCCCTCCCTCCCTTCCTTCCTCCCTCATTTCTTTCTTCTTTCCTTCCTTCTTCCTTCCTTCCTTCTTTCCTTCCTTCTTCCTTTCTTCCTTTTCTCTTCCTTCTATCCTTCTTTCCTTCCCTCCTTCCCTTCCTTCTTCCTTCATTTCTTCTTTCTTTCTTTCTCTCTGTTATTTAATCCATACAGGGAACTTCAGGTGATAAAACTCCCTCTACCAGTGCAGATTGGCAGCTGTTTTCAAGCCATGGTATTAGAGAATCAGCTTAGGGAAGTGAGAGACCCTAGGTCACCTAACCAACATGTATCAGAGGCAGAATTCTCCTGACTACGAAACCAACACTATGCACTGCACCCTCTGGCTTTTCTTTCCTATAGCATCACAGAAGGTTAAAACTAGATGGTACCTTAGAGATCACTTAGTCTATCCATCTTGTTCAACAGGTAAGGAAACTGAAGTTAATGGAGTGGGAATAAAAATGATAATAACTCTCATTTAGTGTTACCACTACTTCATTAGAGAGTCACAACCCCTCTTTAAGTTAGATGCTGCAGGTACAATAACATTTTACAGATGAGGAAACTGAGACTCAGAGAAACTAAATGAATTGCCCATGGTCACATAGCTAGTAAGTAATTAGAGCCATGATTCATATCCAGGACTTCCTAACTTGGACAAGTCCAAGTCTTTAGCTACTATGCCAGCCTTGGTAAGATAACAAAGCAACACTCAGAGTCAGAAATAGAAAATAAAGCTTTGCTTATCCCTCCAGGCTTTCGGTCCTCCCACTTTGCTTAGCCTTTTATTTGCAGCTCTGTTATTTGGGGGGGGGGGTTTCTCTCATTAGCATCTAACTATGCTAGGAAATCTTGTCTGCCATTTTATTACTTATTCTGTCTACCATTTTATTCATTCATTCCTTCATTCTTTCAACAACTATTTGCTGAGCATCTACTATGTGTTCACTGCTGGCTCAGGTGGTCTGGGGCTTACAATATTAAAAGATATAGTTCCTGCCCCACTGGAGTTTACATTCTAGAAGAAGAAATAAGATAATCATACAAATCACCATTAAAAAAAAAAGGTAGAACCTGTTGAGTATCTAAAAGTAGGACAAAGAACTATACAAAGTCTAGGTAAGGAAAGATGATGTAGAAGCCAGAGGGAAGATGAAGGAAAGCTTAATGGAGGTAGGGACATTTGAACTAAATCTTAAAGGATGTGTAGGAACAGGTAGAGACAGGTTAAGGTTGGAGGCAGGGGGTGGGGATGTCAGGGAAGGCAATCCAGGATGAGGAAATAAGCTCAAAAACCCCCAGTGGTTCCCTGTTACCTCCAGGATCAAGTAAAATGTTCTCTTTGAGCATTTAGAGCCCTTCCTCCTTTTCCTTTCCAGTCTTCCTTTACTTCCTTTACTCTGTACCCATTATTGGAATGTTCCTTACCTCTGTCTCTGCTTCTGAGCTTTCCTAGATTTCTTCAAGTCTCAGCTTAAATCTTACCTCTCCAAGAGTCCTTTTCTGGTCTCCCTAGCTACCAGTGACTTCCCTCTGAGATTACTTTCCATTTACACTGTATATTTCTTGCATGTACCTAGGTATTTACATGTTGTCTCCTCCATTAGAATGTGAGCTCCATGAGGGCAATGAATTGAGTGAAGGGCCTAGAGTTAGGAAAACTCATCTTTCTTTTTTTTTTCCTGTAGACAACCTTTTATTTTTTTAATATAAATTTATTTATTTTTAGTTTTCAACATTTACTTCCTTGAGTTCCAAATTTTACCCCATCTCACCTCCCCCACCCCAAGATGGCATGAGTTCTGAATACCCCTTCCCTAGTCTGCCTCTCTTCTGTCTCTCCCTTCCTTCTCTTATCCCCTTCCTCTTCTATATTCCTGTAGGGCAGGACAGATTTCTGTACCCCATTTCCTGCATTTCTTATTCCCCAGTTGCATGTGAAAACATTTTTTTAAAAATATGTGTTTTTAAAACTTTGGGTTCAAAATTTCTCCCTTCCTCCCTCCCTACCCTCCCTCCTTGAACAGGCAAGCAACTCGATATAGGTTATACATGTGCAGTTATGCAAAACACTCCCATAATAGACATGTGAAATACTAACTCTATTTCTCTTAATCCTATCCTGCCCCCCATTTATTCTATTCTTTCTTTTGACCCTGTCCTCCTCGGAAGTATTTGCTTCTGATTACCCCCTTTCCCAATCTGCCCTCCTCTTTATCATCCCCCTGCTCTCTTGTCCTATTCCACCCTATTTTCCTGTAGGGTAGGACAGAGTTCCATACCCCATTGAGTGTGTATGCTATTCCCTCCTTAATCCAAATCCTATGAGAATAAGATTCACTCATTCCCTCTCACCTTCCTCCATTTCCATCCACTGTAAGAGCCATTTATTTTCTGTTTTTTGTGAGATAATTTACCCTGTTTTATCTCTCCCTTTCTCCTTCTCCTAGACAGTCTTGGGGTGAGGAAGAACACTGGCCTGGTGGAGCTTATAGTGGCTATGGAGAGGAAATTCTCCTCACAGTTCCGAGACAGAAAAGAACTGAAAATTTTAAAGGTCCCTAGAAGTATCTCTGGAAACAGCTGTACAAACCCCTGAAACTTGGGACAGTATATTCTCCACATTGGAAGCAGACTCTTACCTTAACAAAGAGTTTAAAACTCAAGTAATTGGCTGGGATCATGAGCAAACCTCCCAAAAAGACTCAGACTATATTATCTTACTTTGGTGAAAAAGAAGATCAAAAACATACAACCAGAAGAAGACAACAAAGTCAAAGCTCCTATATCCAAAACCTCCAAGAAAAATATGAATCAGTCCCAGGCCTTGGAAAAGCTCAAAAGAGATTTTGAGAAGCAAGTAAGAGAAGTAAAGGAAAAACTGAGAGTGATTCAAGAAAATCATGAAAAACAAATCAACAGCTTGCTAAAGGAGATCCAAAAAAACACTGAAGAAAATAACACCTTAAAAAATAGCCTAAACCAAATGGCAAAAGAGGTCCAAAAAGCCGATGCTGTAAAAAGAAAAATTGGCCAAATGGAAAAGGAAGTCCAAAAGATTACTGAAGAAAATACTTCCTTAAAAATTAGAATAGAGCAATTGGAAGATAGTGACTTTATGAGAAATCAAGACACTGTAAAACAAATCCAAAAGAATGAAAAATTAGAAAACAATGTGAAATATCTCATTGGAAAAACAACTGACCTGGAAAATAGATCCAGGAGAGAGAATTTAAAATTATTGGACTATCTGAAAGCCATGATCAAAAAAAGAGCCTAGACATCATCTTTCAAGAAATTATCAAGGAAAACTGCCCTGATATTTAGAACCAGAGGGCAAAATAGAAATTGAAAGAATCCACCGATCTCCTCCTGAAAGAGATCCCCAAAGGAAAACTCCTAGGAATATTGTAGCCAAATTCCAGAGTTCCCGGTCAAGGAGAAAATATTACAAGCAGCCAGAAAGAAACAATTCAAGTATTGTGGAAACACAATCAGGATAACACAAGATTTAGCAGCTTCTACATTAAAGGACCGCAGGGCATGGAATATAACATTCCGGAGGGCAAAGGAGATAGGATTACAACCAAGAATCACCTACCCAGCAAAACTGAGTATAATCCTTGGGGGAAATGGTCATTCATGAAATAGAGGACTTTCAAGCATTTTGATGAAAAGACCAGAGCTGAATAGAAAATTTGACTTTCAAATACAAGACTCAAGTGAACATGAAGAGGTAAACAGGAAAGAGAAATCATAAGAGACTTATTAAGATTGAACTGTTTACATTCCTGCATGGAAAGATGATTTTATAACTCATGAGCCTTTGTCAGTATTAGGTAGTTGGAGGGAAAAAATTATATGTATGGATAGATAGATAGATAGATAGATAGATAGATAGATAGATAGATAGATAGAGGGGAGAGGGTGAGTTGAAGATGAAGGGGTCATATCTGGAGAATAAAATTAAGGGATGAGAGAAGACTCATCTCCTGAGATAAAATGTGGCCCTCAGACACTTCCTAGCTGTGTGCCCCTGGACAAGTCACTTAACCCTGTTTGCCTCAGTTTCCTCATCTGTAAAATGAGCTGGAGAAGGAAATGGCAACCCACTCCAGTATCTTTGCCAAGAAAATCCCAAATGGGGTCCTGGACGTAATGGAAACAATTCAACAACTCTGATACTTAGCACAGTTCCTGGCACATAGTAAGCATTTAATAAGTTCTTTTTGAGTGAGTAATTGAGGGAATGCCATAGGCACTGAATGTTTTTGAGTCATGGCGTATTGTAGGAACTGATTTAACACCACAAGAATTAAAGGGAGAGAAGGGAGAGGAAGATGCTTGCTCCTGACAGATATTCATAAGAAAAGCAACCTCTTAATTCCTTCCTTAGCTTTTGTTTGGGCTCAAATTTGTTTTGTATGCCAAACCAGAGAGGAGCTTGGGAATTTCTCTTCCTGAATCAGATAGGTGCCTGGGACAATAGTGTTCAAGGCAACCCCAGGCATAGGGAGTTAAAAGACTTAATCTTAGCCAAGAGCACTCTTCAAGGCCTTTAATTATCTCAGTTCTAAGTGACTTGTGTTTTGCTATGGCCAAAGAGCTGTCAGCCTGACCTTCTCTGGGAAAGGCTTTTTAGTCACTGTACCCTAGCAGATTAGATCTGAAATGACCAGCAGATGGCCCCAAAGAGATAAATCCCAGAAGCTAGGAGCAGGCAGCAATGTCCAATTGTACTAGAAGACCATTGGAGCAGCCAGCTGCAGTGCACCCAGGGAAGGGTGGAGATGAAGTTCCCAGAAGAGAGCAGCATAGAGTAACTTGATGCTACCAGCAGAGGATATCCACATCCCTACACCATTGAAGAATGGGTTGCCTTGCTCACATACATTCCATATATGTCTGTGCCGGCCACACAAGTTGCTGAAGAGTTCCTCCTTATCTATGCTGTCTAGCCATACATGCTCCCTATATACTTGCCTCTCGTGTGTGGTCCTAGCAATATATGTTTCTATCATGTGCATTGGTTAATTCATGTGAACCCACATCACTCATAGTTTGGTAACCGATAGGTGAGTTTACCTTGTGTGCATATAGAAGGAATCTTCTCTTGTCATTTTATTTGCTGTGCTGTTGAATTAAATGTATTTTCTTTAAATTAGCTTGTCCTTTGGCCACATGGCAAAAGTGCATATATCAAGGGGTGAATAGAGAACCAGCCCTGGAGTCAGAAGGACCTGAGTTCAAATCTGACCTCAGACACTTGACACTTATTATCTGTGTGACCCCGGGCAAGTCTCTTGACCCTGATTGCCTCACCAAAAAAAGATTTTTCAAAAGTACATATATCAATAGAAGCTCATAAGCTGTGGATTTAAATGGATGCCAACCTGGACAAGGAGGCAGAAGTCAGGAAGACCTGAATCAAATCTGGCCTCAGACACTTAGTAGCTGTTTGACCCTGGGCAAGCCACTTAACCTTAATCCATTGGAGAAGGAAATGGCAAACCACTCCAGCATCTTTGCCAAGAAAACACCATGGACGGTATGGTCCACAGGGTAATGAAGAGTTGGACGTTAGTGAACATCTGAACAACAACCCAAACTACCTGTGTGATCGTTACTTTTCCTAGATCTGTAGGAGGTAGGTAAACTACATTAACTCTCAGCCCAAGGAAGAAGAAATGCATAGACAAATGAAACAACAAATTCAAAGTCACAAGGCAGGTCAAAGTAGGGCCAAGATTAGGGCTGACTCTTCCTGAGCCCAGCCTAGCAATAACATGAAACAACAAAC
The DNA here is from genome assembly GCF_003287225.1 of Phascolarctos cinereus. NCBI lineage: Eukaryota > Metazoa > Chordata > Mammalia > Diprotodontia > Phascolarctidae > Phascolarctos > Phascolarctos cinereus. Next base: position 625,466,466 of record NW_027555847.1, on the reverse strand, counting down.
CATCTCAGGTCATTAACTCTTATTTCGATTTCTGATATTGAAAGCAGTAAACATACTCATTTTGTAAAACCAAAAGCTTTTATTGACACTTGAAAAATGTGTGCATAAATATATATATACAAGATATATGAGATCTATTATATATATATATATATATATATATATATATATATATATATCTCATATATATGGACTCATAGTAAAACAAAAATTTTACCACTACATAGTGTTGAAAAACTGTTTGTACTACAAAACTAGACTATACCAGATCAAATGTATAGCACCTATGATATTGAAAGAATATCATTTGTGTAGCATTCTAAGGTAGCTACTCTCCCATCTAGGTTAATGGTCTCACTTAGATAGTCCTTAGCTGAGAATTCCTGCATAGCCACCCCAGATTCTTGTAGGCAAGTCTCTGGAGATACAATCTATTGTGGATGGGGTAGGATTTAAAACTAGACATTGCACAAGCCACTGACCATTGTCTGACCTGCTTCACCTGGTTACTATTGGAGCTAAGTTTTTATAACTGCCCTTTCCACTATTGAAATTTACCCATTTTTGAAACAGTTCAAGGTGCCCTTCTAAAGTGAAAGATGATACAGTGGAAAGAGGACTGACTTAGGAGTTAGAGGACCTGAATTCAAATCTTGCCTCTGGTATAAATGACCTGTGTGACGTTGGGTGAACCTCTGAACTTCCATTTTCTCATCTGAAAATGAGGTTAAACTAAGTAGCCTCTGAAGTCCTTTCTAATTCTCGATCTGCGATCCTACCCCAACCCTTCTCCTAGAACTAAGGGACTGTCTTCCAAGCTTATTTTATTCTCAGCTCTGGGCTGCTTAATCAAAAGCCTTTTCAATGAATGGTCAAAAAAGCAGGTCTAAGTTTCCCTGCTTTGACCCTCTGTCCACAGGAATAAAAATATTCCTTTCTATTGCTATGGATTTTGGAGCTTCTTAAACAGTGAGATCAATTACACTCCTGCAGTTTTACGGTAAAATTATTCAAGGCCTTCAGTCACTGTTCTTATTAATTACTGTATCAGCTGTTTTACATACCCTAATTATCTCCCCATGGCACATACAGTGGTCTTTTTTTTTTAATTTAAGTTGAAAAAAATAGAAAGAATTAGAGTGTATTCCTTTGTATAAAAAAGAAAGAAATCTTTATAGAATTAAAACAGCACCAGAGCTCCCTCTGCTGGCCTTGGAGAAAATAAACTGGATTTGTTTTCAAGGTGAACAAGACTTTGAGGTCCAACACTTTCATGTTACAGATAGGGAAACTAAGGCCCAGAGATGTGAAGTGACTTACCCAAAGTCACAAAAGGAGCAAGCAGATTTTGAGCCACTTATACAAGATCTAGAATCCAAATAAAGAGACTCTAACAAAAAAAGATTCCATTCTCTCCACCACATGATGCTGCCCAATCACAGCAGAGTAAGAAATCTCTGAATATCAGAGTTGGAAGGGCTCTCGGAGATGACCTATTCCAACACACTTCTGATCAGGAATCCTCTCTGCAGCCTCTCTGGGGAGTGGTCATTCACCTCTCTGCAACCTCATTGACTTTGGTCCAGGCACTTAGCAACACTGAATCTTACTTTCTTCATCATATATATATATATATATATATATATATATATATATTAAAAAATGACCATATTGGAACAGATGACCTCAAAGGACCCTTCCCACTCTAAGCCCTTTGACTGTCCTATGACTGTCCCTGGAATATGCATTGCCATTTGTTCCCTCCATTCACAGAACAACACCCTTAACCTCTTCCTAGTAGATATGAGAAACCATCAGATTTTGAAAGATGCCCAGAAGGAGATTCCACCACAGGTCCAGCTCTTGAGAAAACTTGTGAAATAGACCCAGTTTATCTGCAATACTCTAAGTCAACTGTTCTCTTTGTACCTTTTCCCTCTTTCTCTAGGATCTTTCCCACCCTTTTCTGCTCTCTCCCTTTCCCTACTTTCCCAACCTGTTCTCAGAAGATATGATGTCAACCATTTTACTCAATATAGATTCTTTTCTTGTAAAAAAAAAAAAAAGAAATCCCTTCCAGCTTGAACATTTATGGTTTTATGCAATATATTCCAATGGAAATACTACTCAATTAATAGTCAAAGGACTCAGATTCTGATTCCAGCTTTGACATTTACTCACATTCTCTTTGCCCCAGTTTCCTAAAATGTAAAATAAGTGTTTCTGTTTTCTTACTAGACACTCCAAGATCTCTTCTAGTCTTAAGAGTCTATGATTTGTTCAATATTAATTCATCAGTAGCATCTCTTCCAGAAATATGTTCATTTAAACCATATCTCTAGTTGAGGCATGAATCTGTCCCCAGTAAGTGGATTTTAGCTGCCCTAAGCAGATAGGTAAGGAATCTTGAAGCAAAGATTACCCACCTGACACCAACTACGTGACACCATATAGAATACCATCTATTCTGCCTGTGTATAAGGCTGGTCTTATTTCATGTCCTTCTTTAGCGTCCCAATTTAGTGTCTAATATCCAACAATACTTCCATGTGTCACTTCTCCCCGTTACATTTATAGCCTACCTATATTCCTATTTAGGTACATTTCTGCTGGGGAGCGGAAAAGAGCTGGTAAATATCTTCAAATAATTTTGTGGTGGTGGTTCAGTAGTTCAGTCATGTCTGACTCTGCGACCCATGGATCATAGCATGCCAGGTCTTTCCATCTTCCACTCAAAGTCTGTCCAAGTTCACGTTCATTGTTTTCCTGATACAATCAATCCATCTCATCCTCTGCCATCCCCTTTTCCTTTTGCCTACAATTCTTTCCCAATATCAGGGTCTTTTTTCCTTCTTTTCGTTATGTGGCCAAAGTATTTAAGCCTCAGCTTCAGTATTTGACCTTCCAATGAATAGCCTGAATTAATTTCTTTCAAGTGTTGATTGGTTTGACCTCCTTGCTGTCCAAAAAATTCTCAAAAGCCTTCTCCAGCACCACAATTTAAAAGCATCAATTCTGCGGTATTCAGTTTTCCTTATACTCCAGCTGTCACAGTCATACTTTGCTGCTGGAAAAACTATAGCTTTGATTATATGGACCTTTGTTGGTGAGGTAATGTCTCTGCTTTTTGGTATGCTGTCCAGATTTGACATTGTTTTCTTCCAAGGAAACAAGTATCTTTAATTTCATGGCTGTAGTAGCCATCTGCAGGGATCTTTGAGCCCAAGAATATAAAATCCAACACTGTTTCCATTTTTTCTCCTTCTATTTGCCAGGAAGTGACAGGACCAGTTGCCAAGATCTTCAGGATTTTTTTTTGTTTGTTTTGTTTTGTTTATTTTCTTGTTTAAGCTAGCTTTGTGCTCTTCTCTTTTACCCTCATCAAAAGGCTTTTTAATTCCTCTTCACTTTCTGTATTCAGAGCGGTATCATCTACATATCTGAGATTGTTGATGTTTCTCCTGGCAACCTTAATTCCAACTTTTGATCCATCCAGACTGGCATTTGATATGATGTACTCTGCATGTAAGTTAAATAAATAAAATGACAACATACAGCCCTGTCGTACTCCTTTTCCAATATTAATCCAATCAGTTGCTCTGCGTTTGGTTCTGACTATTGTTTCTTCCTCAGCGTACAGATAAGTTCCTCAGGAGACAAGTAAGATGACCTGGTACTCTTATCTCTTTGAGAATTGGCCACATTTTGTTGTGATACGTACAGTGAAAGGCTTTAGTGTAGTCAATCAAGCAGAAATACATGGGGTTTTTTTTCTGGAATTCCCTTGCTTTCTCCATAATCCAACAAAAGTTGGCAATTTGGTCTCTAATTCCTCTGCCTCTTCAAAAACCAACCTGTTCTTCTGGTAATTCTCAGTTCACATATTGCTGAAGCCTAGTTTGAATAATCTTAAGCTGACCTTACTGGTATGTGAAATGAGCATAATTGTGCAGTAATTTGAACATTCCTTGGCATTTCCCTTCTTTAGGATTAGGACATAAACTGATCTTTTCCAATCCAGTAATCACTGTTATGTTTTACAAATTTGCTGACATATTGAGTGCAGCACTTTAACAGCATCATCTCTTAGGGTTTTAAATATCTCAATTGGAATTCCATCACCACCATTAGCCTTATTGTTAACAATGCTTCCTAAAGCCCACTTCACTTCATTCTCCAAGACATATGGCTCGAGATAGTAACAACATCAGTGATGTTTCTTCTACAATTTTTTGTGGATTCTTGCCACCTCTTCTTAATCTCTTCTGCTTCTGTTAAATCCCTGCCATTTTTGTCTTTTATCTTGCCCATTTTTGCATTAAACTTTCTCTTGATAGCTTTAATTTTCTTAAAAATATCTCTTGTCTTTCTCTTTCTATTATTTTCTTCTATTTATTTGCATTGTTCATTTAAGAAAACCTTATCTCTCCTTGCTATTCTCTAGAATTCTGTATTCAGTTGGATATAGCTTTCCCTTTCTCTTTTAACTTTTGCTTTTCTCCTTTCCTTAGCTATTTGTAAAGCCTATCAGACAGCCATTTTGCTTTCTTGCTTTCTTTTTCTTTGGAATGTTTTTTGTTGTTTCTTCCTGTACAATGTTGCAAACCTCTGTCCATAGTCTTCATACACTCTGTCTACCAGATCTAATCCCTCAAATCTATTCATCACTTCCACATTATATTCACAATGAATGTTTTTTAGGTTATACCCATATGGTCTGATGGTTTTTCCCTACTTTCTTCAATTTGTGTGAATTTGCAATAAGAAGTTTATGATCTGATCCACAGTCAGCTCTAGGTCTTGTTTTAATCAATTGCATACAGCTTCTCCTCTGGCTACAAAGTATATAATCAGTCTGATTTCTATATTGACCATCTGCTGATGTCCATGTGCAGAATCATCTTTTGAGTTGTTGAAAAGGAATGTTTGCTATGACTGGAAAGTTATCTTGACAAAACCCTATTAGTCTCTATCCTATTTCATTTTGTCCTCCAAGGCCAAATTTGCTGTTATTCCAATTATCTTTTGATTTCCTACTTTTTTTTTTTTGGCTAGGCAATGGATTAAGTGACACACAGCTAGTGTTATGTGTCTGAGGCCAGATTTGAACTCAGATCCTCCTGAATCCAGGGCCAGTACTCTATCCACTGTGCCACCTTGATTTCCTACTTTAGCATTCCAATCCCCTATGATGAATATAGTAACATCTTTTTTTGGTGTTATTTCTAAAAATATTGCAGGTCTTTATAGAAATGATCAACTTTGGCCTCTTCAGCATTAGTAGTTGGAGCACAGACATATTACTATGATGTTGAACGGTTTGCCTTTGATATCAAACAGATATCAGTCAGTCATTTTTGAGATTATATCTCAATATTGCCTTTCTCGTCCTTTTATTGAAGGTGAGAGCTACTCCATTTCTTCTAAGGGATTCTTGCCCATAGCAGTATATGTACTGATCATCTGTATTAACTTCACCCAATCCCGTCCATTAAATTCACTGACACCAAAGACGTTGATGTTTAAATTTTCCATCTCCCGTTTGACCACATCCAGCTTACCTTGATTCATAGATCTTACATTCCAGGGTCCTATGCAATATTGATCTTTACAGCATTGAACTTTGCTTTCATCACCAGACACATCCACAGCTAAGCGTCCTTTTGGCTTTGGCCCAGCTGCTTCATTAGTACTGGAGCTACTTGTAGTTGTCCTCCTCTCTTTCCCAGTAACATATTGGAAACCTTTCAACCTGAGTGGCTCATCTCTTATGTCATCTTTTTTATCATTTTAGTACTATCCATAGGATTTTCTTAGCAAAGATATTGGAGTGTCATTTCCTTCTCCAATGGATCACTTTTTGTCAGAATTCTCCACTATGACTTGTTCATCTTAGGTAACCCTGCACAGCTTAGCTCATAATTTCATTGAGTCTCTTCTGCTATGACAAGGCAGTGATCCAGGGAAGGTTTCAAATACCAACCCATGTTTAATCATGCACTCTGCCTGTTTCTCTCCAACTAGAGAATCCCAGTTCCTTTGCTTTTATGAAAATAAACACAGACCCACATATCCAGGGCTGAAAGTAAATCATCATGATACCAAGAAGGAATAAAATATAATCTCTCTTTCTTTGACTTTCCATTTGGTTTTATTTTGGTTTCTATAGAAAGAGTGGGAACTACTTGAACATATCTTTTGCAAGGAAGGGAGCATATTGATGATACTTTAAATTTGTAAAACACATTCACTCAACATTTTCACATTTGATTCTCTGAAGAGCTTCACCTCTAATCCCTCAACTATTCTATATTCTCCTAGCCCTCCATTCCCAGGACTGTGGTCTCTTGCTTCCCAAACCAGACCATAGTCACCCATTTAATTGAAGGTTTCCTACTACCTGAGATTCCCTCATGCTTTGGATCTTTTCTCTTTCTTCACTCAGTGCCCAGTCTTTGGTAACTCACACCATCCCCTCTTTCTCCCAGGATCCTCATTGTGTTGAAGTCACTAATCCCTTTGAATTTTATCCATTATAAACTTACTCCGATGAAATCACAGGTCCGGACCCCAAAAATGGATTTATGCAATCTCACATCAAGTAATTCTTTGATGTTGCAAGAAAATCCATTACATATCATTTATAGACTCCCTAATATAATTCATATAAGAGCTACTCCATATTTTCAACCTCTTTCCTTTTCTTAAGTACCTATGCTTTCTGTTAAGTCAAGCTATGGGGCTTGGTGGCACAGTGAACAGAGGCCTTGGAGTCTGGAGTCAATAAGACTTGGTTCACATCCAGACTCAGATACTTTAACCAATCAGCATTATTAAGCACCTACTATGTGCCAGGAACTATGCTAAGCACTAGAGGTATAAAAAGAGGGCCAAGACAGTCCTTGCCTTCAAGGAGCTTCTGATCTAGTAGGAGACTACAGGCAGACAAATACATTCAAAGCAAGCTATATTAGCAGGATAAATAAAAAATAATCAACAGAGGAAGGGCACTATAATTAAGAGAGGCTAGGAAAGGTTTCCAGTAAAAGAAGAGATTCTAGTTGAGAATTTAAGGAAACTAGGGGGCTCAGTAGGTAAAGGAGAGGAGGGAGAATGTTCCAGCCATGTAGCATAGTCAGAGAAAATGCCCAGAACTGAGACATGAAGTGTCTTGTTCATGGAACATCTAGGTGGCCAGTGTTACTGGATCAAAGAGTATACATCAAGGAGTAAGATGTAAGGGAACCAGAAAGCTAGGAGGGTGCTAGGTTATGAAGGGCTCTGAATGCCAAACAGAGCATTCTGTATCTGATTCTAGAGGTAATATAGAGTCACTGGAGTTTATTGAATGGGGAATGGTGTGGCATGATTGGACCTATGCTTTAGGAAAATTATGTTAGTGGCTGAATAGAGGATGGATTGAAGCGGGGACAAACTTGAGGCAAACAGATCCACCAGTAGCTATTGCAGTAATCCAGGGTGAGGTGATGAGGATCTACACTAGAGGGGTGGCAGTAGCAGAGGAGAGAAGGGGCATATTCAAGAGATGTTACAAAAGCAAAATCAACAAGCCTTGGATACAGAGGATGAGAGATCTCGAGGAGTTAGGATGACTCCTACTTTGTGAGCCTGAGGTACTGAGAGGATGATATTACCCTCTATGGTAATAGGAAGGTAGAAAGGGGATAGGCAAGGAGGGTTTAGGGAGAAAGAAGTATGACTTATTAGATATGTGACCTTGGGCAAGTCACTTAACCTCTGTCTGCCTCAGTTTCCTCAACTCTAACATGGGGATTATAACAGCATCCACCTCATGGGGTTGTTGTGAGGATCAAATGAGATAATATTTGGAAAGCACTTAGCATAGTTATTGGCATAGAGCAGCACTTAATGAAGTTTTATTCCCTCTCCTCCCTACTACCACCATCATTCCTACAACTGACTTCACCTTTCTCTTTCTTGAGAACACTGGTCTTATTGATTGATTGGTTGATTGAGTATGTTCTGTCTCTTATTTAACCACGAAACTTTTAGAAGGTATACTCACAGCCTCTCCTTTCTTACCATTTTCTGGACCTCTTGCAAGCAGATTTAAGTTCTCACCTTCTGCTGAAATTGCTTTCACAAATGTCCCCAATGATCTGCTCCTGGAATAATTCAATGAATTCTTCCCAGTTCTCATTGTTTTACAACAGCTGACATTTTTAACCACCTGAAAATGATGGTGAGAATCTTGGACTTAGTGTCAGGGAGACTTGATATTTACAATATCAAATCTGATATTTACAAGCTGTGTGACCATGGGCAAGTCACATAACTTCTCTAAGCTTCAATTTTCTCATGAACAAAGCCTGTTGTGCCTTCCTCAAAGGGTTATTGTGAGGTTTAGATGAAATAATGTACAGAAGTTGTTCTGAACATTTTGAAGTGTTATTTAAATATTTGTTACCGTTATTTCTATTCTCTACCTTCTTTGTTTTCATGACACCACATGCTCTGAAATCTATTCATATTTCTTTAAATGTCTTTTCCATGGTCCACATTTTAGCATGCTAAAGTCCTGTCACTGGTCATCTCCTCTCCTGACTCTGTCTCTTCACCTTTCCCTCCCTTGGTAACTTCATTTAGTCCATAATTTAAACTTTCATTTCTATATGGCCAATTCCCAAATGTTGCTCTCCAAATGATCTCCAAACTCCTGAGTTCCAGGCCCAAATTTCAATTTCCTTATAGCACATATCCAATATCCAACTGGATCCTGCCCCAACCCCAACAATCCCTACATCTCTGTCTCAACATGTCTAAAACTAAATTCATCATCTTTCTTCTTAACCCTTTTCTCCTACCTATCTTCCTTATCTCTGACAATGGTATGACTAGTTTTCTATTCAGTCATGCTCATGATTTGGATGTCATCTTTGACTCCTCCCCCATCTTGGCACCATACTTCCAATTAGGCAGCAAGTGCTATAGATTCTATCCCCGAAGTATTTCTGGCAACTATCCTTTCTCTCTATCTCACTGCCCTAGCCTAGTTCAAGCCCTCATTGCTTTTTGTCAGAACTGCTGAAATAACCTCCTGAAAGTCCTTATTTCAGGACTCTCTCCCCTCCAAAGCATCCTACATTCCTACCAATCTAATTTCTCTCTGGATTCTATTTCTGTCCTTTCTGATTTCTCCACCTCCACCTCAGCAGCCTCCTCTCCCTGGAAAATGCCTCCACTCCCTCCTCTATTTGGTGAGTTGCTCTCTAGAACTGCCATTCGAGGAAGTGCTCAAGCCAGCCAACATTCACTTCTTTCTCTGCTCCACTTCTGACTTTCTGGACCAGGGGTTGGGAATCTGTGGCCTCAAGGTCCCATATGACCTTCTAGGTCCTCGGGTGCAGCCTTATGACTGAGTCCAAGTTTTACAGAACAAATCATTTTATTAAAGGGATTTGTTCTGTGAAGTTTGGATTCAGTCAAAGGGCCACACTTGGGGACCTAGAGGGTCACACATGGCCTTCTGGCAACATGGTCACAAAGAGTTCTTTCAATTCTGAAACTACATAATTCAATGAACTAAGATTCTGGAGGAGGACTCTCATCCCTAGTAGAAGGGATCCAGTTCCCAAAGAACAAAGTATGGGGCATGGCACTGATCCAGGAGCTTGGATATAGGGAAATAAGACAAGGATTGGGATCAGGCAAGTCTGGGGGTAGGCATGGCATTCATTATAAGACAGAAACTGTGGTACAGCGAAAAGAATGCTGGCTTCACAGTCATGGGATATAAAGTCATCCCTAGCTACTATACTTACTCCCCATCTAACATAGGACAAGTCTCTTTGGCCTTCATATGTAAAAGGAGGGGATTGAATGAGATGGCCTCTATGTCCCTTCTGTCTCTAAATCTATGATCCAATGAGACCTCTAGACTTCAGTTTCCCCATCTGTAAAATGAGAGGGTTGTACAAAAAGACTTCTAAGTTCTCATCTCGCTCAAAATCTATGATTTAATAATCTCTGGGTCAAAGGGTATGAACATAGCAAGAGCTTAGTTAGGAGAACTAAGATAGAAAGTCAGGGAAGGGCCAGTAATCATGTTGATTTGCAACTGATCCATTAAGTTTCGATCTGAAAATCTTTCTATTTCCCCTGCTCCGTGGGAGCTGAGGCTTCATGCGAAGGGTAAGTGGTCCCAACTGTGGATACTAGAATGATTCAGGATCAAGGGCCCAGCTGGTCATTATAGCTTTCTGTATCAAGAGGGAGGTTTCAATGAATGATCTCCAAAGTTAATTCTGTACCTAAGAATCTATAATTCTGAAAATTTCTGACCTAGTAAGCAAGCTATCTGAGGCATGGGAGGACCAGTCCCTAAAAGCAAACCAGATAGACAACCACTTAAGCCTCTGTTCATTAGTGGTCTTCTTGCCGCAGGCAGAAAGGGAGAAAAGGAGAAAGGGGAGAAACCCTAAATTTTGAGGTCTAACATTAAGAGTTCTACCCTTCAAAAGGCCTTCATTTGCACTTTGAGAACTTTCCAAATGAGTAAGCAGCAAACTTTCTCACTTTTTCTGTGTGAATCTGAGGATGACATTATTTCAATGAGAACTTTCTGCTGATCTTTTTTAGGTGCGGTTTTTGCATCTAGGCCTGCCTGTTTGAGTGATGAGACAGAACACACTTTATAGCGGAAATTTAGCAAATATGATAGCAAAATTTAGCAAAGATGAATCAGAGATTGAAGAAAGAAGTTTGCACAGCTTGTTTTAATGGATATTTACATAGTGCTTTACAATTTGCAGAATGAATTTATGTACATTATGTTAATTAGAGCTTCACAACAACCTTATGACCTAGGCTTTACAGATTTTGTTATCTTCATTTAACAGATGGAGAAACTGAGGCTCAAAAAAAGGGGGGCAGCTAGGTGGCACAGTGGATAGAGCACTGACCCTGAAGTCAGGAGGACCTGATTTCAAATCTGGCCTCGGACCAAACACTTGACACTTACTAGCTGTGTGACCCTGAGTGAGTCACCTAACCCCAATTGCCAAAGAAAGAAAGAAAGAAAGAAAGAAAGAAAGAAAGAAAGAAGAAGAAAGAAAGAAAGAAGAGAGAGAGAAAGAAGAGAGAGGAGAAGAGAGAAAGAGAGAAAGAGAGAAAAGAGAAGAGAGAGAAAGAGAGAAAGAGAGAAAGAGAAGAGAGAAAGAGAGAAAGAAAGAAAGAAAGAAAGAAAGAAAGAAAGAAAGAAAGAAAGAAAGAAAGAAAAAGAAAAAGAAAGAAAAAAGAAAGAAAGAAAGAAAGAAAGAAAGAAAGAAAGAGGTGGAGCAACTTGCCCAGTATCAGGCATAGGATTTGAAAGCATGTCTTCCTGACTCTTCATTCCAATACACTATACCATGCTTCCTCACAAAGAAGCAAGAACCAGGGATTCAGAGTTCTGTGGCTAGCAATATTGAAGGCTCAGCAAGTAGATGCCCAGCTAAGTTTCCTGACTGTTCACTCCCTCACTTTGTTAGGAGCCTATCTCCTATGTATCCTTAGCAATATCACAATTTCCAATTTATACATCCTTGTCTAGCTGTAATGGAATGCAGAAAGCAATAATGCTCTCCTTCTTCATTCTGAGCCAAAACAATAACATTACAGTAAAGGGAATGGAAATGGGTTATGTGACTGAATTAAGGTGGCAGCTTTCCATTGATAAAGCAATTAAACATGTTTGACTCAAAAGTGACTTGCCTAATAACAAAGAATGACATTCCTTTTTCTCCTGCAACTGTTATACCATACTAGTTGTCAGATCTGGTATTGAGCTTAGAGTGGAGAAGGGAAAATTTTGCTTCTGACTCTCAAAGGACCTGAACAGCAGGCTTGAGAGATTCTAGAAAGAAGAGCCCTGACCCAACTGGACCAAAAGGAAAGGACCCAAGGACACAAAGGGCTTCCATTCATCCCCTCACCTCCTCACCCTCTTCTTTGGCTGCAGTTTGAGAGAACGCCTCCTCTTCTCTAAAAGCAATGCAGGAAGCATTGTAGTAGCAACGCATCCTCTCTCTCTCTCTCTGTCTGTTTGATGTGAAGAGAGAAGGGCTTACAATGCCATCATGTCAAGGTATATCCAACTGGACCCAAGAGAAGTATGAATTTCGAGAGAACTTCCCCTTTTTCTATAATCCTCATTTCAAAGTTCCGTCTCCTGAAGGACATTGCTTATAATGAGATTGAATTAACTCTCCTCAGTCTTGTTCAGACCCTACCCAATCTTATAAGGAATTTAATCCCATTGTGTTCTACTCAGATTTGGGTGGTGATAAATTCTTTTATTAGAATGTCCAAGACTGAGGGTAATTTAGAAGTAAATGACATAATCAAAGTTTACTAAAATGTGTCCAGCCCCTCACTGTAATATTCATTCTCTCATTAATTGTTAACTAATCAGAGTTGATTGCTACCTTCTGGAATGCCCACTTTTTCAAGGACATACAAACTGTGAGCCTGCCACCAAGATGGTCTTTGGCATTCTAGAGTGCTACTGACCTCTTTTATTAATAATGTGCTTTCCCTATTAATAAAATGATTAAACTACCCAGAAACTGTCTGTCAAACTTTTTAAATGTCATAGTTTACAAACTCATTCCATTGAATTTTCAGGAATTTTAGTCTATTTCTGTCTTTAGTTCTTTCTCCCTAGCAAGATTTTGTATTTCTACAGGGAAGGAGTCATGTCTGCATCAGAGGCCAGGCACAAACAGTACCAGACTTACCCCCCTGTTTAAGGGGAACTTTTGAGCACCCTCTGAATGAGAGGATTTCCAGCAGCCGGGAGCTGTGAATTACCCTTTCCACATGTGTTCAGTACATTCTGTATATACTTATGGGATAGTGTCATCAACTTTTTTGGGGGGAGGGGGGTTTATATCAATTCTTCTTCCTATACTCCCTTAGTAAACACACCTCTCTAAAAGCTACTTAAGCTTGGCTGACTAAATTAATTCTGAACTGATAATGGTGGGAAGGGGGGAAGGGGTGGAAAGACATATTGGATCAGGCTTAAGCTGATGGCATTAGAGAATCACTTCTCCAGCTTCTCCGGAATACTTCCCTAGAAGAAAGAGTTTTATCCTTACTCTGAGACCTGAGATTTATCCATGAGAGTAGGAATTGGGATTAAGATCTTTGGAATTTACAAGAGCTAACAATTCTCATGTAATATCATGTATTAGAGTTATCTACATTTATATCTTCTTCCCTTATTAAACTGTAAATTCCTTAAGAGTAGGGACCAAGTCTCATCTAAGCTTTCTAACTCTGGCACCTAACTCAGGGCTACGCACAATAGGCACTTAATAAATGCACTTTTTTGTTTCATTCCCTGGCTCTTCTCAAGGTAGTATAGGAATTCCTTCCCTGTTCACCCTTCTGAGTCTTGTGTGTCCCTGGGTTCCTATTATACTGAGTTCAGCCTCAGGTCAGACAGTATTGTGTACCCAGGGAAGACGAGGAGCCTTTTATCACAGGCTCTGTCAGTCTCTCAGTCAATAAGATGGTTGTTGCCTGCCACATAATGGAAACAGCACTGAATTTGGAATCAGGAGACCTACATCTAACATTTATCTGTGATACTAGCTATGTGATCAAGAGCAACTTATTAAATTTCCTTACCCTTTGGTTTCCTTTTCCATGAAACAATGATAATAATACTTGTCCTATCAACCTCACAAAATTGTCAGAAGGAAAGTACTTTTTCACAACACAAAGCTTGTTTGCTTACATGAACATATTAGACCCAAACTCTGTAAAACACCATAACCACAGAACGACTGTTCCCTGCACATATGACACCAAATTGCTGAGTAACAGCAATAACTCACATTATAGCTTGCAAAGCGTTTTCCTCTGTGAAGTAGGCAGTATAACATCTTCCCGCTTTTCCAGATGAGGAAACTGAGACAAATAATGCTTGATTCAATCACTGTATCAGTGGCAGAGCCAGGATTACAGCTGCCATCCCCAACTTCAAAGCCAGTGTGTTTGCCTCTTACACCATCAATCAACAATTTTCCCTCCCTGGACAACAGTTATTGTAACCATTGTTTTCACTGGAAGTTCTGATTTCGGGCCATAATAACGAAAGCAAATTTTTGACTACCATTTATAGAGGCATAGAACTTTCAGGATACCTGGTTAATCTGGAAGATGCAAATAACTGGGCCATCATCAATGGAAATAGCTGACCTAGTGAATCAAGGACAGCCAGAACAGTGGGGAAAAAGAAGACTATATTAGGAGCGAATGGACTCGTGTCTGAATATCAGCTCAGATATTTACTACCCACGGGAACTTGGGCAAGTTACTTGTTCTATCTGGGCCTCAGTTTCCTCATCTCTCAAATGAGAGGGTTAGACCAGACAATATCTAAAGTTCCTTCCAGTCGTAAATCTTAGGATTCTATAAGGATGACAGGCAGTCTGCTTAGGGATTGAGGAACCAATTTCTCCACAGTGAGAAAGTGTTGACATCAAATGTGCAGTATAAGACTGAGGAGTACTTTGTCCTTACTTAAGGCTATGTACCTCCAAATCTCTGCATACTTTACAAACATTCGTTAACCTTTACCTAACACCCTGTTGGGTTACAATCATAGCTCCCAATTTACAGATAGGAAATCAGATAAGGGCTGTTAAGTGACTATTTGAGTGGCTCAGCAAATACACATTTATGACAGGAAGAAAATTGAGATATTCTCGGAGATTTCCTAAATCCTGTTTCTAGCCTCCCAAATCAGGTATATGTCCTGGGACAGAGCTATGGACCAACTTTAGGGCAGTATCGAGCCTGGAATCAGGAGTGACTTTATGCTTCTGCCTCAAAGTATATCTACTCCAATGTTTCAGTCACTCCCTCAGACTAAGATGAGAGTGGCATCACAAATCAGTGGAAAGAACATTGACTTTAGATACAGAAAATAGATTGGTGTCTCTGATCCACCATGAACTAATTGTATGACCTTGGAGAAGTCACTCAAATAACTCTCAGCCTTAGTTCCCTTATCTGTAACATGAGAGAGAATTAAGACAACTCCAATCATCTTACTGAGTTGTGAGAATATGTTGTAAGCTGAAGAACTGCATGTTAGTGATATATAAAGTAGTGAACTATTTTTATTCCTCAGGCTGGTTTGGCCCCATATAAGTGCAAAGATCATCTTGCATTACTCCCCCTTAGAGCCCTGCTACAACACGTTCATGCACACAAATAAAACCCCACATTTATATAGCACTTTGTGGTGCACAAAGTCCTTTCCTTACAAAGAGCTCTGGGGTATTGGATGTTGGTAGCACAAGTATTTTTTTTCACATGAAGGAAATAGGTTCATAAAGATTAAATAACTTGCCAATGATCACATAAGTAAGCCAGTGATTACATAATTAATAAGCATCAGAACCAGTATTTGAATATAGGCCTCTTGTCTCCAAGTTCAGTTCCGTTCCCCTGCAACCACTCTCACTGAGCAGCAAAAAGACAGAGAAAACTGGATCTTTCTGGGTCCACACAAACCAAATAGGCTAGGGCCCCACAAGGCTATAGTAACAATCAAATAAAGATGTGTAAAGTCTATAATATGGTCTAGAAATTGCAGGTAAATTATTATGATTTTATTAGTTCCATCAGGCCATTTTTGTTCGGAATATAAATGAGAATATTCAAATAGTAACATATTTTTTCAGTTCTCTTATTTCGAGAGAAAATTATAAAAGAAACAAAATGATATTCAAGGTTATCTGTGACTTTGGCTCAACATAAATAAAAATTTCTTAACAATGTAGAGTCACAGAACGAGTGATGTGGAGAGAGGACCACAAAGACCATCTAGTGCTAGTCCAATCTCCATCCTAATCACTAATTCACATACATAATAACCCTAGCAAATGGCCCTCCAGCTTCTTTTTGATAACTGCTAACAACTGTGAATGCACTACCTCCCCTCCCCCAACTAGGTAGCCCGTTCCATTTTGACCAAATTATCAAAAGTATTTTCTTTGAGGGTTTTTGGTTTATTTATTTTTTAGATTGAGTCCCCCTCTCTCACCCAGACTGGAAATGCATAATCCGATACCACTACTGATCTTCAGGGGAATTTTGACCTACTCCATTTCTGCCCTGTATTGGTTTGCCCCTGGGTAGTTAACTTGGTGTCCCCCACTCTCAGGGGTTAACCATATTAATGCAGACACCCAATTAGCCAAGAACTTCTAAGCTCAGGAGATCCACCAGCATCAGCCTCCCCAGTAGCTGAGATCACAGGGAGGACCCACCATGCCTGGTGAAATAGTTTCTTCATATTGAGCCAAAAATCTGGCTTCTCTCTGGAATTAAGATGATATGGCCTTACATAGGAATATACGTAAGAATTATCATCTTCCTCATTCTGAACACTGAACTCACATTTATGCTGCCTAAGATCACATTAGGTCTTTTGGCTGCCATATCATGTATTGAATTTATGGACCACTAGAATCCATAGGTTGTGTTCACTGTTGACTAAGCTAAATCTCCTCCTACCCTCTTCCTGTACTATTGATTTTCTTAACCCAAGTTTAGAGCTTTACATCAATTTTCACTATGTTTTATCTTATTAACTATAGCGCATTCCTTCTTGATGAGATGCTTGCGGATTTTAATTCACAGGATCGTAGATTTGGAGTTGGGAGGAATCCTAAAAGCCATCTAGTCTAACACTCCCATTTTGTAGACGAGTACCTTGAGGTTCAGAGAAGTGAAGTGAATTGCTCAGGATCACACATCTAATAAGTGTTAAAGGGAGGATTTGAACTCAGGTCTTCCTGGCTCCAAATCCTTACTTTATGCACTATACCATGCTGTCTCACATATGCCAAACTCATCAAATCTAATAGACATCCATGCTGGTGTCGTATTTTCTACAAATTTGATGAGTAGATCATCTATCTTTTCATCAAGGTTATAGGCTATAGGTTAAAAGGTTATAGGTTATAGGTTAAAAGGTTGAAGAGCATAGGACTATAGGCAGATCAACCAACTAGAGTTATCTCCAATTCAACTCCAATCAATCATCCTTTAGATCTGTAAAGTCTACCAATTTAGAAGACACCTAATTATACTTTCATCTATTCTAAATCTCTGCATCAGATACCTTCCTGAAAACCACATTATACTATAACTTCAGCGTTCCCCTGATTGATTACTCCAGTAACTGTCTATAAAGGAAATAAGATTTGCCTGGCAAGATTTGTTCAGAGTGAACATTCACTACATTAGCTCCCAATGATCACCTCTTCCTTTTTTAGTGCCCGTGAGCTATCCCTTTAATAACGCATTCTAAAATTTCACCAGAAATTGATGACAAAAATGAGTAATGATAATTTGGAGCAAAACACATCACAAAATTTTTGGAAATCAAGAAAAGATTCACTTATTTCTTGTCCAGCAAAAATCTCCTATTTTGTATAATTGTACAATGGTTGCTGCAATCATATTCATCGGTGCTTTCATTAACTTGGGATGTATTTTGTCTGGTCCAAGTGACTTGAATTCACTGAAGGCAGAGAATTACTCCTTTTTCATCTCCTTACTTGGGTTTCAATTCCTTGTATACTGTCACTGTGCTGGAACTGATTCATACTAGGTCATTGTGAGCATGTACGCTTCAGAAATGAGCAAAGGCTACAAACCATGCCGTGACTTATGGCTCTGTTGGTTGTACAGACTTTAAAAAGTGACAGAGAAAATGGTAACATTTAGATTAAACTTCAAAATATCTCTTGGGTACTTTTTTTTTCTTCAGAGAACCCAGTCTTAAACTTTTACCGGCACACTACTGTTTTATCCCATTTTTGTTCTATTCTTCCTTTTTGAACATCAGATTTCTTGGGAAAGAAAAAGAAATGAAGCAAAATAGGAGTGGAATGATTCCATCTTTCCATCTTCTGATGCAAACAATAAAAGGATCTTATCTCTTCCTTGATCTTCCTCTTGAACCAAAATGGTGTAAAATAGCCCTTGACAATCCAAAAATGAAATGGACTACCTTACTGGCTGGTAAATGCCTCACCACCAGATGTCTTTACCTGGAGATCAAATGAGCCTCTGTCAGGGATGTTGCAGATTGAATTATGATTTAGGTAAGGGATGAAGTAGTTGGTTGGTGAGATTCCTCACGATTCTGAGAGCCCTAATTTCACATTTCTATAGTACTTTTATTTCTTCTTTTTTGTGACACCCACCACATTCTACCTGGTATTACAGCAATTTGCATATGTCTTGTCTTCTCTATGAGACTATAACCTCCTTGAAGCCATGGGTGGTGTTTCATATTTCTTTATGTCTTCACCTACTTAGTTGAGTGCCTTTCACATAGTAGATGCTCACTAAATGTTTAATGAATCAACAAATATACGTTGAGATTTTATTTAATAAAGTCACTTCCATTATATAAGATAGGGCTGATATACATTCTTCCCACTATCCTAGACCCACCAATATCATAATTTAAATAATTTACATTTCTATAACACTTTAAGGTTTAAAAGCATTTCTTTATGATAACCCTCTGAGATATATGCTATAAGTTTAATTATACCAACTTTACCAATCAGAAAACTTTTTTTGTCAATTAGAAATTACTAATTACCAAAACTCTTTCCCAATTAAAAAATGAAGTTCAGAGAGATGTAATTATTATCATATTTTCACATAGCTAGTAAGTGTCTCAGCTAGGACTTAACCTCAAATCTTCGACACCAAGACTAGTAGTCTTTCCTTTACACCACAGTGAGAAATCATGTTCATCTCTTGTCTGAGTTACCAAGGACATCTGGCTCAGAGAAAAGTCTGTTACCAATATTGATGATGATAAGGGAAAGGGCAAAGAGAAAAACTGGGCCCTGTGACTCGGGATATAGTGTGCACTACATTTCATTGTCTATTTCATAGGATCAAAGAATTACATATTTAAAGCTAGAGGAGCCTTCCGAGACCACCTAACCCAACCTCTTTATTTTACAGATTTAATAACTGTGACCCAGAGAATTTAACTGACTTCCCTAAGGCCTTAAAGAAGTAAGTGACAGAAAGATTTGGACTCATGCCCTCCAACTCTGAACCTGGTTCTCTTTTTCTCTAGACCAGGTGAGCAGGCCACCTTCAGTCACCCTGATCTATATCTTGCCACTGGACCCAGATGGCTCCAGAGGAGACAGTGAGGCTGGCGACCTTGGACAGCCCTCCCTCACTGAAATCCAATTCACTTGAAAGTCATGGTATCATCTTTCTGATGTCATGGTCTTCTTCGAGAACAAATGATAAACAAGACCAGATGAAATGAATGAATGAATACTTTGGGGAATGATGTTCCATTGAAGACAAGCCTTAAAAAATAAATGGGTAGGTTGGGTGTGGGACAGCTCTTTAATTACATTAACAGATGGGCTACTTAGAAGAGGGAGAAAAACTTCTGTCCTTCAAAAGCCCTGCCCTTTTTGTGGGTCTTAGAATAAGGAAAAATGATGGAACAAATTTCATGAATGGCAGTTAGATTCTAGAGCATGAGTTCTTGAACTTTTTATGGCATAAACCCCTTTAGCAGTCTGATAAAGCCATGGACCCTTTTTTCAGAATAATATTTTTAAATGTATTAAATACATGGGCTCAAAAGGCAATTAATTACTCAGCTACCAAAAAATTTAAGCAAATAAGTTCACCTATCTCAGGGAAGAACCTCCATATAGAGTATGCTAGAAGTGGAAAGGAATAGGGACAGTAATGACTTAAATCAACATTTCTTGGAAAAGGGCCACTACAAATGAATGTCATTCAGACTAAGAGAATGGACAGGAGGGACAGGACGGATCCTGTAACTCATATCTCAGCTGGGAAAAGGAAAATAAAAAGGAGATAAAGAGAAAAAATACTAATAAAAGTAGGCTCAGAGAATTTTTATTTGCAATAAAAAAAATAGAATCTGTGGGAGAAGGCCAAGGTGAGATTAGTGTAGGCAAAATAAAAGACAAGGACTCAGAGATAATTTAAAAGAGAGAGAAAAAATATTAAATCATTTAAATGAAAAATGCAAACACAAAACAATTATTAACCAAAAAGGAAAATATAGAGACTAACAAAATTAGATTTGAAGGTCCTGTGGTGATTTCTGAATATTAAAATAAGATTATGCTTATTTTAGCCTTTATATGACCAATTTATAACAAACTATGTTAGCAGCATAAAAATAATAAACATGAAAAATAGCAACAAAAAAGAATAATGAATATATCCTGGGTAGGCCATAACACAATAATTATGGTAATCAATAAAGGAAATGAATGAATGAAAAACATTTATTAAGCATGTATTATGTGTAAAGCACTGGAGATATGAATAGAAAAGCTAGAAAGATGAGTAAGCTAAATAAAATATTATTATCAAAAATTAGTACAAATCCAGAGATCTCTGAAAAGAAGTGTGATGAGGGCTGTCTGCCCACATGTAGCATAGAGGTGTCACTGTGAGACTGAAAGGGAAACAGAATAGACAACTCCCCTGCCACTCTTTTCCAAGAAGACTTTAATATCTGCTCAGAGGGGAAGTAGGAGGTTGGGGCCAGAAGCTGCCACTCTGCTCTCCTTAGAGAGAGGAGGTACTGCCCTAAAATTATATCTTCCTGCTCCCTTAAATATTATTTATTTAGGGGACGTGATTTTCAGATGCAAGCTAACTTCTGACCAGGACGTATGGGGTCTTCAGGAAGGACTAGCACCCCTGGTTTGAAGGCTGGCTGAGCCCTTTTCAAAGCTGCTCATCCAATTTTGGTGCCCACCTGGCACTCTACTCTCATCTGTGGGCTCCAAGAAGCTGTAACATATGCAATGGCCACACACTGATAAAACTGTCTTTCCAGCCAGGCTAAACCAGGTTGAGGGTAACAATAGGCCTCAAACTTGTCAGCAAATCAGGGAGATTTATTTGAACAAGTAAAAGCAGCTGTGTGATAATGTAGCATTAATATTTTAATGGGAGGAAAGAAACATGTGTCCCCTAAGAATCTTAATATCTCCAAGGGGAATTGAGGGAGCTGATTTGTTTTTAAGTCGCAAGATTGGTTCTATACAGAGAATTTGAAGAAGGATAAGGGAAGGGAGGGGAAAAGGCATACACTAGAATGGAGGAAGAAGAATAGAATTTGACATTCTAATTGGAATGTATGAGAAGCAGAGTATACAAACACTGAGGAAGGAGTGGGAGGAGCAGGCATCAGATGAACCTCATACCTATCTGAAAGACAAAATACAGGGTTGAAAATGTGTACATGAACACACACACACACACACACACACACACACACTGGTATAGAAATATATCAAACACAACAGGAAAATAAGAGAGAATGGAAGTAGGAGTAACAGGGAAGAAAAGATTGAGGAGGGAATAGTCACAAGTTTAACAAACTTCCTGATCCTGAAAGGAAGAGGAAAGGGGGAGAAAAGAAAAAACAATATGGAATCTAAGGAGGTACCTTAGATTGACTCATACAATTGGAGAAAGGTTGAACAAATTGTGGTGTATGGATTTAATGGAGGATCTTTGTACCATAAAAAAAAATTATGAAAGAAATTATTTTAAGGAATCCTGGGTTGTATGAACTAATGTGAAGTGAAGTGATTGAAACTGGGAGAAAAATTTATACAAGACAGCAACACTATAAAGAAAAATAACTCTGATCAATGCGATGTCCAACCATGTCTCTAGAGGATATATGATGAAGTATATTACCCACATCCTGACAGATGGACCCAGACAAGAGAGAGACATATAGTTTTGGACATAGTCACTGTGTGGATGGGTTTTGTTGTTGTTGTTGTTGTTGTTATGCTTATTTGTATAACACTGACTACCTTAGCCCTCATTGCCTGAAAGATCAGGTAGGTTAAAATATTACCCCTCCCCTGTAGTTCTCCAGTACCATTAAGGGTCTGTGGGTGTCTAGGATCTCTGCAAATGTCTCCAGCTACAACTGATGATTTTCTCTCAAGTGTGAAGTGTCTCTTATACCCCAATTCCATTTAGTCACAAACAGATTAGCTTTTATGAAGAAATATTTACTTCAAAAATTATAATTAAAATACACAAACTCACTCCCTGAACACATAGGAGGCAAAATCCCCTTTCCCCATCCCCACCACTTCAGTACCTGAGGGAAAGAGGAACAATTATTAGGGTCATAGTTTAGCCCAGTTCCTATAGAGCAAATAGTCCCAGGTCCATAGCCAAACTCATCCCCTACTAGAGTCCAAAGCACCCCAGTTTCTTTGGGTTTCCCTGCCAGGTTGGTTGGCTGGACCATACTACCTGGAATCCTGGCTCCAAGGTCATCATGGCTCAAATTCCCAAGTCTTTGGGGCTAGTAGGGATCACCTCCAGCACCTGAAACTGAGAAGGAAAAAAATATATAGAACAAAACAAGCACACCCAGACCCATTTCTCAGGTGTAACAGGGGAAAAGCAGGGGAAGGAAATCCTCCTCTCAAAAGTTTAGTTCATGGTGTCCTATTGATGAACTTCAGTCTTCACCCTCTGAATGCCTCAGGATGCTCTGAGCAAGAGCCAGCAGGAGCAGCAGAAAGAAGGAGATTTAAAGTTTGAAAGATGCAACCTAGTTTGGTTATGCAGCCAGTCAAAGGAGGCTACACATGTCTGCCTATCTGGGCATTCCCAGACAATCTCTGGTTTACATTTGTTATAAGTCTTTTGTTTTTTTGTCTTTGTTCTTGTTTTCCCCTTTCAGTTTTTGATTGTGATGGAGGTAGGGAGATGGGAGAGTGGGAATTCACAATATTGATACAAAAAGGAGAGGGGAGATTGTAACATGTTTTAATGCACATTAAAGAATATGATAAAGTTCAGAAGGAAATGTAGATAAGCAAGATACCTTTGAAAGTAACTTGGACAATTTGTGATATAACTTTCTTAAAGCAACAAGTATATAACAGATAGTCATAGTCTCACATAGAAGCCTTTTTTGTATTCTGCTGTGTATAAAATGCTGTTTTTAAATTTCAGAATAAAAATATGTTTTTAAACTGTGAAGTGCTACATGAACACGTTATCATTATATGCACCTTGTTGATAGTATGACTTTTAAAAGTTTTTGTCAAGGATTCAATCTAATTGAATTTTTATTGCTAATGAAATTGAGTCCTCTGATGATATACAGTGCTTCACAAAACAAGCAGCTTTGTACTTGTGATCTTTACCCTCTGGATGAAGCAGGAAGGGTCACCCAGAGCATGAACCAGAAAGAGTGGCAGAAAGAAGGAGACCATATCAGTCTTTCCAGTTTAAAGATGCAACTTGGTTCAGTTACACAATCAATCAAAAGAAGACTATATCACAGAGCAAGCAGCTTTGTGGAGTTAGGTGGTAAGTCCTACAGGCCCTGAGAAAAGAAATCCATGATCCATAAAACCTCTTTGTATATCTTGGACTGGGGCTCTGGTTCAGTCCATGTCTGTACCATCCACCCATGTAACCACATGGACTTTACATGGATGACACAAAAACCAGCTTCCTTTTACTCTATCCAAGAAATGCAAGACAAGGGAGACACATACAAAGAACATAGAACTGTAAAGTAAGAAGGAACCTTAGCACAAAATTTGTCAAAACTGAAAGGGATCTTAGGGCACAAAACACTTAAAACTCAAATTCTCAACTGTGATTTCCTCACAGGAATTTTTTCTAGTGATGCAGATTTCAACTCATCCATGCTTGATGATTCTGTTTTACTTTTGCCCATGACCTCCAATAAACTCAGCACATAGGGATCCACTCAGTATGCTAGGTGAGTTTCCTGGCTTTCTCTTAGCATCATAAGGAGGCCAATGGAATACAAGGGCTGTACGTTACTTATTCCTCACTCTCCCATGATCAGCTGATATATTTGTTTGATTACATCATTACTCAGCCTCTCCTTCCTAATTCCATTGGTAATGTGCAACAGCAATAACAGCTAGCATTTATATAGTGCCTTCAGATTTGCAAAACACTCTAAATATAGCATCTCATCTGATCCTATCAACAACATGTGTTAGGTAAGTTCTATTAGAGTCCTCTTATTAAAGATGCAAAAACTGAGTCCTTAGAGAGGTCAATGACTTTCCCAATGTTATACAGCTAATAAGTGTATGAGGCAGGATTTGAACTCAGGTCTAGTACTCTCTCTTTTGTGCCAAGTAGCTGCCTCATACATAGATGTAAGAATGTAGAACATAGAACACAAAAAGTTAGAGCTACAAGGGCCTTAGATATCATCTAGTCTAAATCCTCCATTCCACAAATAGAGAAACCGAGAAATTATTTGCCCCAAATCAGAAAATAAGCTGTCAGCAGAATAGGACTAGTACTCAAATCATCTAGTTATGGTTATGATAATAGCATTTACATGGTATTTATTATGTGCCAGGTACTGTGTTAACCACCTTAAAAATATTTGCTCATAGATACCATTATTTTCTCCATTTTACAGTTAAAGAAACTGAGACAAAATGATTTTGCCAGGGTCACAAGGCTAGGACATGTCTGAGGGCAAATTTGAACTCGTGTCTATCCTGACTCCAGATCTAGCTCTCTATTCACTGAGGCACCTGGTTACCTCACTGGATAATACTCTTGCTGTCTTAAAGTCATTGAGGTCCATATTTTTGCAGAGTTACAATGAGAGATCCTTCTTTGGAATTGGAATCCTAGACCATATCAATGCTTGGGTCTAAGTTTCATTCATGTGGTTAGTTATTTTATAATTGCCCCTGCCATCCCAGCTCAGGCTTAGAAGGTTATTTTCCAAGTTGTGCTGTGGGGTGTTGGTTATTTTTTGTCTCCTTTAACTTTGTTTGTTTGGTTTTAGAATTGTTCACTCCTCCTTAGAGTTAATAATCTGAAAAGTCAGTGTTTGCTCTTAGTCAGTCTTTGAGTATGTAGTGGGGAAGATAGATATGTACACGCCCAAGCCAGAATTTAAGAGTCATTTTCCTGCTCTTAGCTCCTTAGAAGCTTCAGAGCTCTTGTGACCTATATCCTGCTCTCCAGCCAGCATGGTTATAATTCTGAACTCTGAGTCAGGAAGATTTGGATTCAAATCTTGACTCAGACATTTAACAATTGTTTCACTTTGGGCAAGTTTCAATTTCTCTGAACCTCAGTTTCTATATCTGCAAAATGGGGATAATAACAGAACCTACCTTGGAGGCAGTTGTTAGGATCTAATGAAATAAGGCATATGAAGCCCTTTGCAAATGTTAAAGTTCTGTATGAATATAAGCTATTATTTGTTGACTGTGTGGAAGAAACACTTGGATAGCTTGACATGTCCATCAAGGATGAATGGATGTCTTTAACCAAGACATCTAAGAAATAATCTTATTTCACACTTCTAGAATATTTTTTCAAGGAGGCAGTTAGGGTTAGGTGACTTGCCCAGGGTCACACAGCTAGTAAGTATCTGAGGGTGAATTTGAACTCAGATCCTCCTGACTCCAGGGCTGGTGCTGTTTCCACTGCACTACCTCGCTGCCCCATCTAGAGTATTTTTAAAGTATTTTTCTTCCAGTAAGCCTGTGAGATAAGGAATGCAAGTATTATTATTCCTATTTCATAGCTGAAGAAACTGAGGCCAAGAAAAGTGACTTGCCCAAGGTCATGCGACTGGTGTGTGTCAGCACCAAGGTTGTAACCTAGATTTCCTAATGTCATATCTAATGTTCTTTCCATGACATCATGCTGCCTCTTAAGCAGCAAAGTACTTACTGTCTGGTAATGAATGGTGTGTGTCTTCTGAAGACATGGCTGCAAAGTGGAGAAGCTTGGTATTGAACTCAGCTCTCCTAACATCAGATCCAGCACACTTATTTTCATTCAAGTAGAATTTTAAAATCTCAAGCTATCCCTCAGGTTCCCATAAAGGCCCTAAAGACCAAAATTCATAATCTGAAAGTGTCCAAACTAAAAAAAAAAAAACCTTGGAAGAGCAGGGTTTCTTTCGGGGGGGGGGTCTGTGAACATTTTAAAAAAATATTTGTACAACTATTTCAATATCATCCAATTTATTTAATATCCTATTTTATTTTATGCATTGAAAAACTTTATTCTGGAAAGGGGTCCATAGACTTCACTAGATTGCCAAAGGGGGTCCAGGACACCAAAATAATTACATACTCCTGATCCAGTCCAACAGCATCAAAGTACATGTAAGGAAGTGGCAGGTTCTGCCACCCCCCTCCTCTTCCTAGAAGTGAAATCTGAAAGGGCAAGTTTAATGCACCTGGAATCTGATAACCCCCAGTCTGAGTTTCAGCCTTGCCATTTTATTACCTTCACTCTGGGCAAAGCGCTTCTCTCTCTTGTCCTGTTTCCTCATCTGTGTAAGGTAGCTCAAAGCCTAGGAGGTATGTTTCTGACTATAGAAACAAGCATAATACATAGCAAATGATATGGCATAATACATGAAAAATGGCAGGAATTTGAAACAAAGGATAGAGGTGAAGGGTGATGCATAATAGTGGCTCCTCTAGAGTTTTTTTTTCTTGCCTTCCTCACCTCCATTCTCCCTTTTATTCACATTGAATATCCACAGAATCTTGGGCTATAGCAAAACCACGTATCTTGACATCCACCCACGTCTTGTTATATCTCTTTGGTGCACATACGCGCACACACACACACACACACACACACACACACACACACACACACACCTCAACGGATTTGTAGACACAAGGATCAAATGGAGGTGTCAAGGAATTTCTAACTCCAAAATTAAAAAAAAAATGGAGGTCCAAAGAGGTTAATTGAGTTGCTCAGTGTCACGTGAATAATGAATGGCAGCCCAAAGATTCCCTCCTAGCTTCCCAGTCTGCAGATCCAACTCTTTCCACTACACCATGTCATCAGTGCATCAATAGACAACATGGAAACTATTTTTATAAAAAGCACTTTTTACTAATTTCTTACATTTATATAAAGCTTTGTCCTTTACAAAGTACTTTCCCATACTGCTGTAGAGTGAAGTGAACAGAAGCAGAGGAACAATTTGTGTAAGAGCAACAATATAGTAAAGACAAACAACTTTGAAAGACTTAGGAACGCCGGTCAATGCAGTGACCAACCACAATTCCAGAGGACTTGTGATGAAATATGCTACTCACCTCCTGACACAGAGGCAATGAACTCAGAGGGCAGATTGAGACATATTTTATTTGGACATGGCCAATGTGGGAATTTGTTTTGCTTGACTATACGTGTTTATAAGAGAGGTTTTGTTTTTCTATCTTTCTCAATAGAGGGTGGGAAGAAATGACAGGAAGAAAAGGCAGATTTTTATTGATGGAAAAAAATAAAATATTTAAATTTAGAATTTTTCAATTTAATTTTTTAAAAGTATGTATGTGTATATTGTATGCACATACATATATACATATATTATCACATGAATCTCACAAAAAATTTCATAATATCCTCATGGTCTCCCATTTGATAAGAGAAGAAAATGAGGCCTATAGAGGTAAGGTAATTTTCCCAGGAGGCTCCTAGCTTGTGGCTAACAGAAAGAAGCAGGTCCAGGACAAAATCTCATGATTCTTAATTCAATGTTCTTTTTACCATATCACAGTGTGTCCACCATCCTGTAGGCCAGTAGAAGAACATTAGTCAACTTTATAGGTTGAAAATGATGATAGCCAGATTCACTCTGCTTATGAAAAGTGAATCTCCAGTTCCCCATGAGCTAACTCACTCTTTGATTCCAATGGATAGTCATATCTCGGTACTAGAACAGTGTTATGTGATAAAGAGGACATAGATGACAATGACACCAAGTTTGAAAGGATTCCTGAACTTGAGTCAGTTGTAAACATTATGACGAAAGTCTTACCTAACCATCCCCCATTGCTCTATGCTCAGAAACCCATTCTAACTTATACCATGAGTACAAAGAGCAGAAGAAGCTGTTTCAGTGGACCCAGCCCTACGGCAAGGCCAGAGCAGAGGCCCACAGGATGTGAAACCTGATTTTCTTAAATGGCGTCATCTGCCTTGGTGTATAAGAGAGATCAGTCAATGACCTGGGGAGACAGGAGACAGAGGCTTGGCTATAGGCACAACAGAGTCATGGGATCAAAGATTTAGACTAGGAAGCATCCTGTCCACCCTACTCATTTTACAGAAGAGAGAAATGAGGCCCAGAAAAGTAAATTGATTTATGTCAGGTCACAGAGTTAGGAAGTAGCTGGAACCACATCTTTTCACTCCCAATCCCGCAGCCTTTTCTACTAATTCAAAAGGCATTAACATCAGAGAAGGGCTCAAGCTAAATCAAGGTCTAGGTGTCCAGGTTTGGGTCAATTGACATATCTTCTTCAAAGACTCATACTTGGTGGTGATGAGAATAATCATGATCAGTTGAAGAGCTCTATTTGAGGTTAATGGAAACTCCATCCGGAAGTAAGGGGTTAGGTTAATATGATTCAGGATCACAGGAGTGTAAACCAAAAATCAGGATGGGTAGGTGAAGTAGCCTTGTCTCTTCTCTCAGGGAAGGATGGGAGTGGTGGGAGGGTAGGCCCAGAAAAGGGGAAGAAATGGCCAACCAAAACAAGTGTGAATACTGAATCCATAGGTGTAATCACTAAATACCAAAGAAATTGCACCAATTTAGGCACTTATTCTTGTCTGGCTCATTTCTGATTGGCATATTCAAAAGCTTAGGGAGTTTTCTTGTCTTGGATTAGCACAGGTATAAATAGCTCCCGATTAGTTTTGTTTAACCTAGAACATAAAGGATTGTATTCCTAAGTGAACAGTGTGCCATTTTGAAGTCTGTAGTACAGGCAGAACTATCCAGTGCATAGTTAGATGACTGCAACAGATTTTTCCCACAAAGAGTTAGACATGTGAGAAGTTACATTTACAGAAGTGAACAGTGTATCCTTGCTGTATCCTTTGTTTGGATGGCAACAAATTATAGATAGGGAAGTTTCCTTCATGTGAATCCCTCTCTCTCCCCTTTCTCTTCTCCCCTTCCCCCTCATTATAATTAGAAAATTGACATTACATGGATCACCAAAATCCAAAGAGTTGAAACAAGCAAGTATTAAGTCAGTGCAGTGCCAAGAGTCACTCCATCCTGCCAATTCACAGACAAATTCTCCCCAAGGTTGGCTACCCCAGGTTGAAGGTACTCGTTGGGTCCATACCTCTAAAACTAAAAGTCACAAGCCCCCACTGATGTATTTACCTTTCAGTAGTCACAAGACAGGATTTTTTCAAAGCAAAAACATTTCCTGAAATGGCATACAAAGAATAGTAACAGTAAAACAGCTTACCCCTACCTCCTCTCTTCCCCCATGAACCAAGGACACACTTTCCCACAAATACCCCTGGCATCAGCAGAGACAGTGTCTTCACATAGAATTAATAAGTAAAGTTGGACATTAAGGGAACACGTGTCCTGGGCACATAGAGAGTGATGTACTGTACAGGGAACATTTGTAACCAATGCTTGTGAATGTGAGGATAACTCATGACACCAGTTCTCCAAGGCTGCAGAGCCACTGATGTCTTTGCACTTTCCTATTGACCCTGCTCTCATAAGCTTGGCTAGATACTACTCCATTGAATATTGCTTTGTTGTTTAGGGATCCACTCTAGCCCCTGAGGCTTGACTTTGCTGAAGTCCTAGAGTGGTAGAGTGTCATGTTCTTTTAGAAAGAGCAGAAACCCTTCTCTGGCTTTGAACTTCAAGTAGGAAATCACATTAGAACCATAAGGACTGGATCTTTCCTTCTTGAGGAGCATGATGGCTCAAGAAATCTTCTCTCCCCAAAACAGGGCTTCTTAACCCTCTTTGTGTGTCATGGACCCCTTTGGCAGTCAGAAGCCTAAGGACTTCTTCTCAGAATGATGTTTTAAGTAATTGAAGGAAATACTAAATTTCAGTTAAAGGTTATTGAAAATAATGATGTAATTGTTTTTCCCATTCAAGTTCACAGATCCCCTGACATTGATCTATCACCTTCTTGGGAGGTTCATGGACCCCAGGTTAAGAACTTTTGCTTTAAAGGATTCAGTGGCTGGGACTCTCCAGTTAAAGAAAGCATGCACTTGGAGCAAGACGCAAGGAAATTCTACTTCCTTGGAAACCTTCTTTACTAAGAAGCTAGATTCCAGGATCAGACTGTTTAGGAAATTCGAAACTTCCCCCCTACTTCTCTGAACACCCAAGGTAGAGTGTAGGAAGCAGTGTCCTTGAATCTACTTTTCAGGCTACACGCAAGTACATATGCCCTGTGGCCACATGCTTCTGCCAAAATTTGCCATTATTGCCTTTGGAAGAGGTGCAAGGGGAAAAGTGAAGAGTAAGTCTTCAAGAGTTGAGACTGCAACCTGAAGAGCTGAGTCCTAGGAGAGGGAGACTAACGTTCTTGCCTCTGTAATCGTCAAGGAATATGGGTGATCTCAGACTGTCACACATTAGTGGTTCAATGGATAAAGTGCTGGACCTGGAGTCCTGAGTTCAAATCTGGCCTCAGACACTTACTAGCTATGTGACCCTTAATGCTGTTTGCCTTAGTTTCCTTATCTGTAAAAATGAGCTGGAGAAGGAAATAGCAAACCACTCCAGTATCCTTGCCAAGAAAATCCCAAGAGGGGTCTGAAAGAGTGGTAACAAAGTGACAACAACAAAGGATTTCCCAGGGTCCTATCAGTTGCCTTCATCAAATGACCAACACACAATAATCTCATATCAGGTAGACTCAGGAATGTCTTCTATTTGACCTGTGACTTACATTCCCACACTCAATTATGTTATAAAGTTGTTTAGGAAACTCCTTAATTATATCAGAGATTCTTGTAATCCAACTTCTTTATACCAAGGTTAGGAACAAAAAGAGAAGTTTAACATGAGATCAGAAGGCATTTTATAAGGAATATTAGCAAATTATTTCTGTCTCCCTAAAACTTTGACTTTTTGCAGCAGCTGCATTTATTCTCTTCTCCCATACTGTGCTAGCATGTTAACATAATCATGGTCCACTTCAGATAGACCCCTCCCCCCATTACTAACCACACTGGTGAGCCTTGAAGCCATAAAATGGTATTTGAAAGTGAGATAAATGCTCACATTCCAGGCATGATTTGTGAGAATAGTCATTGTTCTGTGTTCACCTGCACCCTCCCCAATACATACTCCCTATAGCTGCAGCCCCAATCACATCCAAATAATAATGATAACATAATATGGTGTTTACTATGTGTAGGAGTGCTGTGCTAAGCACTTTGAAAATGTTATCTCATTTAATCCACACAACAACCCAAGTAGGTAGTTGCTATATTTAATCCCCATTTTACAATTGGGAAAACTGAGGCAAATCAAGGTTAAATGACTTGTCCAGAGTCACACAGCTAGTAAGTGTTTAAGACCAGGCTTGAATTGAGCTCTTCCTGACTCTAAGCCCAGCACCCTTTCCACTGTACCACCTGGCTGCTATGATCAAAGTGAGATCAAAAGGAACAATATAGTAAGATGAAAACCGCATGAGATGTGGCATCAGAACGATGGGGTTCAAGACCCAATTCTACCCATTTGCTAGCTGTGTGACCTCAGAAAACTCTTTTCACCTCCCTGGACCTTAATAACCTCATCTGCAAAATGAGGGAGAGGTTTGACTAAATGATCTCTGTGGACCCTTCCAGCTCTAAAGGTCTATGATTCTATGAAGTTACAGAATCACAAAATTTGACAGTCTGTGGCAATGGATAAAGTTTACTGTGTTAGACTGTCACAGGCAGGGGTCTGCTGGAGCCACCTCACTCATCAGCATTTAGGAGAGCTAATTGTTCAATTTTGCATATAATATTTACAACTCAGAAATCAGCAAATGCTACAAATCAAGGCTTGATTTATATTGTTTTATCAATTGTCTAGACTTGAGAAAGTAATAAAGAAAATGTTAATAAAGAAAATGCAAATTAAACTTAAAAGGGTGTCATGGATACATTTTTTTTCAAAGAGCCAGTTATTAGGGGCAGCTAGATGGCAGCTAGATAGAGCTCCAGCCTTGGAGTCAGGAGGACCTGAGTTCAAATCCAGCCTCAGACCCCTGACACTTACTAGCCATGTGACCTTGGGCAAGTCACTTAACCTGGATTGTCTCACCAAAAAAAAAAAAGAAAGAAAAGAAAAGAGCCAGTTATTAAACATTTACCCACTCACCATTGGCCATAAGTACTATGATTTACTGGTATGAAACTTGCACGTGTCACCTCTTTGAGCTACCAAACATGGAATATGCCCCCATTCAGTGTGATAGACCACAGACCATAAGAGAAGCATCTACTTGTATTGAACTAAATCTGTTACAATAAATGACAATGATGAAATCTCCTTCTTCTTTGTCATGTGGGCTTGTTCCTTTAGTTCTATGATAATGATGATGGTGATGATGATGATAATGGTGATATCAAAATGTTTTATGTACATTTTCTCGTTTGATAATATAGGCCTCAATTTCCTCATCTTCAAAATGCACCATTAGAGTTCTAATTTCTAAGGTTCCATCGAATGTTAGTATTCTCTAACTTTGTGGTTTTAAGACAGACATTTACTCATAGAATGTTAGAACTGGAAGACATATTAGATAAAGAATAATTTTCTAAATGTGATAAGTGATAAGATATAAGATAAGACATACATAAGATAAGATCTAAATGTAATAAGTGATAATGATCAAATAAGATGATATTTGTAAAGCTCTTAGAATAGTGCATAGCTCATACTAGGTATTTTATAAATGTTTATTTCTATATTCCCATATGAATGCAAATCACTATTATTATTTTTATTAAATCCATGTCATATACTAGATATGATGACCAGTAGAGGTCCCCCCCTTTACAAGTAACGAATTCATTTTGAACGAAAAGAGTATTACCCTCACAACAAACCATCACTTCCATCCAATCACATGGCTCACACAGGGAACTCACCTGTGCTGGCCAGAATGGTCATTAGGTTGACATTGGCCTTTTCTGAAAGGCTAATGTCACATCAAAGAAATCCAACTCTATTGATAACAAGAAGCTGCCTTTTTTTCCAGTCGTGGAAGAATCTGGGCCCACTTCTCTGAGACCTATTGTTCTGATTGGAGGTTAGGTAGGCAGGGCTTGAATGAATATTAACTTATTACTGCACCTAGGGCATGAGCTAGAAACTTGCTTTTAAAAAAAGTTGAAATAAATCAGAAATTCAAGACACAAACAAACTTTGTACTTCTGTTTTCTTTTTTGTTTTTCCATATAATTCCTTATATATTCTTGACCATATTAGTGTACTAGCATTCTAGACCACCTCAGTACAGAAGAACAGATCCATGGACTCTGGGAAAGTTTCTTAGAGTCCAGCTAATTTAATAAGTGCAGTCCCCTATTCCTCTGAGAACAGTCCCAATAAAGTCACCTTTAGGGGTAAGTCAGAGCCTTTCCCCTTTCCTTTGCTCCTTTTTTGTCCCCTCAACTAATTACAATATTCAAAGATCCCTAAGCATTTATCAGAGAGGAGAAATAAAAGATAACACCTTGTTTTCTCAGCAGTCACTGCCCTAGAACCCCTGGAAAGTAAATACATATGTGTGTGTATGTACATATATACATGCATATACATGCATACACACATACATACATGTGTATACAAATATGTACATTGTGTGCATGCATATATCAGTGAAACCCCTTTAATAAGTCAGAATTGGGAGCCACGATGGATAAATGTGAAATCTGAGAGGTTATCTTTGGAACTGCTGCCTCCCCGCACTGGTTCTTCTGACACCCATTCCACTTAGACCAATGAAAGCCTGAAAATGCAAACCTGAGAACTGGCAGCATCACTTCTCTTCATCACATCTGGGGCCTCAATCAGCTGTAAACTATCCTTCAATCAATCTCATTTTGATATATAAGCTTTGTATGCTAGGCTAGTTCTAAGGCACCTGATGGCATCAAGGATAGAGCTGCTAGGCCTGGAGTCAAGAAGATTTGAGTTCAAATTTGGCCTCAGACACTTACTAGCTTTGTGACCCTGGGCAAGGCATTTTAATCTCTGTCTGCCTCAGTTTCCATAAAAGTAAAATCAGGATGTTAATAGAACCTATCTCCCAGGGTTGTTGTGAGGCTCACAAAGGATCGTGTTTATTAAGTGCTTAGCACAGCACCTGGCATGTAGTAGATGTTTAGTAAATGGTTATTGTCTTTCTCCTTTGTGTGTGAGCTCTCCTTTTCCTTTACTAGTATAAATGTGGGTTTGGTTTTTTTTACTACAAACTCACTCATTTAAAAAACTAGGGATTGGACCTATGCACCTGGAATTTCAGAAACCAAAGAAAGATTCAGGTGAGGAAACTCCCTCTGCCAATGCAGGTTGGCACCTTCTGTGTAATATCTAATCGTAGTAAGTTACCTCGGGCAGGGGTGGGGAAACTATAGTTCAGACCCACTATCTGTTTTTGTAACTCTGCTTCTCCCCCTCCCCTATCTAAGAATGGCGTTTACATTTTTAAATACAATAAAACTTTATTTTAGCATATAGAAAACATTTTAACTGGGAGCACATAAAAATGGGATACAGGATAGATTGGGGGTTGGGAGGGAGGAAAGCCTGGTTTGCCTCCTTCTGCCCGAGAGCACTTGGGAGTTAAAAGTGGCTTGCCTAGAGTCACACAGCATGTCTTAGAGGTGAAACAAGAGCCCAGGTCTTCCCAGCTTTGAGGCCAGGACCTTGGTCACTATGCCCTATTACTTCTATTTGAATAGCTATTTTGCCACAAAGTGTAGGAATAAACAGGACAGGAGAAATGGTGATTACCTCTCCTTTCTATTTTTTTAAGACAAAAAAACACCACAGAATCAGAAAAATAACACAAGCCTTCCCCTTGTATACTTGCATAGCATTTGAGTACCCAGGATCAACTTCATGTCATATCAGAGTAGGACCTTAGTAGACTACCACCACTATCATTATTGTCACTATTGATGATTCTCCAATACTTCAAAACTTCAAGGAACTAAGCATTCATCATGGTGGCTCCCTCCCTCCTTCATTGACATAAATCACAATCCCTGCAACTTAGTAGAGGTTCTCCATGAGTTGTGATTAATAAATTCATTTCCCTCTGGCCAGTCTTGGGATGATGCTGTCTTAACTTAGACAGGCTGGTCCTTAGAGAACAGATTTCAGTCTCTTGTCAGGCCCTCTTTCAAAGCTTTTCCAGCTTGTTAAAACATGCCAGGTCTTGTCATCTGCTAACACAGCCTTCGAGATTACGTTGAGATGGGATATCTGCAAAACTTGGAGAACTCTTCCTTATAGAATTGATAAGTTCCTGTCTCCCTATGGAATCACAGGATCTGAGTTTGATGGGATTTTAGTGGCCATCTAGTTTAACCTTCACATAAAAAAAAATAATCTACATCAAGGGATCCTTAACCTGGGGGTCTATGAATTTTTATGTATACAAGTATATGTATGTATGCACTCATATAATGTACATATATATGCAAATATATGCATTCGTATTGGATATTTACATGTACATATATACACACACGTTGTTATTTAATCACATCCAACTCTTTATGAACCCGTATGGGAGTTTCTTGGCAAAGATGCTGTAGTGGTTTGCCATTTTCTTTTCCAGTGAATTAGGCAAACAGGTTAAATGACTAGGCCGGGGTCATACAGCTACTGAGGGTCTGAGGTCAGATTTGAGCTCAGGCTAGATGTGTGGCTAGCTGTATGACCCTGGGAAAGTCATTTTACTCTGTTTACCCCAATTTCCACTTAACTATTTTTGCCTCAGTTTCCTTATCTGTAAAATAAGTTGGAGAAGGAAATGGGAAACTACTCCAGTATCTTTGCCAAGAAAACCCCAAACGGGGTCACAAAGAGTTGGACACAGCTGAAATAGCTAAACAACAACAACTTCCTGATTCTAGGCCCAGAGCTCTATCCACTGAGCCATCTAGCTGCCTCTATATACACACACAATCATATATGTATATATACATATACAGATATTTGGTATACATACACAGATAGCCGTATTTCACTACAATTTTTTTATGCTATTTTATTTTATGAATTAAAATATATTATTCTGAGAAGAGGGCCATAGGTTTCACCCATCTGCCACAGGGATCCAAGACACAAAAAGAGGTTAAGAAACTCTGTCTTACAAGTTTGTTATGAGGCTCTAATGAGATAATAAATCTAAAGCGTTTTGAAAACTTTAAAGCACTATGTAATGATTAGCTATTAGCCTTAAATCCCTTACAAGCAAAATAATAGCCAGTGTTCATCAACCCACAGTCATGCCCTAGTTCCAGAAAAGATATAAAGAACTGGTTGACTGAGCAAGGCCTCAGGCATATCCAGCTCAGTTTCCTGTCTCAAACGAGGCAACAACGGTTGAGTTGTGGGGAGGCAAGATTGTTCTCCATGACATCAACCTCAAAGCTCATAGATAAACACACAGGCTTCCCTTAGCCAAGTTGCTAGGTGGCAAAGAGGATTTGGTGATGCCCTTGGAACCAGAAAAACCTAAAGTCAAATCCTGCCTCAGAGGCTTACTGGTTGACTGACCCTGGGCATGTCACTTAATCTCTCAGCCTCAGTTTCCTCATCTGTAAAGTGAGGATAATAATAATTGCTACCATTTAAAATTAACCTCTTATTCAACAACTCTGGGAGATAGACAATACACATTTATTAAGCACCTACTATATAGTAGGCACTATTTCTAAGCACTAAGTAAAAGCAAGTCCCTTGAATCAAAGAGCTCACAGTCTAATGGGGAGAGGATGTGTAGATGATTATATACAAACAAGATACATATAGGAAAAATTGGAAATACTCCAAAGAGGAAAGGTACTGGCATTAAGGGGGAATCATGAAAGACTTTCTGTAAGGTAGGATTTTAGTTGAGACTTGAAGGAAGCCAGGAACCTAAGAGGCAAAGATGATGAGGGAGAGAATTCCAGGTATGGGGGACAGCCAAAGAAAATGCCCAGAGTTTGAAGATGGAGTGTCTTTTTCTAGGAACAGCAAGGAGGCCAATGTTACTGCATGGCAGAACATTTGACAGAGGGATGGGGGTGGGGAGGACAGACTAAAGAATAAGAAAATTAGATGGGGGGGAGGGCAGTTACAAAGGGCTTTGAACACTATACAGAGAGTTTTATATTTGATGCTCCAGGTGACAGAAAGCCACTAGGGTTTATTAAGTAGATAGGTGAGATGATCAGACCTGCATTTTAAGAAGATCATTTTAACAGATGAGTCGAGAATGGATTAGAATTAGGAGGGACTTGTGAAAGACAGACCAACCATAAAGCCGATGCCTTATAATCTAGATTATTATCTAGATATGGGGTGATGAGGGCTTGTACCAGGGTAGTAGACAGAGAAGAGATAGGTGCTGGTATTAGCCCCATTTCACAGATGAGAAAACTGAGGCAGACAGATGTTGTGACTTGTCTGGAATCACATAGCTAATAGGTGTCCAAGGCCAGATTTAAACTCAGGACTTTCTGACTCCACATCCAGTGCTCTATCCACTGAGCCCACAATAATTGTACGTGCTTCACAAAATTGTGATATAGATTAAATGAAATTCTTACAACTTTAAGGGGTTATATAAATGCTCCCTAATATAACTATTATTTATCAACTAAATATGTGTGTTACCCTGAAGTGACTTTACAAAGAAAACCTTTGTTGAAATTATAATTGTACTTTTACTTCATATTATTTCTAAGATTGGATTTCTTTCGGAATGCCACTCAGTAATTCCAATGATCCAAATTAACCCGCAAAGTGATCCATCTTTTTCATGTCACTATCTTCCCATGACACTAGATAAGGTTACGTACAAAATAGAGAATAACATGATCTCCAAAGACTTAAAGTTACAAGTGCCCGAAAGGTCCACAGGAAATTTCATGGTGAGTGGCTAGCAGGCTGCAAAAGAGCACCCAAAAAAATCTGCATACAAGAAGTATCATTAAGGGTGTCCTCTAAGGCAGAGGTGCCAAATACACAGCCCAATGCCCAGTGCTGCTGAACCAGATTCAAATGTAATTGGAAACTATTTAACAAAGTAAATAAAGACACTGTAGAACATGTTGTTCAGTCATTTTTCAGTCATGTATGACTCTTCATGACCTCATTTGGGGTTTTCTTGACAAAGATACTGGAGTGATTCGCCATTTCCTTCTCCAGCTCATTTTATAGATGAGGAAACTGAGGCAAACAAAGTTAAATGACTTATCCAGGGTCACTCAGTCATGTCTAAGGCCAAATTTGAACTCAGGTCTTTCTGACTCCAGGTTCAGTGCTCTATCTAGCACCACCTAGCTGTCCTACAATAGAAAACATATTAATACATGGTTTTCTAAGTCAATATGCAACATGTATGGTTTAATGGCCCAGTTTCCATTTGAGTTTGACACCACTGATTTAAGACATGTATGGCTACATGTACAGTGTGTAATCAATACTTTTGATTGATTGATTGATTGATTGAAAAGAAGGCAGGTGGGTCATGAGCATGAGAGGCAGCAGATGTGACAATGTGAAGACTATCTTGATTCTCTGGAGACATTAAAAGGATCAGAGGATTGCCTCTAGTGGATCAGACTGATGCTCTGCAAAATCAGGATATCACAAGAGGGCAAGGAAGTAGAGAAGGTCATCACCCTGATGAGTTCATGGAGCCATTGAAGTGGTCAAAGATCACCTCTGGTACAGCCAATCATATGGCAGCTAAGTGGCACAATAGTTGAAGTACTAGGACTGGAGTCAGGAAGATTCATCTTCCTGAGTTCAAATCCAGTCCCAGATGCCAGCTCTGTGACCCTGGACAAGTCACTTCACCCTGTTTGCCTCAGTTTCCTCATCTGCCAAATGAGCTAGAGAAGGAAATGGAAAACCACCCCAGTCACTTTGCTAAGGTAACCCCAAATGGGATCCAAAGAGTCAGACATGACTGAACAACAAGAACCAATCAGATTGAAAGGGATAGTGCATACAACAGTTCCTTTTTTTCTCAAAACCTGAAGTGTGATCCAGGGGAAAGAGTGCTGGCCTAGGATTCAGCTGCTGGGGGCTCAAGTCTTGTCATTGTCCCTAATTAGTTTCATGACCTGGAATAAGTCACTACCCCTATCTGGGCCTCAACTTCCTCATCTGTAAAATACAATATTAAACAAAAGGAAAACTGGCATGGACTCCCAGGACTCTTGGCTTCAAGTCCCAACTTCATCACTCATTTGTCCCATGACCCATTTCCCTTCTCTAGGCCTTGTTTTCCTCTTTGTAAAATGCAGCATTGGACAGGATCACCTCTAGGTTCCTTCTGACTCTGGCATCCAATGATTTTAAAGAAGAAGGGAGGTTCAAAGAAAGACTGAGAGAACATGTTGAAGACATCCTACAGATTAGGAAAGAGCATTCCCTGCACTACAAGGTGCATCGGGTAAAAACTGCCCCCAAGGAGAGGAAGGTACCATGTGTGGTCTGCTCAGCAGTGGTAGGAAATCCAGCCAGAGCCCTGAATATGGAACTTACAAGATGGAGGATTACAAGAGCGCTGGCCCGAGAGAAGACTGGCTAGGTTTAGGTGCTCTGAAACACTCTTAGACTATTCAGAGTCTAAGCTCCAAGCCCACAAAGAGCTCTTATCCCTTCCATCCCACCCCCACTCCCATACACACTCAGCCCATATATACAAATATTAGGGTTGTTGGAGGAACAACAGTAGTTTCTGTATTCCCAGAAACTCTTCTTTGCTTAGTGAATGGCCTCCAGGGAGACAGAGTTTGGGGAAAGGGGTCAATAGACTCAATAGACACAGAAGATTGCCTGTTTCCACAATTGCCACTTGGAATTTGTGAGTTTATCCTGTCAGAGAAATCTCATGCTATAGATAATTGCCACCAGTTTCTCATGCTAAATTCCTGGGAATCTATAGACTCCACAGACCTAGATCTGAGAAATGTGACTTAAAAATGAAACTCAGACAAAGACATTCATTAGGGCGAGAAAAGTCAAATACTTATCTTAACCCCTTCCACTTTCTGTGCTAAGCCAAGGCTCATAGGATCATAAGATCATAGGAATAAGAACTGAAAGGGCTTCAGTGGTCATAGATTTGTGATATAATGAAAAGATTCTGAAGGCAGAGGGTCTCTATTTGAATCCTACCACTTAATAATGATTAATAATAAAAACAGAAGAACAAGTCAGGATTATATGTGAAACTATGAATCTCTATTAGAACTTACTTTTCAAGTATTGAATAAATTCAATACGAAGCTTTCAAAGCTATTCTGTTTCTTATTCCTTGCTTCTCTTCTCATTTTTGAGGGGGAACCCCAGACCTAATCTCTTCTTTCTCTTGTCTCTTTTGCTTGCCCACCTACATTGAAAAAGAAAAAAGAAAATAAAACCAATGGAACAAATAAGCATAGGCAAACTGATACATCACCCATGTTCAAAAATGGGTATGTTATCCTGCATCTTTAGTCCATCATCTGTCTGTCAGAAGGTGGGGTACTATGCTTCACCATTGGTGGAGGAAGTTTCTTCACCCCAGAATTCCCTCTACTGATGAAATCACAGCTACAGTCCCTATGCTCCTAAAAGCAAGATACCTACGTTTCCAAGAACCATTCATATTTGAATTCCACTTAAAAATACAAGAGGGAGAGAGACAGAGACAGACAAACAGACAGACAGACAGAGACAGAAACAGAGAGAGAATGATAACATGGCTCTCATATCTATAGTATTTTAAGATTTGCAAAATGTATTTTTGTACATGATCTGATACCTACCTGGAAGGTAAATCCTATTATCTCCATTTCACAGGTGAGGAAACTGAAGTTCGGATACAGCAATGGATTTACCTAAGTAAATTTATCTAGTAAGGAGGGGAAGGGTAATTCTAACATTTTATGTACTATACCACCTCTGTGATTATAGATAAGCCATTTATCCTCATCTTGGAAACTGAGTGATTTCCAACATCCCTTCCATTTCTAAATTCTATGATTCAATTTGTTGGTTCTACGACCTCTAATCTGCGATCCCAACTTG
Source organism: Phascolarctos cinereus (assembly GCF_003287225.1). Classification (NCBI taxonomy): domain Eukaryota; kingdom Metazoa; phylum Chordata; class Mammalia; order Diprotodontia; family Phascolarctidae; genus Phascolarctos; species Phascolarctos cinereus. The sequence continues at coordinate 625,425,242 of NW_027555847.1, read as the reverse complement.
TAGGCCATAGACCCCGGAGTTGAAAGACATCCGTGAACCCAAATGCAAACAAGTCATCTCATTCAACAGCCTTGTTATAAATAAGCAAACATACCTTCTATAGTCTGAATAAATAATATCTCATTCATATGTATATTAATATTTTTGCAAATATATGTGAATGGACTTCTGATTAACATATGTGTGTTACTGAAATCATTGTATTCTTTTATCAAGTGTTTTCTTAATCAACAAATATTATTTGCTATCATCCTATGGATATGCTATCATTCATAAAATGAAATCGTTTGCATGAAAAAAAAGTTGTTTTCTCAGAATAAAAGACATTGTGTGCCACTGATCTAGTATAACCTTATCATTTCACAGATGAAGAGACTAAAACCCAGAAAAGATATGTGACTTATCCAAACTCGCATACAGATAGTAAGTAGAATGAGGTATAAGTCTAAAAAGGGATAGAAAATGAACCCACCATTTCATTGGTATAGGAACACTGTACTGAGAGAACTCCCTCCACCAATTCAGGTTAACATTTCTCTGCAATTTATGAGAAGTTAAGTGACTTGCTAGGGTCAAACAGCCGATATCTGTCAGAGGAAGAACTTAAACCAAGAACTTCCTGGTTTTGAAGCCAGCTCTCCATGAACTATGCCATGTAAATGTGAAAAGAGGTAACAAATTGGGAATGAATACTTTAGGGGGCTCTGAGTCTTAACAGAATTCTACTGCCATTTTCTTCTGCAAGGCCCCAAGATAATCAACAAGCATTCACTCAAAGGTACCCACTAGCAATCAGGTATATCTAGTTTTAAGCAAATCCGAATTAATACTAATAAAAAAGAAAACCACTTAACTTTACCAGGAAACATATCAGGAAGTAACCATTCAAGAATTCACATCCATGAAAGTTTACTAAATATCCACCAAGCCCAGAATTACTATCTAGATCTAGATATGAAAAGTAACACAGTCCCTGCCCTCAGAAAGCTTACAGTCTAGTAGGAGGAAAAGACATGTATAGAAAGAAGTATAATGAAAATCATGTGATAAGTAGGTAGAAGAGGCTAAATGGAGAGAAGAAAGAGAAACTATTTCAGAATGGAGGAAGAAGGGGACAAGGAAGGCTCTGTCCAAGAATTGGCTCCTGATCTGCATCTTAAAGGGGGAAAAAAGGATAACAACAGGTGATGATGTGGAGGGGAGTATGTTATAAGCATGGGGGGAAGAAGAGGTAGCCTGTGCAAATCCAAAGAAGTAGAAGAAGGCAGGATGAAATTAGAGACTATCTAGGGGCATGAAGAGCAAATATCTTGTTTGACGGAAACAATGTATGACAAGAAGAAACAGGAAATAAGTATGGGACATCAAGATGAGCCAGAGTCTGGAAGGCCTTGAGTGCCAGAATAAAGAGTTGGCATTTTATTCTGTGGGCAATGAGGAATTCTCCCATTGTGAAAATAGTCTCCTAATTATGAAAGGATTCACCTACAGGTTTTCCTGGAGGCATTCAAAATATCATTTGGTTTACAACAATTCCATTTCCACACACCTTTTTGGGAACACACCTGGTAGACAACCTTTCCTATCAAGTAGCCTGCCTTCCTCAGTACCTGCAACTTGGCAAACCTCAACCCCTTTGTGTCAAAGAGACTGCTCAGAGGCAAGGTGCAGCTGACACCCAGTCTAAGGAATGCCAAGCCCTAGAAAGGAATTGCCTTACTGGTGTTATGTTTGTTATGTTTGTATGTATTTATGTATGTACATATGTATGTATATAGCTGAATCTGTACGGTTATAGCCACATAACTCTCAAAGTCTATGTATCCAACTTTTATCTGTCACCAGGGCATTCATCCCACACCTCTAACTGTTTGAGGGTCATCTCCCCACCAATAGAACATGCGTTCCTTAAGTGCAGGCAATGTTTCATTTTTTTTTTAATTTTCATATCTTCAATACCTAGAAGAGTACCTTGCATGTAATAATAAATCCTTAGTAAATATTTGTTGAATGAATGAATAAATGAATGCCCTGTTGGCATCTCAAATTCAACATGACACACAGAGAATTTATCTCCCCTCCCCCAAATAAAACCACCAACTCCTCCAAACATCCCTATATCTATTGAGATAACCACTATCTTTCCAGTCAACCAAGTTTATAATCTCAGAATTAATCTTAGCTGTTCTCCTTTCCTTACCTCTTACACCTAATCAGTGGGGAAATCCTCTGTCATCTAGTACTTTCTCAATCAACTGACACTATTTACAATCATGCAATATATATACTACCGTGTATACATGGCCACATCTCAACATCTTTAACATGAATTCCCTTCTTTCCATTTACACAACCACTATCTGCTTTCTGGCCTCCATCACCTCTTACCTGGACTTTTGCAACAGCCACTCCTAATTGAACTCCTGGTCTCTCTCCCATCCATTCTCCACACTGGTGCCAGATTAATATTTCTAAGGCAAAGATTTGACCAGGTCATTCCCCGGCCCCCAAGTCTTCATTGGTCCCCTATTACTTTTAATGTAAAATGCAAACTCCTCCCCCTGTGTTTTAAGGCCCTCTATTGTCTGGATCCAACCTACCTTTCTAGCTCATGATACTTCTCTTTACTCACTCTTCCTCTCTGCCAAACTGGCCTGATTGCTGTTCCACAGACTAAGCATTTTATCTTCGGATTCAATGTCATTGAGGTGTCCCTCATATCTAGAATGCATTCCTTCCTCACCTCCACATCTTGGAATTCTTAACTTCCTTCAAATTCAGCTGGGTTGTCACCTCCTTCATAAAGCCTACCCTTATTCAACTAGCTACTAGTTCTAGTCTCTCTCTCTCTCCTCTGTCTCTCTCTCTTTCTCTCTCTCTCTCTCCCTCCCTTCCTCCCTCCCTCTGTCTGTCTCCTCAAATAACCTTGATTTAGTTATATGCATACTTATTGTATTGGGGTGTACAGGTTTCCAGGGAAGACTAGTATCTCTGGTGTGCAGGCTGCTTTCCACCTTTAATGTCTACCTGATTCACCCAACTCTTACCTGTGTCTCCAAGAAACTGTAGCATGTGCAGTGACCACACCTCAGTAAACCATTTTGGCAGATGGGCTAATCCAGAATGAGGGGAACTAAGGGGTCTCAAACCCATTGGTGAGTTATGGAGGTGTCTACCCCAAGCATGTGAAGACTTTCCCCACAATGGAATTGGCAGATGACAACAATTTGTTCCAATGGCCATGAAGGGGGCTGACACAGGTGTGTAGAGCACTTAGAACTTGGTTAGACATCAAAGACACCAAGGTCATCCACTGCACCCCAAACCATCACCACTGTGTTGACTTTGTCCTGCTACTGCACTGTGATGACTCTGGAAGAGAGAATGAGGCCAATGACTTTGAACAGCTCTGCCTCACTTAAATCCAAATTATGCATGAGTCAAAAGAAATCACCCATATCATTTTACCATTTTTACCTACCTCAGAGTCCTGTGGTAACAGGCAAGTGATGAAGCAGCAAGTGCAGATAGAATGAAAGCTATAGTCACAACCCTGCACACAGGCAGCCCAGGCAGAGAGTTAGTATTCAGCATCACATTTATTCATCTTGGCCAGAATACTTGCAAACATCAAGAATGATTTGATGAAAATGATAGGGAAATTCAGAAGTCTCAAAAATGAGAACTCCACAGGGCTTACTAGCAGGATAGTTCACCCATCTCTAAGAAGGCAGCATTTGACTCCATCAAAAGTAAAGTGAAAGTGAAACTTGGAGAGATGCAGGATTCTTGGCTCAGTAGTAAGGCAAATGAAATTCAGTTTTACTCTGATAGTAACAATACAAAGTGTTTTAATGATTCCCTGGAGACTATTTATGGGCCAAAGATCTATAGTGCATCTCAACTACTCAGTGCTGATGGAGCTAAATTGATTAGTGATAAGGACATAATTCTGGAGAGATGACTTGAACACTTCCATGGTGTTTTCAACAGGCCCATCATCAACCAATGATGAAGCCATGAAGTCAGTCTCTCTCTAGCCAAACTTTCAATTGAAGAAGAGGTTTTGAATGCCATTAGCCTCCTCTCCTATGGCAAAGCACCTGGGCTGATTCTATTCCAGCTGAAATCTACAAGGCAGGGGATCCACTAGTCATACAAAAGCTGGCAGAAATTTTCTGGGTTATATGGAGGTTTTCAAGGATACCTCTGTTGTCCATCTCTACAAAGAAAAGGAAATAGGTTGTCCTGTGACAAGCACAAGGTGGGGGTAGGGGGGAGTCTCTCTCTCTCTCTCTGTTAGTCATTGCTAACAAGATTCTTGTTAGAGTTCTTAGTAAGCTGATACTTCACCTGGAAGACGGTCATCTACCTGAGAGCCAATGTGGCTTCAGAAAGGGCCAAGGAACTGTAAATATGGTGTTTGCTGCCCGACAATTCCAGGAGAAATGCTGTACACAGTGTTCAGTGATCTAAGGCCTTTCGTACTGTCAGTTGTGAGGACTTGTGGAAGATAATGGCAAAGTTTAGTTGCCTGGAGAAGTTCATCGGTATTGTATGACAGCATGCTTGCACAGGTTCTGGATAATGGACAATACTCTCACTCTTTCCCAGTCACCAGTGGAGTGAAGCAGGGCATTGTGCTTGCTTCCATGCCTTTTAGCATGCTGTTTTCAGCAATGTTGTCAGACACCTTCAATGGGGACAAAAATGGCAGCAAAGTCAGCTGCTATACCGATGGTAAATTATTGAACTTGAAAAAGCTGTAAACCAAGACTAAAGTTAAGGGAGAATTGATGTGCGACTTTTTGTTCATAGATGATTGTGTAGGTCAATGCAGCCTCTGAGGCTGAGATGCAAGAGTATCTGCCACTTGAGCTGATCTTGGCCTGACAATTAACACCAAGAAAACAAGGTTCTCTACCACCCAGCACTGCACCATCCATCATGGAACCATCAGTTACAGCAAATGTATGGTAGAGAAGAGGTATTAGGTTGCCTACCAAACTGAAGGTCTATAGAGCTGTTGTGGGGACTTTATTGTCATATGCCTACAAAACCCGGATGGTAAACTAGCACCAAGCTGGGAAACTGAATTGCTTCCATTTGAAGTGTCTTAGGAAGACTGATCTCGCCTGGAAAGATAAGGTACAAGACACTAAAATATTTTCTCAAGCTAAACTGCCAAGCATTCAAACTCTATTTCAAAGAAGGCAACTCTGATGGGCTGGTCACATTGTTCGAATGCCAAACGTATCTTTGCCTAAAAGACTATTTTAAGGAGAATTCACACAAGGAAAGTGCTCACAAAGATGACAGAAGAAGCAATACAGTGAAACTCTCCAAGTTTCTCTGAAGAATTTTGGAATTGATTGTGAGACATGGGAGACACCGGCCCAGGAGCACCCAGTATGGCATGCCTGTATTAAAGAAGGCACCATGCTGTATGAGCAAATCAGAGTTGCAGTAGCATGAAAGAAATGTGAGACACACAAATTGAGAGCCACCTCCACTCCAAATGTTCACCTGGACTATCTGTGCTCAGCCTGTCGTACAGCCTTCCCAGCTTGTATTGATCTGATCAGTCACAGTCAGGCACATTGTGCATTGACCTCAACCAGTGAAGTCATTTTGGTCCTCTGAGAACACAAGGCAATGACCAACCAATCAACTCATTGTATCCCTTGCAGAATATAAAAGCTCTTGGAGGGAAGGGTCTGTTCCTTTTGTTTTTCCAGAACCTGATTCAGTGTTCCACACATAGTAGGTATTTAATAAATGTTTATGGGGTTCATAGGATCATAAATTTAGAGATAGAAGGGATCTTAGAGGTCATCTTGTCCAACCCTTTCATTTTACAGATGAGGAAACTGAGGACTAAAGAGATTAGTTAGCTTATCCAAGGACATATAATGGCATGTAGCAGAACTAGGATTTGAATCTAGCTCTTTGGTCTCCAAACTGCACTGCATTGCTTCCATAAACCTCGATTTACCCATCTGGAAAAATGAAGATAGTAACACTTGTATTATGTAATTCACAAAGCTTTTGTGGGGAAAATTCCTTTTAGAAACCTTAATATGGTACATAAAAAATTAATAAACTATAAAATTCCATATAAACATGAGCATTATTATTCCCTAGAACGTTACCTGACATGTAGTAGGTGTTTAATAATTTTTGTTTGATTGAATTGAATCTAATAGAATTCAATTCAATCCAACAAAGTTAATACATCAAGTGCTGAACCTAGGGTCAGGAAAGCAGGGTCTGAATCCTAGCTCTAGCTCTTAACTAGATGTGTGACTATGGGCAGATCACTTAATCACTCTGAGCCTCAATTTCCTCATCTGTAAAATACATATGGGTAGCTAGGTGGTGCAGTGTATAGAACACTAGGCTTGGAATCAGGAAGGCTCATCTTCCTGAATTCAAGTCTGGCCTCAGACACTAGTTCTGTGACTGTTTACCTCAGTTCCTCATCTGTAAAATAAGCTGGAAAAGGAAATAGTAAACCATTCCAACATCTTTGCCAAGAAAACCTCAAAATGGGGCTAAGTGGGACACAACTGAAACAACCAAACAATAACAACAACAAACAGAGATAATCATACTTCCTTTACCCACCTCTCAGAGTTTTTATGAGGAAAGTGCTTTGTAAATCTCAAAGCCAATGGAAATGGAAATGATCTTAAGAAGATCTGGAAGAGTAGTAAAATATCAGCTAGTGATCAGTCTTCAAAATGCACTCGCCTATTTTCCTGCAGTAATCTGCATGATTTAGGTAGACCAGTTAGGAACTCAGTCAAACATATCCTGGACCATGAGATTATTTTAAGCAGCTGTGAACCTGAGCCAAGCACACTCAAGAGATTCCCCAGCAATGTTATAAATTCTCTGAAGGCACTAACATGTCTTCTATTACTCTGTGTTCTCAATAATGCCTTGAACAGAACCTTGTCCAAAACAGGCACTCAGCAACACTAAAGTGGTTAGCTATAGATTTGGAAGGTGAACAAAAACTCTGGAGAATAACAAATGGTAAGGAAAGAGATGTCTGATCAATTTCAGCAACCAAGCTCATAGACACTTGAAGCTGGATAAGACCCTTAGAGATTCAAAAGCCTGAATTCTTTCCCAATGCATAAATATCCTCTATATCATATGAGGAAGCGATCATTGTGGTTCTGTTTAAATATTTCCAATTATAGGGAGCTCACTACCTCACAAAACAGTTCATTCCTTTTTGTCATGGCTCTGATTCTTAAGAAATTGCTCTTTATATTGACAAGTCCCACCTCTTTGTAACTTGAGCAATGTCTAATGCCTTTTTGACATCATAGTCTTCCTATCTTAGAAGTAGTGGGCATGTTCTCTCTGAATGTTTCCATATAGGTCACAATGAAGTCATGATCATTCGTAACTACCTTACTTACAAACAGTAAAGAAATCATACATGGCAAAAGCAGGCATCACATAGGGCTGTTTCTAATAAAGGCTGGTTGGTTGGTTAATGATTTTAGCACTGGGAGATGCTGCATATTCCCTTTTGACTCCTCTATGCATCCAGATCCCCCATGGCCACTGCCAACCATATGGGTCATTAATCATAACTCCAAACTTCTTCATTACAGACATTCATCAGAGGAGAGAAAGGGCCTTAGGAAATCTGTCTCTGACACTTACTACCCATGTTACCTTCTACACGTCACTTAAGCTCCCTGGGCTCCTGTCTCCTCACTACAAAATAAGGGAATTGGCCAGGTTGACCTGTGAAGACCCTTCTTGCTCCACATCTATGATCCTAGGATCCGAGTCCAATTATCTCATTTTATAGATGAAGAAATCAAGGCCCAAAGAATTGATTTGCCCTACATAGTCCCAAGCCAGGACTAGAACTTGTCTCCTGACTCTCAGGTGATATTTTCCCACTATACTCCTCTTTTCTTAACCTTTTCTTTGCTCATATTCTATAGTCTAACCAACTTGGCCTACTACAACTCAACACTCTACACATCTCTTACCCCTTGCCTGGAATGAATGCACTCTTTTCTCATTCCTTCCTATTAGAATATTTAGATTCCTTCAAGGGTCAGCTCAGGCATCACCTGACTCTTTCCTTAACTTCTCCAGTTGTTAGTACTTTTTACCCTTTTCAAACTTTCTTCTCTATGTACATGCTGCATTCCACCCCCACCCCCAGTAGAATATAAGTTCTTTGTAGACAGGGGCTGTTTTATTTGTGTCTTTGTATCCTTAGCATGTTGTCTGATATATACTTGGATGGTTCTGTGATCTCTTGCGAGTAGGCAAGATTTGAACCTAGTCATGCAAACTCATCCTCTGAGATTATTATTGTCTGGGACTTCCCATAAATGCTAGGCGGAGCAGGCCTGGAATCAGGAAGACTTCAATTCAAATCCAACATCAGACACTTACTAGGTGTGTGAACCTGAATAGGTCACTTCACCCTGTTTGCCTCAGTTTCCTCATCTGTAAAATGAGCTGGAGGAAGAAATGTCAAAATACTCCAGTATCTTTGCCAAAAAAAAAAAAACCCAAGTGGGGTCATGAAGAGCCAGACATGACTAAAATGACTGATCAACAATGACCAATATAATGGTAGCCGTTTTTTTGTATCTCTTGATGGAAATCAATATAAGTACCCAGGATATCCCTGGTCACATATCTATTTTATGATTACCTACTTTATGGCACTACAGTGACATATTGCAGGCTACCAGCATTCTCCATCTTCATATGACTTACAAACTTTAATCCTTCAAAAACTCTGGTATTCCATGACTCATAGCCATACCACATGACCAGAAGAATAATGATGTTTAAAAAGAAGTAGGCCTTTGAATCAGGGAAAACCTAAGGGTTATTTAAAAGCATGACACAAGTTTCTAAAAGCAGTCTGGCCTACTCTCCCTTTTCCATTCACGGCCCATTCAGCATCCCTTCAATACAGATTCATTGTTGTACCATCTCTACAGATCGTCCACTTGACCTCATGTCACAATCTGTATAATAAGCATTCTCTCTCCCTTTCCCAGTTGGATAGTTTGGTATGAGAATGGAGGAAAGGCAATCCTTTTAACCCTCAGGTAGTCTTCATGAGTTACTTTGACAGAAAAGAAATTAATCACATGGTAAACAGCCTTCTGGTGATGTCTTTCTAGATAGGCCAAAGCCTGGGCCAGGGGATATCATGACAGTCTATCATTGGGTTCTAGGTAAGCCTTTCCCTCCATTGACATTGTATGTATCCTGTATGTACAGTTTTTTTGTGTCACCATCCCCAGTAGACTGTAAGCTCCTTGAGGACAGGCCTATGCTTTTGCATTTTTTTTATCCCTCGTGCTTAGCACAGTGCCTGGCACATAGTAAGTGTTTAATAAATACTTGCTGACTTATTGTCTCCTTACTGGCTGGCTGGCTTTCCAACTTGATAGGATATGCCACAGTTTGCATTCTTCCAGAATATCTCTCTGTACCCAAGGTCAGATCATCAGAATAGCACTTTAGAAGGATTTGAGTAGGAGTTGTGTTGTTTTGGGTTTTTTTAACTGATTAAATTTATGTGGCACTTTGCAGTTACAAAATGCTTTTATCTTATTTGATTCTCACAAAAACCCTGAAAAACAGGTAAGAGGTTTTTACTCTTCCCACCCCCTGAAACTGAGGAAATTGAGATGTAGATAAATTGATTGACTTACTCTGAGTTAGTGGTAGATTAGAACCCAAGTCTCCTATTTAAATTTAGTTTTTGTTCCCATATACTGTAGCACTCCACTAGAGAAGTTTGCCCTTTTTGCACTGGCTAGCTCTTTCATACTGCTTCAGGCTGCTGGGGGAATGAGGGGAGGAGGGAGGAGAGAGAAGGGTAGGAATTTTTTAGTTATTCATCATCTCCCGGTGCTTCAGAGAGAACATCAGCTCCCTAAGGCCATCTCTTCAGAGTACTACATGGAATTGAGTATTGCCCAACTCCAAGGAAAACCCAGGCCAAAGCCAAGGGCAGCAGGGAAGAAGACAGGGACGATGAGACCTAAGAGGAGACAGGGCAGCCACCCAGCCCCTAATTACCCAGATAGTCAATATCTGCTGTAAAGTCACTGCCCAAGACCAGTAGGATTCTGGACTCTGTCATCATAACCCCTGCATACATGCACAGGGCTCAGTTTTAACCTTTTTTGTCCCTGCTCCAAGACTTATATTGTCAAAAGTGCAGCCATGGTGGTATATATGGTAATTTGAATGAGTCAGGCTCAGTCTCAGAAGTCAAAAAATTTCAGTTCCAGTTCCAGTCCAAAGAGTGAGGGGAGGGAGGGTGGAGCAACAGGGGGGAGGGAGCAAGATTTAATAAAAGGCTATTCTGTTCTTGTTCTCTGTTTCTGTCGGTGAGTCACCCTGCTAGTTAGAACTATAAAATGGCAAACATTGGTAAATAAGATAATATGAATGACACCGTGACTCAACCGAAATAAACACACATCTGTCACCGCTCACCAGGCTGAAAGCAACTAATCATAGCGAGAGGGCTCCATTTGGAAATGGGATGATGAATGTAAATAAGCCATCAACGATGATTTTTTTCCCCTCTGTCTCTATTACAAACAGCATTTCACAAGGTGTTGTTTTCCATCATGCACTGCCTAAGTGAGCCAGGCAAGCCGAGAACATTACTCATAGGCAAAGCCATGGGAAATCTGAGTGAGCTGGAAACCTTTTCCAACAAATTGAGTAAAGAAGCCTTGATTCTGGACTGAAAATTGCAGTGGCTGACCTCTCTCCTGTTCATTCAGACAGTCACAAGCTGCATGGCTCTTGGGTCTAGGCGATTAGATTTCTCATTTGCCACTCTGCCTGGTTCACTTAAACCCCCTTTGTTCTTGCTTCCTCCCACAAGCTTTTAACCTTCTTCAGGGCAGGCCCTGATACTGTCTCAGAAGGACTGAGTGCAGTGGCAATCACTGTATGCAAGTGTCTGCTGATGGTGAGGAGAGGCATGACACTGGACTAGAGTGAGCTCAGGACTTGGAGTCAGAAGCTTTATTATTTGCCAACTTTGTAACCTTTGGCAAGAAAAGTAGTATAAGGAAAGTAGTATGAATACAAAAAACAATAGTAGTATAAATACAGAGGGAAAAGGCTAGATCTGCAGCCAAAGAACTGGGTTCAAATTCTGCCTTAGACTCTCTCTGTAAAACACCAGGCAAGCTGGGCACTGAGGATACTAAGATAAAGCAATCAACAGCCCTTTTCCTTTAAAGGGCTCACATTCTACTTATCAATTGCTCCCAATAATGGGCAGCTGAGAGTTGTTGGAATGAGAGCAGAGCACAAGCCAGAGTCATTGAGATCTTTCCTTTTGAGATCCTACCTCCAGGTAGCTATGATCACCCAGTGGAGAAAGCCTAAGGCCTGGAGCCAGGAAGACCTCAGTTTGGATCTAGCCTTAGACATGCTAGCTGTGTGACTCTGGACAAGTCACTTAACCCATGTCTGTCTTGGCTTCCTCATCTCTGAAATGGAGGTAATAATAGTATCTACCTCCCAGGATTGTTGAGATAATAGAGATAATATTTATAAAATGCCAGGCACATGGTAAGGCTAGTACATGGTAAGGTACTTATTCCCTTTCCTCTTAAGCACAGATTTTTTTTTCCCCTTTGCTGAAAACAGATCTCATGGACAATCCCAAGTGTTGAGTTTGAGTTTTAGGAGTGCTGGGACCCCAAAATCACAACACTCGGGTCCTGTCCAAATGAATTTGACCTAACCCTTCTTTCTGCCAAAGACAAGGCTTATTAGAACATTGATTGGGGGTGGGTGAGATTTAAAGAATATGCCATATTGGCCACTCTTAAGGAATCTAAACATTTGTATCACTAATGCAAGCGGGCCAAGTCTTCAGAATCTGAACCCTTTGCTAGACTCTTAATGAATCTTAGCATTTGTATAGCTAATGCAAGTGAGCCAGATCTTAAGAATTTGAGCACCTTAATCGAGACGAGATGAATCTTATATACAGAAAGACTGTTGGAGGGATCTAGGAGTGGCCAAGTAGTCTGGGGTGACTGGAGGAGGGGTCAAGGAGAATCTGAATGGGAGTGGCCATCAAGCTGGGGTGAACAGAACTCCAAGGACCTGGACCACATGGCCAAGGGAGAATGGAGTCAAGGGTGGGAAGATTAAGGGTGGGGAGTGGCCAAGGGCAATCAGGAGGCAACAGAACAGAATTAGGCTTAGCCACAATGAAAGGCCAGCTGAGGGGATTACAGCCTCAGGCAAATGCCAGAGATTTGGGAAAAGTCCAGGGATTTTCATTTTTGGGGGTCCAGCTCCCAAAAACATGGTCTTTTCCTTTTAGGGCTTTAGATCCTGTCCCCATCACAAAGAAAGCCACAGTTGTTGCTTACAGTCTCGGCAAGTCTATTATTCAAGCACTTATTAAGTGCCTACTATGTGGCAGGCATATCACTAGATTCAGAAGATACCAAGACAAAAAGAAAAAAGTTTCTGACCTTAAGGAGCTTATATTCTATCAGGGAGAAACAATACATACATGGAAAATTAAATACAAAATATATACAAAGTAATTTTGGAAGGAGGACTAGCAATTGGAAGGGTCAGGATATTCCTTTGGAAAGTGATATATAATGAACCTAGAAAGGTTAAAGGGCTTTAAATACCAGAAAAGTTTTTATTTTATCCTAGAGGCAAGGGAAGCCACTAGAGATTTTTGGCTCAGGAGATTGACATGTTCAGACGGGTGCTTTAGAAATATCAATTCAGCAGTGATGTAAAGGGTGGATTGCAGTAGGGAGAAAGGCTGAAGGTAAAGAGACCAATTGGGACATTACTGTAATTGTTCAAGCAAGTGCTGATAAGGGGGAATTAGGCTTGTCACTGTGCTACAAATGTGAGATATATCATGATGGCGTACGGACCGGATATAAAGGTTAAGGAAGAGGGAAGAATTGAGGCCCACTCTCAGAATGCAAACTTGTGTGACTAGAAAAAGTAGTGGTGCCCTCAACAGAACTAGGGACATCAGAAAGAGGGTAGAGTTTGGGGGGTGGGGCAGAAGACAACCAGCTCCCACCCTTCTGGTGACAGCAGCAGGCAAGGCCCACCCCGCTGCCACTCTGGAATTCCACCCCTACTCACCATCTCATAAATGCCCCAACTTGTCATGCCGATCTCTCAGAATTGCTAAACTCTGCTATGCAGTGTGACAAAGGGATAACACAAAGACAGGAAAATGCAGCCACCTGTGTAAACCATTTGTAGCTGGCTGCCAGGTCATTAGCATTTGTGGCATAATTTCTTTCTCTGGCAGTATCTACAGAGTCTCACTTCCTCACTCTCACCATCATTATAGAAGTACTACAGCTCTGGATCACAAATGTGGAGACTGTAGGCTCTAGTACCAGGTCTAACCCCAGTTATCTGTGTGAAATGAGACAAGGTATAAACCCTCTTGCCTGCAGCCTCCTCCCAGTGAAATAAGGGAGTTAAACTAAATAAGTTCTATTTTCTTCCTCCTCTAGCACAGTGGTTAGTGAAAAGAGCAGAGTTGCAAAGTCTGGTAACAAGGTTTACCAGTAAACCATAAGCAAGTCCTCCAAACTCTCTGAGCCTCAGTTTCCTCCTCTGTAAAATGGAGATGATCATATTTATACTACCTAGTGCATAAGGATGTTGTGCAGTTCACATGAGGTAATTTTATAGTCTTTTGCAAGACCGACCAGTGGTTCAAAGTCTACTTGCATAAAACTCTCTTCTTTGATGGAGATTGATTACTTAATGCTTTGGGCATGGTGAGGGGCAGAGTTAATGAAAGTTTCAGAAAGGAAAGAATCTGGTCTCTTGGCTTCCTTAATAATGTCCCTATTCCCATATTACCACATTAGAGACAATGAGTTAGTTCATCAGGGTATACCACAGACTGGGTTGAGTCCTGGAGAAGCCTGATCTTTAGAAGAGGAAATGGAGCTCTTCTGTTCCTTGCCTCATTATACCCAGAAATTTCTCCAGGAAGGAAAAAAAATCTTTTAAAATTTAGGTTTGGCTCACATTAGCTCTCTTCAGAAGAGATTAGCAGGACCTTTTCTAGGAAGGTATTCAACATATGAAATTGGTCAGATATTGGACAGTTATTTATTTTTTCTATGATAAAAGAAATGCTTAAAATACAAAAGACTCATAAACTTACATTGAAAAACACTTAAAACATGAAATAGTAACCCATCACTCCTATTATACGTTACCAGAAGGTTGATACCTAAAACATTAAAACATGAGACACTTCATGGAACTGTTGAACAGCCAAAATACTTTGGCTTCAGGCCTGTACTGTCTGGTAAACTTGGACAAGGTCCACATCTTCTGGGCGTGCAGGGCATGCCTTGGGCTCATCCTGGCTGTGGTCATCTTTTCCTCTGAGAAGATATAGACATTATCTCTAGCTGAGCAACCAGGTCCCAGACCCAGAAGCTCCCATCCTCTCAAACTCCCAATGTTGACAGCAAGCCTAGAAATAGCTATCACTGTTCAATCACCTATGCACAAAGAAGAAAATAAAATGATGAGGAGGTAGCCAGGGACTGGATATTCAGTCTCAGGCTCACTTAGACAGACACATGTACCCACTGCTATTTGCTGATAGCTTCCATAGTTAAGAGATGGGAGGGGAGAGGGGAAATAAATTCTCTCAGGAAATCTGAAGGAGACCTTGAAGCATCTCAACATGATCAACAGATGGGAAGAGAGAGGATAATATTAGATATTATCTTTCTTTTTAAAGTCTACTGACCAAATTGGCTTAGATAGATAGATAGATAGATAGATAGATAGATATATAGATAAATGGATGGATGGATGGATACTTTTTAAAAAGTCTATTAAGCAAGCAACTCTTCTTGCTAAGCCCCTATCACTCTCTCCACTGTCACAGGTACTGAGTCAATAAGTCAACAAGCATTTAATAATGGGCCAGACACTGTGTTAAGTGCTAGGGATACAAGGAAAGGCAAAAACAGTTTCTCTGTCAAAGAGGTTACAATCTAATAAAGGAGAAAACATGTTTAAAAACAACAACAATAGCTTGTATATATACAAATAGAGAATATTTGTAATATCAGAGAGGAAAACACTAGCAGCTCAGAGGTCTGCAAAAGGCCTTTTGCAGAAGGTGGGATTTTAACTGAGAATTAAAGAAAGCCAAGAAAAATTAAAGGCAGAAGTGAAAAGGAAAAGCTTTCTAGGCATGGAGGCACTGCCAATGCAAAGACACAGAGCTGGAGATGGGAAGGTCCATTCAAGGAACAGCAAAGTAAGGAGGGCAGTGTCACTGAATCACAGAATCCGTGGAGGGCAGCAATGCATCCAAAGACTGGAAAGGGAGGAAGGGGCCAGGTTAGGGAGGGCTTTAAATGCCAAAGAGGACTTCACGTTCAATCCTAGAGGCAGTAAGGAGTCACTGGAGTTTACTGAGTAGAAGAATGATGTAAGGGGATTTTT
Organism: Phascolarctos cinereus; assembly: GCF_003287225.1. Lineage (NCBI taxonomy): Eukaryota > Metazoa > Chordata > Mammalia > Diprotodontia > Phascolarctidae > Phascolarctos > Phascolarctos cinereus. The sequence continues at coordinate 625,409,708 of NW_027555847.1, read as the reverse complement.
TTTTGTCATTTCAAAGCACAAGTCCATAGAGACCAATAAGATAACTCTCATCCCAAAATGAACGTTCTTCAGGAGGACTAAGCCAAACTCAACCAAAGCACATGTCTCTCTAGAAGCAGTCTCCAGTGTCCAGATCAGATTCTGCCTTAATCTACACACACACACACACACACACACACACACACACACACACACACACACACACACATGCACACATACGCACACGCACATGCATGTATGCATACATGCATGTATATATTCCAACTTACCCATGTGTACCTACATGTATGTATATATACATACATGTGTTTGTATTAAATGTGACACGTGCTATATGTGCCTGATTGCCTCCATTTAATATATAAATTACCTCCTTTTCACACACATAAACACACATACATATACATACATGTGTGTATATGTATATAGCCATCTATATGTGTATACATATATGTGAGTGAAGGAAGTATATATAATATGAAATTAAGGTAACCATGTGTGCATATATTTATGTGTACAAATATGTATATATCCCTATATGTATAACTTTAATTATAAAATCTAATTTAAACACATGTATGCACATAGATTTAAACACTAAGATGGATCTGTGATCTCATTGATGTGAAAACTCCCTCCAACAATGCACATTACAGCCCTTCCATGATTGTTCACCCTTTGTGATGTTTAGGAGTACCATCCAACATACTAGAAGGCTTCCCCACTTTTTCCTGACATCATGAAGATATCAGTGGGATGAGGAGGCTGTCCATCAATTGGACTATTGCAATAGTCTTCTAACTGGTATCCCTGCCTCAAGCCTCTCCCACTCCAATCCTTCCTCAACTCATCTGCCAAGGTGATTTTTCTAAACTGTCAATCTGATCATGCCACATCCCAACTCAATGAGTTCCAGCGGCTCCCTACTGCTTCTAAGATACAATTAAAACTCCTTTGGTTTGTTTATTTAAAGCTCTTCATAACTTGCCCCCTTCCTACTTTTCCAGCCTTCTTAAACTCCTCTCTATGAACTTTACAATCCAACTACCTTGGCCTACTTGCAGTCCCTCAAACATGAAACTCCATCACTTGTCTCTGATCTGGAGCATGGACAGACATTCTCTGTTTCCAAGCTGCCCACTGCATGATAAAGAAATAGAATACTGACTGTAGTCAAAGGCGTTGGTACCTGGAGTGCATTCAAATGGCACCGATGAGCCAACATGAGAGCTTTGCTATTGTTCTTTTCCTCCCTGGCACTGCTTAAGGAGAGAAACATGTAAGCCACTGGACAGAGAGAAGCGTGGACCCTCACCATCCAAAATGAACATATGTCCCATAAATGTGGGCCTCTGTTCTTTGCCTCTGTAAGTTTGCCCTTTTCTTTTTTAGGTGACGGAGATTGGAGCTGGCTATGATTCTGTGAGCTCCAAAAGGTCAGGGGAGTAAGCCACCAAAAATCTAGGAAATGGAATCCATGCCAGGATTTGCCAGAAGCCAGACAGTGAGGTATGAAGTCCTGAGCAACCAATCCAACCTAATCCAGAAATGCCAACTATCCGATGCCAAACCAATCAGAAATGCCAACTATCCACCCACTGGCCATGCTGCAATTGGAAGTGAAATGGATGGGATATTATGCAGAAATGATAAGTGTGAGCCTGCTCTCCTCAATGATCAAAGTGGTGTAGGGGGAAATGTGCCCCTAGGTGTTGGAAGGAAATATTTATCTTGCTATATCTTTGCAGTAAATATTTCTTTGAAAAGCCTAATTGATGTTAATTGGTTGAATGCAACTGAGGGAGGTGGTAACAGTGTGGAGAACACACCAGAATGGGGACTGAAGGTGATCACATTAGAGAAAAACATCCTGAACCACTTGGGAGATATACCCTTCTTTAGTTGGTGAGAGTAAGGTGAGTGTTTCTCTACAAAATCAAAGCAGATCTCAACTTGAAATGCAGTCATCACAATAATAATGTTACATTTCTACAACACCTTAAGACTTAAAAAGCACATTCCTCACAACTCTGTAAGAATGCATACATTATTATTATTGCATAGTACAGTGGAAAACAGAGGTCCTGAGCTCAAATTCCACCTCTGGCTCTTACTATTTGCCTAACTTAACCTCTTTGGGATTCAGTTTCTTCATCTATAAAATGAGGGGATTGAATTAAATGGTTCCTCTGGTTCCTTTTAGCTCTAAATCAGTGATTATTATTTTGTACCATGCCTATGATTTCAATGATATAGAGATACCACAGAAGAAAAGTCCCTCTACCAATGCATATTAACATCTGTTCTTAGTCAGTCAATAAATATTTATTAAGTGCCTACTATGTGGCAATTACTGCTAGGAAATACAAAGAAAGGTAAAAGACTCATATCTCGGGCACTTAAAAGTTAAGTGACTTGCCCAGCTACACAGCCAATATGGATCACATGTAGGACTTGAACCCAGGTCTTCCTGACTCCTATTCACATATACCGAGACAGCTCTTCTATTCCCATTTTATAGATTAGGAAAACAAACTAGGAGCCCATAGGACCCTAGTGAAGCTCCCTATTTCACAAGGTTTTGACTTTGTTATTGTAAAGCATTACATCAAAGTGGATTGTTAATACCAGCACATACCACTCCAATTCTGGAAGCCTCTAGAGTTGGGCAGTCTGGGTCAGGCCATGGTGGAGCATTCACTCAGCTCCTAAGGCCTAATTCAATCAGCAGGCCTTCTAGTGTTGGAATGGATTCCTTATTGTCCCGTCAGCCACCGGGAGCTGCCAGACTGAAATGCCTTCTGCAGCCAAAATCCTGCTGTGGAGCCCCATTCAGCTTTCCAACCTATTAAGCCTGTAATGCTGGCTGAGGTAAAGCCACTTCATTGTCATGCTCTTTAATAAAGGGCCACCCTGTCAGAGACGTAAGTAAATGAAGTTTGTTCTTCCAGGTCTCTGTTCCTCTCACCCCATTTTTGTATTCTCCCCCCACCCAAAGTTGCCCAGAATTCCCTCTAAAGTACTTTCCCTCATAGGCAATCCAGGTTTAGACCTTTCCAGTGCCCCCAAAGACAAGCCTTGCTAAAATGAGAGGATTCCCATCAACTGGGGAATGGCTGAACAAGGTGTGGTGTATGATTGTGATGGAAATTGTGCTGTAATATTGTTCTGTAAGAAGTAAGGAGCAGAAAAACCTGGGAAGATTTACATGAAGTGAGCAGAACCAGGAGAACATTGTACACAATAATAGCAATATTAAATGATTATTGTTTGTTGTTTGTCTTTCGTTCCGGAAGAGAACTATGACATCAGGAAGACAGTGCCATGACTTGTAAGTGAATTGAATTTAAGTGAGGGAAGGCTATGTAAGGTCACCAGCCTCACTTTATCCTCTAGAGCCATCTGGGTCCAGTGGCAAGACATAGATCAGAAAGACTGGAGCTCTCCAGCATGGAATAATGGAAAAGGAGCCAGCCTGGGAGTCAGACCCTGCTTCAAATCTCTGACATATTCTGGCTGGGTAACCCTGGGCAAGTTACTTCATCTCTCAGTTGACCCAAGCAACTCCCTAAGATTCCAGTGCAGAATAATTGCTGATCTGCATTGGGAAAGAGAGTTTCCTCATCAGAAGTTCCCAGTTCTAGTGAAATCACAGGTTTAGATCACCCTACTCACCCTTCCCACCGAGAGAGAGAGAGAGAGAGAGAGAGAGAGAGAGAGAGAGAGAGAGAGAGAGAGATGGATGGAATGAATGAATGAATGAATGAATGAAAACTTGTTTTGGGTCCTAGGGATGCAAAGACAAAAATGAAATAATCCTTGCCTTCGAGTAACTTACATTCTACTAATTATATGTTATTAAGGGTTGTTACAATGTCAGAATCTCTTCCATGTAACTTTTCCCAAAGCAATGACTAATTCTGTGGAAATTCCAGTTAATAAGGTTGAATAAAGAAAAAGTGAAGGAGGAGGGCTTCTGTCCTTAGATCCCACCATGGCGATCAGCGTGATGTGTTAGAAAGACTGCTAGATGGGTACTAGGAGTCCTGGCCTCAACTTTTCACCCACTTGCTATAGGACACTTCACTTTTCTGGGCCTCAGTTTCTTTTCTGCTTAAATAAGGGTGATAGACTAAATGATCCATCAGTTTCCTTCTATTTCTAAATTTTATTTTATCATTCCACTATTCTATGCCATTTCCAGAAAGGGGCAACCACAAGCCAGTTCCCTGTATCCTAGAAAAATGGTTATTTAGTCTCTCTGTGCCCTTTAGCAAAGTCCCCCAGCATGACTTAACAATCAATATCCTTTGTGAGGAAATTAATTGCTGAAAATAGAAAAGGTCAGTACAAGAATACACCCAGCTCCCTTAGCTGTGTGCCTTTAAGCCTCCAGGAAAATGAATTATTCATGGAGAAATCTGGGAGTCTTCCTGACACAAGGAAGTCCTAACAACCATTTTAAAAGTAGCCAAATAACTTGGATTCTCCTTGGGTGCCCATTTTCTCTATGAGGAGAGACATATACTAAGTCACCTTGGATGACTATAGTTGCACTAAGCCCCAGTAGGGACTGCCTCTCCATTCTGGGCTAGGAAGGCCTGAGACAAACAGGAGACATTGAAATTCCAGTCTTCAGGGTACAGTTGAGCAGTGGAAAGGTCCCTGGACTTGCACTTAGGTGATACCTGGGTTAGCCTCAATGTCATGGATAAAGTGTGACTGGACCTGAAGTCAGGAAGACCTGAATTCAAATCCTTCCTGAGACACTTACTAGTTGCATGATGTTAGGCTAAATACGTAATTTGTCTGTCTCCATTTCCTCATCAAATGGAAATAATAATATCATCTACCTTCCAGGGTTGTTATGAGGAAAAAATATAGCAAACCACTAAAAGTGTTAGCTATCAATGTTGTTGTTGTTATTATTATTATTATAATCTTGCTTCATATTTTCTAGTGGTGAATGAATCATTCTGAGCCTTAGTTTCCTCACCTACAAAATGGGAATAGTAACAGTAATACTTCCATATGTAACATACTCCACCCATCCAGGGCAAGCACGAGGGACTTCTTTCCTTAGAGCACAGTGCAGGGGTGAAGACATGGCTGAAATTCCTCACTTTCTTCCCTTCCCTCCAAAACCCTACCCCCTGTTCTCAAGTGAAGATAAAGAAAAATCAGAATGACAGCAACAGCCTCAGATGATGACAATGACAGATCACATTTATCCAGTTCTTTAAGATTTGTAAACAGCGTCTCTCATTTGGTCCTCATGAACAACCCTGTGAGGTTATTATCTCCACTTTACAGATGAGGTAACTGAGGTTTTATAAAGATTAAGTGACTTGCCTGGGGTAATAGATCAGTAAGCATCTCAGGCTGATTCCAAACCAAATCTTACAGATTGACAAGTCCAACTTTCTAATTTTACAAAATCAGACAACTTAGATGTAAATGGGGGAATGGACTTGTACGTGGTTAAAAAGTCATACTAGAATCTCCTAGAATTTGTACTGCTCCAGCAAGAGGCACAGCTGCCCAGGTTCTGTGTGGCTGACTATACCTGCTCTGGCTTAGGGGATCAAGGGAGAGGTTTTAACTGGGATATTCTAGTACCAGTTAGAGGAACAAGGGTGAAGACAGAAGCCTGGTATGAGTCAGCTAATAAGCAGAGGTCAGTATCACAGTATATAGGTCATAAAACTGAAAGAGTCCATGTGGTAGAATTACCTAAAGCTAGAAGCAGGGTTGGTATCCAGGATCTTCAAGTTGAATGGGCACCCGGGTGAGTCAAAACTCAGCAGAAACTGGATTAGTCAAGGGTAGATAACCTGTGCAAATACAAGCTGGGAGAGGCATGGATAGATAATAACACCTGTGAAAAAGATCTGGGACTTTCAATGGACTGCAAGCTCAATGTGTGTGTGACATGGAAGCCAAGAAAGCTAATTTTGATTTAAGACTATGTTGAGAGACATGGTATCCAGAACATGGGAAGTGGGAATCCCAGTGTCCTCTTCCTAGGTCAAACCACAATTCAAGTATTGTGTTCAGTTCTGAGGCCTACACAGCAAGGACATTGACAAGCTGTTCACAACCTGGCCCCAGCCTTCCTTTCCAGCTTTATTATCCATGAATCCCCTTCATGTACTCCCTGGTCTAGTCAAATCAGGCTTCTTACTGTTCCTTATATACAACATTCCATCTCCTATCCGCCTGTCTTTGAACTAGCTGTCTCTCATCACCAGAATGCATTCCCTCCTCCCTCCATCTCTTAGAATCCTGTTTCCTTCAAAGATCAACTCAAGTATTATCTTCTACAAGAAGCTTTTCTTGATAGTCCCATTTGCAAGTGCCTCCCCACCAAATTGCCTTGTATTTATCTTGTGTGTATTTTGTATGTATTTATCTGTGCCTATATCAATAGCTATCTATATGCATGTATCTATATGTATGCATACATAGGGATAGATAGATTCATAGATAGATAGATGGATAGATAGACACATGTTGCCTCCCTGATAGAATGTACACCCCTTGAGTGTAGGAGCTGTATCATTTTGGTCTTCATCTTACCCAGCACAATTCCTGACAGATAGTGAGTGATTAATAAATGCTTGCTGATTGATTAATTAATTGATTGATTGATTGATGACTTACTGGGACATGATAACTGACCTTAAATATCTGAAAATCTGTCAGTTGAAAGAAGAATAAAGGGTGTCCTACTTCTCTCAGAGGACAGAACCAGAAGTAAGTTGGTCTCTAGGAATAAAAATATAATTACTGACTCCTTAAAGTTAAAGCTACAAAGTTATTGACAATGTGTGAATTATTGGTGGCACATACACTAAAAAGATATATAAAATACATGAGTTAGTCTACTCTACCAGCCACCTAATTTCTCAAATGTCTATACTGGTCCCTCAGAGGCATAGCAGCACATGTAATTGTTCCAGGAAAATCAGCCCTTTTCGGAATTATAAGGTACATAGAAGTGGCAATTGAAGTTAGAGGTAGTCCTGCTTTATTTTCAAAGGCACAAAGGGAGTTGGAATCTTTTTTCAAATGTACCAACACCAAAAATAACCAAGAGAAGAAGGAAATTGATAAATTCATGGGGAGGGAAGAAAGGTAGGTATACTTGCAAATCTAAATCATTCTAGCTACTTCCATGGGGCAGCTGAGGGCTCAAAGGATAAAGAGCCAGGCCTGGAGTCAAGAAGACTCATCTTCCTGAATTCAAATCTAGCCTCAGACACTTCCTAGCTCTGTGACCCTGGGCAAGTCACTTAACCCAGTTTGCCTTAGTTTCCACATCTGTAAAATGAGCTGGAGAAGGAAACAGCAAATCACTCCAGTATCTTTGCCAAGAAAACCTCAAACGGGGTCATGAAGAGGCAGACACAACTAAAAATGACTCAACAACAACAAAGCTGCTTCTGCCTGTGGGGCATGAGGGCACAGTCTAGCAAAGCTCTAATAATAAGCAATGAGTGCAAGTTACAAAAAGGCAGATTAGGCTTGATATAAAGAAAAACTTCCTAAAACTTAGAGCTCTCCAAATGCAGACAGGCTGCCTGAGGAGGCAATGAGTTCCCTGGAGGTTTTCAAGCAAGGACTACACTTTGGAGATGTTGCAGAAGAGATTCCTGTTTACATATGGGCTGGACCAGAAGGCCTGGTGATTCCTTCCAACTCTGAGATTCTGTGATTCTGTGCACAGCGAGAGGTGGAGGTAGATGGGTAGGAACTAATGTTGCAGTACTGAGGCGGTGACAGGGCATTGAGCTAAACAAGCAATAATCCAATGTTTCTCACTCCTTAAGACTAGCTGGGCTCCAATCTCCGGTTTCTCCTGAATTCCCTTCTGCTGGAGAGTTCCTACTGCCTCCATGAAATGATTTCCATAGCTACAATGGAATTGAGACAGTTATGAGCAAGGTCTAGAACTGGGTTATTATACCCTGCTAGCTTTCTTAGCTTCTTGCCATCTACTCCAGGTTCATCTAACTTCCTTTCAGCCCACTCCTATTCCTAAGTACTTTTGTCCTCCCTTACCCTGAAAATTGCCCAGAATTCCCCCTAAAAAGCTGTAGGTAAATTGTATTCAGACTTTTCCTATTCCTTCAAAGCCTTGTTAGGTATTGACTGGACACATGGTAAACCAACCAATAGCAATTCAACAAAGATGTATTAAGTGCATACTATGTGGACAGCATGGAGGAGTCAGCCTTACAGTCAGACTTAGACTTAGGCTAATATCAAACAGGGACAGGACAACTGGTACAAGGCAGAAACATTCAGTAAAGAACTGATGGTGTCACTGATAATCAGAGACAAGTGTAGGGTATTTTTAATCTGAATTATAACCACTGGCCCTGTACTTCAAGGATCCATGGGCATGCAGTTCCACAAGAGGCAGGAGATGGGAGTTCTAGAAGGAGGTACGGCAGTGGTGGCCAGTTCAAAAAAGCCTGGGGCTCATATACATGAAATCAAGGCAAGGATAGGGTGTGGTAACTGACTTCAACCCAACTCCCCCTCACCCCCAGCCTCAACTTGCACATACCTCAAAGGCTACTTGTTATCTTTTGTGGTATCTCACTCTCTTTTCTTCTCCTTCAAGTCTTCCCTTGATGTTCCTTTTAACCAGATTTCACTTCGATACAAATGTTACAGGCTTAAGGGAGAGGTTCACAAAATGGGTTTTCCCCTCCTCCCACTCACCCGGGACAGTCATACTGGTAATGAGGGTAACAGCAATAATGATGATGATAGCTCACAATTATACAGCACTTCGTAGTTGGCTAGGTTCTTTCTTTCAAACAGCCCTGTGACTGTGACATGAGTAAACCAAATACTGGTAGTCCCATTTTAAAGATCAGGAAGCCAAGGTTCAGAAAATTGAAGCAACCAGCCTGATATCAAATAATAATAGTTATAAATAGAAATAGCAATAAAAGTATTCATGTGGCACTTTAAGGTTTGCAAGTGCTTTACAAAAATTATTTCATTTAATCCCCAAAATACTACTGAGATTTTACTATATTTTAGAAAAACATTGGGGCAGCTAGGTGGCACAGTGGATAGAGCACCAGCCCTGAAGTCAGAAGGACCTGAGTTCAAATTCAGCCTCAGACCAAACACTTGACACTTACTAACTGTGTGACCCTGGGCAAGTCACTTAACCCCAATTGCCTAAAAAAGAAGAAAGAAAGAAAGAAAGAAAAGAAAAAAAAGAAAAACATGGAAAAACTTGCACAAAATAATGAAGAGCGAAATGAGCAGAACCAAAAGAATACTGTATACAGTAACAGCAATATTGTTTGAAGGAGGTCTTTAAGAAAATGTTATTTTGTCTATTACAAATGCCGAAATTAACTATAAAGGACACATGAAGAAAGATTCTATCTGTATCCATAGAAGTATGTATAGAATAATTGTGTGAGTGTGTGTGTGTGTGTGTGTGTGTGTGCATGTGTGCGCCTATTTACATCTAATGGTAGCCATGGGGGGGAGAAAAAAAAGACATTTACATTAAAAATTTTGTTATATATTTGAAAGAAATAGCAAGTTGTGCATAGTAGATTTGCAGTTTCGTATAGAGTCATCTTTTTAATGTTATGGAGTTGTTTTATTCCATAAATTAAAAATAATATTTTTTTAAAAGTACTACTGGGAGGTAGGTATTATTATCCCCATTTTACAGATGTAGAGACTGAGGCAGACAGTTCGCACAAGTAGTACATGTCTAAGGTTCAATCTGAACTCAGGTCTTTTGAACTCCAAATCCAGAATTCTAACCATTTCTGGTTGTTCTCCATTCTTGAAGAACACCAAAATGACATCATTTTGTTGGAGTCAAGGTACAGTGTGTCAGACTGTGGCTGATCAATCTAACACGAGCTCACGAGGCTCTACCACAGTTCAGGCACAAATAGTACACCACAACATTTGGAGTGGACATATCTTTAAACTTGCCCATCTCACATTTCATTTGAGCATCTGTAATTCCACTTTACTTACAGAGCACAGCACCTTCTTTGGTTCAAGCAACCAGCATCTCCCACGTCATGTAATTGATTCCAAAGTTCTTCAGAGAGACCTTAAGAATATGCTTGTATCTCTTCTTCTTAGCTCTGTGAGGGCTTGCCTTATGTGAATTCTCCTTAAAATGGTCTTTTAGGCAAAGGTACATTTGGCATTTGAACACCAACCCATTGGGGTTGCACTCTCTAAAGTAGAGTTTGAATGCTTGGCAGTTTAACTCAAGAGAGAACCTTGGGGCCCAGGACCTTATCTTGCCAGGTGATCTTCAGTATCTTCCTAAGAATTCAAACGGAAGCAATTCAATTTCCTGGCATGGCTCTGGTAGACAGTCCAGGTTTCACAGGCATACAACAATGAGATCAGCACAATGGCTCTGTAGACCTTCAGTGTTGGTAGGCAGCCTAATACTTCTTCTTACCCATGCTTTCTTTCCGAGACTCTCAAACGCTGAGCTAGCTCTGGAAATGCATGTTCATTATCAATGTGTACATCCCTGGAAAGTATACTGCCAAGGTAAGTGAACTCATCCAGAGTATTCAAAACTTCTCCATTTGCTGTAACCAATGGTTCTGTGTATGGATGCACCACTTAGCTGTATACATCTGGTATGGGACTCAAATAATACAGGTCAGGTACTCTTTCCACTATCACCCTAATGCCTCTCAGAGATGATGACAACAGCTATTTGGACTCTTGGAATCCAATTTAGAAAATCTGAATATGATTGGAGAGATAACAGTTAGCCATGCTATTTCCCTCACTTGAGAAAATCCTGGTTTTGAGACATGATAATAGTACCTCAATTCTTTAAGGAGCTATGCATCCACAGATGTGGCTATTTCCTTCACTGATACAGATTGCAATCCACCTTTCCATGCATCAGTTGGTAGTTTCAGAAGTCATTAAAGATAGAAAAATAAAAATGACAACCAGCTTTCTGGAGATGAGCTCCTCTTAACTTAAATAACAAAGATTCAGTCTAACTCTGCACTCATCCTTTGAAGTTTTCCTGCATAGTAGGCCCTACAAGAGCTAGTACTATACTGGCATAATCTTAAAGAAGACTGTGCTAGAATCCATGGGGAAGAATTCATTGCCCAAGCCCCCCCTTTGTCTATGGATCCCTCTGGCATCTTTCCATCTCCCCAACCTTGCTACCAATGTTACTTTTCCTTTTTCCTCTCCTGGCTGGCTACTGATTCCCCAAACCCTGCCCCTACAGGAAGGAACACTGAGCAGCAATTACATTCTGACCCTCAGGACTCTTCCCTTTCTGGATGGTCTTTGGCCCTCACGCATCCAACCTCCTGGCTGTGGGGGAGACATGGCCACTTACACCACTACTTCCATGATCTGAGTTCAAATTTTGATTCTGCCACTTATTCAGGGAAAGTCACCTAAGCTCTCTGGGCCTCAGTTTTACCATCTATAAAATGAGAAGTTTGGAGATAAAACTTTAGGTCTCTTCTAGCTCTGAATCTATGACCCTTTAATCTTATAAGTTACCAACTACAATTGTTCTTATAAGATAGGTGCCCTGGGCTTGCTAAAGGCTAGCTGAGCTTTTTGAAATCAAGGATTGTCTTGCTTTTGTGTGTATATCCCCAGCACTTAGCATTATAGTTGGCACATAATAAGTACCTAATATATGCCTTTTCATTCACTCATTCGTTCTTACTTCCAAACTATGATATGACATCAGAGTAGGATTTTAGTGGGTGATAATAATAACAGGGCAGCTAGGTGGTACAGTAGATGGAGCACTGGGCTTGGAATCAGGAAAAATCACCTTCATGAGTTCAAATCTGGCCTCAGACATCTACTAGCTGTGTGACCCTGGGCAAGTCACTTAAGCTTGTTTGCCTTCGTTTCCTCATCTGTAAAATGAGCTGGAGAAGGAAATGACAAACCACTCCAGTATCTTTGCCAAGAAAACTCCAAAATAGGGTGTGAAGAGCCAGACACAACTGAACAACAACAACAACAATAATAGCTCACAATTAAACAATGTAAAGAATGCTTTCCACACATTAGTCCTGTGAAACAGAGTCCCCAAGTAGTATTATTTCCATTTTTACAGATGTGGATACTGAAGCTTAGAAAGCCCCAGTGATTTGCCCAAACCTCATGGCTAAATGTCATTAGAGCAGGGACTTAAAACAAGTTTTCTCATGCTATAATCCTAGACTTAGAGAATTCTAATTGCTATTTTTATTTAAAAGCATCATCAACAATAACTAGATTTCTCAGACTTTTCTGTTTGTCTTCATGAGGAGTGTGATCTATCCACTCTTTCAGATAAATAATCAGATTAGAAAGGGTGGCAACCACAGCTTGTGATAACCAAGGCTTCATGCAATAATATTTATGTTCCACCTCTCAGTGTTTCCCTTTTGCCCAGAGGCAAAAACAAGGTCTCTCTTAAATCTTTTCCCAAGACCTCAAAACAACTCACTTCTACACAGGGCACTAGATGCCTGCTGGGTCATCATGAACTCCTGATAGCCCCTGAGAGTTCTGGGAATCCGAAGTAAGGTTGAGCAGCTGTCTGCTCCTGGGCAAACCCACAATCCACCCTACCACACAGTCTCCAAACACAAAGCAGATTCAAGCAGGTTCTTAATCACCAAACAACTCTACATGGAAATCTGCAGCATTGAGGACCTTAGAGTTCATAGAGATCATTGGAAGAGACCTCAGAGATTACCGAATCCAGAGGTTCTTAACTTTGTTTTAGTCATGGAAGCCTTCGGTAGTCTGGTGAACTTTGTAGTACCAATCTCAGAATAATGTTTTCAAATGCAAAAAATATATATTGGTCTCCATTCATGCTAATAATGATTCCCCTATGGTGGTGACAGTGTTCACATTTGAACCATATATTTCTATCTGGCTAAAACCAATTACCATATTTTAAATTATCATAACTTCAGTAGAGGCAGCTAGGTGGCACAGTAGATAGAGCTCTAGCC